>NC_045426.1:684593586-685218586 GCF_902635505.1 Sarcophilus harrisii | reverse complement strand
GAGTGAATAAAAATGTGCAGGTTGCTAATACTGTGGAGATCTGTCCCTGTACAGCTAAGGTCACAGGAACCAGTTCAGATTGATTGAAGATCTGATGGTGTCCAACAATAAATAGCTCAACATTATTCAATCTTGAAAAAAGAAAGCAATTACATGAAAACAAAATTCTTTTTATCCAGAAAGGTCAAGAGATTACAATAAAACAATTCTTTTTATCCAAAAAAGATTACAACAGATATAATTCAATAAATTCAAAAATTGTGATTAGATTCCTCAGACTTGAGTGAAACATCAAATGGTAAACGAACAATAACAACAAAAATTCAACTCAAAACTCAAGAGCAATACTAATAGAAGATACTAGGAGTTCTACATTTTAATCTCCAATTGTGCTAGGCTACTAGTCATGAAGAGGTAGAAATCTTTCTAGCAACTTCTCTATAGTATGATTAATCAGTGACCACCCAAATGGATAGGTAGGCCTGACTACAATCCCCATTCACTCAAAATAGTAAATAGTTTTGCATTTTATTTTTTGTAAAGCTTCTCAAAAGACCTGCAGCAAAGAAAGATTTAGTGACTTCTATTCCTGTTGCATTTAATGAACTTAAAAGGCAAAATATTTTAAACAAATTTTACTCAAAATGAAAACTTTTAGCAAAGCTTACTTTTCTAAACTCAAGATTATATACATAATTTTTAAAATAATAATTTTAGTGTGCTGATATTAAAGCTTTCTAATACTCATAAAAGGATAGATAGAAACATCGTTTTAAGGATAAAAGCTTTCCTTTGTATATTCCTACATAACATTTTTCACAGCAGTGTATTTTGATGGCATTTGTTTAAAAAAATTATTTTTGAAAAATATTTTGGCTATATTCTTTGGAAAAGTTGTCCTACATCTGTTATTTTTTTCAAATTGGCTAAAAATTACCAACTTCAGGAAGAATCAAGGTAGTATACCTAATATCTGAACTCAAGATATTTATAGTTACTTTCAATCATTCAACAGGCATTTATTAAGCACCAACTATGTGCCAGGCACAAAGCAGCAAAGTGAAGGTCTTAAGGGTGTGTGTGTGTGTGTGTGTGTGTGTGTGTGTGTGTGTGTGTAGGCAAAGCTTATAAAGCCTTCAACCACCAATTAGATTTCTTAAAGTTTGTTATTCAGAATTCAGAATCCCATTTCTCTTATTAACTGGTTACATTATCCAATCAATCCACAAGTCTTGTAGAACTAAAGAGTACTATTATTTTACAGGGAAAAAATGCATTGCAAGTTCATGCTAGGGACACCAGATAAGGGTGGGGCAGATTTCTACATAGCACCAACAATTTGTGAACTTTTCCTATTTGCATAAAAAAGTAGCTGGTGGCAAAAGGTCAGCTACTTATAAACAATTCTGAGAATTGGAAAGCTAAGGAGGCCAGAGTGGGCCTCTCTGGATTTGGATGCAGAGCTTTTACTAAATCTGTTATTCTAACTTCTTGCAGAGTTAAACAGCAAAGAAAAAAATTGATAGGGAAAGTTTTTTTTTAGTTTTCCCCTTTATGCAAGGGAAAGTGTTTTTTTAGTTTTCCCCTTTAT
The DNA here is from genome assembly GCF_902635505.1 of Sarcophilus harrisii. NCBI lineage: Eukaryota > Metazoa > Chordata > Mammalia > Dasyuromorphia > Dasyuridae > Sarcophilus > Sarcophilus harrisii. The sequence continues at coordinate 685,216,995 of NC_045426.1, read as the reverse complement.
GCAAGACACACAAGATCTTCACAAAAGTTCTTTCCCCACCTCATCATAGCATGCATAGAACACTGGGTTCTCAAAACCCTTTACCTGAGGGAAAAAAAAGTTCTACTACTCTGAAAAGTTTCAAGTATGGAATGCATAACTATGTCTAACTAGCTAAATATCACAGAATTTTCAAGCTGGAAATGACTTTAGTGGTCATCTACCCATGTGTGAAAGGAAATCCCCACTATAATAATATCTGGACCAAGTGCCCATCCAGGCTCTGCTTGAAGTACAGAAATTCTGGAAATTATGGGATAAACTCTGTGGACATGGCAACCCATGAATCACAAAGACAAAATGGCTTTCACTCTTGTGTAAACTTTTACCACTGCTACAGGGCTGGTGGTAGAGTGGTGCCAAAAAAATCCCCAACAACCATAACAAAGACCCTTACCTATTTTACACTATCCACTATCATACAAAATCTATTAGACTCCTGACCAATGAAAGAGTCCACGCACTATTGGAAGAAACCAATCTTGTAGGTATTTGACACAAATTGAGGTCAGCTGCACCAAAATGAAACGTTAGCTCATTTTGGAGAAGGAGATAGAGGAGATGGGTTTTCTCCTACATTCAGAGACGAGTTATTTCATTGGTTATGGGGTAGTATTCTTGATGAACATAAGCAAAAAGAACATCATGAAGAAAACTATACTCATGTGTTAGTAGTTGGAGAGGGAATAAGGAGGTAAAGAAGTTCTACAGTGACTTTGATAAGACTTCCAAATCAGACTGACATTTAGTCTAATACTTGCTGACTTCAATGCAAAAGTATGCTTTATAAGGGAAGAAAGCAAAACATCTAAAGGAACCTATAGCACAGGATTTAAGAAGCAAAAGCTACCTCTCTAAGAAGTCTTGTATAATGGAATACTTTCTTCAGGAAGGAAGAGAGAAAGTTGAAAGGCGCTGGACATGAAAGTTCCAAATATCAGATACACAAAAAATTAAAGTTCTAAATATCAGATACACAAAAATTAAACTGACTGTATCTTTAAAAAGACAGGAAATGACTAGTTACAAATGTGGAAATCATTTCCAAATCAGCTGTCTCAGCAATAAGACTACTGACTTATTAGAGCATTGATTGAAATCAACATGAAATTTAAAATATAATAATAGCTAATATTCGCTAACCTATAAGCACTTATTACATTGCCAGGCAACTGGGCTAAGCTTATAAAAATTTCTTAGGAAAATATAGCACAGAATTAAGAAGCCTTGTATAATGGAATAATTACTTCAGTAAAACAGAGAGTTGAAAGGCACTGGACATGCCAAGAACCAAACATCACACACAAAAATGAAACTGACTATATCTTAAAAAGGCAGGAAATGACGCCTACATTTCCATATCAGCTGTCTGTGCAGCAAGACCACTGACTTATTAGAGAATCAACATGAAATTTGAACTATAATAATAAGAGCTAATACTAGCTAAAGTATAAGCAGTTACTATGTGCCAAGCACTGTGCCGTTTTACAGATAAGAATAAAGATAGAAGCTATAATGTGCAATTAAAATAATTCCAATCCAACATTTAAAAAGATTACTAACAAGAGAAAAAAAATGTGAAATAAATAAAACAGACACCAACATGAGTATCACTATTTCCTATGAATTTTGGCTGCTATAAAGCAGGAATCATAAAGAGGCCAAAATGCAACTCCTTATCAAGCAGAAAAAACATGGCAGCCATGTTTGATAGCAATAGCAGTTTAAAGCATAAACTCTGCAAACCTGTTTACAGAGAACATAAGAAGATGAACCATAATATTTCATATATGAACAAGAAGCAATGGAGGAAAAAAAGTTTGCAGTTACTATGGCATGACAACCAGTTAAGTCAGATCATCCTCAAAACATTTAAGTTGAAACCAGGAGGAATAAAAAAGAAATGGGAAAAAAAAACACCCTATAAAAATTTCTATGACAATTTCTTTTTTCTATTAACATTGGAACCACCATATTAGTATTCCAACATCACTGTTCCCAACGTGCTACATGAGGAAGTAGAATTGGCACTCACAGATAAAAAGACAGATCACAGAAGGACTGATTCTCAAGTCTTTCAAAGAGAACTGAAAACAGAAGAAAATTTGGATAGAGCTGACTTGGGTTCACTTACTACCTGTGTGACCTTGGCCAAACTATTTAACTTCTCTGGGCCTCTGTTTCCTCATCTATAAAATTCCAGCTTTGGACAACTGACCTAAAGGTCCCTTCCAGATCTAAATCTATAATCCCATGAATTAGAAAATGCAAGTTACTCAAAAGGCAATGAATAGATGTATCACTGACATTAATATGTTAACAACGAGACACTATCCACAAGGAGCAGCATAAGACTTCATCAAAAAGATTTGTGATAGGAAATGCAATCATGGTCAAGTCATGTAGCAAGAGCTAGAGCTAACAGATGTTAGCCCACCTGCTTTGCCAATATTACAGAATATGAAGACACTCAAGAGGAAAGCACCTGTGGGTTGTGTGGAGAGCTCTCCCTGATACATTTTTGGAGGTACTATATAAGAATATCTAGATGTGGTTTGATCTATGTTATAGGAGGCAACCGTCACACTGAAAAAATCAGTCACCAAAGGTGGATATTCTTATATTTTTTTCTTTGTTGCATAAAAACAAGTACAAACTGTTACTTCTAACCAGTTACACTATTCAAAACTATTCTTTTCCTGGAGACAAATGTAGTGAAGTATATTTACTGGAGAATTTTAGTACCATTTTTTTTTTTTGAATAATCCAATATTGGCTACTTAGGACATAAATACTAGACAAGATAAAAACCGTAATTATCTTCTGGTATGTTAATTTTCTTCTTTAAAAGGTAGATGAATGCTTTATAATTTACAGAGAATCAATCTTTTTAAAATATTATAGATTGGAGATAATAATAAGGCCAATCCTTTCACTAGATTTTTACATGATGAGATGATCTTTTTCTTTCCTTTATCTCATGTTATGAGGTAAAAGAACCCTGAATAAAGAAAACACCCACAAAAATAAAGGCACTCGATCCCTACTGATAGGGAGTGATTTCCAATTTGTATCTCCCAAATACCTTGTTGGGGGTAAGGGGAAGGAAGGGTAGTGAAAGAAAGCCACTGATACAGACAAAAATGGCAACAGATAGGTACACTCTAATCCCAGGACAGAATTTCTCCACAGTAGCTTAGAACTCTATATTGTTGTCAATTACTACATGAGGGGAAAAAAAGGCAAAAGAAAATATAAAACCTAAAATTTTCGGTAGAACTATAAATTAATTTTGAAACTTGGGTGCTTATGAAAGTGCAGAGTTTAATGGTATCATTAGGCCGTAACTGATTATTGCCCCAACAGCAATAGCTCTCACTTATCTGCTACTACTGCTGACAGCCAGGTTTTGCCAGTCAGTTGGTGCCCTCTCTCAGAGCAGATGGGAAGACACTAAGCTTTGTCTACACACTTGACCTGTCATATGCCAAGCAGTGAGGATGATGGCTGTGAGTGAAGGCCCAGTCGAGACCAGAGCCTGTTGTATGGAAGCAGGGTCACCTATAACACTGTTACTTGCCACCACTCTCTGCTAACTAATAGCTGACCGATTAAAAAATCACCACTGTAAGAATCATTTTGTTAATCCCTTTCAAGCTATGGCAAGAAATTTTCAGGTGTGGTACACACGCAGAGCACATTTCCAAATGGAATAGAGGGAGCCAGGAAAGCCTTCCATTAACAAAGGAATCCTAAGAACATCACTAAAACAAAGGACAGTCTATGTCAATACAAAGATATTTACAAAGACCCAAGTTTCTCCTCTGTCATAAATAATCTTTATAATCTGCAAGCACTGCTATGTAACAAAATAAAGAATTAAATCCCTCTCATTACTTCCTCACAAAGAATACATTTCAAAGTGGGAAAATGATCATTATTCTTATGTTATTCATTTTTGAAACTACTTATTAATTTTCTAATCTACCAACAGATAAGTAGCTGATTATTTTCTCATACCTGGATTGGAAATAGAACTTGCATCAAAAATTTTAACCTAAACACAATGTTACACTGAAATTCTTTTTTGCATTGAACCTCAATTGTTCTGACACTATAAAAAGCTTGGTGCTGCTGAATACTTATACCAAAAAATGCCAAAGTTCATATTTACAATATGTCTATAAAAAATGGTGTGCAAAGTTAATTTTAAAAGGATAACACTTTGTTTTTAGAAAACAAAAACTTTCCCTATTTATACTTCCTTATCCTTATAAATTGGAGACATACACCATTTAAAAATAAGACTTTTTTAAATAGTAAAATATACAATTAAGAGATTCCTGAGCATAACAAAAATATCTTTAAAATATATGTTGGCTACTTGAAGTATAAAATATTAAGTGTAAATAGCATGATTTTAAACTACCGTTGAGGATTTACAAACAATATAAAGTGATTTGCATTTTCTGAGTGCATAATTATACATTAGTGCAAAGAAAAATGTCTCAAAATTTAATAGCTACAAATCTCAGAGATTTGCAGAGGAGTGCAAAACATGAAATCTCTTCAGTGTCATGCGAATTGGACCCAATTCTCGATTAATCCTTTCCAAACGATCTTCAAGGGCCTCCTGAATAAATACAGAAAAAATGTTCTTAGCAGCACATAATTACTTCCATGTCTTTATAACTATTAGTACAACTACTGTTTCTAAATTGCTTTTAAATTTACTATTATATAATTTTCTATTTACTATATTATTACTATTATATTATAGTATATATTATATATTATTATATACCATATACATTATATACTATTGCTATAAATAGTAATAAAATTATTACTCTGCAAAACAGCAACTACAGACATTAAAATTATCAATGTTTTATTTCATTTTCAGCACAAATCTCACTGATCACTTATATTTTCCTCTTTTAAGCAAATAATAAAAACAAATTCCAACCTTGGGAAATTATGTATTTTCAAAAAGAATCTAATATTTTGAATAAGGGCACTAAAAAGCTAGAGCAATTATGTAGGCAGAAAGAAATATACAGATCCACAGAAAAAAATATGTAACAAAAGGGCATCAGGTTTGTCATCAGGAGTAATGGTTTTAATAATATAATTGTGGTCAAGTCACTTATTCTCAATTTCCCCATCTGTAAAATAAGAATAGTACTTGTAAAGCCTATCCGGAGTGGGATAGGGTTTTGTAAAAAAAGCCTTTTGATAAGCATTTTATAATTATGAGCTACTTATTACACCAAATAAATGCCATTGGATATTTTCTGTTTCATGTACATGTTTACTATTAACTTAAAAAATAAAGCCCTAATAAAGAAAGAGAGAGAGAGGTATTGAGATTTTTTATTATTAGCAGATTAGCAAGAAATGTTTTGCCAGAATTTGAAATTTGTAATTTAAAAATCTATTCAAGTTGATTTATGTATGTAGATCTATTTTACTATCTTGAGAATTAAAATGTTATAATCCCACTATCAACTTAAAATACTGTCCTAAAAAAATCATGTTTTCAAATTTTATCTTAAGAGACAAAAAGAATTATATCATCTGCTTTTACTTGAAATTCAACTGAATTCAATCTATATTTCAGGACAAAATAAGAACAAAGGGTAGGGGGAGGTAAAGATAAATTAAGGCTCCTGGACCTTGAATATTTTATGTGAAATTATTCTGCAAGGTGGCAGGCCAGCAGGATTTGTGCCAACTTTGATTTCCCAAATCGGCTTAAGAGGAGCTTTTCTGAAAGGCTTAGGAAATCACATAAGAAATCATGAAGCCAGGATGGGAAATTATTTAATAGAAACACTCCCCAATTTAAAAGCTAATACTCTTGCTGCAATGTGTAAAATATTACAAAGCAGAATAATTAAGACAAAACAGAGCTAAAATAGCCCTATAATTATAAGCATTTCTCTTTTATTTTTGAGAAGATTCCAGGAGAAATGCCTTTGAGTCATTTAATATACACCACCTTCTGGCCAGTTAGTGGAATGACATCCACAAAACAATTTCAGTTGCAAAATGCATCTATTTTAAGTAATTATTAATTGAGAAAATCAGGGATATGCCTTAAAACTTTGTTTTGAAATGGTTCAGTACAAGAGAACTATAATTTTAAAAACAATATTCTTAAAAAGCATGTGTTTGTAATTCTACAAAACTCTTACTAAAAAACACCAAAATGCATTCTAATTTTTCTCATAAAGTGATAATTTACCAAAAAATCCATTTTGGCTTTAGTAGTCATTTTCTTTTTAGACAGAAGCAACTGACAGATTCAATGATGGAGTTCTAATGTGAGAAAAACTAAGTCCCAAATGTGTTACAAGAAAAGCTTTAATAGATTCAAACTGTCTGAAAGTCTTGGAACAAATAGATATAAATGCCTCTCACTTGGCTCAATCTTGTTTGCAAGGTCATTCTTCCTCCAGCAGTGGGCATTCGACTCAGGGCTGCTTCTATCTGTGAACACATGCAAAAAAGGACAAAAGAATATTCTAAAAATAATTCTACTTTAGTGACAAAGTTTGATTCAAGATATTTACTTCCCAAAATTTAATGTGAATTGAAATCATTCTATAAATTGTTTCCTCCTCTTTGCTCCCTTGCCTAATCTGTCTTCAAGTGACTCCATCCCTCCTGTTATTGAAAATAGTAACTACCAAAAAGAGGGGCCCAAACTCCAACTAAGGCCTATTGGGAAAACTCTGGAAAGAGCACTTAACAGCACTTCTCCCTCCTCTAAAAGTTGGAAACTTAAGTTGGAATCTCTTCTATTGAAATCTCTTCTATCCCATTCTTTACTCATAGGTAGCATTAAGCCTAGACCAAAAGTTTCATTTTCTTTTTGAAAAGGTTTTTTTTACCTGTTGCTTTTCTTTTGTAAGTTCATCAAAAAGCTGTTCAGTTTCACTGAGGGTCCTCACATGTGCCAAATATTCAAAATCATTATTATAAGATGTTGATGTTGATTTGGTTTTACAGGGCTCATAAGGTGACTTATTCTTTTCCAAGCTTGAGGCCAAAGGTATTTTCTTCATTCCATTTGGCATGGATTGTTCAGAAGTGCAACAATTATGTTTAACATGGTGATCAGGTGTAGAAATGCATTCAAGCATTTTATTTTCTACAAGAGGAAAAACCAATCTTTAATAAAATACAATAAACTTTATAGCTAGATAAAAGATGTGTCAACACTGATTCAAATAAGATATTTGGTGGAAACACTTTTTTAAGCAGTGAAGGAGACAACAAAAACATCATCTCTTTCATAGAGTACCTTTTCTCTAAATAGTTCTAAAGAATCTATGGCTAACTTTTAAAATTTCTGACTTGTAAACTTTCATTTAAAAACTAAAATATTCAAAGGAAGGAAAACATTCCATTTCTAAGTTGTAAACCATTCTACTTTGGACAGAGAAATAACTGAACAGAGAATGGCCCCAGTAGGAAAGATTACATATAATTAAAATGCATATATATATAACTGAACAGAGAATGGCCCCAGTAGGAAAGATTACATATAATTAAAATGTATATATATATATATATATATATATATATATATAGTCCAGAACTGGATTTAATGGTTGTAGGGATTTCATGGTATGAATATTCCACTTATGCAGTTCAGTAACTCTGTAACTTATATTCTGTTCTTTAAAAGATGGCTAGGGCACTGAGTTAAGTGACTTAGCCAGGGTTACAAAACCAGTATGTGTTAAAGACAGAACTTGAATCCACATCACCCAGAGCCCATTCTCTCATTCTACTACATAACATACACCATACTATCTCTCAATGTTAATTTAATGCTAACTAAACATTAACAATCTGGTTCCTCAACCTCACATAACACTTATTTTTAGAGCCCCTAAGACATAAAATGTTTTCAAATGCAAGGAATTATAATGTAAAATTCAGACCCTTCAGAGATACCAAATCATGAAGATAAGACAAATATCATGGTTTTAAAAACATTTTGAGAAAAAATACCTTCCATATCATCTACAGAGAGAAACTGGAGTTGTTTCCTAGACTTGTTAAGCGGCATTGTTGACACAGGAACTGTATCTAAATCGTCCATAAGTATATCAAATCTACTGAAAGAAAAAAATAAATTGATCACTTATGAGGTAAAAGGACTGAATAGCACTAGTGAAATTATTTATTTTTCTCCTTTAACAACTAAGATACTACCCACTTGTACTTTAATCCTTGAAGAGATATGCCTTCTTAGGAGCACACCTTTGGCTTCTTTTAGGTCCCTGTCCTTACAGTGCAGCACTTAAAATGATTTCAGAGGGTATTCTTTTCTTGGCAAAGCTCACAGCCCAGTCACACCTTTCTCATTTTACAGATTGTACTCCATGTCCTCCCCACAAATTGTCACTAAAGCTCTCTCAAATCCTGATGACCTTCCTTCTCTGATCTCAACATTCCCTGGGGCCTAGAGCATAAGTCCAGTTCATCCATCAATTATTCTTAATTTTCATTACATAAGGAGGTCAATATCGTTTTCCAATCATATTTCCTGGGTGATAACCACTTCCACATTTACTGTATACAAGTCTCTCAAAACTTTGTCCTTTGTGAGTTCATTCTCTCCCGTGGGTTTACTCATAATCTCTACATAGTTAACTCCCAAATCTATAAATTCAACTCTAATTTATTTGGCAGAAGGCCAGTTCCATAACACCAGCTGTCTGCTAGACATCTCTTTCTTTAGCATCTTCAAATGAGTAGGTCCAAAACAGAACTCAGCTTTTACCTAAACCAGTTCCCCTTTTGAAATCACTGGTTTAATTTTAATGAATGTTTATTAAATGCCTGCATTATACTAAAGATACAAACACAAAAACAAGTCTTTGCCTCAAGTTTTATTCTATTGAAGAGATATAACATGTACACAAATGTATACAGTCATTTCACTAATAATAATTTGGGAGGATCAGGAAAAGTTTCATTTAGAACGTCACACCCATGCCCAGCCTCTTTCTACTGAGGTCAATACCTCACATCCAATCAGCTGCCAAGTCTTTTCTCACCATTCACAAGGCCAACATCCACTTTGGGTTCTCACATCTTATCTAGATGATAGCAAAAGCCTCCTGGATGGTGTCTCTGCCTCCAGGCTATATTTTCAATTTAATCCCTCTTTTATATAGCTACCCAAATCAATCTTCATAAAGTTTAGTTCTTTCATGGAGCTCCCTCCTCCATTGCCTACTGAATAAAATACAGGCTTCTCAGCCAGCTTTTAAGGTGCTCCACAGGCTGGCTCCTATCTTCTTCAAACCTTCCTTTGTACTATTTCCCTTTATGAATGCTACATTACAACCAAAATAGATTATTAAGTGTTGCCTGAATTCAGTGCTTCATTTCCTGCATTTATCTTCATTACACTTTTACAGAACATGGCTGAAGCAGACAAACATAGGTCCAGGACTACCCCAATATCAATATAGCCCTGTACAACATGAAAAAATCCAATTGTCTTTCTTAAGTGACATGGGTCTAGTCAGACATCTTCATTTTACAGATGAGAAAACTGATGCCCAAAGAGGGGAAAATGATATGTCCAAAGTCACAGAGGAAATCGAGACAGGATTTTAACCTATGTACTCAAAAAATGCAAATCCAGTGCTCCTTCCATTACAAATACGCAGGCTCCAACATACTGCTCTTTCTCCATAAACTGTGCTGTTTCATGTTATCTTCTGCTTAGAAATGCCCTGTCAAAGAAGTCAAAGAATGCAGCTATCCACACACACACAAACACAGTATTATGGTAGCCATTAATTTATCAATTTGAAAGGAGATCTTTAGTTGAGTGACCCCACATATATGCTTAACCCCAAATATTTTCATTAATGTTTTAGATAAAGGCATGTCATGCTTGTCAAATATACAGATAACAAAGATAAGAGGGATAAGTGATACACTGGGGTCAATTCAACAAGCATTTATGTTTTAAGGCATTTTGCCTAGGTAAAGGGGATACAAAGATAAAATGAAAAACAGTCCCACTTTGCAAGGAATTGACATCCTCTGGGGTGAGGAGAGTTACAAAATATATACAGCTAAGCAAAAATAAAAGATTTGAAAAAGAGAGCCAGTACTAACAACCAGAAAATCAAAAAAGATTTTCTAACAAAGATGATACAAGTGTTGAACCTTAACAAAATCCAAGGATTCTAAAAAAGGGTTTCTTTAACTTTTTCCACTCGTCATTCCTTTTCCCTCAAGAAATTTTTATATGACCTTGGGCATACAGATGTGAGCCCACACACACATAAGACCAATCCTTTCACTAGATTTTTACATGATGAGATGATCTTTTCCTTTCCTTTATCTCATCTTATGAGGTAAAAGAACCCTGAATAAAGAAAACACACACATCGATTTTGTAAATCGAATATTTACTGATAATAAATCATAATTTTGTGACCCTAACATTCAGTTACAGGACCTCATATGAAGTTGCAACCCACAGCTTAAGAAATGTCAATCCTTACACCTTTGGTTCAAATTATCAAGATCAAGAATACAAACTGGGAAGGATGGCCATTCAGCAGTGAAATCTAAAAAAGACCCAGGGAACAGGAGATCTGAGAAACAGGAGATCAATATCAGTGGTTTCCTATGTAAAGCTATTTTATTTTTTACTATGTATTTTATTTTATGCATTTAAAACCATGACTATTAAGTGAAACCTATGCAACCTCTTTTCAGAGCCCAGGACACACAGAAATCTCCAAGTCAAGAAGCTGGAGATGCTAGCCAGCCTTTGCCAAAAGCACAATTCCCAGCCATCAGTGGCCCAACATTTCAAAGAAATGAGTAATAGGTCTGTATAAAAGGCAATGCACTTCCATCTAAGGCCCTAAGCACCCTAGGGATCCCAAATTTCAGGGTGCCAAAGGTACTCATGAACCTCTAATTCTGGGGATTTAGGAGATTTGGGGCCAAGTGCCTGAATAGGCTTTTAAAGGATGAATCTAGCTTAATCTGGTTATTTACTGACTTTCTCAGGAAAAATCTCCCACTTCCTCTCCTCACTACCTATGGCTCTCCTGTGCTTTTTAGTGACATGAATCTGTTTGTCACTGTCCCCATACCATTCTCCTCACCAAATAAAAACTAGAAGACCACCTAACATTAATTAGATCACATCATACAAGCCCCTCATTTTGTGAGGAAACCTGAGGGCATACAGAAGTTAATTGACTTGCTCAGTGTGACATACATAAGGAAAAAACTAAGGCTTTGAACCCAGACAACTGAGTCCAAGTCCAGCATTCTTTCCACTGTACCCTTTTATCTTCCTCCTGAGTCATCACATCACGGGACCCACGAACTCCTGTCACATTTCATATGATTTTTTCCCAATTCCATGGCAGACAAACTTCCAGCTCCTGTTTCCTTTATCTGTGTGTTGAAATAAAAATGTTTTCCCTCTTCTCTCCAGAATCCCTATCCTATTTCTCTACACAATCCTTAGCCCCTGTGTCTCCCAATCTGTTGTGTCTCTTAGAACCCACATGTTAAACCATCTTCTCTTAATCTCAGTTCTAAATTACCAGAAATTCTGCCTTCTGGCATTAAAGGATCCCCATTTTCACCAGAAGACACAATTCCCTGACCACACTCTCCAGCACTTAATATTTTTCTCTTCTTTCCCAACACCTAGAGCCTGCAGGAAAAGGTTTATTCCTCATTCCTCACTGCCATTTCCAACTCAAGCAACCTTTGTTCCTTGTTTCTCTTCACACTCTCTCTCTCTCTCTCTCTCTCTCTCTCTTTCGCGCGCGCGCTTTCTCTCTCTCTCTCACCTTATATCCCTTTTGAGATTATCGACTGGCCTTGATCTTATTCTCTCCTTTCTCATGGAGTCCATTAAGTCCCTGGCTCATGACCTTCTCCATTCTAAAACCTACCTTCAGATGGCAGAGATCTCAATATAAATATCTTGTATCCTCAAAAATTCTAGCCTCTCAACAACAAGATTATACAGTGATCAATTCTGATGGACGTGGCTCTGTTCAACAATGAGATGATTGAAGCCAGTTCCAATGATGTTGTGATGAAGAGAGCCATCTACACTCAAAGAGAGGACTGTGGGAACTGAGTGTGAATCATAACATAGCATTTTCACTCTTTTTGTTGTTCACTTACATTTTGTTTTCTTTCTCATTTTTTTCTTTTTGATCTGATTTTTCTTGTGCAGCAAGATAATTGTATAAATATGTATACATATATTCAATTTAACATATTTTTAAATATGTTTAACATATATTGGATTATTTTCTGTCTAGGGGAGGGAGTGGGAGAAAGGGGTGGGAAAATTTGGAACACAAGGTTTTGCAGGGATCAATGTTGAAAACTTATCCATGCATATTGCATGCATATATCCATGCATATATTTTGAAAATAAAAAGCTTTAATAAAAAAAAAATTCTGGCCTCCCAGTTCTTCAACTTCAATTCTCATATGATTCCTTCATTCCACCCAAGTACCTCATGTCCTTGTCCAAACCCATAATTGTGCTACTTCCATGTACGAAACTTTGCAATTTAACTTTGTTCATAGTTGCCATCTTTCCACTTTTCACTGTTCCTCAACATAAATTATTCATTCTTATTGCAACCTCCAACAAGCACCTCGACCTTTCCTTGTGTTCCCCTTTCTTCACTTCTCTGGCCTCACTTTGATTTATGTAAGACTCCTTAGGTCTGTTTTTCTTGACAAGGTTGAATGACATGGTCTTTGAGGTTGTAGACCTGTTAGGATCCTTTCTTCAGTATGAAACCTACAGTCAACCAATTCAACCATTATTTTCTAGTCCTGAATCCATCACTTGCCATGTCCTCTTGTCCAACTCCAACAGGTGGGGTTAATCATACTATCAGCATCCTTCATTACTACTCTTGCTAATAAAAATTATTTAATCATATCAAAGATCCACAACAAATCTATGTTAGTTGTCTAATTTCAAGTGGTCAGTCACTGTCTTTTCTTTTTTCCTTGACTAACTTTTGCTTGCATACTACAACAAAATGATTATTCTACACCCTCCCTTCTTTCTTCAAAGTCTCTACCATCAACCTTGCCCTTCCTTCTCTTTCAATAGAGAGGGAATTTCTACTCTTTATTGTTCTAGAAGCTACATTTCAAAAAGGACATAGAAAAAGAAGTGTCCAGAAGAGGGCAATCTGGATGATGAAGAAATTCAAGTTCATGCCAGAAGTGGACCAAGCGAAGGAGCTAGGTATGTTTAGTTTAGAGAAGTGGGGGAATTCCTTGGGGGAATGAGAGAGCTAATGAGAGAGAAAGAAGAATTCGATTTGTTCTTTTTAGTCCCAGAAAGCTGAACTAGGAGCAGTGATTTGGAAGTTGCAAAGCAGTAAACTTAAGCCTAATGAAAAATAGAGTTCAAAAGCAAAATAGGCAGCCTTGAGAAATGGTAGGTGGTCCCTCATTCTCAAGTAAAAGCTCAATGACAATTTTTTAGGGAGTAGAGGAAATTAGTTTTCAGTTGCAGTTTAGCGTGGCCAACTTTGAAATTCTGTGATACTTTACTGAGAAAACAGAGCCCTACCTCCCTCTTTTTCCCTATTCTATACCCTCAAACTTCTCTAGCCAACCACTAATTCTTTCCTCTTCTGTTGTAGCTCTTGGATAGAAGGATGCCTAAAAGACCACCTACTCTATGTATCCTTGTGATCCCATTCCATAAACTCTCCTCTTGGAGAATGCTCCTTCAATTATTCTCATTCTCATTTTCATTCCTCTTTATCTACTTGTTGGGTCTCTGCTACCACCAAATATTCCTAGATTCTTCCCATCTTTAAAAACAAAAATAAAAATCTTTTCTTGACTATTCTGTCATCCTCTCTCAAGCTATTATCTGAGTTTTTCCTTTCATAGTGGAACTCTTGGAAAAGGCTATCTGTATTTGTTGCCTCTATTCCCCCACCTTTCATGAATTTAGCACCTATTGCTATTGCTCCTAAGAAACTCAAGGTTACCAATTACTTCTTAACTAATCCAATGGGTTTATCCTCTCCGTTAAATTGGTGAACCTCCCTGGGCTGGGACACTGCTTCCTCCTGACTCACATCTTACATATCTAACCACTTTTTTTCAATATCCTTGGCTGGGTCGTCAACATGATCTAAGAGTAGCTGTACAGTACAATAGATTTGAAATAGATACCTACAAGGTAGGACTACCTCAGGACACTGACTAGCTGTGTGATCCTGGGCAAGTGACTTAAGTGTCTCAGTTTCCTCATTTAAGAAATGGGAATAATAACATTTATCTCCCAGGATTGCTGTGAAGAGCAGAGGAAATAATGTTTGTAAAATGCTTAATTAACTCATCGCCTGGCATAAAATTTTTGTTCTATCCTTTCAATCATGTCCGACTCTTCACGACCCTATGTAAGGTTGTCTTGTCAAAGACACTAAAGTGATTTGTCATTTCCTTCTCCAGCTCATTTTACAGATGAGGAAACTGAGGCAAATAGGTTAAGAGACTCATCCAGAGCCATACATCTAGTATCTGCGCCTGCATTTAAACTCAGGTCTTTATTCCTAGCCTGACGCTCTATCGCTCTATCTACTTAGCCACCTAGCTTAGCTGTCCTTCTGGCATGTAGTAGGTGTTTAATAAATGCTTGTTTCTAAAAATGGCTTCTTTGGTACCTCTTCCAGTTTCTAGATCTTATAATCTCCCACCTGATAAGTAGATACACTCCTAAATTGTCTCTTTACACTTTCAGTGATCTCATTTATTTCCCATGAGTTCATAGGACCATCTGTTCTGATGATTAATCTATATATCCTGCCTTAATCTCTCTTCAGAACTCTAGTCCTCTAATTCTACAGCCTGTTAAATATCTACCACCGATACCTCAAATATGTTCAAAATAGAAGTCATATCTTCCCCACTAAAAATCACCCCTTCCCACTTTCAGTATTCCCTTTTACTTCTTTGATGGCAACATCCATGCTGATCCTGTTTAAGGTATACAAGCCTGGAGCCATTCATGATTCTTTACTTGTCCTCAGTTCTATAACCAACTAAGTTGACATCTGATAATCCCACATCATCTCAAGCATCCATCTTTTTCTATTCACATTAACCTAATTCAGGCCCTCATTACCTCTGATTGAAAAAAACCTCCTAATTAGTCTCTCTGCTTCTGGTCTTTTCCCTTTTCTAATCTACCTTTCACACAAATGTGAAATTAGCATCTTTAAGACATATATTTGATCATGTCACCCCTCTGTTCAAAACTCTTCAATGGTTCTGTACTATCTCTAGATAAAACAAACTTCTCAGCTTTGCATTTAAAACCCTTAACAATCTGGGGCCAACCTACCTTGCCATGCTGATTTCATAGTTTGAGTTTTTTTCCTGGACTGGATCTGTGATTTCATTGGTGTAGAGTTCAGGAAACGTCCTCTACCAGTGTTGAATAGCAAGTGCACTGCAACTTACAGTCTCAAAAGTTGGCTGGGGCTCAGAGAAATTAAGCCATTTGCCCAGGATCACAACACAAGTTTGTCAGAACCCAGAGCTTCCTAAATCCCAGGCCAGTTCTCTATCTACTACTCCATGCTTAATAAACGTTGGTTGAATTGACTGAAAGCCCAAAACAAGTCAAAAGTATAACAATGGCAACCAAAACACTAATGCCATATGAGGGTGCATGGAGAGAGGCCTGGTGCCCAGGGCAGTTCTGTTCCCTGAGTAGACCAGAGTTGGAGTGCTGTGCTCAACGGTGGGCACCACACTTTAGGAAGCATGCTGATAAGCGAAGAATATCCAGAGAAGGGCAACCAGGATGGTGGGAGACCTTAATATCATGCCATGTGATGATTGGTTGAAGGAAGCAGGAATGTTTAGCCTAGAGAAGAGAAGATTTAGGGGGGGAATGATAGCTGTCTTCAAGTACTGGAAGGACTGTCCTGTAGAAGAGAGATTAGACTTGTTTTACTTGTTTTTCTGAGCCTGAGAGGGCAGAACTAGGAACAAAGGGGGTAAGTTAAAAGGGGAGGCAATTAAAGAATCAAAATTAACTTCTTAATATCTAGCAAAGTCACAAAATAGAATGGGCTGCTTGGGAAGGTAATGAGTTCCCCCTCAATGACAGGTCTTTGGGCAAAGACTATTGCTTACTATCAAGGAATTATAAGAGGAATTTTGTTTATGTACATGCTGGACTTGCCTCTTCACACTCTGAGATGTTAGGATTCTAAGACATTAAGAATCCAGCAGCATTAAGTTGTATTTTACTGTATTTTTTGAGATTTTCATCTTTCCATTCCAGGAATATGAGCCCCAAAGGAATTGAGCATCAAAGATTTATTTCCTATGACCACTGAGGGCACCACTACCTTCCCAACCTTGGATTCTCAACATCCTTTACACTCACACTACACATAGCCAATTTGTTGCCAACTTTCATCATTTCTCTATATATCACTTTTATACATCCCCTTCTCTCTGCACACATAGCTACCACCCTTAGTATATATCCTCATCACCTCACATTTGAATTACTGCAAAAGCTTTCTGATTCACCTCTCTTCTTTCCAAATCCATCCTTCACTCAGCTTTCCTAATTCTTAGGACTATGTCATTCTTTATCCCCCTCAATAATTGCACTATTATCACTTATATTGTTCTTTTAAGTTTTGCAAAGCTCTCTGAAGTAGTTGTCTCAGTTGATCTTTACAACAACCCTAGAAGACATTATTCCTACTTTGCAGAAGGAGAAACTGAGGTTGCGAGAAGCTAAAAAAGCTTGCCCAGGATCACACATCTACTAAATAGTTCCCTGTTAATTCCAGGATCAAATCTAAAATATGGCCCCTGTTCATTTTTACAGTCTTCCCACATTTGACAATAGCTATGAGACCATGACCTTCTGGCTGAAATAACCTTAATGTTCCATCTCCTGACCTTTTAATTGGCTCTATCAAACTGGAATACTCTTCCCTTGCTTCTTCTGTATCTTTTGGTTTCTGGGCTTTCTTCAAGACTTATGTGAAATCAAGATTTGTGAAATCCTTAATTCAGTCCTTTTCTTCCCACCTCCACCTGACACTTCCCTTTGGCCCTGCCATCTGCACTGGACATATTTTGCATGTACAGGTGTTTGCATGTTAATTCCCCCATTAGAATGTGAGCTCCTGTAAAGAAGGAGCCGTGTTTTTGCTTTTCTTTGCATCCCAGGAACTTAACATCATGTGTAGCACACAGTACAAGTTTAATGAATGCTTGTTGACTACTTTCAACTAAAATCCAAATCTTTAATAACAGACCGGAAACTATCTAATGATAAAGGCATTGGTTTTAGCAGCTTAAAATAATTTTCATCAATAAATTATATTACAACCTAACAATTTATTTTAACTGTTGACTTTTCAAAATCTTATTTTTATTTTTAGCTTTGATTTTTATAGCACTTTCATTTCCAAATCTATCCCTCCCCTTCCCTACTCAGGAAATTTTTTTCTAACAAAGATTTTAAAAGAAAAGAGGGAAAAGGTAGTTCAGCAAAGTCAACCAACAAATAAACCATATCTGACCATATTTAACCATATCGGTAATATCCTCCTCCTAGCTTTCCATTTCTGTATACAAAGAGGGAAAGAAAATTCATTTTCCCCACTCTTCTCTGAGGCTAAGTAAGTTTGAGCTTTATGAGTTTAATACTATTTTAAAGAACTTACCGATTTGAATTACTATCATCTTTGCTACGTATATGGCTAAATCCTTGCGAGAAATTCTCTTTAGGGGATCGCTTTGGACTGTATGCCATCATCACTGGTGTTAGCATAATATCTCTTTTAGCTATGGGAAAGAAAAAAAAAAGCTTTTTCTGTAAGATGCAAAACATCTCATATTATCAAAATATATTTGTGACACTAAGCAAAACTGGTTCCCCCCCCCCCCCCCCGCCGGAATATACAAGTATACTGGAAAAATCAGTAGAGTATATATCTAATACATTAGAATATGTCCTAAGACATCTTCTTAGCTATCGCCTAAAAAAGAAATCTCAGGTACAGAACTTTGCTGCCTCACTATAAATACCCCTGTGGCTGAACAAGGGAAGGTGATTGCTATTCAGGGTCCTTGTGCCAATGAACAGATGGTTAAAATTCTTGCAAAGAATATTCAATTAAAGCAACCATCTGATTTATTTTTTTATATGGGAAAAGGAACAAGAAATTCTCTTGATTCAAGAAAATCCCAGGCTATCTAATTAACTCTCTGGTCACTTTTCATAGTAAGTACAAGCATCCCAAGAGCTCCCTCATTCAGCAGCTTTTATTGAAAACCTACTACTGGGGAGGGGCCCCCAAAATAGAAAACACAAGCACAATGTTCAATTCTAATTAGGGCTAAATCACATATAACTTTTTTAGGGCACAAGAAACGTATAAATTCAACCCTTACTTAAAGTATTTGATTTTCGGTTTGAAGGTGGGAGAGATGATGATCTCTGTGAAGATGAACAATGATATTTCCTTGATCTCTGATGACAACCTTTCTCTAGGGACCGATTTCTACTGAAAGTGGTGTCAGGAGCAAATCCTACAGTTTGACGGCGACTTGATGTTTCTGTTACAGACAAATATAAAGAAACCTTATTTCTGTTTTCTGTCTTCACTAATAAGTGAAGTCTTTATTTCAGTTGGTTCTTTCAGTTGACTCTTATACTAGTGCCCTGAAATCTATTTTTACCCATAACTGAGTTGCAGTGACTATAACCATTAACTTACTTCATAGAACAAGTATATTTTTTAAGAGAAGAAATTGTTGCATGTAAAATTTATAATAAATATATTCCTTTTCCCACCATACATGCAATGAACATATAGTCTTTAAAATAATGTTATTTATTTGTTTGTTTTTCATTTAGTAAGTTGAGATATTGATTTACGCTAAAAAGATAGGCTGCTTTTCTAAGTATGCCAGTAAAATACTCATCAAATATATTGGGAAATAAAAAGGTAGTCAATTAAAATGTCTAATGATAAAGATGTGAAAATTAAAAATGTTTAAGCAGTACTACTATACATGTTTTATTATCACTATTACTATATTATGACAAACTTATTTTATACCATTCTATTGTTCAGAAACTATTCAAATATCCATAATAATGATATGCGAACCTTAGTAATTAATAAGTGAAAACTATAGTATGCATATTGATGGGAAGACATGATAGCCCTAGAATTTTTAAAGCATTTCTATGAAGGAGGTCAACAAGATATATTCAGTTGCACATATTTTACCTATATGAGATTGTTTGCTGTTTTGGAGAGAAGAGCTCTCTTGGGAAAAGGAAGGAAGTAGAAAAATTTGGAACACAAAATCTTACAAAAATGAATGTTGAAAACTAACTTTATATCTATTTGGAAAAAATAATGTTAAAAATTTTAAAAATAAAAGACATTCAGAGAAAAGTAAAATTTCCATTTGCCTCACAGTTTCACTCCCATTAATAGCTTTTACTTCTGCTTTAAAAAAAATAAATAAATCATTTCCCAATATACACCACTACCCCTTTCATGAATCTTTCCCAGTAAGAAAAAAAAATTGAGCCAAATCCACATAGAAGGGATTATTTTTGACAATAGGCATCATCAATCCACCCCCCACGATAGTTCCCCATAATTTTCTACCAAGAGGAGTGTTCTTTTCTGAGTCCAACCAACATAGAACACTGCAATTAATCTCAGTGTTATAGCACTTTACTATTGCTTTATACTTTTTCTTTTTAAACAACTGTCAGATATGACAGAAAAGTTGTTTCAGTTACTCATCTATAAAATGGATTTAAATAATAATATATTACAGTAATTTTACTCCATTACTTGAGCAATTTAATATGAAAGAAATGTAATTTTAAAAAATAAAGTTAATACATAGCAAAAAAAAAAAAAAAAGAAAAAGGAATATTTACTATTTGATATGTCCTCATTCTCTGTTTGTGTGCCCCAATTTTTAAGTATTTTTCCTTCTTCATGATTTTTGTAACTTTTGATGCTTGATGGATCTGAAGCCGACCTTTCTTTTAAACTTGGTGAGTCATTGAGTGGACAGTCCTTTTCAGGAGGAGTATGGTACCTTAAGAAGTTTTTGTTAGAACATGTTAAGTGTTTTATGTTAAAATATATAACTGAGATAAATTATTTTATCAATACGTAACAAGGTCAGTTGATTACAATCAAAATTGAATGAAATACTTTACAAATTAAAGCCCATTTTTAAATCTAAGACCTAAAAATAGAAACAGACTGATAACCCAGTATGTTCCAAGCAATAAAAGTCAAAACCTCTTAAAATATGACCATTAAAATTTCTGTAGCTCACCAAAAATGTTTTGTAAATAATAAAAACATACAGCATTTCCTACATATGCTGTATATTGAAGTTATCTTACCTAAGAGTGTAGGATTCCCCAAACTGGTTATGGACCAAATTATCTTGACCGTCTAAAGGCTGGCCGGTAAAGATGGAATATTCTGCTCCTGGTATCAACCACTTCCGCCTGCTAACATCGGAAGCTGTTACTGTGTTACTAGAGTGGAAAACATCAGTTTGAATTGTTTGTGGCTTACTAATTTTTTTTGAAAAAATTAGCATTTTAATAAATGAAATGTAAAAAACAATACAATAATATATGATAAATAAATTCTTAGGAAAAAATGCTTAAAACAAACTTATATTTGTTAAAAAAAAAAACAAAAAACTGGTCTCATCATTCACATTATTTATAAAATAATTGCCAGTAAACAATTTTGTATTCTATATTAGTATTAAAGTTCAGTATACTTTAGACCAACTTTAAAAAATTATTTTACAATACACATTACAAATGTTGTTTTATAGACAATCCCATAGAACTATATTTACCAGAGTCTAATTAAAGCAATAATAATTATTGTGCAACTTTCTAAAAGAAATGTCAAATTTAAGCAAAAATTATGGTTATATTAAGACCTGGTTGTAAATTTTACCTACCACCAAGTACATAATGAAGAATCTAAGACCAATGCCAGGGTTCAATGAGCCTTCTACTAAAATTTAAACTCCATCTTTTATTCCCCACCCCAAGTCCTAATAATGGGCATAACCCTTATTTATAGATGAGATGGAATAGCTTACCTGGTAAGGGATGTTGGCATTTGATTTTTGGTATTACTACGGAGTTTTGACATATTTTCATGTTCTACTTGCTTGATCTGGGCTTCAAGTTTTGAAATTGTTCTAATTCAAAAGTAATAAAATGTATTTAAATACTTTTAAGATACAGACAACTATTTTATTTCTAGAAACAAATTCTTATGGAAAAGAAAACAGGGAGGAGATATATAATACCTACCAATACCCCCGATTTAAGACCTTATTCTTTCATTATAAGTTTACTACAAAAAACACACCAAAGATAAAAAATGAGGGAAAGAAGACGACAAGAAGAAAAAAATAAAACAAGCACAGCCATTAAATTCCATAAAGGAACATTTCAAAACATTACAATGGGAGAATTAATTATTATTAGAGCTTTAAACTTTTATATAGAATAGCTTGTTAATTTAAGAATTTGTGTGAAAAATATACTATACATATTTTAAAGTCAAAATACCATGATAAAAATACTGTGCACAATTAGGCAAGAAGATCTAATAAAATTGAATACAGTCTTAAAATATTATTTTAAAACTCGTATTCCATACTACCTAGAGTTAATACAAAAGTCTTCAAAAGTTAAGAATCAAATAAATTACCAATTAGAAATATTTCCGTTTTCCTTAAAGGTAAAATAACTCACAAATAAAGAAAATTCAGGTAAGATATTAATAAATTAATAAGCCTTTCCTACCTTTTTATTTCTTTTTTTAAAAGAAATGTGACTCAGTAGAATTAACAAAATGAGGCTTTATTCATTGTACTCCTGGTTACAATATCACTTTTCAAAAAGAGTAATATTCTCCTTTGCTGGCATCTTACCATGTACTCTAATAATAATAATAAAAATAGCTAACATTTACATATTTCTTCCTATATGTCAGGCATTTTATTTGCTTTTAATACTTATAGAAAGATTATTTTTTAGTACTTTGAGAAAGATTATCTCATTTAACTTGCAACAATCCTGGGGAGGTAAGTACTATTATTATTCCTAGAAGTAAGGCAGGCATCTAGATATTAAGTAACTTGCCCAAGTTCATAGAGTTAGTAACTGCCTAACTGAGCTAAGGTTTTCTTGCTTCCAGGCATTCTATCCTCTGAGACTTTTCTACTATTTTACATGAAGCTTACTTTTAAACCAAAATTCCCTGAAGGGAAAGTTGTGAGAAAGGATTGAGAAACTATTTAGGATGGGAGTTAAATTAACTAAAAGAACTGCTTCTAGAATAAAACAGATCCAGGGAAGGAAACTATTTAGGATGGTAGTTAAAATTAACTAAAAGAACTGCTTCTAGAATAAAACAAATCCAGGAAAGAGGAGAACAGAATGAAGAAAGACTATTTAAATCTTGAGTATATTTTTAATGGGCATTAATTATGTCATATGGTATTATGAATTTCTAATTCATAACATAGGACTTTTTTTTGGTACCCAAACCTAAGTACACAAATTTTAAAATAAAATATTAATGCTGTTTGGGGGTTCATTATAACAAACTACCCATATATCTCTGTTCCTTAGTATCATGAACAATTAAAATGTAGTGTTTATTTCTAGAGTCTTTAAGAAAGCAAATTAAATCCCTAATTTTCTTAAGATGGTTTGGATGCATTCTTCTTCGGGAGGATGATAATGTATTAACTGAACTTAAGAAAACTTCAAAGTTCTAGGGGCAGCTAGGTGACATAGTGGCTAGAGCACTGGCCCTGGAGTTAGGACTTGAATTCAACTATAACCTCAGATATTTTCTAGCTGTGTCACCCTATGTAGCAAGTCACTTAACCCCAATTGTCTCCCCCCTCCAAAAAAAAATTCTTTTTAGTCCTAGACTCTACATAGTTATTAAGGCTGTCCAAAAATAATTAAATAAAACACCACAACAGAGACAAATGTGCATTACTATAGCAATAGCTATACAATCATTCTATAATGTTTATAATCTTATCCCAAATTCTGCTTTACCTTTTCATTTCTTTAGAAACTTTAGAAACAGTAACAACAATTTTTATGCTTCAATGAAAATCTCATTTTTCCTAGACAGTTTAAATAAAGTCATGTATGCTGAGCACGCAACTAGGAAGTCTTTTTTACAATCACATAAAAGGTAGTACCACATTTTACCTTTTCAAATCAGAAATCTGAGTATTTGCATCAAGCAATTTGTTCTCAGTTGTATTTAATGTATCCTATGAAAATAAAGGAAAATTTAGATACCGATGTATATAAACATTTCTTTGTACAACTTACATTTTAGAATTTTTAATGCTGTCATCCTAATGTTTTACTAAAGAGTTTAAAAATGCAAGTTCATATAATTCTACAAATTTTGAACCTTTCACATATCTGACCAAAACCAAACACGATCTGTGCCCAAATTATGTGAACAACTCTGGGACTTAGCCCAAATAAATCAGGTGTGACATGTTCTGACTGTGTAGAAACCACCTAATTGGAAAATGAATAAAACCAAAAAGCTTAAATTTTCTTATTTTTTAGTGGAATGATCTTTCTAAAATGCAGTACTCAAATTTAGCTGCAATAAAAAATTCAAACACAATCAGCAAATAGTTCTGTAGGAGACAAGTGAAACAACATTTCCCCATAAGAAGCTCTTAAGGAAATAAGACCTTTATTATCATCTTCCAATATTATTTAACAACGTATGGTACTTGATCATTTTTCAAAAGCATTCCCATACCATTTGATCCTTCAACAACCTTGTGAAAGAAGTACAATATTATCCCTATTTTGCAGATAAGTAAACAGAAAGAGACATTAAAGGTAATTGGATTTGTTCACATTACTAAGAACTGGAAATTATTCAGTTCAGTGCTCTTTCCACTATTCAAAATATAAATGATCAATCTCTACCTTTACTCTTTCATGTTGTTTTCCAAGGGACTGATATTCTCCTAGAAGCTACAAGAAAAAGAATAAACTTTACTATAACATTACCTATTACAGAATATCATAAAACAACACTTTATAATCAGCTAGTAAAAGGATTTAAATTCATTTCTTAAAAATAAGATTGTATTTCTCAAAATAAGCCATACATATGTTTACAAAATAAAATTATTCATTTCCAATTTTTGATTTAAAAAATTCATATAATAATTATGCCTTAAGAAAAGGATCTGAAAAATCAATACAAAAATAAATTGTCAACAAAGTTCTTTCACATATAATACCAGGACAGAAAAATAAACTAAGGAAAATTCTCTTACTCAGACTAGACTACAACCTAAAGTTTTAACCAACTTAGCTACGACGTAGCTAATGTAGACTTAAAACCAATCTCAAATAAAACAAAAGAAAACAAAAAAATGAAGAATTCCCAAAGCTTCTCTAAATCCTAACATTTTTACCTTACCAGACACACAGATGAGTCAGATACCTCAACAGTAAAACTGAAGACAGAAAGCAATTGAGTAGGTGAGGGTGATGCCAAAAGTCTTTTAAAGCTCTGTCTCCCTGCTGTTGTAAGATGAAAAGACCCTGTCTGAATTGGTATGGCATAAATGCAGTTAGAGCAAAGTTATATTAAACTCAAATGTACTTTGAAAAAAGTTAGAATAAAGTCAATTTTATAAAAATATTTTAACAAAAGCACCACTAAAACCTTAACTAAAAGTATGATAAAGAGCTACTATTGTTTTCTCACTTACAGCTTGAAACATTTTGTTTTCTTGTTTTATTCTAGCATCTTTATCATCTGAGAGTTTGTAAGCTTTATCAAATGCTTCTTCTAGATCCTTTAGTCGGGATTTGAGTCGACTGATGGTGTTATCTTTTTCTTTATTACTTGCTCGCATTTCCTCAATACGTTCCTGCAAAATTTTGGAAGCATTACTGGATGCATTGAGGTGTTCTCTCAAATCACTCTACAAAATAAAAACAAAGATAATTACTAGTTATTCTTAATGAAAGAATACATTTCTACCTCAAATGCCAAATGCATAAAAGCATCAAAAGGATGAAATGTAAAGTTCATCACTGTGGACAGAAAATGGAAATAGCATCATCAAATTTAAATATCTCATGGTAAAGTGACAAAGGCAAGGAAAAAGAGTTGAGAAACCAAGCCCTCCTAAAAGATGATGGCTTCCTTTACTCTCTGCAGTGAAAATGAATACTTGTAGCAGCAGGAGGAGATTCTGAATGGATGGTATAACTTGACACTTATCATTTACATATCTATTACATGCAAATGAATCCTTTAAAGTTGTTTCTCCACTATCTTCTATAAAAATGTGAAATAAAATTAAAATGTCTACCTAGTACATATACCAACCAAATATAAGAAAGAAAAATAAGAAAAAGAAAAAAAAACAGGTATTTTTCACAGCAACACCTGAATGTAATTTTAGAGGGATTCAACTTGGGCAACAACAGGATCATAAAAAAAGGAAAAGGATCATGTGTGCAAAAATGTTTGTAGCAGCTCTTTTTGTGGTGGCAAGGAACAGGAAATTGAGTGGATGTCTGGGAATGGCTGAATAACTTATGGTATATGAATGTCATGGGAAATTACTGTTTTATAACAGTATTTATAATCAGCAGGCTGATTTCTGAAAGGTCTGAAGAAATTTAAAAGAACATGCTAAGTAAAGTGAAGCAAAAGAATATTGTACACAACAACAAGAAGATTATGTGATGATCAACTCTGATGGATTTGGCTCTTTTCAACAATGAGGTGATCTATGTCAGTTCCAATAACCTTATGATGGAGAGAGCCATATGCATCCAGAGAGAGGACTATGGGAACTGAATATGGATCACAACATAATATTATCACTTTTTTTGTTGTCTGTTTGCTTTTTTCTTTCTCATTTTTTTTTTCCTTTTTGATCTGAGTTTTCTGGTGGAACATGTCAAATGTAGAAATATGTTTAGAAAAATTGCACATATTTAATCTATATTGATTATATTATATATACCGACTAGACAGATAGATTATATATATATACTTCCTGTCTACAGGAAAGAGTGGAAGGAAGGGAGAAAACTATGGAACACAAAGTTTTGCAAGGGTAAATGTTGAAAACTATTTTTGCATGTATTTTGAAAATAAAAAGCTGTTTAAAAAAAAAAGAACTGCACATATTTATCTTATATCAGATTAGCTGCTGTCTTGAGAAGGGCCTTGGAAGAGAGAAAGGGAGAAAAATTTGGAACACAAATGTCTTAAAAAAATAAATGCTGACAATTACGTTTACATGTATTTGGAAAATAGAATACCATTGAAAAATTAAGAAAAAAAACCTTGAGCAACACACAAAAGATATAAAGATTTATTTCAAAGCAATGGAAAGTTAGGTTATCAACATACCACACAAGGACTCCTTCAATTTAAAGGTTGGGACTAAATGGCTGAGGTCCCTTTCAAACTCTCAAATTTTGTGATTCTTTATACTGAGATCATGATACTCAAAACATTATCAGCCTTTCAAGAAGGATAGTATCCTAAAAGGTCTGACAGTAAAAACAATAATAATCACAACTTAAATTGCATTTTAAAGTTTGCAAGTCACTCTCCTCAGAAAGCCTCCTTCATATCTCTATCCTATGTAATACAGAAAGCATAAACCTACCAGAACACAACATGAATTACTTACCACTTCCAATTCCAGCAAATTATTTTTGTTCTCCAGTATTTTCATATGAGCATTGGCCTCATTCAGAGCACCACCTAATTGGTCACATCTAAAACCATAAATCAACAATCAGAAGAAAACGTCCACAAAATTAAAAAATTAGAGAATGAAAACTCTTTCCTTAGGAATAACACATGAAGTTGATTTCCAGTACGTAAGTTAAAGCTGACTGTCCAGTGTGAGCTAAAATCTAAGATAGTTACTTTAATAAAAGATATTTCAAGAAGATAGATGATACTATTCTAATGGTTTGAGGAAAAAATGCATTTCAAAATCCCTAATTTCAAATGTGTTAATTGATATATGTATAGATATCAATTAAGTAACACGTTATATGTATCTCCTGTTGAAAATTTAAGATACAAAGCAAAGACAAACTACTTAAACATAATAATAAATCAATCTACCCTAATATCATCAATTGTATAGGGTTATGGAGTTGGTATGCAAGTAATATATATGATGGATATTATACTGTCAAAGAAATGGCTTTAGTTGAATTGAATCAATCACTGGATTCTTATCTTGACAAAAGTATTCCATCTGCTGCCTCATATTCAAAATCAAAAGCTTGCTAAAAATCTTGAGAATGTAATAAGAATCTGATCCCAATACTGTAAAGCTTCATGTGAAAATAACTAATTCCACATGAAGTAGATTTTCTAACTACCTGGTCAATTTACAAAAACAATATAAGGGGGGGAAAGATTAAGTAAAACAATTCATTATCTGCCATGCATGTGACCAAACATGTTGGAATAGTCTCTGTGAAAGATTTTATTCTCAATTTTATTTAAAAATTGATTAAAAATTACTGCCAAAGTGCAAAGATAACAGTTGTCTGCTACAACAACTACACAAGATGTCAGTATCACATTTAAGATGCCAATAATATTAATTCCTATCATCCTAAAATAATGAAATTTGATAGTTTTTAATAGATGGCAAAATTAACTATGTTATTAAGCTTAATAGTCAACCCAATTTGAAGGAAATTTTAAAAATTTGAAGGAAAATTTAGATTCAAGCTAGAATTTTCTAAAAAAAAGAGTAAGAATATAAACTAGAGTCTCAAAAGATGATAAAAAGTGCATCATGAAGTCTAGCTTGTGATCAAAGAACACACTATATATAGCAGTAGTAAAAGTTTCTCAACATGGCTTATAATACTAGAACAGTCTGTTAATTCCACACTCCTGAATCCAGGATTATAAAGGACACTGTCAAATGAGTTGGTACAGGAAATACTTAGAATTCAGATTTGCAATTTTCAATTCCACCATTATCCATAATCAGCCATGAAAACAGGGCTTGAAGGGATGTTCGAATTAATCTAATTCCCTCATTCTACAAGTGGTAAACAGAGCATTAAAGGGGTAAAAAGTGATTTGGTCAGTCACACAGGTAGGTGGCCACAGAATAGTTTTTATAACTTTCCATTCCATCTAATTAACTTTCCTTTGCCGACTTCTGGATTTCAAAAAGCTCCTCTAGGAAGGAGCTGACTTAGCAGAAAGGCATGTCTGTGCTCACTGACCCCTAGAGAGCCCTATAACTAGTTTTCCCAATGATAGCTAGAACTGAGTAGAATGTAGACTCCTTCAGAGCAGAAACTAGGTCATTTGGTAATCTTACCATACCACCTTGGCACATAGTAAGCATTTAATGCTGGTTAAACTGAAACCCCTGTTCTATAGAATGTCCAGTATTAGCTAAAAATTTTCCTAATCAAAAGACATAACCCTGAAAAGCACAAAGAAAATGAATATTTGATCAAAAAAAAATTTCCGCTACCAAAACAATCACTATTATATTGTATGCATTTTTGAAGTTTCCCTCTAAAATGCAGGTTATTTTGTGTGTTAATTACCTAAAGTTATCTAAAGTTTTTGTTCCTTCTAGGATCTTGTCTCTTATTTTAAATATCTTTTTTATACAGGAGATCTATTTCTTTACTCCCACAAATTTCTAAAATTATACCAATAGTCATCTGAGCAGGAAAGGAACAAACTGTATCTTGAAATATTCCCCATTTATAAAGAACATTCATTTTAATTGTTAATTTAATTACCAGGTTGGTTTATATTTCAATGGATCCATAAGACCTGATGGTGTCTTCTTAGCCTGCGTGACTTGTCCACAGCTCTCATAATTCTTCAAAGAGTATCAACTCTAAAAACTACAAGCTTTAAGTCCAATTCCACTCACAGAGTCAGCAGTTAAGCTAAAATTTTAAAAATATTTTCTTTGGTGTGGATAAACCATTTTTAAAAATTTTATACTTAATGGTACCTATGCATTTAGAGAAAGAATCATATCTCAAATTAGGGAAACTTTCATTTTATAGGTTAAGTCATAATAACACATTCTACCTGTCTGCAAGACTCTGGTTGGTTTTCTTCAAATCACCATATGAAGATGCTTCATTTATCTCTAATTGTTGCTTCAGGTTATGTATCTCTGAGTCATAATAAGCCCGGAGATCAGCTACATGTCGAGCATGCTTCTCCCTCAGGTTCTGCCTCATTCTGTTCAAAAGGGGGCAAAAGAGAATTAAGTATGAATCAAAGTTAAGAACGCATCGGTTCTTTATGTGCCTATCCATGACAGACGTTTACAATGGACATTAAAATAAATTTATGGTTAATTTATTTGTAATATCATAAATGCTATTAATATCTTTAAAATGTCTCCTAAAACTTTTTTCTTTTATATACAGATATATTAAGATATGAAATGCAAATACTAACATTTTTTCATTGTCTTTTGATCCAGAGTTCTTCTTTCAATGTGGCAGCAAATTTTTGCCCATAAAAACAGGAAATTCATCTACAACAAAATCATGGAGACTACCCATGTACATGAAGGGAAAAATTAAATGACTTGTTTGCCACAGTCACTACTACAGTAGTACACACCAGACACAGTACTGGAACCACATTTACCTGACTCTGATGCTGGCCTGCCTCCACTATCTATTCACTATCTACTCTCTAATATGTATTCATTATCTACTCTCCAATATGTATTCATTATCTACTCTCCAATATATAAGAGAAAAAAACAAACAAGATTGATAACATTTAAAAAAAACATACATACTTGGATAATGCTACTGGGTCTTCCATGCAAGACATTGAAACACTGCCATCTGGCAAAATGTTGTCTACACTTGCAAGTCGGGAATTAGTGACGGTGGTTGAATTGTTTTCTTCATCTTCAGTGTTGAATGAAATTTCATTACTAGCAACAGTATGTGCTAATGGAAAAGAAGAGCTGATCCTATTTTCATTCTGGAGTGCATGACTTTGCCAAGAGTCTATAGGTAAAGTTTTAATATTTGAAGGATATTTGGGAGATCTATCTAACTGAGAAGAGGTGAGATTACTTATTTGGGAAAACGAGTCTATGTCAGAGTGACTAGAAGTACTAGGTTCTAACAGGGACTCTGGCAAGAAGGACAATCTGTCAAGATTACATCGAAAGTTATTTGATTGAATCCCTGAAATCTGTTGATTTTGCTTCCTGTGTAGGGCTGGATCTAAAGTCAATACCTAAAAGTAAAAGAAAACAAGAATAAGGAATGATATTTAATGCTTCTTTTAAAATGAAAAATGTTATTAATATGTTACATATAGTTTATCAAAAATTCAGAATCCAAAGCACCTTATATTTTGAGTTTATCATATTCAGATAACAATCCATACAGGAAAAAACCAAGTAGGTGAAGAAAGCATATTATTCAGATTCGTACACATACTTGGCAGGGGCCACTTACTAATTCAGGACATTTATCTTAGATGGGCTCTGCAGGGAGACAATTAGTTGGCCCAGAACCGAATAAGGAAGGAAGAAATTGGGCTTAATCACATTCAAGAAATAAAAAATTTAACAGGCACTTTCAACAATCTTAAACTTTTTAACATCAAAATTCTAGAAAATATGTACATGAATCATGGAAAATAATGTGTTAGGAGAATCAGAATTGTAGATGACCCAAAAAACAATAAGAAAACATTTGAAGCCCTTACCTCTGGTGGGTGACTGGGATTAGAAGTAGTTGCAAGAGTCCATTCAGATAACTGCTTATTTTTCCTTTGATTTGTATGATAAATATCCTTTAGTGATGGCAGCTTCATCTCATTAGCAGAATTAGGCTTTAAAAATATAAAAACATTTTAATATGTGTAAACATTTTTACCTTGTTTAAATACATCACCAAAATACTAAATTGCAATTTAGAGATTTTAAAACTAGATCATGAAAATTAGCAAGGTATTGAAAAAGGCTATATAGATCACCATCTACTGTGAATGAAAGCCTCTGGGGGGGAAAAAAAAAAAAACAAAAAACTTTCCCAATAGGTGTCTTCTATTGGTTCCCAGGAAACAAAAGCAGAAATTATAAGAAAAAGCTGCAAAGAAGAAAATTTTGCTTGGATGTCAGGAAAAACTTCCTTTTCAGGCTACTTCAGGAGGTAGTAAGTTTTTTGTCTTTGATCAAAAGCTACATGATAATTTCTTGATGTTCAAGTATGAATCATATTTTATGGTTATGGAAGTACCTGACAACTACAATTTCATTGTTCTATGGTTTCACAATTCATAATCTAAATTATCTTTCAAAAACAAAAATCTTGCTAGCTGTTGATTTTGTTCTATTTTAGAACTAGATTGAAAGCTGATTTGAGTTTTCAGCAATCTTCAAACAAAGACCAGGAACATTTCACTAATGTATTTAATAAATCTTAATATTTTTACTTTTCCTTTCAAAAAAGACCAAACATTTGAAAATAGACAAGATGTTCTGCTGAGTGACTAGAGACAGACAGGTCAATTAAAAAGTTCCAAAAAGAAGTTTATCATTTTTGCATAAAGTTGTATTAAAAACAAAAGAACTTTTTAGTCTTAGTATTTTAGTATTTTTAATGACCAAGCTTGATCTCAAAGAAAAATGCACCTATACCCTCCCATCCCCATCTTTGCAAAGGTGGGAGGGAATAGGAATGTATAAAAATGAATAATACATGTCATACATGGATGATATACTGATTGCTTTGGGAGGGTTACATTTTTATATTAAAGTGATATAAACATTTAAAACTAAAAAACTTTTTAAAAATGTCAATAGGAACGTCATAAAAAGTCACAAGAATTGTTACTTTATGAAAGAATCTTATTTTTTTCTCCATTAAAAAAAAAACTTTAGATCTACATTTTTCTCTGAGCAGGATGGATATTAGTGAAAGACAAAAAAAATTTCAAAAAAAAAAACAAAAAAAAAAACACTTCTTCCTAACTTCACATGAGAATTCAAACAGCTTTTATAACAAATTTTAATCATGTTTATCTACTTGGAAAAAGTCCAAGCAGATGAGGATCAATGACACTCTTCCTGCATTTATTTCACAGGAGTGTCTGAGAATCTGTTTTATGCTGAAAAGGCTAAAGGAAGACAAGATCCATTCAGGAATACACTAAGGAAGGGCCAAACTAGAGATTCTACTTCAACAATCCAATAAGGCAAAATACTCATTTTCTGGACACAGTAATAAGCTTAAAGAATACAAAATCAAATAGAAATGCAATGAGCATTTATTAAAAAAAAACTTTTGTGTGCTGAGTATTATTACTAGGCTCAGAAAAAAAAAACCTTTTGGATTTCCCCTGACCTTACTTAGTATAAGACAATACAAATACAGATAATAAAACATAAGTACATTAACATACAACAAAGTGGTATGTGAGATATAAGAAGGAAGAGCCTACCAGTGCCAGTATGGAAAAGAGAAGACAACAAGGATCAAGAAAGGCTTCATTTAAGAGATGGCTTTTAATGCAAATTAAGACAATTCTGAGATACCGCTATACACCTCTCGATTGGCTAAGATGACAGGAAAAGATGATAAATGTTAGAGGAGATATGGGAAAACTGGGACACTAATACACTGTTGTTGGAGTTGTGAACTAATTCAACCATTTAGAACAGCAATTTGGAATTATACCCAAAGGGCTATCAAACTGTGCATACATACCCTTTAATCTCTCTCATATTTAGCCTATATTGGATTACTTGCTATCTAGGGGGAGGGAGTGAAGGGAGGAAAAAAAATTTGGAACACAAGGTTTTTGCCTAGGTGAATGTTGAAGACTATCTTTGCATATATTTTGACAATAAAAAGTTATTTTAAAAAAGAGAGATGGCATTTAAGCTGAGGTTTAAAGGCAAGTAAAAATGCATGAGGCAGAGAGGGAGACCATTCTGAACACAATGAATAGTGTACAGAAAAGCAAAAACAAAGCTCTGAAAGTTCAGTGCTTGTTCAGGAGCAGAGGTAATCAGTCCAGTTCCTGGAAGGAAGTAAAACTTTAACTATCACCTCAAAGGCACATATATTATTCTGGGATGGATTGGAATATGAACTGGAATGAGCCAAGTAGAGATAGGAAGACACATAAGAAAGCCCCTATAAACAGTCCAGGAGGAAATGGAGACAAGTACAGACAGCTTTTTCTAGGGAAAAAGAAAAGACAGTAGGATCTAGTTAAGGCTTTTGAAGAATAATATTGAATTGAGCTTGTTTTGGAGAAAGCAGCAAAGGAACAAGTAGGTAATCTAACAAAAAGCAAAGAGTTTTAGTTTGGCTAGACCACGGTGTGAATATTCAGAAAAGCTGGAAAAATAGTCTAAGGCTAAGCGGTAAAGTGTTTAAAAAGCCTCAAAGAAGCATTAATATTAATATTTTATCCTAAATTAAGAAAAAAGCCACTGGAGCATACTAAATCAGGAAGCAGCACATTTTGCCTGCACTTGAAGAAAATCATTTTGGCAGCTAAATGGAGAATTGAAGAAAGTCTTGAAGGGAGGGGGCAAGGAGATCAATTAGAAGTCCGCAACAATTTCTTAAGCAAGAGGTGACAAAAGCAGTATGTCTTTGTGTGTGCACACACTCGCCCAGAAGGGGGCAGATGTAAGAGATGCTGTGGAAGACAAAATCTAACAATTGAAATGATATGTGGGAAGAGGCTGAGTAACACTGAAGTTACTAATATGGGAAATTGAAAAAATGGTATATTGTTTGCTATTTCTCTTCAAGGAAAATAAGCATTCAAAAGAGAAGGTGGTTGGGGGAGGAAGGGAAATAAAGAGCTCTAGGTCAAGTATCTATGGCACACATCCAATATGAAAATATTCAATAGGCAGATGGTAAAACTCAAGAGAAATGTTGGAAAATGAAAATATAAATCTCTAAGTCTTCAGCATGGAGATGATATTAAGTCCACAGGAATAGAGAAGGTCCCCAAGTGATCAAGTAAAGAGAGAAATGAAGAAGACCCAGGAAAGAACCCTGGAGTCGATTCTGAGAGACGTGATATGGTTGATGAGACTGCAAATCCAAAGAGATTTCAAACAGAAACAGAACCACAAGAGAGCAGTGTCATGAAAACCCAAAGAAAGGATATCTAGAAGGTAGTCAGCAGCATCAAATACAGCAGAATTATCAAGAATAAGGATTGAGGGGAAAAAAGCATCAATTTAGAAATTAAGAGATCATTGGTAACTTTGGAGAGAGTAATATGTTCAGTGAGAAAATCTGACAATCAGACAATTAGGCTAAGGGAATATATTTTGAAGAAGGATTAGACTTGTTCCATTTGGTCACAGAGGAAAAAAATTGGAGTAGAATTAAAAGTAGGCAAATTTAGGCTTGACATAAAAAGAACAACTTTCTAATACTTAGCTATCTAAAAATGAAAGTTGATTTCAGGATTAATGGTTCCTCTCTCACAGGTCTTCAAGCAAAGACTGTATTACCTCTTAGCAAGTAGCACTTTGTGCCAGTACTGCTTAATAAAGGCTTATGTAACTAGAATGGTCAGCCTGGACCATTGGGCTTCCTCCTAATCCTGAAATTCTCTGATTCTGTGAATGGGATCAAGGGCACAAATAAAAGGATTAGCTTCTAAAAGGGCACTTTGTAGCTAAAAGAAGTGTGTTTAATGAAATGATGATATTTACATGTTACATAGACTGAAGTAAAAAACCTCTGAGAACTCATTTTTAATGACCCCAATCTCTTAATACAATAGCAAGTTATTTTATCTGCTAAAAATATGTGTGAAGAAACAGAATTGGGGTTAGAGAAGCAAAATTTGGGACAGTGAGCATGAGGAATACAATAGTGAGTCAAAAATCAATTTCATAAACACCCAGAAAAGGGATGCCTCATCAAAAGATTATGGAAGAATACACAAGAGTTTTAGTGACTGCAAAGTCTAATACGATATAGCAATCAAAAAGGGCTATATTCCAAAATAACTGTATGGACATGCACACATATATTGTATTTAACTTATACTTAACATATTTAACATGTATTGGTCAACCTGCCATCTGGGGGAAGGGGTGGAGGAAGGAGGGGAAAAGTTGAAACAAAGGGTCTTGCAATTTTCAATGCTGAAAAATTATCCATGTATATATCTCGCTAATAAAAAGCTATATAATAAATAAATAAATAAATCCCAGTTTAAAAAAAAAAAAGGCTATATTCTTCCTTAGGCCATATGTGGAGTACAGTGTTCAGTTCTGAGCATCTAGTTTTAGAAAAACATAGATAAGTTAGAAGCATGTACAAATGAGGGTGATCAGAATACAGAGAAGGAGAAAATGTTAAAAAACTGATTTAAGGAATGTCCCTATGAAAAAGACTTAAAAGAAACAAGTTAATTATCTTTGCTATTTGAGGTTTGATGTAAGCAAGAATATCTTAAAGATTATTCAAGATATCCAATAGTGAAATTACCCAACCAGCTGTTGGAAATGTTGTGATACATTTTCTTGTGGAGGTACAGCTTTGACTATATGACCTCTGAGGCCCTTTCTTAGCTCCTAGAGTCTATAGAAGGGCAAAGACTTGTCATTCCCAGTGTTTGCAGACATATGACACATTGTTTGAGTATTTACCGCTTAAATGAAGAGCACAACACAAAATGGACAAAATGATTCTAAGACCTAATTAGACTTTTCCTTTCTTTCTCATTCATTGCCATCTTACTTAGCATGGCTATCTAGTCTTTCCCTCTCTTTTCTCCCTCCCTCCCCTTGCCATTTTCATTTCTTTTATTTCCTTTCCTTATCCAGCCCTTCCCAATCTCTTCTTAACTCTTCTCTCTTCAATCACATTTTAAAATTACATGCTGTTTTGTTAGTACCTACCATGTATGTACTACATTTTTTACATTCTGTAATTACCAAGGAAATGGGTTCTTAAGAGACAAGTCATTTCACTTTCCTGTTGGGATCGCCACTTTGTAGCAGAGTAGGCGCTATCCAAATATTTGTTGGTTGACTGATTCAGTGACTAGGTGGAAGGTTTCCTACCAATGGGAGACCAATTAGTTCAATATTTTTCAATTAAAAGCCTATGATTACAACACCTGGGAGTCAGGATTAAATGATTTAAAGCTAAAGCAGAATTGTTATCATAGACTCAAAAGAAATAGTATTTCAATAAAAACATTGCCATTTTAATTGATTTACTAAATGATTTATGTGGTTCAGCAAGGAACTGACAAATGAGATTAGATTAAGCAAAATTACTAACATCATAAACTTATCAGCATATTCACATTGCCATCCTAGTTTGAGTAAATAACAAAGCTTAAGCATATGAAACTGATAAGGATTAAAAAGTGGGATGAACCAATGGTTGGGGAAATCAAAATCTGAATTGGGCATTATAAAACATTTAGAAATGTGAACAAAATAAAAATACCTGGTTTGGTAACACTTTTGTGGAGTTGATATTCAAAAATGATTTTTCCAAAGATTCAGGCAAAGAGTCATATATATTCTTTTCTTGTAGTTTCCAATAATTCATTCCTAACAGGTAAAAGAACGGTGATTGAAAAAAAAGATGCTCATGAAAGAGAAGGAAAATGGGGAGAAGAAAAGTATGTAAGGAAAAGAAAAATAAAATAAAGAGCGAAGAGAATGCAGTTTCTAGTTTATGTTTTTCTTACTTATAGGAAATCATATATGTAACTACAGCATATTATGGGGCTATAAGACAAAAAGGAAACAGTTCTTGACCTCAAAAGGTCTATATTCTACTAGGGAGAAACAACAGGAAGACATAAACAGAGACAAAACATATACAGGAAATTTCAGTGAGAAACTGCAGAGTGAGAAGGAGGGATCAAGAAAAGTCTCATAAAAGACACTGAAATTAAAATGAGCTAAGAAGGAAACTAAAAATTCTAAGAGTTGAAAAAGGGTATATACAATGCTGAATTGCTGAATTTTCAAAATTCCTTTAAGAAACAGACAAAGAATAATCATACCAGAATACTTTCTTGTTGCTTTAAATACCTAAGTACAACTTAGTTATACTTAAATAATAAAGTACTACTTCCTTTTATCTTTATAGAATAATGCAGGAGTCCTCAAACTATGGTCCGCAGGCCAGATGCGGCAGCTGAGGACGATTATCCCCTTCACCCAGGGCTATGAAGTTTCTTTATTTAAAGGCCCACAAAACAAAGTTTTTGTTTTTACTCTAGTCTGGCCCTCCAACAGTCTGAGGGACAGTGAACTGGCCCCCTATTTAAAAAGTTTGAGGACCCCTGGAATAATGTATAATGTTGAGGCAACTGAAGCTCCTCAGTATTTCTAATAATATGAGATTTCATTCCCAACTTAAGAATTTATAGGCAAATCTCTAACCAAGAATATAGAAAAGTTTTAAAATATCAGAAAAATATCATACCTGTTCCTTCAGATACCCAAGAACTTGGATTTTCATTTGGTTTATTAAGGTAAAAAGTATGAGGATATGTAGCAGCATTGAAGTCAGACTACAATTCAAAAAATATATATATTACTATAAAGTCAAGTTAAAACTTATTGAGCCCAATTTTTTAGCCTACTCAATGAGTAACATAAGAAAGCTCCCAAAATGTTTACAAAAAAGAAAATTTGGTTTCATTCATCACAAAAAATTACAGGAGAGAAATTAAAAAGAAAAAAAAAAAAAAAAAAAACAGAAGATGTTCATCCTTAAATCTATGATTAATTCTGCATGACATCTATTCCAGTGTCTAATTAGGGCATATTGTTTCACTCTATGAAACAAAATCAGGAGAATTGAACCAATTATCATTTAACAAATTCAAAA
This sequence comes from Sarcophilus harrisii, assembly GCF_902635505.1. NCBI lineage: Eukaryota > Metazoa > Chordata > Mammalia > Dasyuromorphia > Dasyuridae > Sarcophilus > Sarcophilus harrisii. The sequence goes on along the minus strand of NC_045426.1, from coordinate 685,178,867 downwards.
CTACAACAGTTAAGCCAGCAGTTATTAAGAAGAACATTTAAGTAGTTATCATGAATATATAAATAGTAAATAAAATTAAGTTTCAAAACCAAAAAAGTAATAATCAATATTGGCACTTAAAAAAAATTTCGTCACAGATCTCAGTCGGCCCAAGGTGGACAGCAACAATCACAGCCTGAAGATAGTTCCACATTATCCAGAGTTTTCCTAACTCTGGATATTTCTAAATTTATTCTAAAGATGATTTCCTTAAAACTCTAGTCTTAAGAGAAATTTTTTATGTTAGATCAATAAAACTGTATATGTGCCAGGAAGGAGGATTAATAAGCCTCAGTCATATAAGGTACTATCTTACTCCCTTTTTCATTAGTCAAGAAAATTTATAAGCAGTCTTTTGCCTAAAGCTTTCAAAGTCACCTTTCTAGTCACCATAAAGATTCAATAATTCAAAAAAGTCAAAAAACGTGGATCAGGAAAAAATAAATCTGAGTAAGAAATTCTGCTCAGTTGCAATCCAGTAGATACAGAGGTGAGCTTATCTTTAACAGTTATCTGCTATACTCTTCTTAGAGAACAGGGGATTCACTGAAGAAAAAAAAAAAAAAAAAAAAAAGCTTGATTTTTAATGAGAAATAAAGTATAGAGCAATAAACAGTTCTTTTAAAAGATCAATCCTTTAAGTCCCTGAAGCTGTCACAATCCAAGTAGAAGAACCCTTAGTCTCCAAAATAATTTAAAAGAAAAAAACCCCACCACCACAAAGTCCTTCATCTAACAAGATGAAGGGCCTTCAAGAGCTTATCCTACAAGAACAACATTAACAAAGACAAGCATCCTTAGGATAAACTACATTTTTAAAACTGCCTCCAGAACAGTTTCAGCACAAATTATGTTTTTATATGAGTAGTTTTGATTGTTAAAGAAAGGATACCTTTTGTATTATCTAAACTAAAACCTGCCCCCCTTATAAACTTATAAAATCCTGAGGCAAACTTCAAGTGGTATCAAGTATCAATTGCTCCTTAACCTCAGACAGAAATTAGATTTCTGCAGGCCATATACTGATGTAGAAAACAACAAACTAATCTCTCTGTTTTACTGGATTTTTATATATTTTGTTAAATATTTCCTAATGACATTTTAGTCTGATTCCTACCTATGGGCAAGCAGTCTGTCACCTCTGATCTAGGCCAACTACTATCCACCAAGGAGGCTTCTACAACATTGTGCCCGGGGCCTATAGGGTCATCTCTAGGTAGAGGGAATTGATTCACTGGAGAGGTATATCCCATCTAATTTTGCCCACTTTTTATCACAATTAGTCTAAGTAATTTCACACCTCAAGCCTAGACCACCTAACACAGTCTACATGATGGTCTTAACTCTGTGGAGCTAAGCAGAGAACGGGACTAATCCCTTGTCTATACCCACATCTTTCAAAAATTCAATCTTTCTCTCAGTGGAAGCTCATGCTGTCATTCTAGAGCCTCCCAGCAAGGCAGAATCTGGCCAAATGACTCATTAGTCTGATCTAGTATGATACTGAATCCTCAGAATTTTTCAGCTACTTCAGCTACACTCCATAAGAACATTAGATTGCTGCATAGCTATGATATTCAACAAGAAACAAAACACAAGAAAATCCAGTCACTCAGTTAAACTGCATAACAACAAAAAAGTTTATATTTGAAAAGTTTACCTGAAAATTCTCCAACAAAAAAGCTAGAGATAGGTAGAAGAAAAGTGACTACTATGTGACTGAGAAAGCATTTTTTGGGGAGTGGGGCTATTCTCTCAATCTAGCAATTATTCAATCAGTCTAAATTTTCCCTGCAGATTATGCAAAGTACCTTCACCCCAACATTATCATATAAGGTTATGTTGGAATCGCCAATGCATTAAAGGATATTTCTGATTATGTGTCACTTTGTTTCACCTCAAAAAGGAAAGTTAACATTGTTTTCTATACTTTTAATTTTCCTTCCTTAAAAAAAAAAAATCTGGAAAAAAATTTTAAAGAAGTCACAAAGATTTGTTAAATCTTTAAATTGAAGAGAAGAAAAATTAAAAGAATAAATAGTGCCTTATTTATGAAAGCTGAGTGAATGGCTTTTTAAATTCTTGCTTCCTGATAGGTTGCTACAAAGACTGAAAAATGCTCTTGGGAATGGGGTAAAGGAGATATATGAATTTTCTAAAAGTTTATAAAGATCAAAACTTTGCAATTTATTTGTACTACACTAAAACTGATACTTTTATGACAATTAAGGCCCAAAGAAACTTTTTACTTACTTTTACCAATTAAATGAGATACACAGAAAGTCAAATGACAAGTATGACAAAAGAGCCCAAGAAACACTGACTGAAAAGATGCTTTAAGATTTAAAATCCTGGGACTTTTAACTACCCTTTAATATTAGATACAAGTGCTATGGAAATAAAGGGACACATAAATTCATATTTTAGGCAACTATTTCAGTATTTCTAAAATTTTGATACTTATTTACATAATATTTTCAATTTAATAAAACGCTATCTTTTTAATGTACCAATTATACATATCAGTACATTAAAAATATCTGCCAGTGAAAATTTTACTTAACTTTAAAATTTTCAGAGTTAAATAATAGGTATATCATTAGATGTCAATACTTGCAAAACATGAAATAGTGCTTTAAAAACGATTTTAAAAAATAACCTCAGCTCATAATTTTTATTGACAGCCACCTACATAACAATTGTTTATAGCAACTTGTTATTTCTAATCTTTACAAAGCCCAGAAAAACTGCTTGTCAGTGGAACAAACTAATAATAGGATAAAAACAAATAGAAATAATGATGACATAACACTATCCCAATATAATCATTAGTATAGAAATATGCCAATTTTAAGTTACCACCTACATCCTCAACTGTTGATTTTTTCCTTTGTTCACTTCCTTGAGGAGATGTGATAAATGCCTCTTCAATATGTACTCTCTTTGGCTGATTTTGTTTCAATTTTTGTGCCCATGATGTTAAAGATTTGCTATTAAAAAGCAGAAAACAAAAATTAGTTCTTTTATATGTCATGTCACAGAGAAGTAGAATGTGGTGGTAGAGTAGTAGGGTGTGTGTGTGGGGGTGGGGTGTTGGGAGTGGTGGGGGTATGTGTGTGTAAGGGGTGTACCTCTCTCTCTCTGAGTTCAGTTTTTTACTAACAGTGGTAATGATGTATCATTAACCTGCATTTATCTACTTGTAGATTTTTACTTATTCTCCCTTAGCATAAAAACACACTGACTACTGATGACTTGTATCTTGTGGCCATAGAATGCCTGTGACTGATTAACTGATCCATGCAGAACAATGTTTGACCTAAAATAAAAATATATTTTGTCACTGCCTAATAACATCTTTAAGATAATTATACTAATCAACAGAAAAGGTCTGTGAAATGCAAATATATGTATATATGAAATGCATATGTGTTTATTATATGTAAATGTAATATACACATATACACAAATATAAAACTGAATTTCACAAAACAGATAAATTAGGCAGTATTTGCAAAATAGATTCACCATCAAATTTCTTTATTAAGTGATTAACTCCTGGAGAAACAGAAATGTAATCCAATTTACAATTATAGTTACATACATTTTGTTAAGACATCAAATATATTATAAAGATATAATTGTAAATATTTCTCTATTTTAAACACATGCATAACAAAATTCCACAAAATCTAAAAAATGTAAAAATTGTTTTTTTAATAGTGTCAAATTATTGTTAAATACAATAGACTTTCTAATTACTCCTATTTTGAGAATACAATTTGTAATAATCTAGCATAAACAAAGAAATTCAGACTTTATAAGATGCATTTGAAAAAATTATTTTATCAATCAAGTTTTTAATAAACATTTCCCATATGCCAGTCACTATGTTAGCTCTATCTAGATGCTAGAGATACCTCAGAGTAACTGACTGACCATCTCTACGAAAGAATTCTTCTCTGATGTCTAATAGTGACATAAAAATGTCTCTCATAAGCCAAAAAGGTGCAGAGAGCCAGATCTGGTAAGCCTTATCCAAGCTGCAAAAACTTCAGGTAGAGGGCAGTGTGTTTGTATATTTCCTCTAGGAATATATGGTATATATGTCAATCTCTAGGTATTTATATTATCTACCCAAACTGATAACAAATGGAATAAATTTTTCTAGCCATAATCCTCCAAGACTATCTAACCCTAAATGTTAGAGAGATTATAATCTGCATCTTGGGAAGAAGCAACCATAGCCATAAAATCACAAATCTTTGAAGCATTAATTCAATTACCTATTACCTGCCAATTAGCATTATCTGTTTTGAAAGGCTATTATCTAAAATATTTCAGGCCTTTTGATAATATTCCAAATGAAAGTATTTCATAAATGAATAATTATTTTCAAAGCATGAAAAATAATAACTCACTTGTTTGGTTTTCCACAATGTGCTTCAGAAATCTTATCTTCACTGGTAAAATTATGTTCATATTCACCAGGAAAAATAGAAACGTCCTCTTTGAGTGCTGAGTCATACTCTTTTGTAGCTTGGCTACATAGGCTCTTGTTCTTGATATCGCTTACAAACGAATCCTTCTGGGGCATAGGGATTATATGTTTGCCTTTGGAAATGTCTTTGTGCTCCTTGAATTCTTTTGAGTCTTTAGGTTTGTAAGGATTTCGTTCTGAGATAAAAAAATTACTATATCCACCATTATTCATTGAAATATTATCCATAATGGTGTCTTGATGTGAAGAAAATGTGTTTGGCCGAATTTCAGTTTCTTTAAGTTTAGAATAGTTGGCAACGTACTCATTTCTTTCACAGTTTTCAGAACACAACCCCATTTGACTTTCTAATGTAGAAAAATTGCTTGTCAGTTTGTCAGGGGAATGTCTGCTACTGGAAGGCCATGGAGCTTTACTCTTCTGTAACTTAACTAAATTTCTTATCTCTTCCTCAATAAGCTGAAAATAAAATGCAGGAAAATGTGTAAGAAAAACAAGAAAGCAAATAAAACAATGCTATCTGAACATATTATTACAATATTCATATATGAAACATATATTCATATATTTTACATATTGTTATGAAATACGCTCTAGCTAAAACATTTATTCTAGAACACTCATTTATTTGTACAAGACATATTATATATGTCAGTAGAGTTCAGGGGAACAGGAAAGTGAAAATACACAAAGGTAGAGGAGAGCTGAACATGTGTAAACAAGTTCTCACTTTGAGTTGGTTATTGAACTGTTCTTGCTGTGCAACGATCTGCTGTGCTCGCTGTGCTTCCACCAAACTGAAGAGCTGTAACCACTTAGCCTAATAAATGTTTTAAAAAGAATGATTCAAAAGAGAAAATTTGTCTTAGTTATATGACAGTATGTACAATATGAGGTAATAATAATGGCAACATTTTGTATCAAAATATGTCATAACTAAAAAAGCTACAATAAAGAATTTCTTGAGCAGGACCATTATTATATAGGATCATTACATACTTCAACAATAATACTATACGATGACCAGTTCTGATGGACCTGGCCATGCTCAGCAACGAGATCAACCAAATCATTTCCAATGGAGCAGTAATGAACTGAAGCTGCTACACCCAGAGAAAGAACTCTGGGAGATGACTAAAAACCATTACATTGAATTCCCAATCCCTATATTTATGCCCACATGCATTTTTGACTTCCTTCACAAGCTAATTGTACAAAATTTCAGAGTCTGATTCTTTTTGTACAGCAAAATAACGTTTTGGTCATGTATACTTATTGTGTATCTAATTTATATTTTAATGTACTTAACATCTAATGGTCATCCTGCCATCTGGGGGAGGGGGTGGGGGGTAAGAGGTGAAAAATTGGAACAAGAGGTTTGGCAATTGTTAATGCTGTAAAGTTACCCATGTATATATCCTGTAAATAAAAGGCTATTAAAAAAAAATTGCAGATGAGGAAGGAGGTGGGAGCAGGGGCCCATTGTGAATAAAGCTTTTAAATTAAGTTTAAAGACTGAGGCAAGAAAAAAAAAAAAGCAAATGCTCTTATACATCTTAGTAAAGTAGCATTAAAACCACTCATTTTTGACCCATTAGTGAATATGCATTAAAGCAGCCTTTGAAGCAAAAAAAAAAAAAAGAATTTCTAAAAATAAAGATGACCAAATATAGGAATTCTTCAAAACTATTATACTTTAACTAGAGTTTGGAGAAAATGAATGAGAATGATATCTTCAAAACGACTTTCAATATCATTTGAAATATTCTATTTCTGGTGGCTCTTCTGTTGAAGTTTTCAATACTTTGGCTTGAAGTTTTTCTCGAGCTTCATTCTCCGTACCTCACCCATGCCAAAGACAAGATTTCTCAACAAATACTTTAAGTCTTTCTACTGAAAGAAATCCTACACCATAAACTCGAAGAATTCTTCTATACTGTGAATAATTACACCAAAATGTACTTTAAGTTGACAAAATCATATACAGAATTACTTTAAGTAAAACAAACTATAACAGAGATAAACAAATGAGCTATTCCATAAATCAGGGAATCCTAATCAGGCTGATGAAGCCACAGCATATCTTAAATATACTTAAATGCATAAAATAAAATATGTAGGATTATAAGAAAATCGGAAGTTAGTCAAAATAAAAATGTATTTTTCCCATCCAGTTTCATGGACCCTCTAAAATTTCATCCCTATTATATATGTTTGTGGTACACAATGATAGGAATTCTGCTCCCTTGCAGCTTTCTTTAGAAATTGTTTTCCACTGCAATCAACTAACCCTTATTAAATACTTATTATGCTCAAGGCAGTAAAAACTACAAAGAAATATAATTTTTAAGATGCTTTCTGTCTCAAGGGGTTTTATGTTTTCCTGGAATTCCATTACCCATTAAATTCATAATTCCAATAAATTCAAGTATTCAAATGATTACATCTACAGCAGAACAAAGTGTTGAAAATCAAAAATGAAAAACTAAGTTGTCTGGATAGTTTGTGTTCAATAGTAACACATTTTTACAACATTAAGATGGCTATAGTTTCAATATGTCTAAACAGATTATCCCATGTTTTAAGTTCTATGCAATGTAATACTGAAGAACAATATAAATCAAATTTTAAAAATATATCTCACTGTAGATGTGATTTGATTAAGGCAGATTAAACCCTGAGATAAGAATTTAATTTACTAAATCGTGATATAATAAGAAAATCAAGGGCAAATTTATATAAGTTCCATCTTTTTTGGCATTTTATATTAGTGAACCAATCTTTCAGGCTAACTTTCAGGCTAAATTTGTATTTTAAAAGCCTCTTTCTCAATTTTCTTTCTCCCCAAGTTAATAGAAATATATTTTTTTAGTTTATAATAACTGAAATTGACAATAAAAGATGAACAGGGAAGATATCTCACAGGAAAATAAAATGATTTTAAGTAAGTGACAGTAAATATTTCTCTTATACCAAGTAACTTTGGAACTATGCATACTAGGATAAATTAAACATTTTTTTCAAACTAGATTAAAATCTAAGTGTGTAAAACAAACTAAAATAGGGAAGAGATTATATGATTGACTTAATATGTTAATCTATATTGACTTAACATAATTAAGATGTTCAGTTTCTACAAATAAAAAAATATATTAATGTTAATTGAAATAGTGAACTGAACTAAATCAAAAGTGCAATATTTTATTCAAGTCTGGGATGAGAAAAGCAGCAAGCATAAAAGATAAAGCCTGCTTCATCTTAGAATAAGGAAGACCTGGCTTCAAATTTCTCCTCAAACACCTTCTATCCATTCCATATATGTTATCTGTCCCATCAAAATGGGAGTTCCTTGAGAGAAAGAACAGTGGTTTTGCTTTTCTTTGTATCATCAAAACATGGCATAGTGCCTGGCACAGAGTAAACACTTAAGAAATGCCTGGTGACTAAATGATGGTATGTCCATGAGTATGACATTCCATCTTTCTAGTTCTAGTTTCTTCACCTGTAAAATGGAGTACAATAGCGTAATTGAAATAACATCCCTTTATTAAGTACCCCATTAAAGCTGAAAACACTCATAGTATATCCAAACCAAAATTATTTGCACACACTAATTATGGCACTATATTGTTGCTATACTATTATTGCTTTAGGATTCAGACTATTGAAAAAAAAATCACTTTCATATCTACTTTATCTGATAATGAAATTTCTGCAAGATACATGAAATACAGATATATTCTCTATTAAATGTTATTTAAAACTTGTTATTAAAAGCATGTAGAAACATGGCTTTAAAAATATTGGTTTAAAAGGCCAATCAATTTATTTGTAGCAAATCTTAATATTATTTCAATTTTACTTCTTATATTCACAATTACTTGGTACTCTCAAATTATACAAAATTTTCATCTATTTAACACTGAACTAGATTTCTGCCTGAAGATATTTTGTATTATATCATACTATCCAAATGAAAACAGGTTTTTTTTCCCCAAACTTTGTATCAATTATAGGCAGAAAAGGAATAGAAACATTAACTTTATGTTAAAATTTCAAATAAATGAAAAGAATATGAATCATAAATTTAGAGTTGAAAAGGCTCTTAGAAACACTTCATTTCACAACCAAGAAAGCTGAAGCACAGCTCAACTTGCTTGCTCAATGTCCAGAAAGTAACAAGTGGCAAGATTTTGATTTGAACCAATGGTGACTTTGGACAAAAGTCCAATTCTTCTAAATTCATGTTATAAAGGCTAAAATACTTTTAACAAATTTTTCATTGAATTGGTGAATTAAGCATAGAATCAAGCAGTTCTTCCAAATTCAAATGAAAATGATTTGATGCTTATTACATGCCAACAATATGGGTTTTTATTTTTGTTTTCAAATAAACTGAGAAAAGGAAGAAAAAAGGAAGAAAAATGCGGTGTGAATTTGGATCCTTCCTTGAGACTTACTTATCCAGAGAAAAAATGAAAAGCAGTAAGTTCCTAGCTTAACCCATATGAGTTTATCAAAATTAATAAATCCTTATTTACTTTTAATTCATGTTAACAGATATTAGATGAATTTATCATATTTCTGATGATAAATTAAAAGTCTTCACTTCAGCAAACACTAACGAGATTAATATTAACAACAATAACAATAGCTAACATTTTATAGAACTTACCTATCCAAGCTATACTAAGAACTTTACAATTATCTCATTTATCCTCACATCAACCTTAAGAAGGTAGGTGCTTTTCTGATCCCTATTTTGCAGATGAAGAAACTGAGGCAAATAGAGGTTAAGACTTGCCCAGGGTCACATAGCTAGAAAGTGTCTGAGGCTGAATTCGAACTCAAGGAAAAGTATGTAAAAAAAATTCCGGTTACTTATATGGATTTTTCAATTTAACCCACATTTTATTTACTCTTCAATATAATAAGAATGTGTTGCTTGAGGTCTACCGCATGATTTGCCTTTCTTCAATACCAAATATAATTTGACAATAATCATTTAAAGCAAACCAAAATGAAGAATCTTAACAACTGCTATAATGAAATCTTTACTATAATTTAAATATCAATTCCAGCCAATACTAAGAAGTATTTTGAGAAAAAAATTTCAATATACAAATAAACTAAAACCAGGAATAAAGAGTTCATTTGTAACCATCATTCTAAAGAATATTCAGTGACATAAAAAGGGACCATAAATAAATGTGATAAGGTATTAAACAAAAGCTTTGGTTTACAATTATTTTTGAAAGTCTTACTTCAAAGTAAGCTTTGCATCACTGTTTTTCCAAATAAAATGTGAAATATGTACATCCATGATTTTTTAAAATTAGATTATTAAATTTAAAATCTTAAGAGCTTTTATGCTGCTCTGCAGAAATATGTCATACAAGTACAAACTCAATACAAGAACAAATTAGTAATGCAAAATACATCTACTTATTATGATGTTGCAAATATATGGATTTTGGTCATCTTTCATACTCTAAACATCCAACAAACCACAAAGAGACAGAATGAGAGAGAGAAAAAAAGAATTAAGGAAACTATAAAGTCAATTTTTTAAATTCTCTATAAAGAATTCTATTGAATCCCCCATTACTACCTCACACTTTCTCCAAATTTCAGAATCCTCCTCGCCACAATTTTGTAGATCTTGCATAAAAGAGGTTAGGACTTCAACTGAACTTTGAATTACAGGGATCTTGGTCTTCGCTGAGAGAGAGGACAACCCATTTGCACTTAGGAAGAGACTGTTTGTGCTTCTGTGAAAACATAAATAATGCAAAATTTTCTTCATTCTACTGAACTATTGAATAATTCACTAGTTTAGATTAAGCAATGCAGTACAAAACCACAGTATTTAATTCTACTAAATGGGATCTCGTTTGCTGAAAATCTGATCAGAGTATTATACATAAAGAAATTTAAAAATTGATAGCTTTCTATTTTAAAAAACAAAAACAAGTATTTCTTCAAAAGTGTCAGCTTTCCTGAAAATAAAAATAGAACAATAACAAAATGAATAAACTATGTCAAAACTTCCAGTTTCTCACACCTAAAGTATTATGAGAAACTTTTCACCAATGATTATTAAATTTATACTACAAAACATCTTTTAGAAATACAGTAAAATAGCTTCACTGGAATTCACTAATTTAGTTATAAATATATTGGAATGAAATTTATCTTTAAATTATTTATGAACGGGTGTGCTAAGCAAATAGTGTCAAAAATATTTAGACGATTTAATGTTAGCTTAAAAAGTTATGATATCACAAAAACTCTTAACTCTTCAAATCTAGGGCTGCAATCCAAAACAAAGGATAATTTGCTTCAGATTTTTGTATCAGTCAAGCTATAGAATAATACAAGCCTCCTCTCAGTAAAAGTTATAATAATCCAAAAGAAATCTTACTATCACACTGCAAAAAACAAAGTGGATGAAAAATGCATATTGTTCAAACTAAGCTAGCCTAAAGCTATTTGATAGAGAACCAGTCAAGTTAATTTATTTGTGAATGTGTATACACACACACACACCATGGATAGACCATGCAGTTGGATAAGGGGCTAGCTGAACCCAGAAATCCAGTATGACACTATGCTGGACTGATTTTGAGAAATAACACAGTACATCCACGTACATCGAAAGGCCCTTAATTTTATATAGTCCAATAGTCTCTACGTGATACTATATGGCTGTGTATCACAAAGTACCATCACCTCAAAAGAATCAAAATAAAAATTTGAAAAGAAAATAGAATGCTACAAGGTAAGAATAAACTGGCTATAATAAAAGAGACAGTTTTCAAAAATGTAAGACCAGAAAAGGAAATGATCAGTCACAAGCAAAAATGGGGGACAGCAGATGAACAAATGTCCCTCACTATGTATATGTGTGTGCATTTACTATTAGGTATACATAAACACATATGTAGAGTAGGTGTATATATAGAGACGTATATACATATATAATAAAAAGAATTGAAATTCATAGATTAGAACCTCTGTAGATAAGCTATGGAACAATGTGACCAAAAATCATATGAGAGGATGTGGGGAAGTTGCTATTTAGCCCTCTACAATGAGACAGTATCCACATCAATGAAATCAAATAAAACCATAATGAACATTTGATTTGTCTGAAATTATTTTATAAAAGTATGTGGCATAGAAGAGCATAGGGTTTACTTATGAATTCTTTCAAAAACCTAATCAACCAACACATTTATGACATCTTAGGAAGTACAACCTATGTTATATGTTAAGACTATATTTCAATATAAGATACAGATTAAAAACCTCAATCATCCTAAGTCCTTGGGAAATGCTCCATTTATGATCAAGTTTTCCATAAAGTTGAGAGTTCATCCTTTTTAAGTATCAGAATATTTATTTTAGCCAACATTGAGTAGAGATCTCTCCAAAATATCTTACAATTCTCACCTTTCCAAACTAACAGAATTTAAACTTTTCTTGATGCAGTGAGAAATCATTATGAATAATTGGGCTATAAAGTTGGTGAGTACTGCAGCGCTTTTATGATTTCTAAAACATTGTACATAAATTACCTCATCCACGCTATGACACATTAAAGAGAGGGCTCTAAGAACCCTAGTATGTATGTGGACTACTTGATGCTACATTAAAGACCCACTACACTTTTGAGATTTGTATTTTGTCTGTGTTTTTTTTCATTTTTTGCCCTTTTCTTTGATGTCAGGATATCAACTATCATTCTTTATGCTATCTATATAGCTGCCAAAGAATTTTCTCTCTCAACTTCTAATTTTACTATATACTGAATAAGAGTAATTTACATATTTCTATATAAAATAGAATCTAAATGATGAACTACAGACTCATGAGTCAAGTATGTAGAGTTTGTGATATCTATTTTAGATATCCAAAGATCTTTTTAATTTCTTTGAATTTCAGCCTCATTATAAATAAGTGACATTACTAAATAATATAGTTCCAAATAGGTAAAGCATTTTTATAATATAAACCACAATTGTAGTTTATAACTATAAGATCAAAATTTGAAAATATTTGAGGATATGAGTCCTAAAACTTCAAAGAAATGTGATTTTCAAAAAACAAACAAACCAAGAAGCAAAAAACCTCATGTATAAAACCAGAGATAAAAGAGCAAGTTACTATTTAGCTGTTCCCCGATAAAAGTAATATTTTAAAATATCTCTTGAAAAAGCTAGCAATATACAAGGAAAAGAGTAAACCAGATTACATCTGGTTATATAAAAACACTTTTAAAAAACTATAAAATTCTAAGGCCAAAAGATTATGATTTAAGGTGAATTGGAGTACTATCCAAATATACATATGATAAATAACATCTGTTGTTTGAGATATTTAATAAATTGCTGAATTGAACTGTTCAACTGAATTAACATATATTACTATATAATTCCTTTTAAATTTTTTCACGCTTTTCCATTGTTACCTGTTAGTATTTAAGCTATATCCAACAGAATTGTGAGTATTTCTGACATCAGATTCTATAGAAGATGGAAAGGTTTCTTGTTTACTTTTCACCAAGTCCAAATCTTCCATAGTTTATATCTAATAGGAATGTGGTTACATTCTCTTATTTGAGAAAGTAGCTTGACTTCATTGTTTGAAGAAACTGAATCCGATTCATCTTCAGGTACTTTATCATCTAGGGACATTTTCAGTTCCTAACATTCAGAAGCACCAAGTCCTAAGCTTCTAACAGATTCTGAAAAAATGAATGGAAAACACTTAAAAGCTACTAAATATTCTATTCTTCCAAGATGGGAAACATTTTATTTTTTGCACATAAATCCACATTTCAAATGATGGAACTAGAAAACAACATCACCTTCTTAGTGATATTACTCAATTTTCTTTTAAAAAAAAGAAAAAGAAAAAAAATCAATTTTCTAGAACAATTTTGTTACATAACCAAATAACAGTAACACTTGACTTTTAACCAGGGAACAGGGAAAAGTAATTCTTTTGGCTATTTGTAGTTTTGTATATAGATAACTTGTTGGCAAAAATAAGACATATCTTTTGCTAGTTACTAATTTGATTTCTTAATCTCTACAAATTAGAACTTGTGCTACACCAAAAGGCAAATAATAAATACTTGATGTGTCAATTCAAACAATATCTCCTTCAATAATCATAGGTCCTTAAAAAAAATACACACAAAACCAAAATTAAAAATCTAAAATTACAAAATGAATTTTATCCAAAGTTTGATTTTTTAACCATTTCCAACCTAGAGATATATATTCATAAATGGAGGATGATTAGGAACACCAAGCCACAACAAGGACATTTTCTACAGACACAAATATAAGAATAAAAGGGGAAATGAAGCCAGATAAGCAAATTCTCTTCGGGAGTTTTGACAATCACACCAGCTGACCAACACCATATTTACAAAAGAAAAAAAAAAAAAAAAAAAAAGCCCAGACAGCATCCACACTAGCAACAAAATAAAATAATCTGAATTTAAATCAGCTTGCCTCTTGTGTGTTGGATTTCTATCTGGAAAACAAGTCTTCTGAGAAGATGGATCTACATGTCAGGCTATTCCTCTCCCAGTGAGGTAATCTTGATGCAGCAGACGCAGATGTAAATCCAGCTGAAATTCAAAGGTGCTTTTCTAGTCAGAAGGCAAATAAGAAAACAGAAATAAAACCGAATAACCAGGTGCTGAATGTGGAATCTGTATGAATCAACCAGACTGCAAGTTCCGATACTGCAAACCTAGACCCGGGGATTGGGTTGGCTTGGTTTGGGTTTCTTCCCTGGCTCTGCCACAGGACACGGGTTTATCAGCTTTCGCCTCATCCTGCGAAAAGGAATGGGGGCGGAGGAAAAGGGTGGGGTGGAATTGAGGCCATCCGCCAGCATCCCACGAGTTGACCTCGCGCACGCGGGGGAGGGGAGGGGGGGGAGAAGGGAATGATGGCCTGATCTGTCACCCCCAGCCTGGGCAACCCATAACGGTCTGAAGGTGGAAGGCGATGGCAAGACTAATCAGGCTGAAACAGAGAGCAGCCAACCGCGGCGAGTAAGGCCGGCTCGAAGGAGGGGAGGAGAGAAAGAATCGGGTTAATACTGACAGGTCCTGCCCGCTCTCTCAGAGAAGAACACACCAGCCACCTCAAGTCACGGAAATCCCTCCAGGAGGTTCCTCCGCAAGCCACGCCCCCTGGAGGTACCTTGCAATTGGACCATAGAAACGTCATTCACAGGCATGGGGTGGGGGCCTAGAAAATGGGCCCTAGGCCCCGCCTCCCTGCCCCGAGAGAGCCTCGGGGAGGTTGGGCTGCGGCGGCTAACGCTCCGCCCCGCCCCGGTCCCCTCCATCCCTCCCTCCGGTCTCACCCCGGGCACGGGGTTCGACGACCTTTAGCCATCCCTAGAAGCCCTGAAGGGTACGACTTCTGATCCCTGATTTCTTAGAGCTCAGGGTTCCCTTACCTGGCGAGCGCCACAGCCGATGGTAAGGGCTAAGCGAACTGCCCAGCGCGTCCGTTAAGACTCGAGTGCGCGCGTCGGGTGCCCCGCCTACGATTGGCCGTTCGGGCGTGGGAAAGGGGCGGGGGGACCCGGCGGAGGGGAGGCGCGCGCCCGCGCAGTTGCCACTCCCCGCTGCCGGCGAATTGATTATGGGGCACCTGGAACCTGCCTGCCTGCGGAAGAGAGGCGGGTCTCCTCCCCGCTCGCCCCCTTTGATTGGCCTGCTCGGATTCTTTTCCGCATCACGTAGGAGGGAACACCCGCTCCTGTGCGCAAACCCACCGCGGACCAAAGCGGGCCGGGGGCGGGGGAAGGGCGCGCGCAGGCGTGGGCGCATGCTCCCACGGTGCTCCCACGGTACTCCCCCCCCCCCCCCCCCCCCCCCCCCCCCCCCCCCCCCCCCCCCCCCCCCCCCCCCCCCCCCCCCCCCCCCCCCCCCCCCCCCCCCCCCCCCCCCCCCCCCCCCCCCCCCAGCGGCGCTTTCCCCACTTAAGAGTGTTCCTGACGGCTCCTTCTCGGGCCCAGGTAAGAGACCCCACGGCGAGCCCGGCAGCCCCCTTGGGCCTCTGCGTCGCCCTAGCCGATGTCCTTGGGTCGTGCTCTCCGTGTGCCGGGGAAGCAGGGAAGCGTGACCCTGGCGGCCTCCGTTTTCCCCCTCTGAAAGTGGAGGTCCGTCGGGGTCTGGAGGAGAAGGAGGAGGCCCCACGGCGGGCCCTCGGAACCGCCCCCTTCTCCTCCTCCCCGGGCGCGGTGCTGGACGGCCCGACGTCCTCTACCGGAGATCACGGTTGTCAGGGGACCCGCAAGCATTAGGCGCTGCAGAAATTCCCTATTCCTTCCTTTCCCCGCCTTTCTCTTCCTTCTCCCTCCCGCCTCTTTGCCTCCTTTCACTCTGCTTTTCCTTCATCCCTCCTTCCTACCTTTTTTTTCTCCTTCCTTCCCCCTCCTCGGGCGGCTTAACCCGCACCCCAATTTGTACAAAACCTCCCCGCCTCCTAGACTCCAAAACCGGCCCCTGAGTCACATTGCCTTCGGAGCCCTCACTCAATTCATTTCCACAAAACCACATTAAAACTACATGCAAGGTGTCAGTTCAGGGGAAAAGATAACCACAGCTGGACAAAATGATTCTACCGGCTGTGTTAGAAACCCTTTCTTCTGGTCCAGTCTCGGGAAAAATGAATGAATGAAAAAAAGGTAATGTTGAAGGGCTTACAAAGTGCGCTGCTCGCTACAGGGGCATTCAAATGCAAAAATGAGGAACCCGCGTTCTGATGGGCAGGAATATATGTTATCTATATGTGTGTTTAAAAAAATCTATACATAAACGCGTACCTGTTCATCTTTCTCTCTTTACATGTTTAGTTATGGAAGAGGTTGGCCTAATGGGTCTAGTAAAGTTATGTTTCTCATTTTGTGGCACAGTCAAGCCTCAGTCCAGCACCTGATTCGGAGCATCTTGCCTCTCCCACTGACTAGCTGAGGGCACCTGCCGTTATCCTTAGAGAACAGTTCGTTGGTTTTCTGGTGGAGCCAGAGAGAGGGAATTTCCTCTCTTTGAGTTTCCTACTCTAATGGAATCACAATCTGGATTTTTAAAATGCCTTTGTCAAGAGGCGCTTTATCACTGATGATTTCTTTGAATGTTGAGGGGTTGGAGTTTTCCTGAGTTTTACACATTTTGGGTCGTACAGGAAGGTACTTCTGCAAAGTCACCTGGAGAGCCTGAAACAGTGCTGATAGAACTTAAATACTTGGGTTTTTCTTCTTATAGGAACTAAACAAATGTGAAGACAGATGTGTTTGATAGCCACAGTACAACATCAAAATAATCAGGCTTTGCTGCCCACAGAGCTGACTATCTATATGTGTGTGTGTGTATATAAAATAAAGATGACTGTGAACCTAAATATGGAACCATTGTTAAACATTTTTATCAGCAGCAAAACCAGTATGTTTTGATGCTGTATATTTGGCCATTGGAAAAACCAGTATCCCTCCAATAGAAATGTTTAGGTTTAGTTCCAAAAGATAGGAGTTTTAAAAAACATCCTTCACCTACTGTTTTCTTTTGTTTCGCCAGACTGGAGTCAGACACTTTCCCTTTTTTGTGTTTGAGCAGTGAATAGCACACCTCCCCATAGTGGTGGCAGTCTTGTTACTCATCAAGTCAAATTTTTATTGGTTTTCCCATTTTGTCTACATCTATAGATGAGTATAAATGGTTTTTCCATGGAAATATATTATTGAACCAAATAAATTATCCCCTCTGCAGTTTTGTCTATATGTGCCAGACAACCAAAACTAACTTCCTCTCGAGGTTTGTTTATTTTTTTTTTTGCATTATATTACAATGTATACACATAATATATAATTTAACAATATATTTATGTCTGTTCTAACAGAACTTAGGTTATTCCAAGCAGTGACTTACTTGATCCTACCAATCTTGTTGGATTGGTTGTTTTACTTCCCATTTCCATTAGCTACACTATCAAGGTGTGTCCTATACCATTTCATCAATACATATCAATTATATAGTCAGACAAGAGTGAGACAAAACGCCTAAAAAAATTTGATAAAACTACTTTGACAATAAAGGAAAAGATATAGCGACAAAAATCTGTGTTGCTTATAAAATTTATAACGTGTGTTAACTGCAGCAAGTTCTAGTGTGATAGTTGTTTCTTGTACAGTAACAGGTCAATTTCTCCTAGAAAAATTCCTTTTTTTTTTTCATAATGAAATTTTAAAGGCCTCCTTACCAGTAAAATATCTTTCTGAACATCTTAGTGAATGAATTTTTTCAAGAAATAATAGACATGTTAACTGAATTTTCATTTAACTCATTTCTTCATAAGTCTTAGGTCAAAGGTATTCTGCTTTTGTATAGCCTTGTCATCTGTAGCTACAACACAGTTTGAGGAAAAAAACTTGTAAGAAGTTATTTCTGTCTGACTTAAACAGAATAAACTTAGAAGACTTAAATATATTAGTACCTTCATTAATTAACTACTACTTTGTGGCTTTACATAGTGATGATTAGTATATGTTAATAATTAATTATTGCAAAATAAAATTTTTCCAATTCAAAGGCTTTTTCTTTGTCTGAAAGCTTCACATAGGCCACTTTTGGAGGAAGATCTTTGATTATCTTAAAGCAATATGTGGGAGGTTGGCAACTTACACTTTATCTTGAAATATCCCAGTTGTCTGCAACTCATAAAGTCATTTTTAAGATCTTTAAAAGTGTTTTTCTCACAATTCTGTGAGTTTGAACAGATGTTAAACTAAAGAATGAGATAAAAGATTATTATGCCCATTCAACAGATGAGTAAATATTATGAGGTTGTGATTTGCCCATGATGACACAGTCTCTTGGGCCAGGTCTAGTGCTCTGTCCACTACAGTATCTTATTAGTATGTAGTACAACATAAAATTGAAAATAAGGATTTGGGTTTCTGTCTTTGTATCCACAATGTCATGCACATAGTAAACATTTAGTAAATGTTTATTGAAGATTTGATCAACTTTCTTATTCAAATTATGCTATTTGGTGGCTTCTCTCTCCAAAATAAAAATGAAATGTTAATAAATTGACATCCACTATTTGAACATGGAAAGAAGTGACATTTTCAGAATAAGTGTAAATAGTGTTATCTCCTATTTCGTAATTTTTCTTATAGTGTTTAAATCCCTATATTTTCACTGATCTTAGTGATCTTGTCTTCCTTCAGGATTCTATGAAAAAGCTTGATCCTTTATATTTGATATCATAATTACCTCCTTGGCAACATAATTATTGAATTGTGATCTCACCAAAGATTGAAGCAAATTATAAATATGGGTAGGAAGACAGCCCTTCACTTAGAAAATACTTCCAGTATATTCATTATGATCTTTAAAAAATCAAGGGAATATTCTTGACCCCTGAAAAAAGCAAGTAGTTACATATATGATGCAGTTGCTGTCAGTGTCTGTGCTTTGGTTTTTCTTCGCCCTAGAGAGGGTTTCATGTGAGGAGATTGTATCAAAATATGATTATTGATATAAATTACTTAGAAAATAAAAGGTGTTGGTCATACTGTTTTTTTTTTTTTTAATTTTTTTTATTTAATAGCCTTTTATTTACAGGATATATGCATGGGTAACTTTACAGCATTAACAATTGCCAAACCTCTTGTTCCAATTTTTCACCTCTTACCCCCCCCCCACCCCCCCCACCCCTGGTCATACTGTTTTAAGGTGAAATTATCTTAAGGAGCTTTTTGAGTATTTTAGTACTCAGTGATTTCTTTGATGTAAGTACTCCCTCCCCTGGTGTAGATTGTCAGCCCTCAGGCCTTTTACGTCTCCTGAGATTTTTAGTCAGTAAATCCTCTTGAGGACATCTCTACATTCTCAAGGAGGGGGGAGGTCCTTTTAAAAGTTCTTTTAACATGTTGTAGCTCCACTATTGAAGCAGTTAGGCCATGCATCTGTTTGCTAGCCCTAGCCCTGGTTCTTAAGTACTATAACTGATCTATTTCCATTTCTGGATATATATATGCCTTATAATGGTATCTTAATTTTAAGGAATAAAAATGCAAAATCAAAACTGAATACAGTGAGAGATCTTTACACAATACATACCATAAATAGTTATAGTAAGATCAACATAGAAAATGATGAAACTGCCCAATTATTTTGCCAATTAGGTTTGTTCTATAAAACCCACCATTTAGCAGTCATGTTGTGCCTGTTTCCTGTGCTTGTCAGCCAGCTTCCTACTGGTCTTTAGGGATAGAAGATATTAACTAGGTAAAGAGGAAAGGAGTGATTAGGAAGTGGAAGGAGATATAAGAAGTGATTGACTTTCTAGCTATAGGACCCTGGGCAAGTCACTTAACCCCAATTGCCTCATCGAATAGAAAAGAAAAGAAACAGCAGCAGCAGCAGCGATTGAGGAAAACAAGCTAATAGTTGTTTATTGATGAAGCAAGAAAAGACTCAACAAGTCAACAAAGATTAATTACTTATGTTGGGCACTGCTAGGAATGCAAAGAAAGTCAAAACCTGACTGCTTTCAAGGTTCTAATGGAGAAGACAAGATGCAAACAATTGTGTGTGGACAGACAAAATTTATCCAAGATGAAATTGGAGACAATCTCAAAATGAAGTCACTGATATTCTGGAGAAGAATGGTAAAGGCTTCCTGTAGAAAGTGGGGTTTTAATGGAGATTTGAGGGAAATCAGAAGGTGAAGAGGAGGTGTAGAGCATTCCAGGCACGACAGCCAGTCAGTTGAAAATGCAGAATTGGGGGATAGAATGTTTTGTGTGAGAAACCAGTGTCACAGGATCATAAGGTATAAAGTCTGGAAAACTAGAAAGAAGGGAATTTGGAAGGGATTTGAAAGCTGGAGTATTGTATTTGATCCCATGATCAAGAGGGAATTGCTGGTATTTATTGAATGGGGAGTGGGAAGAGGGGAGGATAGAATATGATCACATCTGCAGCCAAAGAAAATAAATTTGACAGTTGAGTTGAGGATAGACTGGAGTGAAGAGAGACCAACCAGTAAGAGGTTCCAATAGTCAAAAGTAGATGATGAAAGGCCCACCTCAAGGGGGCAATAGTCTCAAGACAGAAGGAGGTATGTAAAAGAGCTGTTAGGAAGTTAGGATCACTCTAGAGGCTTGATCACTGACTGGCTGTGTAGAGATTGAGAAACAGTCAAGAGTCAAGGATGACCCTAATTTCCAGCCCTGGTGACAGAGTAGTGGGGCCTTTTAATAGTAATAAGTAAATTTGAAAGATTGGAAGGCTTGGGAGAAAAGGTGATGGTTTCAGTTTGGGAAATGGTTAAATTTAAGATGTCCAGTAGACAGTTGGACATGTAAGATTCTGGAAGTTAGAAGAAAGATGCCAGCTGGATAAATGGATTCGAGATTCTTCTACATAGAGATGACCCTTGAGTTGATGGGAGTTAATGGGGTCACCAGACAAAATAATAGAGAGAAGAAAGCCCAGAGTAGAGCCTAGGATGGGGCCTAGAAAGGAGATTGACCAGTATTAGACAGGCAGGCAGGAAGAAAACAAGGAGAGATCTATGTCACTAATGCTTAGAAGAAAGTTCAAGGAAAAGGTGATGATTAATAGTGTCAAGGGCTGCAGAAAGAAAGGATTAATTAAGAAAAGAGCATTAGATTTGATAATTAAGGGGTAATTTAATAATTTTAGAATTATATGAGAAATTAAGCACTAATTAGCCCTGGATCCTTCAAAAAGAATTAATTTAGGTTAAAAAAAAAAAAAAACTAGATTCCATAATGGCTGTATCTCAGTTTCTGTTTTTATATGAGGAAATGAGAGAAGAGATATAAAAAGTGCATTGAGATCTTCAGAAGAAAGATGGTGTGAGAAGTGTAAAGGATTTTAGTATTTATAAGACTTTCAAAAGAGTATTTATAGAAGAACTTTAGTTGGTTCTTATACTTGAGTCAATATGTCACAAGGCTCCTGTTAGATGCTTTAAATAGGACAAGATCACTATAGTGCTTGCAAATAGGACAATTGCATCATCTTTAGAATTCAAAAACATCCAAGCTTTCTGCCTAGATTTTAAAAGTAGATTATTTTCTAGAAGGGGGAATTTTGTAAAAATTGTTGTTCTTTTTCTTTCTACCTTGTAAGACTAAAGTTAGAAGCCTTGAATTTCAGGCCAGAGTTACAGTACTTCAATTTCCTTTTTATCCATTTAAATTTTAAATAACTCTTCTCTATTTCCTAGTTAGCTTAAGCCTTTGTGTTTTTCACCGTTTGGAACAAAAATTCTCAGCAAAAAATTTTTTTTGAGTTTTTTGATTTGAAAAATCAGAATCCTCTGCATGACTATACAGTGATACTGATGGGCCTCAGCTATAAGTGAGCTAGCTGCAGAGGCTATTTGCAGTATGGCTGTTCTTTTATAGGACTGCCTCGATTTGGAAGAGCCAAGATGGTTATTTTAAATGCAGCTTTGTAGGAAGTGATGAAAAGAATATCTAAGAATGGAGTACTGAGCATCAGTCCCTCCTGTAAGCTGGCTTTTGGTGCCATCAGCTGGTCATTTCATTTCCTCTTAATACTGCAACACTGCTTTACCTGCCAGTTCTCCTTCACTAATATATTAGGGGTTTTTGTTGTTGTTTTGTTTTTTTAAGCTTATTGGAGCATAAGAAGCATTATATCCTAGTGCATAAAGAACCAGCCTCATTGCCAGCAGGATTGAGTTCAATTTCTACCTTTCTCAGATTTGGAGCAGATCCCTTCAAAGGTGTCAAACATATCAGCCCAGACACATGTAGCCTAAAACACTCCCAAGTCTGGTTTCAAATAAAGTTGGAAAATATTTAACAAAAATATAGATACAATAAAACACAGATATTGTTAATAAGGTTTTTGAAATCAGTATGTAACTTAGGGATCCCTATGTAGTTTATTTTCTATTTGAAATTAATCCAGTTCCATTTGAATATGACTCCCCTGTTCTACACAGCTCTCAGAATTAGAAGTAGCAGATGCCTATTGTATCAACCATGAAATCAGAGCTAGTCTTTATGCCTTCAGTAGCATCAAGGAAGACATTGTAAATCTTCCTATTGCAGTGAGTAGTGGTCATTTTAAGAAATAATCCCATAGTTAGTGGAAAGAAATTTGCTCATTGCACCAACGTTGGTTTTATTAAATATGAATAACTTATTCATCCAACCTGATTACTGAAGTTCTCTCAGTCTAGCACAATAATGCAGTGGTGATCTTACTTTGTCTGTCTTCACTTGTCATTTGATTAAATTTTAAAATTTACCTGAACTTTAAATAAATGTTTTGACTTTTTTTCTATTATCAACCTTTCCCTCTATATTTTCTACAGACATTTATTGTTCCTTACTTGATTTGACCCTATTATAATCTCTTGAGCTTTTCTTAGCAACATTTCTGACTGTGTACATTACACAAGGCACTGTGTTTGAGTGAAATGTCTACCAGATCTGGAGTTAGAAACCCTTAGTTCAAGCCTTAGCTCCCACCCTTAACAGCTGCTGAATTATGGGATAACTGTTTTACTTCTTGGTGCCTTCAGTTTCCTCATCTATTAAAAAATTATAAGGTTTAAGCTACTTACCTTTTAAGATTATTGTGGAAAAAATGCTTTATAAGTCTTACATGTGTGCTACTTGTAATTATTTTGGTCCTAAATTCTTGTACAAATTTCTGCAGAATCCCAATAAATCCTAGAGCCTCCCATAAGAAAAACAACCTGGTACTTAGTGGAAGCTATTAAATGTCTTAAGTAAAACTTTTATCCTTAGTATTTTATTTGCAGTTGAAGTCAGTAGATTTACTTGGTGCCCACTACGTGCAAAATGAAGACCTAAACTCAAGCCTAATCTACACAGTACTTGGCAGGATAGGCACTTGATAAATATTTATTTGATTGATTAATCTCTGACAAATACTTTGTGACTCTTCTCAGAGCTGCAGGCAATTCTCTAATAAACCTGTGCATTGCAAAGAAGATATTGACCTACCTTGGTAGTAAGAGTTTCCTCACCCTGGAGTTTTGTGTGTCAGTGACATCACAGTTCCAATCCCTGTCCCTCAGTGAAGACACTATGTTTCTGTGACCCACTTAATTTCAACAAAAATGCCCATTCTTTCTGTATTGGATGAGTTTCTTTCCCCAAAGGTGGGACATTTTTACCAAAAGTTGGAAATTGAAAGAAAGTATGAAGTTTTGCCTTTTTTTTTTCAATTATTATAGCTTTTTATTGACAGAACATATGCATGGGTAATTTTTCAACATTGTCCCTTGCACTCACTTCTGTTCCAACTTTTCCCTTCACTCCACCCCCTTCCCTAAATGGCAGGCAGTCTCATACATGTTAAACATGTTAAAGTATATCTTAAATACAGTGTATGTGTACACATCCGTACAGTTCTCTTGTTGCACAAGAAGAATTGGATTCAGAAGGTAAAAATAACCTGGGAAGAAAAACAAAAATGCAAATAGTCCAAATTCATTTCCCAGTGTTCCTTCTCTGGGTGTAGCTGATTTTATCCATCATTGATCAATTGAAACCGAATTAGATCTTCTCTTTGTCGAAGATATCCACTTCCATCAGAATAAATCCTCATACAGTATTGTTGTTGAAATGTATAATAATCTCCAGGTTCTGCTCATTTCACTCAGCATCAGTTCATGTAAGTCTCTCCAGGCCTCTCTGTATTCCCCTTGCTGGTCATTTCTTACAGAACAATAATATTCCATAACATTCATATACCACAATTTACCAACTATTCTCCAATTGATGGCCATCCATTCAATTTCCAGTTTCTAGCCATTACAAAAAGGGCTGCCACAAGATGTTTTGCCTTTCTAAAGTGACTCTAATGGTAATGAAATGTACTCATTCAGTAAGCATTTATTAAGTACCTATTAACTATGTGTCAGGCCCAATGCTAGTTTCTGAAGAAACAAAAATCAAACTTTATATCCTGGTATTGTGCTTATAAATATAGGATAGGGAATAGAGACTGGATCTGTAATTTGATTGCTCTAGGGCGGTAGTATCAAACTTTAAGGAGATGCTGACTTAAAATACTATGAGTTAACATTCTCTATGTTGATTGATTTTTATCTCTTTTGTTACTTGTTGTATTTTCAATTACTTGTTAAATAATTCTCGATTACATTTAATCTGGTTCTGGTTATGGACCTTAAGTAACTGACTCTGACTTCCAGTGTTGGTGGATGGCATCTTCTCTATAACTAACAGTCTTCTAGAGTTTCCTAGAGGCAGATGAGAGCGCTCACTTAGCAGCATGTGTCAGAGCAGAGCTTGAATTAGGTCTTTAAGGTAGCTCTGTCCATTAGGCAGCATTGTCTTTCATGCACAAAATGCAGAGTAATTTAGGGAAGAGTTCCTAGTAACTGGGTAGATCAAGAAGAGCCTCTGCTAGAAGATAGAGCTTAAACTAAGTTCTGAAGCTACCAGGGATTCTGAAAGACAGGTGGTGAGTACTTTTCAAGAAGGAGATGAAGTAGCCTGTGTGAGGAAGAACCAGCAGCCAAGTAGGCTGGACTTAAGAGTACACCAATGTGTGTGATGAGGCAGCCAAGCTAGGTTGGAGCAAGCTTATTTGTAATGTCTGGACTCGTTCTCTGGAGGATCTAGGGACCAGCCTTGCTCTTAGTGGAGTGCAGGAGGCAGGAGAGCCCCCAGGAGGATGGTCAAAGATGGAATGCCTCTATGTCCAGTCCTCTCAGCCCCTAAATACCTTAGTATGATTACATCATTATGGCACACTAAGTATGTGCTAACTAGAGAACCATTATATCACCACACTAACTATGTGAACTAGAGAATGATCATCTCATTAATCAGAGTTAACACCCTGCTATAGGTATCTTTGCTTCAAGGATACTTTTCTGAGTTCCCCAATATCTGTGGTTCTCTACAACTTATAAAAAGCTTTAAATGCCCAATAGACTAGTTTGGCTTAGCCTCTAGAGATAATAAGGAACTCAGAGACCAGCATCTTCCAACCCTATGTAGTTTTCTGCCTTTCAAAAACACTGAAATCAAACAGAAGATTGCTTACCTGTGTACCTGACCCAGGGCTCAGAGGCAGTGAATTCCATCACCAATTCAAACACATCATCCATCCAAACTGCCTTACCCCTGAACCACAGTTCTAAGTTAGAGACATCAGTTTAATCCTTGGTGGCGGCTCAAGAATGACTTTTTCCCTAACAAATAATAATTTCTTTAGTGAATGATGTCATGCTGAGGTGATGCTTTTTGTCAAGGGCCTTGCAGATAAGCATAATAAATGGATCAGTTTCAGCCTGCAAACATGAGAAATAAAACTAACATTCTTTATCATAGATCCAAAATTGTTAAAAGGCCCAAGCAAGGTTAAAAAGTGGCAAATTCTGTCAAGACTTTCTGAAAAATATGAGGTTTAAATCTAGATCGAAGGCAGCGGTTTTCTGCAGAAGAATTCATAGATAGAGGGGGGTAGGAAGAGAATTTAAGAGAAAAAATCAAGTAGAGAACCAGCCCTCTACTAAGGCTGCTTCACCTTAGTGAACCATCCAGAATATAGGAAATGGGTCAGAGCTACCATGGGTGTTGATTTCCTCTTAGTGAAGCTTTTTTTTTTTAATTTAATTTTTTTCCTTTTTTCCTTTTTAAATGTCACTAGAAACAGAAATTTGAGCTGATTTTATTGTTCCCTAAAGATTCTGGGCTCCCTCTGTAAGTGTCACAAAAACCAAGATCCAATCAGGATCCTTCTTTTTAGCTTGGGGAAGTGGAGCCGTGGGCGTGTTGGTCATTTTTAGCAGCCTTTGGAGTCAGGCCAGAGCGCCAGAAGATGCTGGGAGGGCCTACAAGAGTCTGATTGGCTCCTGGAATTTGCTGCCAAATAGAGCAACCAGTCAGTGAATACCAGGGACCTTCCCGAACTCCAGTTGGGTGGGAGTCTTTCCAGGGCAGCTGAATGCACTGAACCGGGACAAAAAGGTGGAGGATGGAAGAAGAAACACAGTGGGCTAGTCTAGTGAGCAGCTGATAACATCCCTCTGGGCTCCTCCTTTGTCTGGCAGGTTCCCAGCCTTGTTTCAGAGTTGTTTCCCCTCTTTGTTAGTGCCCTAGACTCTTCACTGTCCTATGTTGCTCAGATTTGCTAAGGGGCCGGAAGAGAAGCTGTAGAAAAATCAATAGTTCTGTGTTTCACATCCAGCCTTGATCAGAGACAAGCAGTTTGCACAAAGAAAGCTTGTTCCACCAGGAATATTTGGAGAAGGTGGTACAGAATATGCTGGGCGAGAGGGGGGTAGGGAAATGAGGGAAAGCTGGATAAGAAAAGGAGAGGTTTCCAGCATTCTTCTAACATGAGAGAACCCAATCTAATCTATCTTGGCGTGTTTAAAGTGGACTCTGTTCTTGTGAAAGTTACAAGAAAATGGCAATGCTGATACTACCCACAATACTTCACTGGCTACTTGATCCAGGGCATCATGATGTCCCTTTTTCATTTAGCTTAACAGCTCATGAAAAGCTTCAGTCAGTTTAGTGAATCATCATTTTCATTTGGCTGTAACTGGAATATACTTTGCCTCAAAGATCTTCTCAGAGGCATGGAATTACTTCCTCAAATGCCCTAATTAGCATCCCATGGGTTAGCCCAACTCAAAAAAAAAAACAGGTTTGACCATTGTAATAGCCACACAAAATGATAATAGTATTTGGTATACCTCTGTGCTTTGAATTCATTATATAATCAATGCAGGGACTCCCTTCCAAGTGCAGATGTAATCCATCCATAGCCTTTTATTTTATGTGATTTTTATCAAAGACCTTAAATAGGCCCTGCATAGAAAATCTGCCCAACAAGCTGAAGGTCTTCTTGGTCCTTGAATATTTCCTGGATATCAGCACTATGCTAGGGCTAATTGAACTGTTATCAGCTGACCCACCTCCTTTCCCATAGAGAAGCAGCATTGGCACTTAAAATATTCAAAGCCTTCTTGGTTTTATCATTATAAAAACTCACTCCATCAATAAAGGGGCAGCCCTTCCATGACCTACCTAATAGTTTTGATTGCTGGTTGTGGCCAAAAAACCACTCACTACTGTACTTAATACCCTTCATTTTGGTAAAATCTGCCAAAACTTGTGCCCTGCTAGCATAACATCATCATCATTATTAATAGACATTTCATAGCACTTTAGAGTTTGCAAAATGCTTTACAATCCTCTCATTTTAGCTTTATAACAATCCTGTAAGATTATAAGTGCTATCTGTATCATCCCCATTTTACAGATGAGAAATGATTCAGGTGAAGTGACTTGTAGCTAAGTATCTCTAAGAGGCAGGATTTTAACCTTCCAGGCTCCCAAATCCAGTATTCTATCCAATGTGTCCTACTCACAAGATGTGGGAAGACTTTAATGCAGTGTTGAGATGGCATTAGAACACTATAAATGAGCAGACATTTAGAAAACATATATATATATATATATATATATTTGTCAAGGAAGCAATGGATGCATCCCTTCATGTTTCTAATTTCTTCTTCCTTCCCAGCACTGGACACAGAGGAGAAATGATCTCCAATCAGTGAGTGTTGATGTTCAGAACTTGAACTAAAATTCTAGAGGATGGGGAAGCTCAAGGATCCAGAAGTAATCATCCATCTTGATGATGCTATTTTGCTTGCCATATGAGTTTGTTAAAGTCATGCTCAGAGAATGGGTTCAATATCAGTTGCCATGAACCCAAACAGAATGGAGATTTCAGATTGGAAGTGGAGCCATTTATAAATTGTGGATGTAATAGTTCAACTGAGAACCCCACGGCATTAGTCCAGATGGTATCTAACAAACGGTTGGCTACATTTGTGGTTTTCCAAACCCAGGCACTTGCTTGATGTCTTTAGAGCAATTAGTCTCACATATAGCAGTAAATGTAATCACATATATTTGTTATTAAAATAATTGCCTTATGTGTTTTCATCCTGAGGAATGAGTTAATCAAATATATTTCAGAACTTGAATGAATCTGTAGGCCTGGAAGTTCTCCCACCACTAGTTCCACTATGAATGAATCCACTTTTTTTTCTGGAATGAATTTATTAAAATTTGTGAGTGTTTTTCATTTTTACTTTTTTCTCACTGGTCCTAATGATCAAATATGATAAATAAAATAAATACTATTGTATTTCACATATCAGTCTGTCCATGCCATTTTTCTGCTCCAGAAATTTTAAACTAAAATACAAATTTCTCTTTTAGACTTTTAAAGCCCTTTCTGCTCTTCCTCTAGCACTTTTTTTACAGACCTATAACATCACGTGCTATCACATTCTCTTTATTCCAGTCAGCCTGGTCTCTCATTTACTATACCCTGTACATAGCATTCCATCTCTTGCCTCCATTTATAAATGCCTTTGCATTCTAGACATGTCTAGCATGATTTGATTTTTGTATGTTAAAACCTCTACTTGTTTTTTTCCTCCTTTTTAAAATTTTATATTTTTCCCCAATTACATTTTAAAAAATTTTTTTAACATTGTTTATTTTGAGTTCCCACCTTTCTTATCTAGTTGCAGTTCTCAGTCCTTATTACAGTGCCTGGTACATACTAGGCAATAAATTTTTGTTAATTGACTGATTCTCTATAGAGAATCCACGCAATATGCTAGGGGCCTTCCTTTTTAAAACGTGTCCATCTTTTATCCCTCACTTTTGACATATGATGGCCAACCCATGTTGTTAACGGTGGTTTATACTATTCAGCAGCAAATCATTGAGTCAATCATCAAGCAATTATTGATGTCTTCAGAATAATTTCTGACTTATACCAGTAAATGTAATTAGATATACTTGTTATTAAAAGAATTATCTTATGTGGTTTCATATTGAAGGATGTTAATTATCAAATAAATATAAATATCAAATATATTTCAAAGAAAATCTTTAATAGATCTGCATGTTTTTAAGTTGTTAATCAAGACACTATGTGCCAGACACTGTGAGAAAAAACAAAACTCAGTCCCTGTCCCTCAAGGACTTTCAGTTCTCATGAGGGAGACATGTCAAGTTTTGGCTTGGAACTCCCTCTCAGGTCAGATCAGCAACTTTTTTGTGACATTCAGGCTAAGGAGGTGGCTTGGGCCTGGGAAAGGTTAAGTACTTTGCTTTTGAACCCACTGTGCATATTCATAAATGGGCTTATGCGGGGTTTTTAGACTTTTGTTTTTTTGGTGTGGGCAATTAGACCCCCATGAACAACATAAATATTAGCTGTTTTTAATCTTTAATCTGCAGGGGAGTCTTAGTTGTACATAAGAGTTGGACTGAGCTCTCACAAGTCTGTTCTCTCTCATGAGAACGTGATATGCAAGCAATCACAAGCAGAAAAGATATACGTAGTGTGAATGGGAGGTGATGCCAGAGGAAAGGTACGAGGGGACAGAGGGAAAAAGAGGAGTAGGAAAGATCTCTTGCAGAAAGTAGGGTTTTAAACTGACTCTTCAAGCGAACGAAGAGGTGGAAGTTAGGAGAGCAACCCAAGCTTATGAAAAGCCACAGCATTGTTACAAAGATGGAGTGTCTGCTGAAAGGACCTGCCAGAAGGCCAGTACCATCATCATAAATAGAATTAGACTTGAAAGAGGGGAAGAAGGGCCAAGACGTGAAGAATGTTGACAGCCAAATGAGGCTTTATATTTTATACTTTTACAGGAGGTAATAGGGAGTCACTGGAGTTTATAGATTGTGGGACGTGGTCAGACCTGTATTTAGGAAAATCTCTTGGGCAGCAATGGAGGATGCTTGAAGTAGGGAGATATCTATGACAAGACCACCTAATAGCTTCTGCCAGATATCCCAAGGGTAAAGCAATAAGCATGTTCCAGGTCTTAAAAACACATGAAACAATTACTGACCTCATTAAGCTTACATTTCATTAGGGGAGTAACTATACATAAATATAGCCAAAGTGCAAAACAGTTTGGGAAGAGGGCGCTAGGGGAAATCAGGAAAGGCTTATTGTGGAAGCTAGCACTTGAGGGAATTTTGAAGGAAAATAGAGATTCTGATTGTTGGTAATGTCCTGCTGTGCATTTTTGGTATCTCAGCGAGAGAAAACATCATGGAGATGTGCTTTTGCAGCAGCAGAAATAGTCTGAATCTTAAAAGCATTGCCTTATAGTACAGTCCTGCTCACTGTCTACCAGCAGCACCTGCCCAATGAATACAAATGGAAAGACTTAACCTACCAATACACATGTCAGGTTTTGGGCTAGAACTCCCTCTCAGTTCAGATCAACAACTCTTCTATGACATCTAGGCTAAGGAGGTGTGGCGTAGGTCTGGGAAAGGTTAAGTACCTTGCTTTTGTTCATATACATATATGTCAGAACCAGGAATTAAGCCTCGGTTTTCCTGACCCTGTAGCTACATCTGTACCCACTGTGCACATTATAACTGGGCTTATGCATGGTTTTTAGATTGTTTTTTTAGTGTGAGTAGTTACACCCCATGAATGTAAATATTATCTGCTTTTAATCTTTAATCCAAGCAGGAGATCTTGGTTGTATATAGAGAGTTGGGCTGACCTCTCACAAATCTGCTTTTACAATCTCCACCACCTTCTCGATTTCACCAGTGGTGTTCTGGTTCTTTTTTTAATTGATTCCTGTCTTCCCTTGGCTCATTCTGGGAAGACTGTATCCTCGAGAAGGAAATGAAATGACATGAACCATTCCAAGCTGTTACGCATAAAGAACTCATAGATTTAGAGCCATAAAGGACTTAGAGCTCAAGTCCAACTTTGTTATTTTATAAATGAGGAGATTGAGGTCCAGGGACATTAAGGGATTCAAGATCACAGATTTAAGTTAAAGAGGCATTATTTGAACCCAGATTTTTTGACTCCAAATCTAGTACTCTTACGATTGTACCAGAATGTTTTTTAATCCTATCCTTATAATTCTATACAAGTCATGACTCCCTACTGCATTTTTAAGAGCTATTATTTAGCAGCTTGACATCACATTAAAAACACGTCTGTAAAAATGGTGGGTCGTGATATACTACTGAGAAGAAACAGTGAGGGAGATCTTTTACTACTTGTATTTGAAAATAAAACTTCTCTACCCATTACCTACAACTATCCCATATTTCACAAAAAAGGCCCTTGGGAACAACCTATTTTCTTCATACACTGCGAGAGGGTTCCTAATAATAGCAGGGGGAAGATAGATTTTGAGAACAAGTCCATTCTGTGGGTGCCAGGTAAGCAGACCCAAGATATTCTACACTCTTATCTTCCCCGCCATTTCACTATTTCAGTGTGTCAGTGATTTCATCGACCCATGAGTAACCCCTCCTAGTAATGCACATCCTTATCCTGGACCACATTTGTTCACGACTTCTTATAAAACCTCCATAGAAGCAGGTGACCAGCATGCTGAGGGCTATCTTCTGGATCTCTTGATAGTGTGTGGTTACCAGTGGAGCAAGGTGGCTGTCTCTGGTTCTCAGTACTTGAGCAATTCAAATCCTTTTACATCTTTTTGATGGATGAATTCAGGTCCCTTCTTCCCAATTCTTTGTTATTAATATGTTTCAGGCCTTTGTCCCTTGTGTGGTGCACAATTTCAGTTTTTTGGAAGAAGGAAAGCATTTTACTTATTTTTTATTTTTAAAATATATTTCCATATCATGTTGTGAAAGAAGAAACGGAATAAAAAGGAAAACATGAGAAAAAAAATAAAAAGTGAAAATAGTATGCTTTGAGCTACATCCAGACTCCATAATTCTTTCTCAGGATGTGGATAACATTTTCCCTCATGAGTCTTTTGGAAGTGTCTTAGGTCATTTTTTTTGCTGAGAAGTTGTCTCTCATAGTTGATCATCCGCATAATGTTGCTGTTACTATATTTATTGTTCTTATGGTTCTGCTCACTTTATTCTGCATCACTTCATGTCAGTCAGTCCAGGCTTTTCTGAAATCCACCTGCTCATTATATAGAACAATAATATTCCATTACATTCATATACTGCAACTTGTTTGGCCAATCTTGAATTGATGGGCATCCCCTCAAATTCCAGTTCTTTGCTACTGTAAAGAGAGCTGCTATAAATGGGCCCTCTTCCCTTTTTAATAATGTCTTTGGAATACAGAACTAGTGGTGGTATTGCTGAGTTCAGAGGGTATGCACAGTTTGACTGCTCTTTGGACACAGTTCCAAATTGCTCTCCAAAAAGGTTAGATCAGTTCAGCAATGCAGCAGTGTTTTGATTTTCCCATGTTTTCTCCAACATTTATCATTTTCCTAACAAAAAAACCCAAAACATTTATATAGAACCTACTGCATGCTAGTCACTGTGCTAAGTGCTTGACAGATAGTATATAATTTGATTCTACGGTAATCCTGCAAGGTAGATGCTATCTCCCCCATTTTGTAGTTGAGGAATCTGAGGCAAGTAGAAAGGTTAAGTGACTTATCTAGAGCCACATAGCTAGTAAGCATCCAAGGCTAAATCTGAGCTCATGTATTCTTGACTCTAGGCCCATTATTCTATCCATTTCATCACCTACTAAGTATGGTATCATGTCTACCCCATAGGATTATTATGAAGCAAGAATAAGATAATGTACATAAAGTGCTTTGCCAGTTTTAAAGCATTATGTAAACATCAGTTATTAACGTTATTCCATGTAACAGGGCCATGTAGGATCCTGGGAAAATATTAAGAGAAAAGCTTTTGATTTAGGTTTTTACTTATTTGGGGGTTTTATTTATTTATTTAACATTTTTTTCCCCAGTTACATTTAAAACAAACTTTTTTACATTTGTTTTTAAAACTTTTGAGTTCAAGATTTTCTCCTTATCCCACTCCCAGCCCCCATTAAGGAAGCACATATGAAGTTATATAAAAACATTTCCATAAAAGTCATGTTGTGAAAGAAAACAGATTTCTCCCACTCCCCAAAGAAAGAAAAACTCTCAAGAAAAAAAAGTGAATGAATCTGAATATATTCAGATAATCTGAATAGTGGATCATCTGAATTGACTGGCTGACTTTACCATGTTATTCTCTGCACCATACTCAGTATTTTATGAAGTAATGCTTCATAATCTTCTAACATCATCCTCCCTAGAAGTGAAGTTGATGGTGACTGGCATGTATCTTTGCTTGTCAGGAGATCACCTTTGCTAGATAAGGTGGTGTCTAGGCTTTTGGGGTCTCTTCAGCATGATAACTCATTTATATCAGTTATACTCCTTTGGGAATGGTAGGAAAACAATGTCTATTCTTTTATCCAGTTCCCAGATTTGGGTATCAACATTTTGTTTCATGGTTAAGGTCAGAGTTGCCTTAACTGTTGCCCTATTTCCTTATTTCTGTCCTAATTTAATACCGATTTTGATCACAGCTCAAGTCAGTGATTTGATTGAACAAAGTCTGATGATTCCCATTTTCAGCCATCAGTTGTTTATTGTTACAATAACTAATTCCAATATTGTGACGGGATGGGTCTAGCACCTCTCAACTCTGAAGGAAAAATGTTCATGAAGGTAGACATAAGGCTTCAAAATCCACAAACCTTTGACCTCATTTGTTTCTTGCTCCCACCCCTGCTTACCTGGATCCCAGAGGAAATCCCTCATCTGGAAAAGGAGAATTGGACCAGGTGACTTCAGGGATCTCTTCCAGCTCTGCTCCTATTGATTCCATGAGTCTTCAGTTCAGCTGATCCTTATGATAGTAGCTGATGTTTAATGTTTTATGTAGGTTTCCACCATCCCCTCTCTTTGCCCATTTTTCCCCATAGTCACTAAGTATAAAAGGCTGCCTTCATTTAATTTGGATATTCATCCTTACCTTCAGCAGCCCAGTGTGGCACATACACTGCAAGTTCCTTCAGACTTTGAGTTATACTGACCTGACTTCCCTGTTACTTTGAGGGTGCCACCATTTTCTGAGTCCTGCAGGCTCACCACCTTTCACACCCCCCCCCATAGCCGATCAGTTGTGAAGTCCCCTAGTTTCCATCAGATGGCCCTCTTTGTCTTGTGACAGACGGTGTATCTACCTGGGTGCAAGCCCTCATCACTTCCTAGAAGCCTCCTGATTGGTCTCCCTGCCTCAAGTCTGTTCCCACTCCAATTTGTCTTAAAGCATGATTGAGCATCTTTCCTCTCTCCCTCAATAATTTTCAGTGGCTCCCTGCTATCAGCCCTTTCCTCCCTTTCCTGTCTTCTTCCCTAGCATATAATCTTCAGTCCGGTGACTCTGGCCTCCTGGCTTTTCCTTAAGACACACCATCCTTCTGAGACTATGCCCAATAATTTGTACGTAGTTGTTTGCACCTCTTCCTTTTGAGACTAACCCTGAATGCATTTTTTTTTTTTTTTTGGCCTTTCTTTGTATCCCCAGTGATTAGCACAATTTCTGGTATCCTGTTGTAATTGATTCGTCATTTCCAGGACTCCCATTTGGAGTTTTCTTGGCAGAGATATTGGAGTGGTTTTCCACTTCCTTCTCCAGCCCATTTTTCAAATGAGGCAGAGTGAAGTGACTTGCTCAAGGTCACCCAGCTAGCAGGTATCTGAGGTAACATTCAAACTCCAGTTTTTCTGACTCCAGGCCCAGTGTTCTATGCACTGTGGCACCTAATAGACATGAGTCTTCAAGTATGAGATTCAAATGTGCTCTGAAATAATTTTCTTGTGACCTTTGGAGGCCCAGAAACACTCTGTCGTTTGCTTCTCCAAAGAGAACCTGAAAGTTATTTTTCTATTAAGCTGCAACTTTGGGCTTCTAACATTGATAGTAAGAATGTCAAGATTATTACCACACAGCAGTAGTCCACACTTGGTTACCTAGGACAAGGCCAGCTCCAGGGGACTGACAGCCCAGTTACTGCTTCATTCAGTCTGTAATTTCCCGAGGGCACTGTCCCTGCAGAAGAGGGAGGGCATAGGACTAAGGAGACATTGGACATTTCTTTGGGCTTCTGGGTAGCCATAGCCACAGAAGGAAGTATCCAAGAGACTCGTGGACCACTTGTTTTTACCTGTGGCCTCTTATTGGTTTTCAGGAATCTCCCGGTGGCTAGAAGCACACTCTGTCCAGAACTATGGAGGTGTCACTGACACAGTTTTCAAGGACTCAGAGTCATCTCTACGCCAGGAGGAGGAATTAGGAGAGAACTTCTTGAAACTAGGAGAGGACTTCTTGGAGGTTCACCATTCTGATAAGGAAAGCTGGAAATAGGGAGAGAAAACCCTAAGCCTGTCAGAACTACCTTCCTCTGGTGAGCATGGGAGAGCTATGGGATGATTGTTTGTTTGGTTTGGTTTGGTTTTTAATAATAGTAGCTTTTTTTTTTTTTTCAAAATACATGGCAAAGATAATTTTCAACAATCACCCCTGCAAAACCGTATGTTCCAAATTTTTTCTTCCTCCCTCCCTCCCCTAAACAGCAAGTAATCCAGCAGAAATTAAACATGTACAATTCTTCTAAATGTGTTTCCACATTTTTCATTTTGCACAAGAAAAATCAGATCAAAAAGGGAAAAAATGAGAAAGAAAAAAACAAGCAAGCAAGCCACAACAAAAAGGTGAAAATACTATGTTGTGATCCACACTTAGTCCCCACAATCTTTCCTCTGGCTCTCTCTATTACAAGACTATTGGAATTGCCCTGCATCACCTCATTGTTGAAAAGAGCCAAGTGCATTACAGCCTACCATCACATAATCTTGCTGTTGCTGTGTACAGTATTCTCTTGGTTTTACTCACTTCACTCAGCATCAGCTCATGTAAGTCTCTCCAGGCCTCTCTGAAATCATTCTGCTGGTCATCTCTTACAGAACAATAATATTCCATTACCTTTATATACCATAACTTATTTAGCCATTCCCCAAATGATGGGCATCTATTCAGTTTCCAGTTTCTTGCCACTATAAAAAGGGCTGCCATAAACATTTTGGCATATATGAGTCCTTTTCCCTTTTTTCTGATCTCTGGGTTACAGACCCAGTAGTGAGACTGCTGGATCAGAGAGTTTGATAGCCTTTGGGCATAGTTTATGGGATGACTATATCTATGAACTTCAAACTGTTGCCAAAACCATCCTCTTTACCTCTTCACCACTGCCCAAAAAATAGCCCAACAGCTCTTGTGTTGGCTTTCCATTTAATCATTTATTGTTGTAAATAGGAGTTTAAAAAAAAAAAAAAAAAAACAATCACCAAACCTGAGTTCTGCCGATTATAATAACCAAATTGGCTCCAGATAAGAAAGGAAAAAACTGCACCTGTCTCCCATCTTTGTAAAGGTGAAGACTATCAAGCACTAAACATTTATTTAGCACTTACCCTGTGTGGGGCATTGGGAATACTAAAAGAAACAAAAGGCAGCCCTTGCTCTCAAGGACCTTACAGCCTGAGTAGATAGACTGAGTATAAAACATGCCAGATACTGTCACCCTGGGTTGATGTGAGGGATTTGTTTTGCTGAACTGGTTTTTCACCGTCTTAAATTTTTTATTACAAAGGATGGTTCAATGGGCTGGGATATATTTGGAACTAAAGGTGATATGAATAGAAACAGAGAATGAATAAAAGAATGAAAAAGTGTTGAATGCTAGGGATAGAAATAGCAACAAGAAAGCCCTACCTCTCTAGGAGTTCACATTCTAATCTAGAGGAGATGGTACATTTAACAGGTTTTTGCAACAAGTCAGCAAGGCCTATTGATCTTTAGGGTGCGGTACTGAGGGCAAAGTAAATAGTTAGCATCTTTAATGCCATTTATAAGACCATTTATAATGCTGTTTATAAGCAGATCATTGGTCTGGGGTATGCTACTATTCCCAGGATCCTAAGTCTAGCTATCAATTAGCAACCATTGGATAGCAGTTGGTGTTAACGGTGTCGAGGAAAGTAGAGCTTCTTAAACTTTTTCCACTCACTGACAACCTTTTTTTTCCCAAGAAATTTTTATTCGAGCTCCACATATAAGAAGGATGTAAATCAAACGTTTACTGATAACAAATTTTAATGTTGCAATCTCCATATTGGCTCATGACTCACAGTTGGAGAAGCTTTGCTGTAGAGTAATCATGCCCCTCAGTGATGGCTGCAAGGCTTGAGCTGGAAGCAGGAAAGTAGAAACAGACAGACTGGAATTGCCCTGCATCACCTCATTGTTGAAAGAGCAACTTTTCCCTTCCCCACGGGAGAAATCTGATCACCCTCTGAAGGAATGGATGATTTTTTTGAAAACAAAAGGGAAGCCAAGTAGTCTGATATAAAGACTAGTTAGGAAGTCCAGATGGTCTGGCAGGAAATCCACCTGGCCTCAGACATTTACTGGCCCCATTTCCTGAGGGAAGAACAGTGCATATATTTATTCTCAGACTCATCTCAATATTACTTTTGTTCAGCTGCTCCCTCCCCTCCCCCTTTTCCTCTCTTCTCTGTTCTTTGTTACAAGGAATGACCTTGGGGGAAGAGGAAAGAAATATTTGGAAATGAAGATAAAGTAGAAAAGATTTCTCCCAAAAAATTGTTTAAAAAGAAACGTAAATATCCTTATTAAGCCAGGATATTTGTTCATATGGATAGTGTGTGGATTTCTCATGACTTGGAGTCAGGAAATGCTGAGTTCAAATCCTGCCTCAGTCACTTCCTAGGTGATGACTCAACCTCAGCCTCCTTATCTGTAGGATGGAGCTAATGGCCTGTGCTCACTGTGGGGATGTGCACTTGTTTTAGGCCAGCTCGAGCACCTTGTCACAACGGGTTCCCATTCCTCCCTTCTCTTGCAGATTCCTTTATGAACACCTTGGCCTTCACCTCCCTTCCAGCCTCCCTGGGCAGATTGAGCACCGGGCTATGGGGGCTGTGGAAGAAGCCTGCCTTCTTATTCCCCAGGACAGGAGCTTCTGGGCCCCAGGTGGCAAGCAAGATGGAATCCCATGCCCTCCTTCCTCTGAATGAAACGGATCTGGAAGAACAGTTTGTGAAAGGGCACGGTCCTGGCGGCCAGGCAACCAACAAAACGAATAATTGTGTGGTGCTGAAGCACATCCCGACCGGCATCGTGGTCAAGGTAAGAAGGGGTCCTGAGAAGAGGGGTCTCTGCCCTGGCCCAGCCCCCCTAGCTTGCGGTGCTGCCCCAGGGGGCCAGGCTGCTAGGGCTGGGGTGTTCCCGCAGCCTGCCACGAGAGGGCGCTGCAGTCTGTCCCATGTGAAGGGCCACTAAGGAAGCCAAATGAGCCCTGACCTGAGGCCTTCCCCATGCTCCTCAGCCCAAATCCCTGCCTTGGCCACAGCCCAGGAAGCAGCGCCCAGAGTGACTCATGGCAGACAGGAGGCCCTTTGGCTGCCTGGGTCTTTCCCACCTGTGAGGTGCCTTGCCTCAGGCCAGATTCTCCGGTGATGGGATGTGTCAGGAGAGCCCAGAGCCCTGGCCTGTCTCAGCCACCCCCAGCTCAGCCTGTTAAGAAGTTCACCAGATTCTGTGGCAGGCTGGCAAGAGCTAGGACCCTCCCGGACCTCAGTCTCTCCTGTCAGATGAGGTTGGGCTCAATGATGTCCGAGGGCCCTCCTCGCTCTGCCATGTCACAGGCGCTTAACAAAATTCCCTTGTTTTCCCAGTGCCATCAGACAAGATCGGTTGATCAAAATCGAAAGCTCGCAAGAGAGATTCTTCAAGGGAAAGTGGATCTCTTCTATAGAGGAGAAGACAGTCACATTTATAAAGCTAAAAAGGAGGCAGAGAGAAGGAAGAGAGAAAAGAAAAAAAAAGCAAAGGAAACCCTGGAGAAAAAGAGACTGCTAAAGGAGTTGATGTTAAAGGAATCGAAGCCCACAGCGCCCATGCTTGGAGGAGTGATGCCCCCTGGGCAGGGCAGGATCAGCCGGGTCACTGGCACGTAGCTTGGCCAGGAACCCTGATGGCAGCCACCCCCTTACAGCACGCTCGCAGCAGCAGCTTCAAAGAAGCATTTGTGGACAGATTCCCAAGCCTCCTGAGCTGGCGGACAGGGCCACATGTGGGTGGCAGTTAGGGTGACCTCATCATGAACTGGAAGGTATCTCTGGGATGTAGAGGAGTCACCAGTTATGCCAAGTTAAATACAGAGAAAAGATAGATTTTGAAAGCTAATGTGTCACTTGCCAGTTTACTTACTCTTAGCTAATGAAGGAAAGGCAGGATGAAAAACCTTAACTTGCCAAGTCCTTTCTGTTCTACCTTATATATAGAAATCTTTTTTTTTTTTTTTATTGGTATTGTGCTCAGAATAATATTTTGAATAATCTATTATAATTTTCTGAGGTTGGATCATAATTGATTTCTTCCTGGAGCAGCTAAATTTAAAGTTTGTTTTTTAAGATTCACCACCTTACCACCTCACACCCAAATCAGCAAAGATTGTAAAAGAAGGGAAAATTCACTGTTGGCAGGATTGTGGGAAAAACAAGGCAGAACAACTCAAGGCAAATGGGGCTGTGATTTGGACCATTTTGAAAAGCAATTTGAAATTATGTAAGAAATTTTTACAAAATTGTTCCTATAACACTTTAACTCAGCATTCCCACTACTGAATGTATACTTTCAAGGAAGCTATGGACACCAAAATATTCATAGCAGTGCTATTTAAACAGTTGTTAGAATCGAAATTTCTCTCAGTTGCAGAATGACCAGACAATTTATGGTATCTGGATAGAATATTATCATGCCGCAAGGAACAACAAATATGAAGGATGTGGAAATACTTGTCAAGTGAGGCAAGGGTGGGGGAAAGAGAAAGAAACTTAAAGGGACAACAGGAAGCAGCTATGGAAATGGAAAGTCCGAGCAGCACAGGTGGGGATAATTTGAACCAATTATTCCTGCCAAATCCCCTCCAAAATTTGAAAATCCAGGATGTGTCAGAATCATTGGGCACAGTTGGTACTAATTTGTGAACCAGTCTTTTTTTTGCTGAGGCAGTTGGGGTTAAGTGATTTGCCCAGGATCACACAGCTAGGAAGTGTTAAGTTGTCTG
Source organism: Sarcophilus harrisii (assembly GCF_902635505.1). Taxonomy (NCBI): domain Eukaryota; kingdom Metazoa; phylum Chordata; class Mammalia; order Dasyuromorphia; family Dasyuridae; genus Sarcophilus; species Sarcophilus harrisii. Next base: position 685,138,185 of record NC_045426.1, on the reverse strand, counting down.
AGACCAGATTTGAACTCAGGTTCTCCTGACTTCAGGGTTGGTGCTCCATCCACTGTACCACCTAGCTGCCCCATGCTCTTAATGCACAAGGCCACACGTACCATTAGTCGGTGTCATCCTTACATTGATTTTACTTTCAGAATTAGCGGGAGCTTGGTGGGTTTGTACAATGTGTCAACACAAAATCAGGAAAATTGTCTAACCCTACCATCTAAAATCGTTAAACTTACCAAACAGTGAAGGACAGTAGAACTGCTTCTCTGTTCTGCCCCAGCCTATGCTTTCCAGTCTACGTAACTCCCGTGTAGGAAGGAGCCGAGAAAGCCCCCTCTCAGGGTCAAACCCTATTCCTATTTAGGACATCGGCCTGAGACACTGCATCTTAGTCTCCTTTCTGCCAAACAGACTCCATCTCCCATTTTGTAATTGATGCAAATCAACATTTCCCTCATTCCCTCACTATAAATGCATCTATTTCCACCTCTGCCCAAAAGGCTTCTGAAACATGATCATAACACAATCAACACACTGCTGAGCGTCTGGTCCTGCTACCCAGCAATTTGTCGTTTCATCCAACATCCCCGGAATAAAAACAAACCTACATACATTTTGATACAAATTGTTAATGAAAATAAGCTTTATTACATCAAGTAATAAATACATACAAAGATGCACGTAACAGTTTTAGTCATTTATCCAGATTTTTTTTTTAATCATTCTATAGCAAATTCAAGACCTGAAATCTACAGTCTTCATCTGAAAAGTAACTATCTGGGTTCTTAATTTTTTAGTAGGCTGATCAGTCCTTTGTATTTATAACTCATGCATTTTAAATTGACCTCAAAGCACGAACAATCATGCAAATGCTCACACACCAAAAAAAAAATATTTTTTAAAGCAGGGTCTCACATAGCCCTAAATGGAAGATCCCCAACTGCCCGGCAGAACATGCAGTTGGCACCGATTCATGGAAAAAAAAATCCTTAAGAGTTATTGGAGATTCTGGAAAAGGTGCAAAGAACAACAATCAACAACTTGGGTGGTTTTAAGTGTACTCAAAGCAAGAAAATCAAAGATGGGGGCAGGTTAGCAGGGCAGTAAACTATAGTTGGCAGCAATGTAAGCAGAACTTTCTACATGCAGTTTTTGGACTGGATGCTTTTAAAATTTAAAAAAAAAAAATGACCTAGATTGTTCCTAACTACTTATAATGCAAACTGCAAAATTGCCTTTTCTTCTACTCTTATAGACTGTGATGGGGATGGGAGCAAGAAAAGGGGAAAGAACCCAAACTTTTAGACCATTCAAAATAAGGGATTGATATGAATGTTTTGAAAGTCACCAGAGGAATAAGTGTTATTCTTTCTTCTTCACAAAGAAATGGAAAACTTTGGAAGTGAAGTGGGGGGCTAGGATCTTGCATTTCGTTCGGTCTCTGCCAGGCATTCCCGGACCAATCCTCGAGCATGAATGATCCCTGGAAAAGGAAGCGAGAGAATATGGAAGTGATTGAATTCATGCGATCTCTGCTCAAGTCCAGCAGGACCGGGAGAGGCCACGAAATCCTGACGAGAAACCTAAGGGGCCCGATGGCCCCAATGGGGGGCCTAGCTTATTTCTCTTAGCCTGCCCAAAGGAAGGCTGGGACGTCGCTAAAGCCTGGAGGTTCCTCGTGGGTTTGGAGCTTCTTCAACACATCTGCCTATTCACCATCCAGGCAAAAAGCATATTCTGCTGCATTTGGGACAAGAAACTCCAGAGTACAGATTCTGGTATTGCCATTTACCAGCTGAAAAGTGTCCCTAGCCTGGGCCCGTCCATCCCTCCCATCACATCTACTCTTCTAACTCCACATTCTCTAGGTTCTCTAGGCCATGGAGATCCCAAGGGGACAGAGTTCACTGGCCCAATGCACCTTCCCAGAACCATGATTTTTCACTGCTCTGGGCCTACCTGTTATTACTACAAATTGCAGGCTTCATGAATCATTGTGCCTTGGTGTTTTTAAATAGTGATTAGCAGTTACCTTGGACAAGTCGCCTAAAATGCCCTGGGTCTCAGTTTCCTCCTCTGTGATAATAACCAACCCACCTCCTGGGAGAGAGGAGATGGATTCAAGAATGAAACACACAGTTACAGCTAGGTGACGCAGTGGATAGAGCACCAGCCCTGAAGTCAGTGGGACCTGAGTTCAAATCTGACCTCAGACACGTCCTAGCTGAGTGACCCTGAGCAAGTCACTTAACCCCAATTTTCTCACCAAAAAACAAGAAAGTTGTATTTATAGATATAGATAACGCTGGAATTTTTTTGATTATGCAGATTTGTTACAAGGATTTTATCTTTCTCAACTGGTGGGGAGGGGGAGAAAATACTTGTAAATTATTTTTAAAAGGTTCAAAAGAAAAAAGGAAGTAGCATTTTTAAGATTTGCAAACCATTTTAAACTTATTTGGTCTTCACAACCCTGTGAGTTAAGTGCCATAATTATTGTTTACAGATGAGGAAATTAAGGCAGACCGAGGTTTAATGACCTGCCCAGTCACAGGAGGTATTAGAGGCAGAATTCAAATTCGGGCCTTTGCCCTTCTAAGTGTAGCACATTATCCTCCTGGCAGAAGAGGGGGCTGGGCTAGCTGGCCCCTGAGAGCCTCCCAGCTTGAGGTCTGTGATCAACCCCCTCCCCCCCTGGACTTTCTGACGCTAATTTGTGGCCCCTCTGAGAAGCTGTCAGGAGGGGTGCGCCAGCAGCAGCTGCCCCCATTCCCATGAGCCTCCCCTGTAATGAAGCTTGGGGAGCAGGGCTGAGGGAAGTGGCAGCCCTGGGGCACTTCTGTAACTCTTGGCCCGTTCTCACAGAGGTCCTGCTTCTGACAATGACCTCTGTGTCCTTGGGTCAGTCTCCAGTCCCTCATCTCTTATGCCAGTGGGAGGCCCCGAGGCTCCAAATCAATGGACAGTCTGTGCTGGCGAAGTACTTCAGCCTGTCTAGGTGTCCGCTGCCTCATCTGTAAAATGGGAGGGGTCCCTGGGATCTCCCAGCTGGATAAACCTGGGATCCCAGACTCTCGTTTCTTCCACCCCCAGTGATGCTGTTTGCAAATAATTAGCATAGACTTAGTGCCTTGAGGTTGTAAAACACTTTACAAATATCTCATTTGAGCCTCCCGGGGATAGGAGCTGTTATGCTCATTTTACAGAGAAAAACTGAGGCAGGCGGAAGTTAAGTAATGAGCCAGGGTCTCACAGCTAGCAGGTACAGGATTGGAATTCAGGTCTTACTGATGCCAGGTCTGGTGCTCTATCCACTGGACCACCCAGCCTCCTTGTGCTGTATTTCAAGGGGCCTGTCCCCTCCCCTCCTGCAGATGGCTGGGAGCCTCTCCCAGAGCAGGCGGGCCCTTTCTCCCCACCCCCCTCCAGGCCGTTCCGCTGGCACAGCCTCCACCAGCCACCATGAGGGAAGTGCAGGGGAAATTCTCCTTTTCTGTCATACTTGGAAGAAAGGAGGTCCTGCCTCCTTTCAGCGTGAGTTCCAAGTCGGCTTGGTCCTTGCCAGTCATCCTCCCTTTCCCCTGCCCTGCTCTCCATGACCCATTTAGCTTCATTCATTTAAAAAAAAAAAAAAAAAAAGGCAGCAAGAGGGCTCAGTGGCGAGCGCTGGGAGCCCAGAATCGGGAAAGCCTGCGTTCCAGTCCCACCGGATTTACCAACTCTGTGACTCTGGGCAAGTCATTTAACCTGTCTGCCTCAGTTTCCTCATCTGTAACAAGTGTGCTTGGGACACAGAAAACGCCACGTCGGTCCCAGTTATCGTCGCTGTATTAGTGTCATTCTGCCAGGATGCGCTGCTGGGTAACCGGGCCGTGGGACCCAGAGCCCGCGAAGCAGTCTCCTCATCCGGATCAAGGACAAAGGCGCTCCCCTGCGCCAGGACCGACCCCCGCGGGAAACCCACCTACCCCCTGCCCCTCCCCCGGGGGCGGGGCTGAACTTTCCGAGGGCGCATTCACCCTTCAAAAGTCTGCCAGAGCTCCAAATGGGGCTGGATCCGCTCTCTTCCACGTGCTCCTCCCTTACTGGGGGAGTGATGGAAATCTGGGGGGGGGAGTCGCGGACCCGGCGTCTCGGTACAGCCGCCCCCGTCTTCTGTCAGCGTCTCTGGGCGAGGACCCTCGGGCGCAGATATCTGCAAGTCCCGGAAGCCTCAGCGGGCTGACCCGCCCCGCCCCGCCTCAGTTTGCCCCGCTGGGAAAGCGCGGCCAGTGGCGGCTCTGACTCTGCACCTCCAGGCTCCTCTCCCGTCTCGGTCCTTTGGGGGCGGGGCTGCCTGTGGGAAGTTAGCCCGGCCCCAGGCTGCTGCTCCTCGGAACGGGAAACGCTTGGGCACGGAAGCAGCGGCCTCCGGGGGGCGCCCCTGCCGTCCGGGTCCGGGCTTCGGCTCGGCCACGCCCTCCTGCCAGCCACGCTCTCGGAGGATGAACGGCCCCGGGAGCCGGAGGAAGCCCGGCAGGAAGCGCCCCTCCCCCCGCGCTCCAGGGGCACGGGCCCTCGGCAGGAAGCCCGCCCGGCCGCGAGGAAGAGGCCGCTCACCTCGCCCGCAGGGGGCGCTGTTCCCAAGGAGAGCCTGTTTCCCTGGGCGCCCGAGCGGGGGCCCGCGTCCCTCCGCGTGAGCTTCCGCGGCCAGACCCGGCGCGATTCCCCTCGGCGGGGCGCTCGGAGGCCAAGGCAGGCCCGCGCCGGCACCACGTGACCGCGGGTGGCTCTCCCATCACCCCGCCCGGCTCCGAATCCCCACTTGGCCGCTTACTCCTTATGGAATCTTGGCCCAATTCGTTGTCTTTTCCTTTCCCTCATCGGTAAGCTTTTCCCCGGAGGCCCCTGGGCTTCAGTGACGCGCCCAGGGTCCCACAGCCAGACCGCGTGACGTGTCCCAGGCCCATTAGAACTCGGGTCCTCCTGACGTCAGGGCTGGCGCCCCCTAGCGGCCCCTCAGCAGCAGCACTTTCAGAGCAGGTGCCGGTCTGCCGCGGTGCCGGGGACTTCACGCTTGGAAGCGAAGCTGACTAATTATACCCCCCATTTCCGCAGCTTTTGAAGGGCGTCTCGGCCTCTCACAAATGATCTCATCCACACCCTGACAGGTCCTTGTTCTTCCGCCGTGTCTTGTGACTCATGACCCCGTTTCAGATTTTCCTTCTCCACTCACTTGCCAGAAGAAGAAACCGAAGTGAAACGGGGGGGGGGGGGTGTCTGCCCGGGGCCACACAGCGGAGAAGTTTCTGAGGTAGGATGGAATTCAGATCTTCCCGACTGCAGGCCCGGCGCGCTCTTCCGCGTCACCCGCCACCCCAGCAGGGACAAAAAGCCCTTTACAAGGATGCCTCCTCTGAGCCTCACAACCCTTTGTTATTCCCACTTTACAGATGAGGAAACTGAGGCCGAGTCCGGTGAAAGAGCTCGCCCAAGGTCCCACGGCTAAGAGGTGTCCCAGGCGGGACTCTCCAAGCCAAGGCTGGAAGTCCGTGCCCTAGATCACGCTGCCTCCCCTTGCAGGGTCCCTTCCACTTCCAAGGCAAGGATTAGTATCCCAGCTCCCTGATTCCCTGGGGGAGGAGGGGGCCGGTGCCATCCTTGGCTGCTCCGTGCAGCTCAGGGCCAGTGAGGAACAATGCCCTGCCTGGTCTGAGGGACCGCGAGCCGGCCGGCACTTACCTCGCTTTAGCCTCTCCATGGCGCTTTTGCTCCCTGCGTACGTGGGTCTGATCTCTTTCCCTAGCTCTTCGATGATAGCCAGCAGTTCCGCATACTTGCTCTGGGGTACCTGGCTGCTCCCGGTCCCCTAAAACCAGAGAGAAGTTTATTAGAATGACCATGGAGAAATCCCGGGCCTCCAACCCTCCCCCCGGGGCCTAGGCCCCCAGCGGGCCTGTGTCCCACCCTGGAGTGCCAGAGACAGGACAACGCCCAAGAGCAAGGGACGGGCGCTCCCGGCCGCGGCACAGCGGTGACCAGAGCATGGCCAACGGCCGCCAGGGCAAGCGGGGAAGGGCATGATGGGAAGTCAGTATGGGCTCGAGAAAAGGGAACCTCAGAAGTGGGAGTCGGGAGGGCAGCCATTTGTTACCCAGGTGACCTCAGGCCAGCCTTCCCTCACCTGCAGAACCAGGGTGCTGGGCTGGCGGGCCTCCCGGGTCCTTCCCAGGTTTATCCCCGTCTACCCTTTGGGATTCCCCGCTCTGCCCTGTGATCCTAAGCAACGTTCCAAGCCTCTCTGGGCCTCCCGTCCCCCGACGCAGTTAGTAAGATTCCCGCTCTGGTTCCGTACTCCCAGAGGGAGCGACGTCCCGGGCCCAGGAGCTGGGGGTCACTCCCCCCAGGGGTTTGCTGTGACCAGAGCTGAGTGGGCTCAGAAAGTGGCGGAGATGTTTTTGTAACGGCGGGCAGATGACGGAAGGCCTTGGTATCCATGGCATCCCCCTCCTCCTGATGCCCCCCTGACAATTACAAAGAGTACCGCGAGGCAAGCACCCAGATCAGTGAAGCCGGGGTCCCCAGGACCACAGACGTGGGCTCTTTGTCTCTCCTCTCCCTTTCTTCCCTCTCCTCGTCGTCCTCCTCCTCATCTTCCTCCTCCTCGTCCCCTTCGTCTTCCCTCTCCTCTTCCTCCTCGCGGTCCTCCTCCTCGTCATCCTCCTCCCTGCCCCAGAGCTGCATCAGAGCAGCCACATCCTCGTAGAGCGCCTTCTCCCTCTCCTCCTTCTTTTCCCTCCGCCGCCTCTTCTTGGCTTCCCGGTCTTTCTCCCGCTCCCGCTCCCTCTCCTCCAGGTTCTCCCTGCGCCTCCTTTTGGCCTCTCGGTCCTTCCTGCGCTCCTTCTCCCTTTCCTTCTCATCTTCCCGCCGGCGCTTCATGGCCTCCGCATTCCTCTGCCGTTCCAGGATCCTCTTCAGGCCGTCCTCCCGCTTGCGACGCTTTTTGAGCCGGTCCCGCTCTCTGGCTCTCGCCTGCCTCTCTTCCTGGGACAGGAAGGCTCGGCGGGGCATGAGGAGGTGAGCTCTGTCCCTCCCCCCCCTCCCCAGCAATGGGCTTCTGTGTTCCGAGGAACAATCGGCCCCCCTCTGAATGGCCGGACAGATAATGTCCCTGCCTCTGGAACCTGGGGGCAGCTCCTCTCCCAGCTCGGGGCCCCGGCCGTGGCCGACGGTGGGAGTGTGGACTCGGCTCCCGTTCTGGGAGGGGTACCCGAACCAGGGCCCCAGAGGCCGCCTTTCCTGTTGGGCCAGACGGGACCAGGTCCTGGTCTTCCTTCCCCCCATATATCCAAGGCAGGCCAAGAGCTGTTAAAGGCCCTCACACAGAGCTTCTAGGCCTTACTTCTCCTAGGAAACACCACAACTCCCAAGAGACTCTGTGGCGATCTCAGAGCAACATGCCAGCCGGCTGGCTCTGTCTCATCCCCTAGTCTCTGACCTCCGGCGTGAGCTGGAAAAGTCTGTTCTAGGGTCACCTTTCCAGCCTGTAACTACTTATGCCAGATGGGGAGGGAAGGCCTCTGGCCTTTTGTGAATAAACATCTGCTAAAGAACCCAGAACTGAGCCCCCCCCCCCCATACCCAAGTTTCTCTCCTGCCAGCCAGGCCCCTTTCTAGCCATTCCAAGCCATGGATCAGGGGGCAATCCCAGCCCAGGCCTTCCTTGTTCACCAGGAGCCACGTGGGAACCCCAAGGAATCAGGAAAGAGGCTTCTGAAGAAGCCTATGAGGCCTGGGATGCTTGGGGCTCTGCCCCAGCTCTCATTCTCAGAGTTTTCCCTATTTACCGGCCCCCGGTAGTGGGTAGCTCCTTTGCACGGTGGGTGTGGGAAGGGCTCTGGTGCCTTCTGCCGTGCAGGTCTCTGACCCGTCTCGGCCCACCCTGTTGGGTGCCTTGGGGACGGGCAGGGATGCCCATCTCTATGGGGCTCCCCAAGGACAAAGCCATTTTAAGAAGACTGCTGCTGGTCATTCTCAGACAATCCCCAGAGCACGGCGGCTACTTCCCTGCCTTGCCTCCCTCTACCCCTCATCTCTCAGGGCTGAAATAGCCCAAGGAAAGTGAAAGAGGACTCTGGCCTTACCTGGGTGTAGCCCAGAGATGGCGGTCCGTAGTCATTGATCAGCTGCCGGTACTGGGTGGACGCCGCCATGCTGGCAGAAGGAGAGTGGACGCTCCCACCTTTCAAAGGACGGAAAAGAATGGCAAGAGTTACCAGAGGCCCGGCCAGCCTTCAGCCGCCCCTCCCCACCCCCAGCCTCCCTTTCTGGCCTGATCTGGTTATTTCCAGGCCTTTATTCTCTGGGGAGAACAAGGCAAGGCAGCTAAGACACAAGCCTCGGTCCAGAGGTGCAGGCCGTTTTCTGACACATTCTGGCTGTCTGGCCCTGGACAAATGGTTTAATCAGGCCACTCTTCAAAGGCTTAAAGTGCACAAGTACAGATCGGCCTTGGCAGAGGCAGTTTCCTCTCTGGGAATTTCTTAAATACCAGTAAAATCATAGGTGCAATCTCAAAGCAGCTTTCCTCACAACGCCCCATTAAGGAAGTAGTTACAAGCATCCCAGATCCCAATTTACAGACGAAGAAACTGAGGCACAAGGAGTTAGATGACTTTTAGGATCATATATCCACAGGACGAAGGGACAATATCTAGCCTTGTTTTATAGATAAGAATATTGAGGACCATAGAGATCAAAGAAGTGTCAAAGGTCAAAGAGGAATTAAGTGATTTGAATCTAGCTCCTTTGACTACAGATCCAGCACTCTCCCCCATACCACTGCTGCCTCTCATTACAAAAGACAACCATGATAAAGCCATCAGATATTCTTCCAATCTTGGAACCAGAACAATCACAATCATCTCCAAAAGCCATAAAATGTTCTGGCAGAAGATGGTTAAAAAGCAGTAAAGGAGTGATTTTTTTTAAATCCGGTGAGAGTCTGCCAGCCCCCAGCAGCCAGAAGCCCATAGGTGATGAGAAAGGTATCCCCTCCAATAGGGCCAACTTCTCCCACCTGTGACAACAGGAAACACATAGCTCTGGGCCCAAAGGGCCGGCAGAGGGGGGAGGAGCTTCTGGACAGCAGTAGCCAGCAGTGTCTGGTGCTGGGCTCACATTGGGGGCTCAGAGTTACGTAACATTCTGTACGCAGACTCCAGAGGAGGTCCTGATCATCCAGCAATCCCGGGGGGCTGACTTTGAGAGGTGGGGGTCAGTACAAGGGCCTAGGGGGGCTCAGAGGGAGTCCAAAGGGACCAAGCACCTCAGGAGCGCAGCAGTGAGCGAACCACAACCCTGGCAATAAGCTCCAAATCAGGAACTAAAGCAGAAGCCAAAGGAAAAACCAACCAGAACAAAAATGACTTTCAACATAGAGATCTCCCCGAAAGGAATGAATACAACTTCAAGCAGAGACCAAAAGGAAAAAATGGATTTTCCACAAGGATGATATGACTACCTGGAAGAAATGAAGTGATATACATTTTTAAAAGCTCCAAGTGAAAATTAGGAAAGTAAGAATAGCCAGCTTAGAAAACAAAGTGGTAAACTTTATCCGAGAAATGAAATCCGTTCAGAGTAGAATAAACTAAACAAATCAATGATCATCTGAGACAGCAAGAAACATTAGAAATAACCCAAAAGACTGGAAAAACATCAGAAAGAAATCATTTGAGAATCTCTGAAAAATGTGCTTTTAAAAAGTCTTTATACAATATTTCAAGAAATCATAAATGACAAATCAGAATTTTTAGGACAAAGTGAGGATAGAAGAAATTCCCCTATCACTCATGAAAGGAACTCCAAAAGGAAAAGTTCCTTGAATGTCATGGTCAAAATCCAGAGTTTCTGTATCATAGGAAAAATATTGCAATTATCCAGAAAGAAGCAATTCAAATTACAAGTAGTCAGTCAGAATCATACAAGAGCTAGCAGCTTCAACTAGGAGTAATAGGAGAGCTTGGAATAGAGTAATCTTAGAGGCTCACAAATAACTTGTCCCACAAAAAGTAATTTTGAAATGCAAATATGAATCCACAGAAATCTATTAAGGAAAATATATTTAAGCAATTGGAATAAAATGTATGATGACACACTATGAAACTATTAGAGAAAAAACAAGTGTGTCCCTTAAGGGACACTTTTAAGGGCATTTGGGGGAGAGGAGTAAGAAAAAACATCAATCCTGGGGGTTGACTGGACCCATTCAAAGAGTTTGAAGAGGAAAAAGAAGGAAGGGCTAAAAGGAATACACTACTCTAGAAAATAAGGGAAGGAGGAGATGGAACCTGCTATTCCTCCTAATTGTAGTTCATGAGAAGAAGAGTGAGGAAGAAGTATCAGAAAAAGTCACTTCTAAAATGGACAAAGGATGATTAAACATGTGTACACACACAGTTGTACAAATGGATATATAATTTGGTCTAGAAATACCACAAATCTAACAGGGAAACAAGGCAGGATAGAGGGGGGTGGTTAAGAGAGAGGACAATTCTGGGGAGGGAATCATTACAAATAAACTTTCTCATCCCAAAATGGCCAATTAAAAGAAATGAAGGAGGGAGTAAAGAAAGTGACTCAAACCTCAGGACATGGTGGGGAGATGATGGGAGACAAAGATTTGCCACACACTGCACTGACTCTCGGACAATTAAGACCCCAACGAGCTTGTATATGGATAGAATGGTGTACGAGTACACTGTAAAAAGAACATGAATGAGAGAATTTCTGAGAATCCTGGGTATTGTGAACAATAAAGTGGGCAGAACCAGAAGAACAATTCAAAGAACAAAACACTAAAGAAAACCAGTTTTGGATTATTGAAGACCTTTGGTCCATCTGATGTTCAATCACTATACCATGAAGCAGTTTAAGTGCCCCCAAGGGAGAGGGCTGGAGTCAGATACAGAAAGAAGCAAACATTTGGGGCCATGGTCCCTCTGCCGAGTCCTTTTCCTTCATTAAAGCCTCAAAAGATTTTTTTCCTTCTCAGTTTTATGGGAGAAATGTGGAGGAGGTACCATAGTGATACAAAAAAAGAGGGCCATTGTAACATTTTAAATGCACAGATGCAAATAGAAATTAAGAAAGCACAATGAAGTAGGGCAGTTTTGAAAGTAATGTTTATAATTTATGCTTTTTTTTTTTCTTCTTAAAGCAAGTAGAATGAAATGGAGATTCAGTTTCCTATAGAATTCTCTATGTTCGGCTGGATGTTGGGGGGGTATTTAAGATCCACCCCCCAAAAAAAGGACAACTAAGGCAGAATCATTTCTAAGAAGTAAAACTGAGTAATCAAAAACAGCTTTAATGGGTGGCAGAAATGGAGGCTGAGGTGGGAAGCACCTGACTTCCAAGTCAGTGTTCTCCAGTTAGCACCTACTTCATTAGCCCAATTTAAGGAAATTCAACAAATATGCCTTAAAGAGGTCATCTCTGTTTGCTTCAGTTTCATCTGTAAAATGGGAATAATAGCATCTACTTCCCAGTAAAGGAGGATCAAATGAGATAAGACTTAAGTGCTATGGGACCTGGCACATAGTAGGCTCTATGTAAACATGTTAAAGACAAAAAATGCCCCCCCAAAGGAGGCATTCTACTGATCCCTAAGGCCTTTTGCAACATTCAAGACCTTCCACAGTTGGAGGCCAATCTACCTTTCCAGCCTCACCTCCCACTCTGCCTCCACTGGATTATTTTTCTTCGGCACGGACTATTTTCCCTCTACCAACCCGAACCTGGAGAAAGTACGCTTAGAGGGGTCTCAGTTCTCAAAACCTGGCCATCCCACCCCACTATTCCCACCTTTTGTCCTGAAAACTAATCGAGCCCCTTCCCCCATGCCTGTCTCTAGAATGGCCCTGTTGTTCCACTTGTGGCCATCTAAGATGCCCTGCTCCTATCAGAACGTGAGGTCCCGGAAGGAAGGAACGCATGCTTTTGTATCCCCAGCACTGGGCTGGGCACGGAGGAAGTTTTAATCAATGCTGTTTCATTCATCCATTCATTGCACACACGCTAGGTTCCCACAAGAACAGACCACTCTCTGAGTTCCTGAATAACCATTTTGCTTCCCTGCTTCCAAAGGCCTAGAAAGCCATTATTATATCAACTATTCAATCAAAATATTTAATCAGCACCTCCTGGGACCAAGTATTGCTCTGGGAGCTGGGTTCAAAAAACGAGAGGCCAGCCGTTCCCCTCCTTCAAAGAGTTCACAATCAAAGGGGAAAAAAAATTACATATATATATATATATATATATATATATATATATATATAAACATATAACAGGAGGAGAGATGGTATGAAGGGCCTCCTCAGGGCCAGACACTGGGCTAAGAGATGTACAAATGTTTCATTTGGACTCCACAACAACCTCAGGAGATGCGCATCTCCCCATTTGGCAAATTGGGAAACTGAGGCAGACAAAAGTTAAGTAGCTTGTCCAGGGTCCCAGAGCAGCAGAGTGGTTTTGAACTCAGGTTCAATATTCTAGCCACTGAGCCACTTCGCCCCCTCCAGAAGGAGACCCCTTGAGAGGTAGGGGAGTCAGGGAGGCTCGTGCCACAGGCAAAACTGGGGATGAACCTCACTCAACAGAAGTGAGGGCTGGTAAGAAACAGTGAAGGTGAGGGGGATGAGAGCCTTAGGACAATCCCTCTGGTATCTGAGGGAAGGGCACTCGGGACAGGGCCCAGCTCGGAGTCGCCGTCTCATGGAGGGCCAGACTACAGTGGTGGACCCAAGGCCCGGCTCTGCCCAAAACCCAAGGGGAAGAAGAATCTGGGCCCAAGGCCAGCACCCCTTCCACAGAGTCCTATTGTCCCGCTGGCCACAAAGATCTCCAGAATCTGCCCGGCTCATCGAGCATCACCAGGTACCCTCTCCTGAACTCGCTGTCCCATGAAGGCAAGAAGTGCCGGCTATCTGGCTCACCTGGCGGGGGCACCGGGGAAAATGCCCAGCCTCCTTGGGCCTCGGCCTGCTCATCTCACACTGGAAGGAGATGAGCCAGAAAACATCAGAGGGGTCTGCAAAGGCAGGGGCCCAAAGACCAGCGCTACTGACCTCAGGGCTCCCCCGCGCCATTGTTCAGATCTGGCCTGTCAGCGGCTCCCAGACCCCGTGACGTGCCCATCCCAGTGCCGAGCCGTTCCTCAGGATCTCAGCTGCTGGGCAAGATGGGCAGGGGGATGTGGAGGGCCTGTCCCTGTGAATCTGTCTTCTCTGGCTGGCTGCCTCCCCGTGGCTGTCTTGTCTGTCTCTGTATCTATGTGTCTGCCTGTTTCTGTGCATCTCTGTGTCTATCTCTGTGTGTCTTATCTGTCTCTGTGTCTGTTTCTCTATGTCTGTGTTTTTGTGGGTACATCTTTTTGTATCTATCTCTCTGTCTCTGTGTCTCCGTTTCTCTATACCTGTGTGTCTCTGTGCATGTGTCTCTATCTCTGTCTCTGTCTTGTTACTCTGTCTTGCTGGGTGTATGTCTCTCTGCCTCTGGGTCTCTGTATGTCTCTGTCTCTGTTTCTTTGTGTCTCCGTTTCTCTTTGCCTCTGTGTGTATGTGTCTGTCTCTCTGTCTCTGTCTTGTTTCTCTCTGTCTATCTGTCTCTCTCTGTATCTCTATCATGTGTCTGTCTCTGTGTCTCTCTATATCTGTGTCTGTCTTCCCCACCCCCACCCCTCCCCCCCATTGTGCTGGAGTTGGCCCTCATGATTACATCAGTCCCACCAGCACGGGAAGCCCCTCCCACCTCCAAGCTCGGGGCACACAAAGTAACAAACCCCCCTAGCCGGCCCTCAAGGGGCTCTCCTCAGTTGGGAGGAGAGAGCTTGGGGGAGGGGGGAGGTAAACGCAGAGAACTCTGGGAGGAGCTCGGGAAGCGCTGCCTGCCGTGGAGCTAAGGCTTGCAAGAGCCGGTGCAGGGAGGGAGGCTCCTCCGGCCTGTGCAAAGGTGTAGAGATGGGAGAACAGCCAGGAGGCGCTTGACCGGTTGGACAAGAGTGTAACCGAGGGCTACCCCAAAGAGGAGGAAGGAGGGAACAAGTACCTATTAAGCACTTACTGTGTGACAAGCACACAATGTGTTTTCAAGACTAATGGGAGAGGCTTTAAACTGCCAAGCAGAGCTGACAGGGAGCCAGGGAAGCTTCTTGAAGGGAACGAGGGCACCAATTTGGTGGCTGTGGAGGATGTGCTGGAGAAGCGAGGGGAGGGGGGGGCCAAGTGACTATCAGGGTGAGAAGCGGAGGGAGCCCAAGGAGCGTGGTCAGGGACACCCCGCGACCGTCCTCCAGAAACTCTGGTTTGGCCGGTAGTTCCAGAGCATCCAGGAGGCCTGCAGCGGGCCAGGGGGCACAGAGTCTCTGCGCCCCCACGGTCATAAGATGGGGACAGTGATGGCAGGGCTGCCCCAGGGAACCTGAGCTTGGGGTGCTTGGGCCACAGTCTGCAGGCCCTGGCCTTGGGGGAGGGGAGGAGAAAAGGAGGCGCCACAACCAGCTCAGCCACACCTGGATTCAAGGCTCTGCCTCCCCTCCCCCCCTCCACCCTAGGTGCCACCCCGGAGAACCCTGATTTCCTTTCTGGCTCAGCTGGGAGGCTGCCTCCTCCAGGAAGCCCTTCCCGATTCCTCCCCCCAAACTGACACTGTATTTGTTTTTAGTATACTTATAAATGGACACATTGTCTACCCCTTTCTGGACAGAAAAGTGGGGGCGGAATGAAGCTCACAATCACTCATAGTCAGAGGGGGTGAATGGGCAGCAAAGGAGCCCCCCCCCCAGCCGTAAGCCGGCTTTTGTTTCCCATCTTCCCTCGCTCCCCTTCCCCTCCCCCATCATTCCCTGTGCTTTTCAGACCCTGCACACAGCCCTAACCCCAGAGGGGCCCAAGGCACACAAAGAACTCCCCGCCAGGCCTCTAGCTGGGGCAGCTTCCAGGAGAGCCGGGCCCCAGAGCATTCTGGGGGGCAGGAAGGGCCCACCTTCCCCCCTCCCTCTTCTTCCTCAGCCTCGGTGCCCCCAGGGGCCTCCAGGACAAGTTCGAGCCCCCGCCAATCCAAAAGGCAGAACCTGGGGAAGTGAAGGGTCATTGGAGGAGCCCAGGCCCACCCCCACCCCCAAACTGAGGCTCCTGCAGTCGGCAGGGAAGACAAGGGGCAGCGGGGCCTCGGTGCCCCCACGCCCAGGCCGGCAATCCCCTCCACTCCCCGGGCCGGGCCCAGCAGAGCCGCTGCCTCCCGGTCAGGGAGGGAGCCTCTTCTCCCCAGGGGCCCCATCTGGGGCCCACCTCAGCCACTGGGCCCGCCCCAGAAAAACGGAGAAATGGAGGGGAAATCGGGTTTCTCCCAAGCAGGCCCCAGGCGGGTCGGGGGCCCGCCCCCCAGCCGCCCCCCTCCCAGAGGCCCTGCCCGCCCAAAAGGGGCCAGGGCCCCGAATGCCCCTGGGGGGAGGGAGGGCAGAGTCCCGGGGGAAGTGGGGCTTTTCCCCACTTCCCTTTTTACAAAAGGAAAAACTGAAACGAAGAAAATGGGTTCTTGAGGACCCTTTCCCCAAGGGCCCCCTCCCCGCAAAGTGGGGAATTTTGCTTTAAACAAGGGGGCGCGTGATTTTCTAGAGGTGGGTTAAGGCCTCCCAAATGCCTCCCCCTGGGCCTGCCCGCAAGGGGACCCCAGAAATGTCCTTTCAGGGACCCCATTAGGCAACCCTTTAAACTGGTGTTGTAAAGGGGGCCCTAAAGCCCTGGGTGCCCGCCCAAAAAGTCCCCCTTGGGCCACCAAAGCACCACTTTAAAAAATTTCCCCAAAACCCCCCAACCCTAAACCAACCCCCCAGCTCTGTGACCCCAGGCAAGTCACTTAACCCTGCCTGCCTTAGTTTCCTCACCTGTAAAACAGGTGTCATCATGGCACTTACCTCCCAGGGTGGTTGTGAACATTAAATCATGATGCTAAGGCCTTATCCATAGGAAGTGACATATAAATGGGGGAGGGGGCGGGCACCAACAAGAGACTGGCAAAGGTCTCCTGCAGGAAGGAGATGGCAGGCGGTCGCCACCCAGGAATGGGGCATGGACACCCTGGGCGAGGGTCCTGAAAAGTGCTGGGCTTTTCTGACTCTGCCGTGAGAGTTCCATAGGCTGTGGGGCCCAGCCCCAGGGCCCGCCTCCTCCTCCAGCCCCCAGCCCCTCTGCCAGGGCCGTGCCCCTCTGTGCCTCTGGGAGGGCTGGAGGCTGGGGCATGAATGGGGGAAGGTGGGGGAAGGACCGGGAGGTGGGAGCCCTGTCTGCTTCTCCTGGGGCAGAGATGCTGGGGGGCTAGTAAAGTGCCTTCCCTAAGCGGCAGATCTCTTTTCTTCTCCCCCCACCTGCCTTCTCCTTTTCCCTTCTCTTCTTTCCCTTACGGCCCCAGGAGAAAGGCTACCAGGACTGGGGAGGCAATGGGGGAAAGTAAGGAATTCTGGTTCCCTTCTCCCCATCATTTCGGCCCTGGCCATTGGCACACAGAAGGAGTCTAATAAATGTTTCCTGTTTGAAATGAGTGGATGGGGCTGCTCTGTCCCATCGGGTGCAGGTGGAGGGAGCCAGCCCTGACTGCCAATTTCTCCCCCTCCTCCCTACCCAGAGTATGAGGCTGGTAGTAAAATGTCTTCTCTAAGCAATGGATCTCCTTTCTTCTCCCCTCCACCTCCCTTCTTCTCCCTCCTTTTCCCTTCTCTTCTTTCCCTTATGGCCCCAGGAGAAAGGCTACCAGGACTGGGGAGGGGATGGGGGAAAATAAGGAATTCTGGTTCCTTTCTCTCCATCATTTCAGGCCCTGGCCATGGTACTTGGCACACAGTAGGAGTCTAATAATGGTTTCCTGTTCGAAACCGTGTGTCTGTGGATGGGGCTGCTTTGCTGGATCCAGTGCAGGTGGAGGGAGCCAGCCCTGACTGGGTGACCGAAAAGCCGCCAACTTCTCCCTCCTTCCACCTCCCCTCCCTACTCAGAGGCTGGGGGATTGGGCGAGGAAGCCCGGTCCAGCATTCCCTAGACCATGCCCCCCCCCCATACACCCAAGCCAGGAAGCCTTGGGGGGAGGGGTCGCCGCGGATGGGGGGGCGGGGAGGCAGGCAGATAGGGAGAAGTTTGCAGTTCTCCCCAGCCCTGCCATCGGCAACCCCCATAATCCTCTGTCCCAGAGAAAGGACAGCTAACCAGCGGCTTTTCCCCCCAGGCTGGCCCTCATTAGGATGCTGGTTCCTGGGGGGCCCCTGACCTGGAGCTGAGACACCGAGAACAATGATCAATGGGCACAGCTCACCAGGGACTCGGGCCTGAAGGCAGATTGAAAAGAAATGACCCCCTGGGATCCCAGAGGGGGGAGGAGCAGGGGGGAAGGGAGGGGGTCAAGATGGGAAGAGAAACCAAGAAATCCCTGAACTCCACGTCAGCCTCTCTGGAAAATCCCAGACAATGAAGCGCTGTGTGAGGCAGACGCAGCGTTTCTGGGAGGGCTCGGGAGCCAAGCAGGGGTTGGCAAAGGACAGGAAAATCTTCGGGGCAGGAGGGAGCTGTGCCCGCCCCCTGCCCCCCCATCCTTCCCCTCGGGCCCAAACAAAGCCCCGGCCCCAGCCCCGGCCTCCCAGCCACCCCCACAGGACCAGTTGGGGTCCTGGCTGGCTCCCAAGAGGGAGGTCTGCTCCCAGCCCAGCCAGGGGGGGGAGGACCGAGGGACCGTCCAGAAAGGGGGGCAGAGCCCCTGTGGAGGTGGCTGCTGCAGCTGCGAAGGAAGGGAGGGAAGGGGAGGCAGAGGAAAGGGAGGGAAGGAAGGGGAGAGAGGGGAAGGAGGGAGAGAAGAGGAAAGGGAGCAGAGGAAGGGAAGGGAGGAAAGAAGGGAAGGGGGCCGAGCTGGAGCTGCAGTCACGTCACTGGGAGTGTGAGATGTGCAAGGGGAGGACTCGGGCTTTGTCTAACTCTGTTGGCCTTAGGCCACGGGCTGGCATTCCTACTAGCAGGAGGCAGGGCTGGTGTGTGAGGGATAATGACAGGAGAGGGAGAGGGAGAGGAGAGCAGAGAGTCCATCTTGGATGCAGATGGCAAGGGAGAAGAATGGGGATGGTGACCAAGAAGGATGGGGGGGGCAGAAGGAGGCGCCCCCTCCCCCTGAAAGAAGTGCCAGGCAGCTGACCACTCAGAGCCAAAGGGAAGTGACCCAGGGAGGAAGGAGCCCTCCCTGGAAATGGAGCAGGGGAGAGTGACAGCGTCTGGCAGATCCTGGGAGCCACAGGCAGGGCTGGGGCAGGACGTGCCCCCCGGCGCCGGGGACAGATGGGGGCCGCTGATCCAGTCTGGGCGGCCAGCTCACTCCCCCCAAAAAAAACCCCACCGTGAATGAGAGTCAGCAAAGGAAAAAAATCAATCGCTTGTGTCTTCCCAGGGGGAGACAGGAGCTGGTCACCAGCTCAGAGATGCGAATGCTGAAGGGGAACATGGTGGCCACTTTGTCTTTGTCCTTCGACCACATGCCCACCTGGTGGAACCAAGGGGCTGATCCCGGCCCCGCACCCCCCATCCCGCCCCACCCCCACGGGGATGAGGCCATCAGCGTTTGCCCCCCTGTGCCCCAAAGCGCGTTCCTCCCCGGCATTCTGCCCCAGCCCAGCCTGGGCGGATAAAGGGTCAGAGTTCACCACTGGGAGGATGGGAGCCCGGGCCGGGATGACTCCTCCACGAGGCGCACCCAGGCTCCCCGGGTCCCACCCTCTCCTCCTCCCCAGACCCGGCACCCAAAGGAAGGAGCTCCTCGGGGGAGCATCTGGCAGACCGGCCGCTCCCTCCCTTTTTTAGACCTCCCCAGTCTAGGTACCCGGACTACCCCCGACCCTGGGGTACCCCCAGCTCCACTTGGGAGGCCAGAGGGGCCACTTAGAGGGATCCTCCAAACTTTTCGGTGCCCGCTCATCCTACGCCCCCCTCCCCCAAACCCCGGGGCCAACCCCGGGCAGGAAGCGCTTAGAGATGTCACCTCAGTACCCAGCAGCGCCCTCGGCCCTCCCCCCACCCCCAGGAAGGCAGATGAAGGGATGCTGCCCCCCCCATACCTGCACCACAGACGCGGCTCCTAATCACACTTACTGCCCGCTCCCCCTGCTCGGGTACCTCCCCCCACGACACGGGGACCCTCCTGCCACTGCCCCCGTTTCCTGCCTGAAAATCGTCCCCGCAACCGAATCCCCGGACAGCCCCTCATCTGCGCCCCCCACGGGCACACTCACTTTTACACACGTGCTTTAAAGAAACAAACTACTTTTTAGGCTCTCGCCGCTCCCGTTTGCACGCGCACATCCAGTCCCCCACTCGCATCCCTCCCCAACTCGGCTCCCGGCCACGCCGCCTCTGCCCCGCACCCCGGCCGCGCGCCCCCCGGGACCCTGCCCCGCGCCCCCGCGCGCCACGACCGCTCTCGGCGGGCCCGGCCCCACAGGTCCCGGCCCCGGGCGCCGCCGGCCCGGCCCAGCCGGCCCCACACGACACGCACGCACTCGGGGCAGCCAGCGGCCCGGCAGCCGCTCCCCAAGCCGCCGGCAAGGGCCCTCCCGCAGCCGCCCAAGAGCTTAACGCGGGAGGAGACCAGCACAGGAGCCGTCCTCCCCTCCCCGGGCAGCAGCACCGGCGGCATCCCCGGCGGCCCCCGACGGCAACCCCCTCCCCGCCCCCACCGGGCCGGCCGGGCTGCCCCAGAGCGGGCGGGCGAGCCAGCGCGCGGCGGCGGCAGCCCGCCGGCAGGGGCCCCCGAGCCGGCTCCCCGCGCGCCCCGCCCCGAGCCCCAGGGCCGCCGAGCCGCGGCAGGGCAACTTGCCAGGCAGGGGGCGGCGCAGGATAGAGGGCGAATCATGGCGGCCGGGCAGCGGCGCTCGGCCGCGAGCCCGGCCGGGGCACCGGCCCCCGGCCGCCCCCGGCCCCCGGCGCTCCTTTGTGTCCGGCTCCGGGGCGCGCGGGGCTGCGGGGGCAGCGCCCGGGGGCCGCCAAACTTCCCCGGCACTTGCCCGGGGGCTCACTTACCCGGGTTCAGGGAGGCGCCCGGCATGTGGGCGTTCAAGTTGGGCTTGTAAGACATGCCCGGGGAGGCGAGCGGCGCCCGGAGCCCGCAGGTCCCGCGATGCGGTGGAGCGCCTCCGCGCCCTGGCTCCCCAGCCCACTTTTGTTTACGGCTCCGCCGGCACCGGCAAATATGGCCGTCCCTTATACCGACACCCACAATGCAGTATAGTTTCCATACATCACCGGGGAAGGGGAGCCACAAAGTTTGCGGCGGGCGCAGCCGGGGGGGGGCGGCGGGCGGCCCTCCCCGAGCCCGCCCCGCCCGCCCAGCGGCCCAAGGCGCCTCTCCCGGGGCCCGAGCCTTGCCCTCCTTTCTTCCCCTTTTCGGCGCCCGGCCTTAGGATCTCCCCCCCTGGAGGATGAACTTGGCAAACTTTTGGGGGAATTGGTTTTCGGCTCCTGCGCAGGGTGGGAGGGAGGGGCCACGAGGGTCAGAGGGTGGCGGGGCTCGCTTTCTTTTTTTTTCAATTTAATTTTTTCTTCAGCGAGGAGAGAATTAGTATTTTATTTCTTTATGAACATTTTAACTCTAAAAAACCCTCACCGGAGAAAGGCACAGAAAAACTCCTCGCCGAGAGCTTCCAGGGGCCCCGGGAACCCGCGAGTCCGACCCTTCTGGTCTTCCCGAAAGGGAAACTGAGGCCCGGGAGGCGGTACCTGCCAGAGCCCGGGTCACGGGGCCTCCAGCTGCAAGTCGGAGCAGACCCTGGCGTCCAATACCCTCCTTCTGCAGAGCCATCCGCCAGGGTCTTGTTTAATGGGCGCTATGCGCCAGGTGACAAAGGGGCACAAATAAAGGGGGTCAAAGGGCTGAGCCAGGGGCCACAAAGGGGCACAAATAAAGGGGCACAAATAAAGGGGGACAAATAAAGGGGGTCACCGGGCTGAACCCCGGGGCCACAAAGGGACACAAATAAAGGGGGTCCCTCTGCAGGGGAGGCCTAAGAGGAGATGAAATGGCCATGGCATATCCGGGTCATACCCAGACTCCAAAGCCAACATTCTTTCCTTGGCCACAGGATAAGATGGAGAGAGGCTATAATTAATTTCTCCGTGTTCTCCCACTTTTTGACCTACTGTATTTTCGTAGAGATGGGGGCAGGGTAAGAAATGGGACACTAGAGAGGAAGTGAAAAATTCTGACAGTGCAATTAACAGCCCCCTCTCCCCCTTCCAAATCAATCCAATCAATCAATCAATCAATGTTTTTTCTTTAATTAATAGGGATTGAGACCGCCCCTGTGATTATGATGAACTCAGGGAACTCCCAGCTGAAGACACTCCCCCCACTATGGCCGGTGGACACCTCCTCTGTCACCTATAGTTCTTAGCTTCCTCTAGCCCAGCGGGTCAGCCAGTACCGGTCAGAGGTGGAGGCCCTCGCATTGGGGTCCTGAGTTCAAGGCCAGCAGCTCTCTATCCATTCAGCCATACTGCCTAATAACTAAAATGCCAAAACAAATGATTGAAATCAATTTTATTTTTTTAAATCAATTTTAGGTGCAAAATTTTCAGGCAAAAGCAATGGCCTCAGAATAAAGATCTGGATTCAAATCCAGCTTCTGATGGTTACTAGCCAAGGGACCATTGACAGCTCCTTTTATTTCTCTGAACCTCTCTCTCTTCTTGGGATAATCAAACATTAATGGGGTGGTTCTGAGTTCAAATGAGATGATGAAAGTAAATTAACACACTTGGCAAACCTTCAGCCACATTATTGACATATTCTTCTTCCAGCTTGTGAGACAGGATTCCAGAAAACCACTTTAGGGAACTTTACTTATACCCATTCGATTGATTTTGATCGATCTGTTCCATCCGCCGCCATCAACTGAATGTAAGTTCTGTGAGGACAACAGGAACTATCACATTTGTACCCATAGTGCTTAGTATGGTGCTCAGATACAGTGAGCATTTAATAAATGTTGGTTAAATTAAACATAACTAACTGCTTGCTCAGTTCTTTGTTGGTTCCCTTGGGCTTCAGCCTAAAGCCCAGGGCTTTTAAATATATATATATATATGTTTAAAAAAATAAAGTGCAATTTTAATTTTAAAACAGTTAAATCTTTCCTCCTTCCTTTTCCAATGAATAAAACATTCACACAAATCCTTGGTGGGGCTGGTATTCAGGTAGCCTAAGGGCAGTGTGACCTTCTGGATCCCAGAACATACTTTTCCTGCCCTTCTTTTCACTTATTAAAAAAAAAAAAAAAAAAAAAATGATGGGGGCAGCTAGGTGGCTCAGTGGATAGAGCACCAGCCCTGAAGTCAGGAGGTCCTGAGTTCAAATCTGACCTCATACACTGAACACTTCCTATCTGTGTGACCCTGGGCAAGTCACTTAACCCTAATTGCCTCAGCAAAAGAAAAAAAAATGCAATAAAAAGACAGACTGGGAAAATACGAATTCCCAAAGATTTCAACCAAATCCTCCCTTCACTCTCTCTATCTCATTTTCGCATCCAGGAACTTACTCTTGTCCTCAGAGCATAAATATCCTTAAAGCATGGCTTCTCAAAGATGCTCCAAGTCATTATTAATCAGAGAAATGCAAATTAAGACAACTCTGAGATACCACTCCACACCTGTCAGACTGGCTAGAAAGACAGGGAAAGATAATGCGGAATGTTGGAGGGGATGTGGGAAAACTGGGACACTGATACCTTGTTGGTGGAGTTGTGAATACTGTATGAGGATGTATTCTGATGGACCTGGCCATCTCCAGCAATGAGATGAACCAAATCAATTCCAATAGAGCAGTAATGAACGGAACCAGCTACGCCCAGAGAAAGAACTCTGGGAGATGAATGTGAAGCACTACATAGAATTCCCAATTCCTCTATTTTTGTCTGCCTGCATCTTTGATTTCCTTCACAGGCTAATTGTACTCTATTTCAGAGTCTGATTCTTCTTGTGCAGTAAAACAACTGTTTGGACATGTATACTTATATTGTATTTAACTTATACTTTAACATATTTAACATGTATTGGCCAACCTGCCATCTGGGGGAGGGGTGGAGGGAAGGAGGGGAAAATTGGAACAAAGGATTTGCAACTGTCAATGCTGAAAAATTACCCAGGCATTGAACTTGTAAACAAAAAGGTATAATAAAAAAAAAGTAATAAAGACTTCATTTTTCAAATTAAAAAAAAAAAAAAAAAAAAAAAAAAAGCATGGCTTCTCTCAGTTATCTCCAGTTCATGTTGTCTTTATTTGTCCATAGCCATTTGCATGATGTCTTCACCATTAAACTGAGTTACTGGAAAGCAGGAACTGCCTTTTTCCTTTCCTTGTGGACCCGCCCTGGTACGTCGCTGTTGTCCGTTCGTATCTGACTCTGTGGGACCCCAATCCTGTCGGGGTGGGGGGTTGTTGGGGCACAGATACTGGAGTGTTTTGCCATTTCTTCCTCCAGTGAATTAAGGCAATCAGAGGTTCAATGACTTGCCCTGCATCACAGCTATTAAGGGAAGATTGGAACTCAGGACTTCCTGACTCCAGGTGAAGCCTTCTAGCCACGAGCCACTTCCCTGCTTCTCCCTGGCACATGAAATGTACTTGGTAAGTGCCAGTTGACTCACTCATTCCAGGGAAGGCTGATTTTCTAAAAAAGAAGATTGGGAAGACAACGCTAAACCCAAAGGAATAACTCTCTGATGGTGGGATTGCAAGCACCCAGGCACTCGAGGGCCTGTTTTAGGGTAAGGGACTTCCCAGTGCCTTCTAGCCGGGATTCAGAATTCACCTTGGCCTTGAAGAATTGACTTGATCATTTTATCATTTATGTGAATCTGGGCAAGTCATCTCTTCCAATCTCAGTATACTTAACTGTAAAATGGGATTAATTCTTGAAAGTACTGGCTGACTATTTACTGAGAGGCAGGTCGGTGCCACAGTGAATAGTCCTAGACAAGTGATCAAGACCCAAGTTCAATTTTTGCCTCAGACCTCTATAAGCTGTATGGACCCTGGACAAGAGGACCAGTGACTTCTGCCTCAATTTCCTCCCCTGGAGGAATGAGAATAATTTTCTTTTCTTTTTAAATTTTTTTTTATTATAGCCTTTTATTTACAAGTTATATGCATGGGTAATTTTTCAGCATCGACAATGACAAAACCTTTTGTTCCAATTTTCCTCTCCTTCCCTCCACCCCTCCCCCAGATGGCAGATTGACTCATACATGTAAAATATGTTAAAGTACAAGTTAAATACAATCTTTTCTTTTTTTAATCTGTTTTTTTTTTTTTTTCCTGAGGCAATCGGGGTTAAGTGACTTGCCCAGGGTCCCACAGCCTGGCTGTGTTAAGTGTCTGAGGCCAGATTTGAACTCTGGTCCCCCTGACTTCAGGGCTGCTGCTCTATCCACTGCACCCCCTAATTCCCCCGAGAATGATTTTCAAAATGAGAATAATAATAGCATCTATCTCCCAGGATTACAGTGAGGATCAAATGAGATGATATCTGGAAAGCACTCTGCCCAGCACCTGGTTATTTTGGGTATTATTTGTCCAGACTTCAGAAAGGTGATGTCATGACTTGCAAGTGAATTGGATTTAAGTGACAGAGGACTATGCAAGGTCACCGCCCTCACTTTCTCCCCAGAACCCTCTGGATCCAGGAGCAAAATAGAGATCAGGAGACTAGAGCTGGCTGGGACACAATGGAAGACTTTGGCCTTGATGGCACATAGAACATACTTAAATGCCTGTTTCCTTTGCTCCGGTTTGTAGTCATAAAGATCTTTTCAAGTCTGAAGTATTTGTTATTATTCTCTTTTCTCTCAGTAGAACCCATAGTGGTTCCTTTGCTTTGGATGGTCTGGGACTTGTTAAATCAGACAGAGAGGGAGGGACACAGAGGTCGGAGGGTTTCTGGGCAGAGATGAAGAAGAGCTCAGTCTAAGACAGGAAAGGGTTTGAAACTGACCCGAGGAAGACATGAAAGAATGAATGAAGGAGCATTTATTGCTTACTAAGAGCCGGACATAAAAATAGAAGAAACCGGACAGTCCCTGACCTCAAAAAGCCCAACATGAGACATCCTGGGGAGCAGTTGCCAGGGAGCATTTTGGACAAGCGAGTCCCAGGAGCAGTCAATCCATCAGCCGTGCTTTCCAGAAGCAATCGGGTGACTGTGCCCAGAAGGAAGAGGGAACATCGGGCAGAGCAGAGGAGCTTGGCTGCACATCTGAACCCAAGGTGGGAAAGGGAAACAAGAAGGAAAAGGAGCAAATCCCAGGTCAGGGCGGTTAATGAGAAGTAGGCAAGGGAACCCGGGGAGATTGCCAAAGGTTTAGCAGGTGAAAGACTAGAGAGATGCTCACAAGTTGTCAACACCCCCTTCTTCCTCACTGTGAGCACGAGGGGAGCGTGGGAAATTTGCTCCTGCTTTAGATGGAGGCCCCGATGGGCCCGTCTCTGCCACGGTGTCACCTCCCAGAAGAGAACTGAAGGGATCCGAAGAACCCATCTATCTCCATATTAGGGATCACAGAGGAAAAATATACAGATTTTTTGTTTTGTTGTTGTTTTTTTTAAGTTGGAGGAGAAAGGCTTTAACAGATAAGGGGGAGGTCATCTATTTGGCAGTGGATGGAGCACTGAGTCTTAATTGGGTGACCCTAGGCAAGTCACTTAACTCCCAACTGCTTCACCAAGACACACACACATATATACCTAGAAACATTTTCAAGACTAGTGTAAAAGGATGACTCTTATATACCCTTCTCATGATTCATTCATGTGTATATGAATGATATTGCTAGGAAAAAAAGTGTCAAAGATGATGAAATCTTATTCAAGAAACATCACAGGGACACAAGAGATGGTTTTTTTCATGGCTTTCCATGGCAGACAAGGGACGCAGAAAAACAGACCTAGGAAATAAATAGCTGATTAAAATGAAATCTGAGCAGGGGGTCTGAATTTCTGAACCACATCTTAAAATAGAGCAACATAGGGGCTGCGAGGTGGCTCAGTGGATGGAGCACCAGCCCTGAAGTCAGGAGGATTTGAGTTCAAATCAGACTTCATGATTTAACGGCCTGGCTGTGTGACCCTGGGCAAGTCACTTACCCCAATTGCCTCAGGAAAAAAAGAAAAAGAAACTATTAAAATATAGCAACACACTTTTAGCTAAGGACAGCGTGAACCTTCCAAAGAATGCATTCACTCGCTATCTTCCAAGGGGTTGCTACACAAGTCCGATCAAAAGAGCTTAAAGCAAAGGGGAGGAAGAAGCCATCTCTGAATAGCTACCAGCTGGACACCAGCTACAATGTAGAAGGGCTGCCTTCAAAAGGGACAGGTGCATGAAGGGGTACATTCTGCTCTGCATCTGATTCGGAACCCAGACAATGGTTTGTTGGGGTGGAAATGATGGGAACGTTGGCCCGAAGGGACTGATCCTTTCCCGCATTCCTGGCGGAGAAGCACGTGAAGGTCCCTTGCGCCTGCCCTGCACCTGCATTTCGGGGTTCAGAAGGACTGGGATGTGGGGGAGACACCGGACGTAGAGTACTTCCCTCTGATAGCTCTGCAGCCGGAACAAGCGACCTCACCTCCGCCTGCCTCAGTTTCCTCACCTATACAATGTGGACAATAACAGGACCTGCTCCCCAGGTCGTTGAGGGAACCAATCCCAAAACACTTGACAAACCTGATATCTCAGTCATTTTTTATTAATGTGCGTACATACTTATGCATATGAACAGCTAGGTGGTGCCAGAGTGCAGAGTGCCAGCTCTAAGATCAAATCCTGCCTCAGACACTTAGGAGCTGGTGGGACCCTGGCCGGGTCGCTTCATCCTTTTTGCCTCAGTTTTCTCATCTGTAAAATGGATTGGAGAAGGAAATGGCAAAGTATTCCAGTATCTTTGCCAAAAAAAAAACCAAATGGGACCATGACTGAAAGGAACAAAAGGGAGATGACTAAACACGCAATCAATCCATCCACAAACATTTTAAGTGCTTATTATGTGTCGAGCACTGAGGATACAAAAAAGAGGCAGTCAGCAGTGCCTTCCTATATATAGAAAGGAACAAAAAAGCATCAGGTCCAACTCTTTTTCTTTACAGATAAGGAAACTGAGGCTCGGGGAGAAATGACACCGCAGGGAAGCGTTGCAGACAGAAGTTGGATTCGGGTCTTCCAGAAGGAAGGCACTGCTGACTGCGCAAGCCTAGGGGGCAGAACCTGCAGAGAGCGCGGAGCTTGGAGGAGGTAGAGAAAGGCAAAGTTACATGGGGGATATCTACAGCGCTCAGAAGTCAGCCGGCAACGATGATCGGATCTAGACTTAGAGCTGGAAGGAAGCTGAACCCAGTTCTTGTGACTCCAAGGCCAGCCGCTCTAACCACTGGGCCGTTCTGCCTCAGGTGCTGGAGAAAGCCCTGGGCTACGCTTCCAAATGAAGAAGTCCAGTGAGCCGTCGTTGGAGCCTGGATTTGGGACCAGGGTCTGTCCCCCTACTGCGTTCCAGTGCAGGAGAGGCCGTGGGCACCATGACAGAAAGAGGCCCAAGATCCAGCACGGAGAGACCCAGGCCTGCACGCTTCCTAAGGACCTGGCACTGGCCCCTAATCCCGTGGTCCTGGTCCCTGAGCCAGAGTCGGCCAAGGTGAGGACCGGGGCCTACCCACGAGGTTCAAAATCAATGAACAGGGTGGAGGCCTGCAGAGGAATAACCAAGGCAGAAACTCTCAATTAGACTAGAAGGCTGGATACTGTTCTGTTAAAATTTAAAAGAAGGGGGGTGGGGGGAGGAAGGAAATAAGCACTTATTTGGCACCTACAGTGTGCAAAGAGCTTTACAAAACATTATCTATGAGTCAGTAGTTACGCTCCCCACTTTGCGTCTCCCCAGAAGCTGAATCCACATCTTTCTGGTTCAAAGCTAGCACTGTTTGCAGAGCCATAAGTAGTACCTGTAGCCCATTCCTCATTGGGTGCTCCTGAGGATCAGTCAGTCAACAAGCACTGGCTCTGTGATGTGTGATAGGAATAGCAACAAACAGAACAGGTCCTGCCCTCAAGGAGCTCCCCTCCGAGGGGAAGAAACAGTGTGAACATGTGCACATGCTCTCCAGACCCCTCCCCCCTGATTTACTCACACCCCCCAAAACCCCCTTGCATTGTTACCGATCTCACCTCTCCCTCCATCCTAGAGCTGACCTTTTGTTCTGTGTTGTCTTTTCACATTAGAATGAGCTCTAAGGAGCAGCTGGGTGGTGCAGTGGACAGGGCACCAGCCCTGAAGTCAGGAGGACCCGAGTTCAAATCTGATCAAAGACACTTCCTAGCTGTGTGACTCTGGGCAAGTCACTTATCCCCAATTGCCTCAGCAATAAAAAAATAAATAAATAAAATTTAAATAATAAAAAAAAAGGACTCGGAGGCCATTGGCTGATATACTGGCCTTCAAGTAAGACTTAGCCATGTGACCCTTGTCAAGGCACTTCACCATTTGCCTCAGTTTCCTCACCTGGAAAATAGGCATAATAATAGCATCTACCTCCCAAGGTTGTTTTAAGGATCAGATCAAATATTTGTAAATGCAATGAACACAGTGCCTAGCATATAGGTGCTTAATAAATGCTTATTCCCTTTCCTTTTTTTCCCTCCCTCCTTCCCTCTTGGCCAGCAGGCACTATTGCACTTTAGCAAAGTATTTGGCACAAGGGACGTACTTTATAAGTGTCTCTGCATTCACTTATTCATTCATTCATTCTAGATGAATGAATGAAAGCACTTAAGTCAACCTTAAGGTGCTACCTGGGTGTCAGCGATTAAATGGAGTCCTAAGAAGTACAATATTATGTGTATTTAACATATACTTTAACATATTTAACACGTATTGGTGAACCTGCCATCTGGGGGAGGGGGTGGGGGGAAGGAGGGGAAAAGTTGGAACAAAAGGTTTGGCAGTTGTCAATGCTGAAAAATTCCCATGCATATATTTGGAAATAAAAAATATGTAGAATATTATGGAAGATACTCTAATATTATAAAAGAGAAGTGGAACAACTGAGATCCTGAGGCTTGCCAAAAACCACTGATCTTACTCGATAAACATGGCTCACTGAGGGAGGAGGATGAGGGGGGGGACGGATGGGAGTCAGTGGGGAGCAGGGAGGGAAGGCCTCACTGGGCGGAGAGAACAGCCCGACCAGAACAAAGCCCGAGGAGGTACAAGGGCAAGGACAGCCAGTGCCCAGCTTGGCCTAGCACGTGCAGGGGAGGCTCCTTCCTGGCAGGCCTAAATCAAGGCTGACACAGGCAAGGCCCTCTGCTCTGGGGGGGAGGAAGAGGGGCACTAAGAAGAGGTTGTCTTTGGCCCTGACAGAGAATGCTCCAAGTTCCCTGGGGAAGGAGGACAAAGTCAGTCAGCCAGTTCATAAATGTTTATTAAGCTCCTACTATGCGCCAGGCACAATTCTAGGGATCTGAAAAAAAAAAAAAAAAGAGGCAAAAGCAATCCTGGCTCTCACAGAACTCCCAATCGAGTGGGAGAGAAAGAGCGATTGGCTGTGTCCAGACAAGATGTTTACAGGATAAATTTTAAAAATACTTCCAATGTCGTCAAAGCCCAGTCATTAAGGAAGGAGTACAGGAGAGGTCCATGTTCTATTGAAGGCAGGAAGAGCTGGGTTCAAATCCCACAGGCCTGGGTCACTCACCTAAATTCAGCGCCCCCAGGAAGCTAACCAGGGCTGTGGCTGGTCTCCCGGGGCAGAGGTTTCCAGACGGAACCAATGAAATCACAAATCCAAACCAAGATAAATGATGATTACTATTATTAGTAGCCATATTATAAATAACATAGATATTAGGCATCTCTATTGTTTGAAAGTTTACAAATGGCTTCCTTATGAGCCTGTGGAAGTATGTTTATCCCCATTTTAAAGATGAGAAAGTTGGGGCTTTGTTGCCCACAGATTTAGAACTGTAAGGCATCTTAGACTCTAACCCCATCATGTTAAAAAGGGGGGAAAGTGACGTCTAGAAAGGCTAAATGATTTATGGCCATAGGTTATTGATTCCAATTGTGGAGCCCTAGCGAGACGGGCCCCTGTACATGTGCAAAGGGAGCCGGAAGAGTCATCTCTTCCCCTTCTACCTTTCTTCAAGGGAGACTTTAATTCCTGCCAGAAGGAGAAGCAAGGGCTGCGGCCGGAAACCAGAATGATATTTATTCGCTCCTTTAAATATTGTTCTGGGGAATGTTTTTTTTTTCAGATTCAAACTAAACTTCTGATCACAAATCATTCATGGGGAAACGAAGACCTCAATTTTACGTCCAAAGCTCAGCTTCTCCCTCTCTCCAACTACCAGTTGGACAATAAACACCTAGGAAGCGGCAAAGATGAACTCTCTTGGGAAGGGAAGGGACAAAGTAGGAAGAGTCAGAGATCACAGAAGTTCGGGCTGCTCTCACCCATCACTGAATAAGGATCTCCCGGATTCCGGGCATCCCGTCTGCTCTAGAAGAAC
Source organism: Sarcophilus harrisii (assembly GCF_902635505.1). Taxonomy (NCBI): domain Eukaryota; kingdom Metazoa; phylum Chordata; class Mammalia; order Dasyuromorphia; family Dasyuridae; genus Sarcophilus; species Sarcophilus harrisii. Next base: position 685,107,569 of record NC_045426.1, on the reverse strand, counting down.
CTCAGGGAGGGGGAAGAGGCTCCCTCTCTCCTAGGGCAGCCTAGGCCATGGGAGGCTTTTTCTGACATCCAGTCAGTCTGCCCCTGTGCTTCTTCCACCCAGTGCCCCTGGTTCTGACCTTCAGGATCGAACAAACAAGATTCACTTTTCTTCCAAAACCTTTCAGTTATTTAAATGCAACTCTTGTAGTTGTTTCAGTCGTGTGCAAGCAACTCTTTGAGACCCCCGTTTTGGGGTTTTCTTGCAGAAATCCCGGAGTGGTTTGCCACTTTCTTCGCCAGCGCATTTTACAGATGAGGAAACGGAGGCAAACTGGGTGAAGTGACTTGCTCAGGGTCATACTCCGGGCCTGGCACTCTATCCATTTCATCACCTAACTGTCCTCCCTAACTCTTTTCTTCTCCATGTTAAAAATTCTTGGTTCTCAGGATGAGGAGGAGGGCCTTTGCCATTCTGGCTGTTACCTGGACAGCATCCTTGGGGAGTAGAGGAAAGGAAATGAGCATTTACATAGCGCATGTGTCAGAAAGTGTGCTAAATGCTTTTTTACAAGTATCATCTCGTTTGATCCTCACCTGCCTCAAAGGATCAGTGGTGCCCTTTGAATTAGGTGCTATAATTATCCCCATTTAAAAGCTGGGAAAACTGAGGCAGAGGTGAGTGATTTGCAGAGGCTCACCTGGCTAATAAGTATCTAAAGTTAGGTTTTAACTTTGGGCTTCTTAACCCCAGACCCCGTGCTCTATCCACCAAGTCCTATCAGATTTACACAAAATACTCCAGGATGGACCATCACTTCTTTATTTTTGGATCCTCTTAAAGAAGCCCAAGGCTGCATTACTTTTCTTGATTGCCAGATAGTCAATCTGTAGTTCTTTCTAAACCATTCAGGACTTTTTTGGCCTGGACTTAAGTTTCACCGTGTCTTCCTCATCTTGGCCTTTTGAAATTGATTGTTAAATCCACACATATGTCTAATTTGGCCAAAATTCTGACTCGGAGCTTTTTAGATCTTGCCTCTGTTATTCCATGTGTCAGCTATACCATCGAATCCATGTCTGAGAGTAGCCTGGGCTACACACTATCCCTCTCCCACCATCCTTAGTGTATTCCAATACTTGAATAGGATGCTGTCCATACTTTTACTCAAGTTTATCCCTAAAAATGGAAAACAAACAGCACAGGGCCTAGTATAGATCCTTTAGGATCTGGAGAATTCCATCCAAATGGCCACAAAACCATTAATATACTTTTTGAGTAAATTTTATTAGAGGGGAAAAAATTTGGTCCTCTCTAACCTGTATTTGATGATGCCATGCTTATCTTTTTGTGATTCTTTCCTATTTGTTCACTAATTATCTCTTAAATAATATATAGTGATTCTAAGAAAGGATGAATAGGTTGATTTGATTTGATTTTTTAAAAAAGATAGTTTTCAACATTTACTTTGATAAGATTTTGATTTTTTTCTCCCTCCTTCCTTTCCACTTTCCCTAAGACAGCAAGATGATAGAAGTTATTACATGTACAATCATATTAAACATATTTCCACTTTGGTCATATTGTTAAATTATCAAAACAAAAGGGAAAACCCACAACAACAAAAATGAAAATAGTATGCTTCATTTTGTATTTGGATTCTATAGTTCTTTCACTGGATTTGGATAGCATTTTCCAACATGAATTTCTTGGAACTATCTCAGAATCTTCAGGGGTCCTCAAACTTTTTAAATAGGGGGCCAGTTCCCTGTCTTTCAGATTGTTGGAGGGCCGGACTATAGTAAAAACAAAGACTTTGTTTTGTGGGCCTTTAAATAAACTTCATAGCCCTGGGGGAGGGGATAAAAGTCCTCAGCTGCTGCATCTGGCCCACGGGCCGTAGTTTGAGGACCCCTGTCTCAGATCATCACATTGTTGAGAAGAGCCAAGTCTATTAAAGCTGATCATTGCACAATCTTGCCGTTACTGTGTACAATATCTCCTGGTTCTGCTCACTTCACTCAACATCATTTCATGTTAATTCTTCCCAAGTTTTTCTGAAATCAGTCTGCTCATCATTTCTTAGAGAACAATAATATTCCATTACATTCATACATCACAATTTGTTCAGTCATTCCCCTCAGTTTCTTATGTCACCACAAAGAGAGTGAGCAGGTTGATTTTAGAAAAATATGGAAAGGGGGGCAGCTACGTGGTGCAGTGGATAGAGCACCAGCCCTGAAGTCAGGAGGACCTGAGTTCAAATTTGACCTCAGACATTAAATACTTCTTAGCTGTGCGATGTGGGCAAGTCACTTAATCACAATTGCCTCAGGGGGGAAAAAAGATAAAGGGGAAAGAAAAACATGGAAAGACTTGCACAAAATAATGAAGAGTGAAATGAGCAAAAACAAGAGAACGTTGGATATATTAACGATGATTTTTGAAGAATAATTGAAAGACCACATTATCCCGAGTATTATAAATACTCATATCAATTACAAAGGACCCATGAAGGGAGCTACTATTCACTTCCAGAGAAAGAAGTATACATAGTATGATTTTACACACACACACACACGTGACACATGTCAAATGGTGCAAGGGAGGGAGGGAGGTAGATAGTTCAGAGCTTAAAATATAAGCAATATTGTATATATGTGTATATACAAATATATGTGTCTATATAATATAAATCGAGAGAGAGAGTGTGAGTGAGAGTCTGCTTTGGTTTATCTCTCAGAGCTAGGTCTGTAATGTCTGTCTTTCAGGGTTCCAGGTTCCTGAACTGTCTGGCGTACTATCCACTGCACCACCTAGAAATAGTGGAATTTGAAAAATATTTGGGTAAGAACCTGAAAGGTTAAGGGCTGTCTTTTCTCTCCAGCTATAAACTTGAGGCCCCTTCTTGCTGCAATTCCTTCACTGTTAGGTGCTTGACACTAGAAATCTTCTAGTTCTTAATGTTCTTAATATGTAGGTAACCAGAGTGGAATCGGTCACTTTTCATGTTTTCTCCAAGGCACTTCCAGTTAGTCAGCAAATAAGCATTTATTAACTACTTCTTATATGGCAAGAGCTGGAATTATAAATATAACAGAAAAATGATTCTTGCCCTCAAGAAGCGTATATTCCAAATGGGGAAGACCAAGGGAGCTGAAAGGAGGGGTGGTAGCTGATGTGGCAGCATGGCAGAAAAAGCCCAGAATGCACGCTGGAGAGTATTTAAGACATGATTCGTGTAGGTGCCCTCCTTAAATGAAGGTTCTAGGAAGAGCCATCCAATTAAAGGGAGAAAGATGCCACAGGGGTGAAAAAAACTTCTATTCCAAGTCATCACTACTCTCCCAATAGTAGATTCCCAAGCATTTGAGTGGGATCACGCTATCCAAGGAATTCTTTGCATTTATGACAATTATAGTCTAGAATGTTTCCAGGAATTGAGGTCAAGCTCTTTCCCTTATAGTTTCCAGATTGTATTTTCTTTCTTCTTTTAAAAATCAACCTATTTACCCTTCTGACCAATGTTATCTTTCCTAGTCCTCCGGATTTTCAAATATCAAACAGTCACTCAACAATCATATCTGTCAGTTTTTTCAGTAACCAACAACTATTTAGTAATTCTTTATCATGTTACTTGAATTCATTGAAGGAAGCAAAACAGTCTGTTATTTTTTCTATATCTTGGTTTTCAATTCCTACTAACTGCTTTTGTTCTGTCTTTTCTAGTGCAAAGGTCATGTCTCTTGGCAGAAAAGAATTTTTAGTGACCACTGCCCCTTTCACCGTGAATATTGGTCCTATCCGATATCCTAGCCTATAAAACTAGGCGATGCTTTTGTTTCTTTCCATCCTGTCACTTTCTCTTGTACTACCATCCATGTCTGTATATAAAATGTCTTTGATGTGTCCCCTGTCTGCAAAATAGGTACTATCTGGCCCGGAGTAAACACTTAATACTTTTTGAATATACATGGCTACTTTAATTATCCTTTTATTTACTTTTAAACATGTTTTATTGATGGTTTGTTTTTATACAGCTAATATGATACAACTCCAAAAAGTAATTTTAGCAAAACCAACAAATATTATGACCTTGCTTGATAATATGAGCAATATTTCAGTTTTCCAGCTCTGTACAAAAATGAGGGAGGTATCTGTTTACTTTTTTTTTTTTAAAGGGGTATGTGTGTGTGTGGGGGGGGAGGGAGTCAACTGACCACAATTATTAAATCTCCAGCTTCATTTTAATGTCCTTTTCATTTGAATTATAGCCATTGGCTATTTTTTTCCTGATTCTGTTTACTTCACTCAGGCTGTTCACAGAAAGTCCTTCCAAGCGTCTTAATTTTTCATTGGCTCTTTCAGGTATTGGAATAATATTCCACTAATTCATATACTATATTTTTTTCAGCCAATCACCAGAATGTGAGTGCTCACTTTAGTTTCCATTTTGCTAGCACAAGTACTATTATGAAAATTCTGGTGAATGTGAAGTCTATCTTTGACCAGAATGTAGAGGAATCAATGGGTAAAAAAATTGTACCCACTCTTCTCACACAGCCTGAAAATATTTTCCAAAGTAGTTGGACCACTTCACGGCTCCTCCAAATGTCTACGTGGGCCTGATCTTTCTTGGCCACTAAAACATTGGGTATTTCATCTTTTATCATTTTTACCGATTTGCCAAGCGACAGATGAAAGATATTTTAGCTTAAATTCTTATTAGTGATTTGGAGCAATTATCCAATTGATTCTTTTAAGAACTGTTTATTCATATTATTTGACCACTTACCCAGTGTGATCTAGAGTGATTTTCAATCTTGCATTTTGGCATTCTTTATCTTGGATATTAAAACCTTTCCATTTGTCAGAGTTCTTTACAGACTTTCCAAGTTAGTTTTCTTTACAATGTTGTCATGCTTATAGAAATTATTCTTCTGCTCACTTGACTCTCAGTTCCTACCATGATTACATCATACGTGCCACAATGTGTTCAGCCATTCCCTAATCGTCTAAGAAGCACCACCTTGGATTCCAGAACTTTTTCATCCCTTTTGATCCTCCCTTCAGAGTTAAGTTTATTCTGCTTACAGTACCTCCTTTCAGGTGTCCTCCCAGCTCTTAACTACCCCATTCCTATCCCGACTTCCTTCTATTAGGTATGATGTCTTCCTACACCAAACTATGTTCAAAGACCCTCGTTTGTTTCAGATTAGGTTCATTTGATGCCCAGTCCTTCCCTTCCTCCGTGTTTGTATTCTTTTCTTATGTACCCTAATCAAAAGAATGTTCTACTTTTTTCCTTTCTAATGTATTAGAAACTTTTATTCAGCATAAGTACTAATCAATCCCTTCTAGGTTTTTTTTTGGGGGGGAGGGTAGTGCTGTCCATTTTTCAGGCAAAATTCACCATTTTCTTTCCTAAGTTATTTACTCTCCTAATTCTGTATTTTTTCCTGAGGCAATCACGGTTAAATGATTTGCCCAGGACCACACAGCTAGCAAGTAGTCTTCGACCTAAGCGTTTAGTTTATTTTACATCTCTTCCTTCATTTCTTCTAAATATTAATATAGCCTCATTTCTCATATAACCATATTGAGATTCAGAAAAATGTTTCCCATGGTTATATATCTCGTAAATACTGATATGAAGACAGACTACTCTCTTTTCACATTGGTCTAACCCAGTCTCCTAAATATGACTTCACTTTTATAATTCTCTGCATCAACCAGTGCCTGACCTATTCAGTACAATCGATGTCTTATTCGCCCCTGGCTACACACTTTTGACTACAACCTTTCCCCTACCTGAAACTTCCTAGGTCATTTCTACCAGATGCCTTCCCATCCCTTTAAGGCCTAGATCAGCCTCTATGAAGTCTTTGTGGAACACCCCAGCCTTTAGTCATCCCTGCCGATGACCTATCTCGTGTCCAGTAAGACAGCTTTTTATCTCCCCATGAAAAGGTAATTTATGGAGCACTTAGACATATCTTTTATTTCCCCAATTGGACTCCAAGCTTTCAGGAGTCACAGAGGCCAGAGACTCTCTCCGTTCAGTTGTTGTTTGCTTGGTACCTTGCAGTGCTGAAATCCCAAGTGCTCAGTTTGTCGAGTGACAAGTGTAGCCATCACATTGGCACTTCCTGGTTTCAAGTCTCCCGGGAAGGAAAGCCACTGCGGGCCTACCTCTTCCTACCATGTAGAGTACCGTTTTAAGAACAATTCAGTTGAACTTAGAACAAGTCATAACTTCTCTCAATTAAGGTTCTATAAAATCAGGGGTCACATTGAAGGTGCCTTCCCAATCATAATCAATTTGCCACTTACAAGCAGGCCTCTCTTCCAGCACCACCACTCTGTAAGAGTAAAGGTAAAATAGTTTATTGGAATAGGTAAGGACCTCAATTCAATTCCTGGCTGCCTGTGGGGGTATCAAGTTCTTCTGAAAAATGAGGGAATTGGATTGATCTCTTTAGTCTTTTCCAATTCTAAAACTAGGACCCATAATTATGTCAATTTCAACCGAGGCTACAGAAGGAATCCAATGTATTTGGGTAAGAATAAGCGTATTTTCAAATTCCACTATTTCTAGGTGGTGCAGTGGATAGTACGCCAGACATGAAGTCTAAGATGTGAGTTTGAATCCCCTTCAGGCACTTGCTAGCTGTGTGACTCTAGGCAAGTCACCGAGACTACTCCCCACCTCATATTCCCCATCTACAAAATGGGGACAACTGCACCAATCTCCCAAGAATCAAAGGAGAAATTTTGTATAGCACACCTTAGAGTGCTATATAAAGACTGGTTATTATCATTTGATGATCCTGTGAGATCAATATCACAGGTGGTATTCTCACTCCGAAGAGGGGAAAAAAGGAATTTAATTTGCCCATTGTGACATAGCATATAGGCCTTTCTGGGATCCTAGATTGCACTCCTTTCCCTGAATCACCCTGCCTTGAACTAAGGGAGATTGCAGTTATCTTCTTAAATCAAAAATCTCCTTCCCTTCAGTGTGCAGACCCCAGTGAGTGACTTTCTAAGACTACCAGCTATTTTGCTGGTACACAAGGATCACAAGGCCCAGAAAGCCCGATTTTTTTTTTCTTTACTAGTTTAATGGTCCGACATCCAGAAGATATATATTTGGAAAGTGTCCTGATTATGTGGCAAAGGACATAACCAATGGACAACCAGAGTGCCACATAAATATAATTAGATTCAAAGAAGCATTCACCAAGATATGTGCTTTGAAACAGCTCATCCAGAAAGTTATTTGTGACTACTCGAGTTTTAGAAAGCTTCCAGAATGGTTCTTTAAGTAATTATTTTAATTGGCATTTCACACATCGCATTGCTAGGGAGCCAGAAGAGTGGGAGGGGAGTAAATGAAGTGTAGTAAAGAAGCGGCCTTGAACTCAGGGGACTTAGGTTAATTATAGGCTTAGAGCTTGGTTTTCTCTCCAACCCCATCCTTTAATGGAGGCACTGGAAACCACAAAATTGTCTTGATCGAAAGGATCTAAGTTTGACTCCTACCCGGTACACTTATTATGAAGGTCAGCTGGCCTTGGCCTCAGTTTATCTATAAAATGAGGTTGGATCAAATATTTACTACTATCCTTTCTGGCTCTAAATGTGTGATCCTGTAAAACCCAAGTAGGTCACGTTATTTGCCCATGAAGGGACAGAGCCAAGATTGGAACCCAGTCAGAATTCTTTTACTAAACCACAATGCTTTGTTCTAGTATTGGGCAAGTCATTTTTTCATCAGGTACCCCCTTCTGTATCTGTAAAAATTAAAGGGTTGGAATAAGTCCAAGGTCCTTTGTAGCTCAGATACTCTTCAAAGAATCACAAATTCAACAGAAGCTTCTTTTCCTTGAGTAGAAAAAAAGATTTATTCAAGGCCTTTGCCTGACATCACCCCCGGCTCCCCATCAGAAAGCTAAAGGCACAGTGAGTTTCCATGAAGTTCTGGACATTGTTAATATCTTAAAAGTGACTTTCCGAAAGTGATCTGACCATGTCACTTTCCTACTCAAACTATACTGTTTGTATAAACTCTACATCCTGGCCATGTTGGCCCCTTGTCCTTCGCATGCTACACCCCATCCCTCCTCTGTATCTTTGTACTGGCTCTATTTCATGGGAATTCCCTCCCAACCGTCAACTTAGAATACCTGGCTTCCTTTAAGACTGAGCTCAAGTACCATTTTGTCCAGAAGGCCTTTTCTTTGTTCCCTTGGCTACCAGTGCCATTCTCTCTAAAGTAGCTTATCTTTTCTATCTAACCAGTATGTTTCTGGGGTACATCAAATAATGTACTATTTTTATTCCCATTAGAATTCAAGGAACGTGGACTTGCTTTGGTTTATTATTTCTAGAACTTAGCATAATACGTGAAATGTAGCAAGCTAGCTCTTAATAATGGTTAATGATTGTCTATCAGAAGACAAATTCCTAATTCTAGCCCTCTGTTCCTATGGTTTTCTACTTCTAAGGCTCATTTGGAAAAATATGGGACAAATCTTAATGAAATGAATTAAAACTGTTACATGGCTGCTGCCAAAATAAAGATTAAACTTTGATAAGAATAAAGCATCCAGAAGGAAGGAGGCAATATTCCCACCGTACTCTAGAGTCAACCTCCACTCTAGACTATTCTGCCCAGTTATGAGAACATATGTAGAAATACCTATTTTTATATATTAATATATAAAGTCCTAAAACAGCCTTTGAAACAGATTGATATAGACATTAGTGCTGGTATTTGGTCCTTCATCAAAACATAGTGATAGTTCAAGCCAAAGAAAAAGCTCAGTGATGGAGGTGGAATTTCTGTTCTACCAAAGTTGCAGCATTAGCTAATTACCAGCTGGGGGTTTTCCTACTCTCAAGTTGAACTCTCAGGTTAGGTTTTCCTGAATTCTAATAAAAGTTCATTTTTGAGAGGAGCCAAATAGTAGAATTCTCAAATGTGACAGCCATATCTGTTAACCTTCCCAAATTTGAAATAAGCTGTTGTCATTTACAAAGAACCCAGAACATCTTGCAAAGTGTTTGATGATAATTCCTAATTAATAATTTCTGAGATTTGGAATCACTAGATAATCTATTTCTGATCCCGTCTGATATCAAAAGACCTATGATTCCATGTAGTCTCCAACAATTTATTAATCTTGGGCAGATACAAAGCTGACCTGATACCAATTAAAAATGAAGAGGTAAATGTGGCAACCAACAATCTAAAAACAGGTGCTCCAAAAAGCATTTTCTCTCATAAAGGACATCAAAGACTCCAGAGTATTAGCCAGTTTAATTTAATAATTTTACAAAAACAAAACAAAACAAAAAAAAAACACCCCAAAACAAAAAAAGCCCCCGACAAAAAACTAAATACAGATTTCCATAATGTCCCACTGTTGATCTTTTTTTTTTTCAGTTTACAAGTATAAACCCTGCTAAATGCATCCAGTACATTTTTTTTTATTGCATGAGATTCCAATTTTGTCAAGTTAAAAATCAGAATGGTGCAAACAGCACTCAAGAGTACTGTTTCACCATGAAAAAGTTGCATGGAGCAATGCAGCATCACCAAGACAGTGAATCTTTACATGACAAATTCCAAAAACAGAGTAGAAATATAAAAAAGGTGATTTAAAAAAAAAAAAAAAAACAAACAAATAACAAACCAGCAAAACAACAAGTCGGCAAAATTCACAATCTGCCTTGGTTGGAAAGTCATCTTTGGAATCCATTCCGCCATCTCAAGATGCACCATTTCGGGATCAAAAAGAGGCTCTGTGCCTACATATAAAAAGATCCTTTGCTTGGAGGTAGAACCATGGCAAGTCTTATTGCAGAGATACAGTGTACCTCTTCCCACCTCTCATGGCTGATGGTAGATACAAGTGGTCATTGAGAAGTATCAGTAGTTTAGCCATCATTATAAAACCATTAAGATGGATGGTTTTTCTCACAACAGTTAGACTGTGCCGTATCTAATGAAAAGTTCTCTACCCAGAAAAGCCAAGGTCAGAAAGACAAAATATCAATAGTTCAAACTTCTTTATCTTCTTCAGTGCCAGAATACTATCAAAAGAAGTGCTGGCTACCACCCCTCCCCCACGACCCAGGGTGCATTTGGCTAAAAAGGTTTCCTGGGGCCTGCAGGGACCCCAGAGGCTTTGGGGCACATCACATCCGCACCACAAGTTTAGGAGTGAAAAATCCCCTATGCTGCAGATCTTGAATTTGGGCCCATCTGATAAATGTGAGGGCCCCCAGAAATATAGTTTCCTGCCTGGAACACTCTCCCATATGACAACTCAAATGATGTCTTTTCTCACTCCGTAAGTCTCCACTTTGCTTGATTCTGCAGTTAAGGTAGAGAATGTGCTGTAAAGTTGTGGTATCAGACATTGCCACAAATGTGATTTATAATGCTACAAACACAAGATTGCAACGTTACTGTAGATGGAAGAAAGAGAATCAGGGAGCAGGAAGATGTGTTTGAGCAAGGTCAGGCACTGGAGGTATTTGTAAAAGCATTTTATCAAATAAAAGGAGTAGCCCAAACTTGTTAAAACAGATAGCTTCCCTTAAATATCACAAGAATATGTACATATACTTCCCAACTCTTGTGATATTTAAGAGAACTACCTGTGATGCAATGGTGTGTTTAATATCCAGCCATGAAAGTCCTTGCTAGTTACACATTAACAACAGTTAAACTTATTTTCTTTCCAGGAAAAATGTATAACTGGCTTGTTTCGTTTCCAAAGTGGTGATTTCTTTTGATCACCACTTGATTCCCCCAGTACAAGATCTAGATTAGCAGTTACACCAAAGGGATTTTACTATCCCACACAACTAGGACTCAGCCCTGTTTAGTTGTAGCCTTTGCTATGGAAGACCAAACAAAACACTGCTTCTCTCTCACGTGTGTGCACATGTGCACACATGGATAAACTTTTAAGGATTCCAAAAAACAGACACCCACTTTAAGATTTTTTTTTTTGGTTGGTGATGCTAAATGCCTCCATTTCCATTCCAAATGAAGTTATAAATTTATTCTAGGTCCATTAGATGAAATGCCCAACAGTTTCAAATGGCCTACTACTCCGTTCTTCATTATACCAATCCACTTAAAATCATGAATTTAAGGCTTGTTTCTAGTATGTACAGCTGTACAGCACAATATGCTACTACATACAATAGGCCATAGCTCTTGGCCTCTCAAGAAAAAACAAACAAATTTTATTGTCAGTTCAAATCTTTAAAAATTAACACATCTAACACACACACAAGTAGATAAAAGGTGACCACAAATTTCTGCCAACTACTCACAGGGTTTAAAGCGTTGATTGTAAAAGATTCCTAAAGAAAGAGAAGAGGATGATGATGGCAAAAGGACCATGCACGGCTTCCAAATCAACAACTGTTTCCTTCAGTTGCTGCACACTGGGGTTAGAGAAAAGAAATTCGGAGTTTTAAGTGCAAGGGTTGGAGGATTCAAGCCTTATTTGTTTAGGAGTGATATATGAACACTCCAAAATGCACCATAGAAGGCAGAAAAATTTCAACTGAAGTGTGGGATAGAATGAATCCAAGCTTCTAATGGCATCAAAAGATCAACATAAAGGAGCAGAGTCACACGATGACAATATCAGAAAGTGCACAAGTCCACCCCCCACCCCCAAAGCATTGCACAGTGTAAAATTGGAAACAAACAAACAAAAAAAAAATGCAAAACAGGCTTGTTAAAAATATTAAGATACAAAAACAGCTGAAGTTCTATAGTAAGGATGCAGAACAGAAATCTTAAAATATATGGAGAATTCAGCTAAGTCTATCTCACATTTTTCTAGATTAAAAAAAAAAACAAAAAACAAAAAAAACTCCCATGCCCTATAGTACAGCAAGTGAATAAATAGGGGGAAAGAAGAGGGAAATTGAAACAAATTAGGAAAAATGTCTCCATTTACAAAAAATATTTACAGGCCTCAACTCAGTAACTTTCAACATGTCTATATACAGAGTTCTGTACACATCTAGTAAAGAGTAGGGTTGAAGGGTGGATATTCAGGAAAGGCATCGCTAATTTGAGCTGCATGTTTATAGGATACAAGTTTCCTTCATTTATGTGCCCTTAAAAAAACACTGTGTTCTGACCAGAAGACTGGTAGCTTTTTCAAGTTTTAATTATTATAGCAGTTGGCCTTGAAGGCCTCAGGTAACAAAAGGGTAGAGGATCAAGGTAGATTTTTAACACTCTGGTGGTGTAATAGTAATTGCTTTTCTAGTATGGGAACGAACAATACCTTAATTCACAGAACTTCCAATTTTTTGCACATCTTTACACAGCTTCCATCTTCCGAGCAAGGGAAGATAGAAGAAAAGCAGAAATGAGGTGTTTTTCTGTGAGGCCCTGAGGGGTCTGGACTTTCCTTTCCCAGCTCCTTGCCTGTACCTTACACTTCTGTATGGATGCTCTGCTCCTTACTAGGGGGGCAGCTCTCCAGCCTGCTTGCCAAAAGACCAAAGTAAAAGTCAAGGCCAGAAAATGTTGTTCCACTGCCTCAAGTCCATCAAACTGAATCATCTAAATGAGCCCCACCTTGATACATGTTCTGCTTGTTTTTGACCTCACCAGAACATGATCGGGATAAAAAGCCTCTGTCTACTGGCAACTGCTTTCCATTCCCCCCCCTCCCCCCCAGTACAATTTAAAGGCAGTGGCCTTCTTTTGTCCCAAAGTTACTAGCCTCTAATAGCAGCTGTGAAGTAATGTGAAGTATAGAGCTTATCCTTGGAGCTGGATAACTACAAATTACTTAGAGTAATAGGGAAAATGAGGCTGTGTCTTTGTTAGAGATGTTTTGTTAATATAATATCCTTGTAAATATGAATCATTAGACAGCATATCTGAATATTCTGATTACTAATTTACAAAGACTTCTCTGGCAATGAAGAAATTTAGAGAAAACCTTTAAAAATTATTTTTGCACCAGGCTATGGCCTGGAATTCCAACACACTCTAAACCAAAATTCTCCCCCACTCCTACCCCTTAAACAAACACGTCAAAGCTTAATATCACATTGAGCTTTTGACACAAAAACAAAAGTCAGATTAAAAATCAAGTCCTTAGTTCAAAAAAAGGTGAGACTAAAATGAGTGATTCTATGTTGAGTTGCTTTGGCTAAAACCTTAAAGAATGGATTAACTTCATGAGTTTGGAAATCAAATCTTCTTAGGAAGGGGCTTTTAAACTCTAGAATTCCCACTTCCCTGAGCATGTAATCATTAAAGTATAACACAAAAGCTATCAGGGTACCAAAAAAAAAAAAAAAAAAAAAATCAAGACTTTCTGTTTTGCGTGCTTCCACATTGAGAAGGGTTCAAATACAAAACCTCCAGTATCACTTATCCCTATTCTCTGACACTTTCAGTTTGGTCATTTAAAATCTGTGTGTGTACACACAAAAACACTATAAACACATACATATATATCTACATGCTCACATATACATATATATGTATATACACACATGCCTCATTTTAGCAAGGAATCAAAACAGTATCACAAATCATGTCCTTCTGGCAGCAAGATTAACTACCCCAAGAGTAAATTTAAATACATCAACTATAATGTCATTTAAATGCATACTGAAAGAACTATTCTGGAACTGCTTTAAAGGAAATCATGATCTACTTAAAAACCACCATTAAATAGCAAGTAAGTTTGGAAATTTGGCCAGAAGCCAGCAGAGGCCTATTCTCTCACTATGTCTTTCCACTGGAAGGGTTTATTTCAGAATCTCTTTGTCCAATCACTATGGGGGTCTTACCATGTGCCCTATACTAACACCTTGAGGGGCAATCTTATTCTCTGCTGTCTAATTGGAGGCAGAAGCATAGTTCTGGTACTCTAAGAGGAGATCACTTGAATGCAAAGACTCCTTCAACCAGGGAAGTGAACAAAAAAGAGGACAGATTTTTCTTCTCAATTTAATATCATTAGAAGGCATGTTAAGTAAACTCATGATGAAATGTCCAAGAATGTGCTTAAAGAAAATTTACCACCTCTCCCCACTCCCCCTGCAAGAGATAGATGGCTGCACTCAATTTCTGCCAGGAACACCTAACTATACTGAGAGGGAAATTCTCCACGTCCAGGTCAATGCCAGAAGACTAAAAGAAACAACGTGGAAACTGACCTTGTCCAAGTACGGGTAAGTGCTACCACCTATCAGCTCTTTAGGGCAGAAAGAGCTCACTTTCATCGGAACAGAAAGCTTCAACAGAATGCTGAGGCAACACCCAAAGTGAAACTGCTACTACATGGGATGACTGCCTAAGCAAGAGTCCACTTCTTGTTAGTACAATAACTTTTATTTGACATCTACAAGATTTTGGTATCTTGCAGCTTTCTGGACAGGTTTATACAATCTCAAAAGTTTTCAATAGTGCAACCTGTGCAAGCAAAAAAAAAAAAAAAAAAAAGAAAAAAAAAGAGAAAAAAAAAAGACAAACATTGTCCCTCACTTGTTATAAACATTTACTATTATAGGCAAAACAAAACTTACCCATATCATAGATAAGTGACTATTCACATTTGTACATTACCATTTTAAACAGCTCCAGATAAACTCTACAAATGTCTTACAACATATTAAACAGTATTCAAGTTACTGGGTAACAAAGAGCACATACAGCAGAAGCCTCAAGTGTTTTCCCCATTGTCTACTTTACAGCTCAAGTAAGGTTTCATCTTACAAGTGACAAATTAAATTACAAGTAAAAAATAAGAGGATTGTTTTGCAAGATAGAGGTCAATTTGCACTTAGTTTCCATAACCATCTCCAATTAAGGAAAAATGCCATCTTGAGAAAAATAGGCTTTGAGCCTTTTTTTTTTTTTGCAGCACATTAGGAATATTATTAATACATTAAAAGGAACTAATTTTTAATTTAAGAATTTTATCACAAAGAAGGGCATACGTGTGGTGGACTCACTGCCTCAGAAGAGGAGGGGAGAAAAGCAACACTTACTAAGCATAGCTGTCCGTACAACTGTGCTCCTCTCCACCCCCTGACTTTGGTGGGATCTTACTCACGACGTGCTTTCAAAGACATGCACTGTCAGAACAAAAACTGGGAAAGAACCCGAATGCATGATGAACAACCATTTCCATTTCATGCTTAGTTCTAAACCTGTTTTACATGTTGAAAAGAAGAACCAATAAAGATTTTCTCTATTTAAAGACTCAAAGACATGCATCCTGGGAAGTCTCGCCCAGCCACGGCATAGATGTCCTGCGTAAACCCTGAGCGCTGAAGGACAAAAATCAAGGTAAAGCCAGTTTGGGAAAATCCACACATTTTTGCACAAATTGTGGTCTTAGTTTAAGAAATAAAAAACAAACAAATAAAGCCCATGAATTTAAAAAAAAAAAAGAAAAAAAAAAAAAGACACACCCCTGCTTGCCCAAAGTCAAAGCAAATGGGAAGTTAAGTAAGTACTAGAGGAAAAGCCTACGTAGGGAAGGACATTTGCACCACCATCAGCATTGCTGAGTCTCAGTTTGGCCATCTTTTCCAGGTACCTCCTCATTCCCAAAATATTACCAGAGAGAGCGCAACTGAAAAAATTCTTTGGAATCTGTCCCTGATTTTTATGCAAATGATATGCTTGGATAGCTTTTCCAGAAACACCCATGTCAAAAACCTGCAGTCTATTCTTTTACAAGTTGCTCAAATTGGTGATGCTCTGTGGGTGATGCTGCTGCCATATCTGCTTCTGCTGCACTGCGAGCTGCTGGGACTGGTCTGACGTTGACAGAAGATTTACAAGGGGAGAGACACAATTTGCAGGAATGATCAAACCTGTAATTAGAAATAAAGCAGAGGTTGGATTTGAAAAATTCTTGGGGACTACCTAATCATGAGAAAAGCAAAAGCCATACTTTGGAACTGCAACAAATTTCTTCTGTTTTTAAGCCACTAGTCCCAGGTCACAGAGCTATGTTAAGTGTGTGAGGCTGGATTTGAACTTGGGTCCTCTTGACTCCAGGGCAGGATGCACCATGTAGTTATCCCTACCAAGTTTCAAAAGAGGAAGAAACTAATCTTGATTTCCAATACAAAAGCTGCTGCTGGAGCTGCTTGCCGATCTCTTTGGCAATCAGCTGAAGAGTTAGAGTCTGGGGACACCATAACTCAAGAACTAAGAACAGATACTGATCAAGGAGGGCACTGTCACCTTCCCGACCATGTCCTGGATTCCAATCAGCACATAGTAGGATCAGTAACTGCCCAAAGACTATGATGCCACCCAACAGTGCTGTACTGTCGTCTTGCTGATTTCTACAGGGCTACAATCCAGGCTCTCCATCTAGTAGGACACTGTGGCTGTCATTCTCATGAGTATGATGAGGGCCAGGGAGGTCAGAATTAGAATGACTTGCTTACGATCATACAGCAAAGCAAGTGGGACATCTTCCCAAACTTCTACATCCAATCAACTCTATGTTCTTGGTCATGAAGCCTTTCCCCTGAGAAGGGGGTTGTGTCTCCTCTATTTCTGTAGCCAATAAGGCTGGCTCAGGAAGGTGCTCCAGAGAATTAATGGGAAGCTGGGACACACGATCTGGGGGAGGGCAAGGACACAGGAGGCCCTGACTCTTACTATCAAGGAAAAGCTGAAGGTGCCAAATGGAAACTTGGCTGGAAAAATAGTGATAATAACTGTTAGCTTCATAAACAGCATCTGAAGCTTTGAAAAGGACCCTTGATTTCATTTGATCCTCTCAGCACATCAAGCAGTAGATGCTCTATCCCTATTTTATAGATGGGGGACCTGAGACAGAGACATTCAGTGCCAGAATCTGCTTGCTGCTAAATGAATGAGGTCTAATTTGATTTTAATTGTGATTTTTAGTCTACTGTTTCACTACCTAGTAGGAAATAAAAGTACATCTATAGGGGCCCTTTTTTGGGTGTCTTGGACCTACAACTGCATCCTGTGGGAAATCACAAGAATAAATTCTGCTGCAACTCTTAGTGGTGAGCAGGGGAAGGGGTGGGGGTGGGGATGGTGAAGAGGGTTCTGAGGTCAAGAGAGCTCAGGGGCCTTTACTCAGGGAGTGTGGATCAGAAGTGAGAAAAATGAAAGGAGCGCCTTCTGACTCGGAAGCAATGGTTCTCTCTAGTTCTCCTCCATGCTGCCTCTGACTAGAAACAAAAGTCAGAAAACAATGGGCTATCTCTTATAGCTTATAGACTAGCATGGGTTCATAAGCAATAGAAAAAAAACTTACCTACAATACGCTGCCCATCCTCTGTTCGTAGCCGAACTATCTGCATCTTCACATTTGTGCCGCTGACAGATGCTAGAACTCCCTCAACTTTTGTCCAAACACTCAGTACTGAGCCACATAAAACATAATAGGTACGACACCGTAGACCTATTTCGCAAATTAATCCCAAACTTGCTTTTTTGCAATTGCCTCTCCTGGAGAGGGGAGGAAGAAAGAGGGAAACGGATTAATGGACAGAATTTCCCAATTCTTCAATTTCAAAGACAAAATTCACGATCTCTACCTACTCCCCACTTAATTGGCTCCATTCTACCCTTCCTTATACTTCACACCTAAGGATCAGCAAATCTTTTTTCTCATATATCTGTCTTTGCCATTTTAGATTCTCTATACAAACTTAGCAAACAATCACTGTTTTGATTGTCTTGGTTCCTTGAAGAGGGACTATCAAGTTTCTAGTTAACTAGTTTAGTCATCTAATCATTTTAATTTTACACTCATTATCCCAAATGTTAACAATGCCAAATAAATGTCACTTCCCAATTTCAAATTATCAGTACAATAAGCAATGATAAAAGATTAATTACTGGTAGAATTAAAGCAGAAAGGTATAAAACAATTTCAGTCTTTAATGTAAAATGATAATATATTCCATCAAATTATCAGATAAAAAAAGTTATCTCCCAGTACAGAAACAAGTTTGGAATCGATTGCCTCAATAGTACAAAATTAACAAGTCTTTAGAGTATCAAATCAAAATGGTATTATTGAAAGGCTAATTATAATTATATCCATGTAATACATATAAGCATTATAAGCTTACTGGTAGAAATGGTATTCTTACAAAGTTCAAAATCTGTATTCTGAATATCATTTTAATGGCAATAGCTGCTTAAAAGATTGGGCTTATTCAAAGACCAAGATCCTAGTCCAGTGCACGAGATTAGAAAATGTTGATGCTTTATATCAACAACGACAGAACTTCAGATCCCTAAAAGCACCGAAATCAAACTGCATATAGCATTTAGCTTATTCACAAAAGCAGATGTTATTACCAGAAGGCCTATTCTTAAGTTAGCTTCTTTGAACATAAAACCTGGAGGATATTCCTAACATTCAACACAGTAACATTTTCCCAAAGAAATGTATTGCTTACTGCAAGTCAATGTTACCCATCTGCCCAATAATGAGCAGATAAAAAATTAGGCCTATTTTTTTCCTATTACTTTTCACAAAATAGCCACATGCTACTAAGTGAGCAAGATTAGAATTCTAGGTCATACAAGATACCTAGATGGAAAAGACAACTGGAATATTAGAAACTACCGAATATTCATTTCAACTCATAAGCATAATCTAAGACATTCATTCCTCACCTTCATTACAAAATACAATTTTTCTAGCAGAATATAAACCCATATATAATAGTTTAGAAAACTTCGGCTGCTTTATTCCCATTGCAATTCTATTTGCTTACTCAAGCACTAAATACTAAAATTCCATTTTGTGAAGATTGTATCTCAGAATTGTGGTTTAAAGCATAAGAGTGATTTAAACAAAAAGGAAATTTGAAAAAATAAGATGAAACATTTATTCTCCATGACCAGAGTAAGCTGAAATCTGAGCACTGGGCGTAAAAATCTATGAGCAATACAGGGAATGTACAGAAAGAAAAAAACTTCCAAGTCCGTGTTTCTAAAAATCAATATCTAATACTTTGACAAAATAAAAAAACAAAAAAAGTGAATGCAGCTATGTTACTGTATCTTCATTTCATTGTCAAATATTCCGAAAATCATTTAAATACTAACCAATATGCATGAGTACATGTATCTGCAGATGAATTATACTGATCTAGCCAGTGAGCCAAGGCATCATCTGAAGCTACCTGTAAAAATAAGGCAAAATCCAAGTTATCAGAAGTAGTGGCTAAACTCAATTTTCCTTCAAAACTGAGAACTCTATATGAAACTTTTCCTGATTTCCTCAATAATTATTGACTTATTCTCCCATCCCAAAGCAAACATTCCTGAAGGACCTGGTTTTATTATATTTGGGTTTTTTTTGTTTTTGTTTTTTTTTTGATATGCCCAATGTCTAGCACAGTAATGAGGCCAGATTAAGATGCTTAATAAAATTTTACTTATTAATCACTAATGAACAGATGTGAATTAGGTTTGTTTTAGCAACATAAAAGGTTTTGGTAGACTGATAGGTGAATTAGAAGACGTTTCCAAAAAAGCCCAAAATTAAGTCATCAGTATTAGAAAACTATAATGTTATTTTCCAAAACCTCTTCCCAAAGCATTCAAACCAATGATTAATGGAATTTTAACTCCTCTATAAAACACAAAATTAAGCTTAGTAGGCATCTTGGCGCTTCAGCATCCATTGAGAGAGGGAAAGAGGAAGCAAGGAAGAAAGGAAGATAAGATCTTGTAGATTATACAGTAAATTGAATTTGTGACCTGAAATTACTGAATGATCTTTGAAGCAAACCATCTCAACTCATTTCCTCATATGAAATAAGAGGTAGGACAAGATGATTTCTAAGGTCTCTTTATCTCTCTAACATCCCAATCATCTTTTGATAATCTTACCTTAGATATTTTAAATAAAATTGGAATTTCCATTTAAAAAAAAATTACACGAGGAAGTTTACAAAGTCTATAAACACATGGACTCACACATAAGAAAATTACCTTTTTATACTTCTTTTTCAGATCAGCCAAAGTCTCTAATTTAAGCTGTTTCCCAGTATTTGGTCTATAAACTAAGAAAAGCTTCTTTTTGGGATTCACTTCTTTCACCAAGATGGCAGTTTTTTTATTATTTCTTATCTGCAGAAAAGATCAAGAGATATCATTCTAATAAAATATTTTAAGGAGATAAATACAACACTACTTGGTCTACTGTCATTGATCCCTAAAGGGAGCTCAAATGTGTGCAGTCAAGTTTCAATCATTGATATGAAACAGGCACCTATGTAACTTTTTGATTTTTTTTAGAATGTAAGTTCCTTTTTAAAAAAGTATTTGTATTTAATTATAGCTTTTTTCAAAATACAAAGACAGTTTTCAACATTCATCTTTGTTTTTTTCTCCCTCTTTCTACCTCTTCCCTCACCTAGACAGCAAGTAATCCAACATAGGTTAAACATTACATATAACTCCAAAAAAAAAAAAAAAAAAAAAAAAAACCGCTACTTCTGGTTTTATTTTCTTACACTGCAAATCAACCCCAACTACATGACTACTCCCATGCCCTTTCAGAACAGTTAATCAAGACCCAAGTGTGCTGAACTGTGCATGTGTCCTGGACCTCCTTTCCATCAATAAGAGATTTTTACATTTCATCTACTTTCCTCTCTAGGATTAGGATTGTTACTGTAATTAATCTAGGACAGGAAGCATTTTAGTATTGGTGTATTCTTAGGCACATTCCAGGTAACAAGGAGTAGACAATAGTCACAAAATGTCTTCACATTCTGTTCTCCACTGGGGCATATGCAACAGTTATCTTTGTGGTAACCTTTCTGAAAATACTCATTAGTATAGCACAATGACCCATTCAAAAATAATTCTTGAAGTTCTTTCTTTATTTTGCCAAAAAGAACTTGTGAGTCACATTTCCATTTAACTATAACTTCTCTCATCTTTCTGGTTTCACTTAGATTAAAAAAATCACAAGGTTAAATATGACTTACTTCTTCTCACACTACATCCATCTGGTAAAGTTGGGCAAAGACCTTACATTTAGAGGATCAATAGCCAAAAATTTTGGCAGCCTAAAAAAATGCATTCTGAGCATTCATTGCCCCAGTTCTGTTATTATGTTTACAAAGTAAGTAGGCAAAGACTAAGGACCATTTCTTATATTATTTCATGGGTTGCTAAGGCCTCAAACATTTCATCATTAGGTAGCCCGGCTCCCGGTGACAAGAAGTTCATGCTATCTATTAGCTTCATTATGTTCAGGCCACACTTGTGAAAATATAACACCATATATAATGTGCACACAATTTACTCTTTATGTTTGTTGAGAACCTAAAATGGAAGCCTTTTGAATTTAAGGACTGTTCTTTCCTCCCCCCCCCCACCTTTTTTTCGTACTTCAGATATTTAACTAAATAAAACATAAACCCTTTAATAAATTATTTTTCACTGATAAGCACCTATCAGCTACGTTCTGACTTTCCAGACTTTTGACACCTGGACCCAAGTACTGGGTTCTACTCCATATCCTCCCTCCCTCCAATGTCCTTCCAGCAACTTTTAGTGTATTATTTCCCCCCCATAGATTATAAACTCTGAGAATACACTCTATTTTTCTTATAATTTCATCTCTGGTACTCTCTCAGCAAAGTGTCTAGCACACAGACATTGCTTAATAAATGTTTTGCTTTGCTAAATACTATTTAACTAAATAGAGGAAGTAAAAATTTCATCAATGTATTCTACAATGTATTTTTTAAAACATTAAAGAAATCAATAAAAACTATACTGCTGAAAAAGAAATTGGTCTGGTCTCATAGTCGTTGAGCTATTAGAGGCTCCTACTTGCAGTGATAAATAAAAGCCATCATCTGGTCCTGTCTGTTCTGCCCAAATCTTGGTTGCTTCTTCCCAAGACATGCCTCTTTCTACACTGATCTGTAGGAGAAACAAAAGAAAAACAAAGTAAGGTACCACTATGAGATACTTGAAGGGGCATTCATCTAAGCATCAGATTTGCCCACAACATGAAATGTATATATTTAACTTACCGTGTACAATTCAACATGACCTGAAGTTGAATATCCTGGTGTTAGAAATTTCTTAGCATCTGTTTTCCTCACCTTCTCATCCCCAGAACCAAGATCTTTAAAGAATAATAAAGTCAATATAAGAAAAAAATTAATAACATATGAATATATTACTTTATCTTGAGCTTACTCCTTACCTAAAATACCCATATCATATCTTCCATTCTTTTTGGCATTTTGTATGACTGCATTAAGTGTGTCTGAGAAATACTGAAACAAGGCGTTCTGCTGGTGGACCTCCATACCCAAAATACGATTTAGGAATTTTCCTATGTTATTGTAATCTGAAAGAGAAATCACAATTAAACCTCTAATTAATTTAAGTGATAAGGAATAAAAACATACATTATTTTGCTTTGCTCCCTTTTCATATATAGCTCTCAGATTTTCCCCATCTTCTTTTCACCTAAAATGCCTTACAAAAATTCTAACACTTTAGCATTTTTTCCTGCTACCATGTCATGTACATGTATCCACTATCTTCTTTTGGTCCAATGCATATTACCAATTAGTAAATGCCAACCTTTGTTTTAGGGCATGAAAGATACGATGACAATAAATGAAATAATCCCCACTCACAGGAAGTATATAAACAAAATCAAGAGGAATACCTTTGTCAAGAGTCAAAATTCCAGAACGGTCTTCCACATTTATAAGCCCCACGCCTATTAAGCCTTGTCGGACATCTAAAAGAAAATATATGAATATCTCTTAAGCCACTTCCTTGATAAGTCATTTCACCTAATCACGGCCACCCATATTTACCATTCCTCTAAAAGAATCCTGAAGTTTCTACCAGACAAGGAAGCTTGATTTTGTTTCAGTTTGATACAATGAACAAAGTATTGGTAGTAGGAAAAAGGATTGGGGGTGGGGGGGGGGAGAGGTTGGGGTGGAGGATAGAAGTGAGAGGCTGGTTTAAGACATCTAGCCTTTGGTATCAGGTGTATAACAGAAAAAAAAAAAAAAAAGAATCTCAGAATTTAGAAAAGTCTGTTCTTCTATAATATTCTAGGAGCTTTAGGGTAAAATCTGAATATAGAATACCAAACACACAAGACCCTATTCAAATTGGTTAATTTTTTACTTTGAAAATATAACCTTAAATGAAAGCACTGAAAATAAGTATTCCTACATGGCAAAATCTTAAATCTTTATAGCAGCACTCAGTTTGTGATAGCAAAGTACTGGAAAACAAAGCATATGCCCACTGATTCGGGAATGATTAGAGAGACTGATACAAAAATGTAATGAAAGAGTAATTATTGTGTTGTAAGAAATAACATACGGAGAAGCACGGGAAGGTTTATATGAAATAAAGCAGACTAAAAATATACACAGTGACTACAATAATGTATAGAAATCCTGAAAAATTCTGATGTGCACTCTATATCTATTCAGTTTTGAGAAATATTTGGTCTTCTTTTGTATTTAAAAATATTGTTAACATGAGAATAAAGGATACCTCTATGAGAAGGGAAAAAGGAAGGATAATGAAGAAAACTTAGATGATTAACAAGATCCTTCAACAAAAAATTTATCTATAGATACAACACTTGTATGTCAAAATTGTCACTAACATTTTCCCAACACAACCTTCTATTCTCTACCTACTTGTTTAATCAAAGCTTTACATTTCTGGAGATATAATCTAATATTTAAGCTAAAACACTTAAGATTCTTCATAAAAAGACAAACAAACAATAACATTTGTCCCAATATTTGGCTCCAAAGTTTTAAGTTTTAACTCTGTTTCTTCAGTCTGGCATATACCAAGTTACTTGGAATGTTTTCAAAACACTCCATTTTTTCATTTGTAATCGAAAAAAAGCATTTACTTGAGGAATTAAAATATGTCCATGTAGTTAAGGAGAGGTAGTCAAGTGGGTACCCTGAAAGTAGAGTAGGTAATGAACAAAAGAGAGGGTAGTATTAAACTAAGCAATTACTGCACTCTAAGAAAAGATTACCATGAAGAATTCAATGAACTTGAAAATCTAAGTCTATACATGGATTGATGCTAAGTGAAATGAGCAGAATTAGGAGATCATCGTACTCGACAACATTAATGTTACACGACGATCAATTCTGATGAACGCGACTCTTTCCAACAATGAGATGATTGATGCCAGTTCCAATGATTTTGTGATGAAGAGAGACATCTAACACTTAGAGAGAGGACTGTAGGAATTGAATGTGGATCACAATATAACATTTTCACTCTTTTTGTTGTTGTTCGCTTACATTTTGTTTTCTTACTCATTTACTTTCCATGCATAAGTTTTCAAAATAAAAAGCTTTATAAAGAAAAAAGAAAGAAAATCTAAGTCTAAGGAATGCAAAATAAGCAGAGACAGGAGTTAAGTGTATATAAAGACTACATAATGATTACTGAAAGGCTTATTCTGGTCAATGCAGTGACCAATGGTGGTGATTACAGCGAAGTGGCAGTGAACAAGTTCCTCAAATTTCAGGAAAAGGGGTTATTTGTACAAAATGAAAATTTGCAGACATGACAAATGTGTTGATGTGTTTTGATTGTCCACTGAGAAATGACAGTGAAGGGGGAAAAAAAAATCTAACATTGTAATCTAATTCAATTAAGTTGATTTAGGGAATTTCAAATATGCCTGGCTAGATGAAGAGGCTTTTATGACAAAATGGTAAAAATGAACTGAGAAGAGTTACAATTATTTTTTATTCATGATTATACTAGTTTAGGGTAAAAACATCATTGATATATTTTAGTCATATCAAAATAAAGATTATAATTTAGGCAAAGTTTAATTATTACTAACATTTGAAAATTGTTAAGTAGTCTTAAAAAAATCATTAATTAACATCTTTTAAAAAAAAGAACAGAAAAAAATTCTTTTACAGAAAATACAAAATATTACTGGGGTTGACTTTTACAAGTAGTGTTTATAATACTGGTGTCTAAGCTTAAAATATGAGGCCAGGGACTGACTATATCTAACAAAGGGCAGAAGAAAGGGCTGGCAGTCAAAAGGAGAAGGAGGAAAACTTTCTGCATTCATATATCCAGGGTTTGATATAAGAGGGGATACAATGGAGGAAGATTAGCAACAGATATTCCAGTGGTTCAAAAGAGGAAAAATATGTAAGAAAAGAGTTATTAAGAAAATCTGTGATCTCATATAACCACCATGCCTTTTCTACATGCTTATATGATTAATTATCAAGATGCTAATGAAAGGGAGATAAATTTGATCTTACAGATCTCATTCAGAATTCATGGAATAAGACCTAATGAATGAAATTTTAAATACACATAACCACAAAACTCACAAGGAAAGTAGAGCAATATTACAGATTAAGATTATTCATGTGTCAAAATTCAGGAACAAGAGAGTGCTAATAACTTATGTGGGCGAAGATCAATGTAATGGTGATACCTCAGAGATCTTACCAATAAGAAAAGGAACAAAGCAAATGACTTTAACTCTTACTTTACTTGATATAGTCCCTAGAATTGCTATGATAATAAATAATAACAGCAATAGTAATAAAAAAAGAAATCGAGAAAAATAATCATAATCAATCAAGAAACCATGTTATTGCCTTTTACAAATGATTATATAGAGAACCCTGAAAATTCAAATAAAGATTAAATGAACACTTAATCACTTTATAAGATATAAAGTAAACCCACAAATTAAGGTTTCTTTTATGTTAGTGAAGAGAACTTAGAAGAATAGAAAAATAAATTCCTTTCACAATAGCCAACAAAATATACAAAATACCTGAGGCTTATCATGAAATATATTAAGTATTATATTAACATAAGAATAAAGCAGGCTTTATATAGAAGAGATAACTGCTGCTCATGATAAATTTACTGAGTGTTAAACCAGTATGCTAAAAAGTTATTTTATCTGACAAAATTCAAGAATCTCAAGGGAAATAAAACTAAAAGAAAAGGTATAATAATTTCCATGATTCAAAGTGGCAAGAGTTCTTGATCAAATATGATAAATGACCATATAAGATAAAATGCATGTGATTACAAAAATCGAAAACTTTTATACAAAATTGTTTCAAGTAGTACTCAAAGGAGAAGTATTTAGTTATTGTTTTCACAAAACAGTTTTTTTTCATTTTAGAGACAAGTGACGCAAAGTGACTTGTTCAGAATCACATAGCTAAGTGTCTGAGACCTAATTTGAACTAGTTTTCTTTATTTAAAGGGAGAGTAATGATTCAGGTATGATTTGAATGACAGAATCAGAGAGTCTTTATACCTTGAATATCTGGGGTGGCATTTTAATAATGCTTTATTTATTTGAACTTGAATAAAGTTTTATTTTTGCATGTAGATTTTGCTCTATCTAATATTTTACCTTTGAAGAATTCTCCAGGATAGTCAGGAGGTGGTGATACCATTGGGGAATCTAGGTTCACAATGGATTTCATAACAATTTCCAAAGCATTTCTCCCATACTGGAGGGAAAAGAAATAAAAGAAAAACAACCTTTAAGTATTAACATCTTGTATAAAGTAAGAATTTTGCTGTATGACACACTTCTTGGGTTCTCAGTCATAGATATTTGAGAATTCCAAGTCTACATGGTACAAGAATAGTTTTAATGTAACATTTAGATTCTTACATTGGCCCAAGAACTGTAACTGAATGAACGCCAAATTATACTAGTTTAAATACATGTTTATCAATGTGTTTTCTTGACATTCATATTTTAAGAATTATATATTCTTTTTACTCTAAACAAACCACTAATTTTCTGTTCAAGGAAATTTTAGCGATTTTTTAAAAAAACTACAATTTCAAATTAGGTACAAAAATGTTTAAATACAGAGATTATCAGTAAAATGTACCTTGTTATCAAAGTTGAACCTGCTCAAATCTCGAGATTCTGTTGCTCTTCGGTCACCATGTGTGAGTGCCCCCTATCAAAAACACACAATTGCAAAATCATAGCCCACTCTCCTTTTACTAGAAGACAGCCACATAGAAACCATCATATTCTTTAAATGATACCGAAAAGAGACTTCACAGAAACTTACCAAACTCTCCAGTCTTTTAGCAACTATAGATGCAAATCTTTGCTCTCCAGCCAATTCAGAAATTAGAAATACATATTCTGGAGCAGTAACTTGATTTGATCTATGAGTTCTTCCTGCATTTAGGGAGGGAAAAGTAAATGATCTTGTTTATTTGGTAAGATTATTAAGATTGGTTTTATGCTTCTATTGAAGTTGACATTCACTAGAACTGAAACAGTAAGCAAAAAGCTCAACCTAAAATTCATTTGTTACTGGCCTATCAGCACACTGAGCGGGCAGGGAGCTCTGCAGCAGAAAGAGCACTGCTCTGTTACCAGGAATTCATTCAAATAAATAAAAATGCAGTCTTTGTCACTTTTTCATTGGGAATCTGAAATGAGCTGAAAAGGTAGGATAGCAATCATCTGGGAAATTGAGGGTCCAAGCAAGACTTTAGTTTACTGACTTATCAATCTATTAAGGAACCATAAATTAAAATATGGCTAAATTTACACACTTTCACAATTTAAGGGCAACAAGTTAATTGTGCAATTACTTTAATATGCCAACTGAAGATAAAATAGTTTTAACTCACCAAACTGCTGAATAGCTCTATCAGCACTCCAAGGCAATTCCAAAGTCATATGTACCCTTCGCCTCTGATTTTTAGCTCGACGGTCTGCTTGTAATGAAATACCTGAACTGGCTGCTTCTGAGATAATGGCGATATTCTGAACCAAATAAACAGAAAATATAAATAATCTCTGCAAACAAAGAGAGGATGTAGCACCTTGACTATCTAATGAGATATCAAATTCAAAATCTCCAAAAAAATTTTAGCTGCACTTATGAAATCTGTGCTTGAAATTCCATTTAGTCATACATGTAAGCAAACTCCATATTCAAAAACAGAAAATGATTATTGTCATCTACTTTAAATTATGGCCTTCAGCCTATAAAGGCCACTAAATTATCATTATCTTTGTCCAAATGTGATTCAAGAAAGAAATTTTGTTATCATTTTCTTGTTAGCAATCATGTCTAATAGTTACAGTAACAAGCTGGAGAAGAAATCGGTCGTTAATTATCTTAAATTTGTTAAAAGTTGTCATGATTCAAGATCTTTCAGGAAATAGTCTAATAGCCACCCAAATTTATAAATTGGCCCTTATCAGTTACGTTATAAATCCATGAAAATATCCTCATAGCAAATGGCATTTGAATATAATATACCCAGGCAAATAAAGCAAACCATAAGCTCAGTGCTTTAAGGTTTGCAAAGCACTCTCTATATAATGCCAATTGACCTAAACAAAGCCTATTTTTAAAATAAAATGCTCACTTTATACATAAGGAAACTGTTGTTTCAAGTTTACATAACTTGCTTAGGAACACAGGATTCAAATCTATCATGACTCCATCTCTAAATCAGGTCACCAATTTTAAATGGCAAAGGTGAATAGGATAATGCGAAATGCTTTTAGGTGATTTGGGAAAAGTCAGTCCTGGATTCAGTTTTAAATACCACCTAATGAAAATATTCTAAAGAGCATAAAAAGCACAACAAAATTATTTTTAGGAATTATAGTAGATATGTTCTATTACAGCATTATTTTAAAAATATGTTAACTATTAATGCCACACAAGCCATATTTGATAGTAAAATTTGTCCAGGTAAAATTACTCCCCAAGATTTAGGTAATGTATCTTCCATGAAACTTGCCTTATTCCCATCCATGAATCTCTGCTTCTCTGTGATATTTAGAATTTCCACGGGCACATCAGCTTCAGATCTTGACTCATAAGATATGCTTCCATCATCATTGCTTACAACTCTCCCCTTTCGGCCAGTCATCTGGAGGAATACAAAGTGGTACTTTGTCTCAACTGAGGTATCAGAGCCCTTACTATCAACTAAGAGTTGTCAAAATTTCCCTAATACACAATACAAAGTCTTCGTTTAATTACCTCAGCCACATTTTCTGGACCACCCAACTCATCAATAAGTTCATCCAGTGTATTAGGAGGAAGATCTTCAGCTAATTTTTCCAATTTGTCCAACAAATCTTTCTTCATCTGCTGGGCTCTTTCAACAGCATCCTGACTTGTTACAAGACTGTTGCTGTTACTATTACTATTAGCTATATTAGAAAGTCAATAAAATCAGTATTAAGCTTTTTTTTTTTATTGTTATACTTAAAATACTTTATATATTTCCTCTGTAGAGAAATCACAACCCTACCTTGTGTGTTATTGGGAGTAGTGACAAGAGATGTAGAAGAAAAACTTGGTCGTTTTGATCCCAGACCTGACGCTAATAAGGCACTTTGAATAGAATCTGGATCAATACTTTTTTTCTTTTTTTTTTCTTTGCTTTTCTTGTGGTCTTTTCTGATTAACCAAGGATCTGAATATAAGAAGAAATTGATTCAAAATTAAATGAAATTAAATTTGTCAGCACATGAGTTTGGGGATCGTGCAGGATGATGAAGGATTACTTACACAAAACCACTGGTAAAACCACTAGTCAAACAATACTCTAGAGTCAACTTTTAGTTGCTATTTTATTACTACACTGCATACATTTTAAAAAAGTTCAAACATGAGAATTTATTTTTAAATGTATTAAAGATTAAGAAAATGTAAACTTGCCATCTTCATCATCTTCACTAGATTCATCCCGAAATGGGTTAAAATCATCGTCATCTCCAGAACTCATGTTTTTTGAGCTCTCATAGTCAGTTTCTTCATTATCAGAGGCATCAGATTCACTTCCACTATCATCAGAACTGCTTCCAGTAAGGCCACCAACTTTCCGTGCTTTTTTGGCCTCTCTGCTGATTTCTTCCCCTATGTTGCACCATAAAACAAAATGAGTTGTCATAAAATACATATTTGTAAAATTCCCAAACATCAGATCCAGTATTAATTTTCCTGTGGCTTCTCCCTATCCCCTCTCTCAATTAAGTCAGAATACCATAATCCACATGTGCTTATTTATTAAATACCTAGGGTGTCCTAGCTCTGTGCTGGGGATAACAGAACAGTCTCTATTCTCATGCAACTCCTATGTAATTCCTGTATAGAAATGGAATCTTGATCATTTGCCTTATTGAAGTATTTGCCTTTAAAATCTATGTGCCAATCAAACCATCATATAGAAACTTCTCTTTGAAAAATTCAGTTAAGAAGTGAAATATTTATTCATCTTAAAGGAAGAAACAGTAAATTCTAAATAATGAGCAATTAATAGTTTTGAGAAGGATTAAACATCACTATCAATTGACTCACAAATTT
Organism: Sarcophilus harrisii; assembly: GCF_902635505.1. Taxonomy (NCBI): domain Eukaryota; kingdom Metazoa; phylum Chordata; class Mammalia; order Dasyuromorphia; family Dasyuridae; genus Sarcophilus; species Sarcophilus harrisii. The sequence goes on along the minus strand of NC_045426.1, from coordinate 685,077,137 downwards.
GAACAGTTTAAATGATGAAAATGTAGTAAAACTATATTTCAACCAAAGCAAGTTCTATAAAACAGTCATTTTTCATTTCCCAGTCAACATGTAGAAAAACACAATGTTTGCTAATGCAGATGGACAAGATCTGTTGGGAAAACCTTGTCTATCTCCTGAGGCCATGTTGGGGGTGGGGGGATGAGGGAGAAGAGAGTACAGTAAATTTCCTCAAGTTGCTGGAAGCAATGAGAGGTTGTGATTTTTTCTAAAGTCACAAAATCCAATACTTAACAGAGAAAAAAGTTGAATGTATATGTTCATGACTGTAAAGCTAGCACTTAGTAGTCACTACCACCAAACTGTCTTGCTAACCAAGAACCTTAAATGGAAATTGAATACTTTGGGAGGACTTGGCAAAGTATACTTCCTGATCGTCTGGTAACTGGACTATCAGAATCTAATACAGAAGTTTTGACAATGGTTGTAAAATACAATACAACATAAGATAACGGGACGCATGAATAATTTTGTTCTCATGCTCTTCAGCTACTTTCACCGTTTAAATTCTGAAAGCTCTACCATGACAGGATTCTTATGTTTTAGAATAATTAATAATCAATATACCGAAAACCAGTAAGTAAAACACTGGGAGGATGACACTGGTTCAGGTCCACTTTTTAGAAAACTGTATTCAGTACATGATAAAAAGGCCTAGGGTTGACATCTGTTTCAGAATACCTCCAATTAAGGACTGCTTCTAAAGTTTATCATTTCCCAATGCTCAAATTCCTATAAGCATTAGAGAAGAATATAAACCTACCTTTGCGTTTCTTTATTTTATTCTCTTTACAAGGACTATCTCTGGGTGAGCTGTTGTTACTCTGAGCAGTCAAATCAATTCCAAGCAAACTAAAGAGTTTCTTTCTGTCTGGAGCCGGAAAATGTTTTTCGATGAGTGACTGTAATACCCCTCTATTTAAGGAATAGAAAAATAAAAAATTGGCACTCTATTTATTATATCCTAATAACATGTTACTAACTTAGTAGGAAAAAATACATACATATTTAGGATTTTCTTATAAATTAAGAGTTAATTACTCCAATCCTTTGTATTCAAATATTCAACAAAGTTAAGGTGAAATACATCATGATAATTTTTAAAAATACATAAAAATGTACCAGGAGAAATCATATATTCCTCCAAGGTAATTATTTCACGCATCAAGCAATGTTCTCCATTAAAAGCACAGTACTTTTAATAAGTAAAATCAGCCTCAATACTCAATACTTATTTTCAAGGTAAGAGATGCTAGGCATGGAAACCAGAAGACTATTTCATTAATTTTGCTATTGGAGTTGCTACGAGGAGAAATGAGTTGTGGTCAATATGTTTTTGGTACTGATTTAAAAGGTTAAAAAAAAATTACTATCAAGATAAACAAAAAGCATAGATTCGATGTTAATACACCATACTACAATGGTTCTTTGCAACCTGGGCCTCAAACATTGTGCAGGTATGTAATGAAAGATGGGGCACCTCTGTCCCTAAAATTGTTTTTGCATCCTATAGAATCTAGTTGGTTCATATATTACTTGTTTTTGCTTTAAGGATGGCTACCCTACAGCTCCAGAATCACTAGGCCATGAGCACTGCTGATATGCAAAATAGTCTCAGGCTGCAAGATAATAAAGAAACCTGTTGAAAGTGTCTTCAGTGTGGAAGTCTAACAATTAAGTCAGAAAATACTAATAGCTCAAATTATTAATTTGAACATTAGTTTTCTAACAAATGTTGGAGGAAACCATTTTAGTTACTGAACAATTCACATATACATAGATAAAAAGTTCAAAAAGAAAAATGAAGACATTACTTGGCTGTTGACACAAAGTCATTTAATTCTCCTCCACCCTCTTCCAGGGCTTCTAAAGTTCGAGCTTCTCCTGTTGACTGCAGACCAATGACAACACACTGGAGACAGGAGAAAATAGATTAAGTAAAAGATAAAAATATAAAAGTTTGAAACAAAGTAGGAATGTACGATTAAACTTTGATATAGAGACATGGTTTCTTATAAAAGCTATTATACAATAACAAATATTTGTTTTTAAATTACCATAGCAAAAATGAATCAAGTTCTACAAATATGATAAATCTCAGCACCATTGAAAGACACCCAGAATTTTTTAAATGAAAGGAATTCTTCGAGATTGTTTAGTCAGATAATGAAAATGAAGCTTCATCATAATTTCTGCCACACAAATTTAGGTCTTTTAGTCTAAATCTTTCAATAACTTACTTTTCCATTCTTGATTTCTTCTCGAGCTAGCTGTACAACTCTCTTGACTTTGGATGCTATACATAGATATTTGAAAAACCTCTGATGAGCAGACCAGAACTGCCCCCACATAGATTTCTTCATTCGCTGTTCTGCATCTATAAGATCAGCGGCTTGCTGAAATCTCTCTCTAGCATTTACCCACTAAATAAAAGGAAATATCAATAGTTTACACATGGTACAATTAAAGAGAAACTTTTTCAAATAAATATCCTCAAAAATGTTTCAGACTACATCTGAAAACACAACCAAAGAATCAACAAAGAGTCTTTTCCTCTTATCATTTTCTAGTTTATATAGTTAACATAGAATAAATAGTACATTTAATTTTCCATAACATTCTATCAGATATGTATTTTTAGTAGGAAAAAATACTCTAAATTTTAGACAATCATAAGACTGATGGGCATGAATAGGTTTTCAAAATGTTAACTCAGTAAGAGGAAACTTAAAAGCTTCTAAAAATAAAACAGTAGTTACTGATTTAGTAACCAGTTATCCAAGTATTTTTCTTTTTCATAGGGATGGTGGTTGTTTTTAAAGAAAAATAAAGCTATTTAACCATTTTAGACATCATGTGGGTATATAATTTTTACCACACTAAGCAATATGTTTGAAAGAACATGAATTTTAAAAAATACTAGAAAAAGCTAAGCTTACCAGTTTTACTGCTTTATTATACATTCTAACATAACTCTGAGAAAGAAGAACTTCTTCAATTTTGAAGGTCACACCAGTAAAGCTCAATTGCCTGGCAATGTACATGCCTCTCAGCTTCATATCCATAGCAACTATTTCCATGGCACCGACACCTCTGAAAAACACCAACACAAAGTAACTCAGTAACATAATTAAAAGAGTAAAAACTTAAAAGAAAATGGTTTTCATGTCTAAAAATGACAAAATGGAATCTTCTATATTTGTTTACCTTCGTTCTACAGCCTGAATGAAATCACTGAATTCTCTAAATGGGGTTCCTTCACCCCAAATTCCAAGCCGGTTCATATAGGCCATGTTTCTCGGTTCAGAAGCACCTTTGGGAAAAAAAAAAGAACAAGACCCCAAACCCCAACCATTAGTGTTATGACAAGGGTGGTATAGGAAAGAGAATAGGAATGCTGGTGGTAAATACATACCAGTGGCGCTGGCGTAAACCACTCTGGCTCGTGGCAGTTTGTTCTGTAGTTCTAGTACAGCTAAGCCTGTCTTAGTTGGCTTTGAAGAACCAACAGGACATAAGTTCTTAGCTTTGTGGCATTCATCAAATACTATCTATAAGACTGAGTCAAGGAAGTAATCTTATAAAAATCAGGATTCCCAGGCTTTGGGAGAAGACCTATTACATAGACATTTTTGTCCAGGGAAGGAATATAAAGGTTGGAAAGTCAATTAATCGAGAAAGAGAGAGAGAATTAGTGAATGAGAATAGGAGATTGTGTCCACAAATGTCTTGGAGATAATCCAATTAATTCTTCTAAATATCAGATCTAGAAGTATGCATAGAAGACCACTGAAACAATTTTCAGTTTACTTTGACAATACACATAGGAATTAAATTAATTACTTTTCTTGACATGATCAGGTTGCTATAAAGACATGTTCATCTTGATCAATTGATAGAGCATTGCATTGCTGAGAAAAGCCAAGTCTAAGATAATTCCAAAAGACTCATGATAGAAAATTACATCCACATGTAGAGAAAAAGTATGCTTTGATCTGCATAGTTCTATTTTCAATTTTTTTTCCTTTCTCATGATTTTTCCCTTTTGAGCTGATGTAGAAATATATTTAATATGATTATATGTATAATATATATCAGATTGCTTGTCATCTTGGGGAAGGGGAAAAGGAAGGAGGAAAAATTTGGAATTCAATTGGAAAAAATAAACTATGAAGTGGGAGAAAATGCTCATCTTCATATTTACAGAATGAACATTTATATTTTCAGAGAACAACATATCATTTGTTCACTTCTAGAACCAATGAACCTCTCCTTATATCCTTATTCTATCATTTTACTTGGGAACACTATTTTAAAATTCCTTTTTACATAAATAACCTGCTTAGCTCCCCTTTTTTCTAACATGTAAAGGATACCACTCCATCAAAATCATCACTGCACCAATGTAGAAGCTGCTTTAATCTTGTTTTGTATTTACCACCGGATTGACTTTCACCAATGAGAGAAGAATAGGTAGCAAAAATAACGCCCTTTTTCACACTTCCATTATGTTTAGAAGAAATTTTTCCATATTTAAACTAGAAGAGAAAGAATAATTATTATTCACAATTAGCTTTAGAGACCAAAAAATATTTTTACATTCAACATTTCACTGGATCTTCATAGCAAACTTAGAAATGAAGACAGTGCAGATATTAAGCTTGTTTAATATATTTTACCTAAAATCATAATGAGTGACAGGGATGAAACTAGAACAGAGATCTTCTGACTTTCAGGCTAGGCCCTGTTTCACTTTACCACACACTGAATGAGTACTTCACTACTTTATCTAGGTGGGCGATTTCCTTTGAATTTTGTGTAAATTCTACAGTGTATGAGATCAACCTCAAGAAATATAAATAGGGTTTTTATTTCCAATTATATGAGATCAAACAATATTTTTAGATACTAGCCACATATTGTGGGCTTTTAAGTGATTTGTCTTTAAAACTTCTGCTGACATTCGGTGCCCATTCAATGTATTAAACAATCTACTATTATATTAAAATACTTAAGTAAACATTGCCAGAATGATCTAGAATAAAATTCTACTACTGGATTTTTTCAAAATGTATTTTCTCTTTATAGAATTTTTTTTTAAATTAAACATAAAAATAGAAGTTATATAGTCAAAGGTCAATCACAAACAAATTTGCAAGACATTCCAATTGCTTATTATGGGAATTTCAGTATACTAGGATTGATGCTACAAAGTCCAGCTTTGATACTAAGAATCTCAAGCCATTTTGGTATAACCTAACAGTGGGGCAAATGAGAAACAGAACATATACACTTCCCTTCTACATTCAAAAAATTTGCATCAATATTTTTATAGCCCTAGCATTGCCATTTGGTACTGGGCAAGGTATTGAACCATAATGTGCCATAAATTTCCTCACCTATAAAATGATAATAACTGTTTACTGGGTATGAAAATGGGAAAGAACTGTGAAAGGTCAGCATTATGACTGACTTTATGTTTAAGTCAGCATTCCTCCTTCCAAAGAAGCAGGATATTCATGTGGCTGTTTGGTCAGGCTGTGGATATAGAGGGTTTTCTTGTGGTGACAGGACTGTTAGAATAAGGGGACGAGCTCAGCTACAGAGAGCTCCTCTTATTGGATGCAGTTTCCATCTGGCACCTTCTAACCATAGCCTCAGCAGCACTTTTAGTATTCTTTTAATGTAACTGTTACATTATAGGGTAACAAGTAGCATCTGTGGTCAAGATGATGTTAGAAAGAATTCAGCCATCAGTTACTTTGGGAAAGCTGTTACACAGCAAAATATGAAAATTCTTACATCTCCCTTTTTTTCCCCACTAGTCACCATCATGAGATTAGACCTCTAAGTAAAAAGTACACATATGCCACAGCATTTTGTGGATACTGAAAATATAATGAATTCAAATCAAGGCATATCCTCTGACCTCTGAGGAAAATAACATTCCAAATTACTCACTCTCTCGAAAGCAATTAATCTGCTTAAAATTCCTTTACAATAAATTGACACTTGGTCAAAAACAACACAAATACATATAGCATGCATTTTAGTCTCCTCACACAAGCATACCTAAAGTTTTGCCTCAATCGTACATAGTAAAAAGTTTCCACACCTTGTTTAATGAATGAACCGAAATGTTTTTTGCTCCAATGTCCCTCAAATCTCTTTCGGCATCATATTTTAAATCATTTGATACACTAAACCTGTCAAAAGGGAAGGAAAACACAGAGATCACATTATTCTAAAAAAATTGAGTAAAACACACCACACTGTCTTAGAGACTCCCACTCCCCAATTCAAACAAAACCTGCAGCACATTTCCTAATTATATAGTTGGACAATTACTGAACTTACCATAATGCTCTTTTTCTACTCAATAGGTAATTTTCATAAATTATTCCAGCTATAGTTCTGCCTTTTCCTACACCTGCACCATCACCTATCAAAAATCCAGCTCGATCTCCATTAGGTAGAAATGTTTCATGTTGCTGAAAGAGAATAGGCATTTAATGAATCATATTTTTAAAAAAATGATACAAAACTGAATATATTTTTAGGACATGAGATCCACAATGATTTTTCCAAGAAAGTAACAATTTTTTCTTGTTCAAAAAAAAAAATTATATATATATAATATAAATTATTTTATAATTAAATTAATTATAATAATCAATAATTAATTATATAATTATTAATTTATAATAATTAAATTAATTATAACAACTAATTAAATAATTATAAATAATTATATAATTTATATTTAAAATATAAATTATAATAAATGTTATATATATATATATATAAATAAAATATAAAATATTATATATATATATATATATATAAATATAAATAAAAATATAAAAAAGTCTCACAAAAACAATCTTAAATACTACTAGTACTACATCATACCTGGGCTGCATAGGTGATAGCTTCAAGTTGTAATGCTGATAACCAGCCATTATCAATGCTTTCTTCAGATATAGATGTTTTATACCAAACATCAGGGGGTGTGACACTGGATAAAGAGCTGGTTTCCACTACTGCATCAGGATGTCTGAGGCCAATTTTTACTGTTATAAAAATTAGGATTAGTAAATTTAAACACAATTGTGACCAATTCTATCAAAAGTGATTTCTTATTGTTAGCCGACTCCTTTCTGTCTCCATTTCGTTTTCTCCAGAGATCTATTATATCTAACTTTTCTAGTATTCTATTTACCTCTTTGACTTCTTTCTTATTTATTTTGTGGTTTGATTTATCTAATTCTGAGAGTGCAAGGTTGAGATCTCCCACTATTATAGTTTTGCTGTCTTTTTCTTCTTGCAGCTCTCTTAATTTCTCTTTTAAGAATTTAGATGCTATACCACTTGGTGTATATATGTTTAATATTGATATTACTTCATTATCTATGCTACCCTTTAGCAAGACATAGTGCCCTTCCTTATCTCTTTTAATTAGATCAATTTTTCTTTTTGCTTGATCTGAGATCAGGATGGCTAGCCCTGCTTTTTTGACTTCACGTAAAGCATAGTAGATTTTGCTCCAACCTTTTACCTTTACTCTGCATGTATCTCCCTGCTTCAGGTGTGTTTCCTGTAAACAACATATGGTAGGATTCTGGCTTTTAATCCATTCTGTTAACCGCTTCCTCTTTATGTGGAAGTTTACCCTGTTCACATTTATGGTTAAAATTACCAATTCTGTATTACTTGCCATCTTGTTAACCCCTATTTATTATGCTTTTCTCCCTTCTTTCCCCCTTAACCCCTCCCTTCCCAGTATTATTGTGAGCACCACTTGCTTCTCACAGCCCTCCCTTTTTAGTATCCCTCCTTCCCACCTTAGAGTTCCTCCCCCTATCTTATCCTTTCCCTCACAGTTTCCGTATTCCCTTCTGCTTAGCTTATTCCTTCCCTTTTCAATTTTCCCTTCTCACTTTTCAATGAGATGGGAGAAGTTTCACCATAAATTAAATATGTCTAAAATTTTTTCTCTTAAAGCCAATTCTGATGGCAGTAAAATAGCCACTATATTCATCCCCCTCCATTCTTTCTCTCAGATATAATAGGTTTCCTTTGCCTCTTTGTGAGATATAGTACCCCCAATTTACCCTTTTTCTAGTACAATGTCCTTTCCACCTCTAATTTCTAGAACAACGTATACATGTATTCTTTATACATCTTTACAGCAGAAATATAGTTTCCAAGATTTCAGAAACAGAACATAATCCATAAGTGTTTGCTTTTTTTTTGCAATGAAATGACATTTAAATACGACAAATCTCCTAAGATTAATTCAATAATGGAAAATTATTTTTTAAAAGTATCTTAGTTTAACAAGGGGAAGAAAATGGCAATGTTCTGCTAAACTGCTACAATGACATCATTCCTGTCATGAACCAAGGACAAACTATTTTTTTCTGTTGTAAACTAGCTTAAGAAAGTTCCAGTTCCATGGCAAAGCAAGACAATGTTATCATCCAAACTGTGATACACAGGAATGATCTAAAATTCTAACATTTTAAGGATGCATAATTTAATCAATCCAAGCACAACTCTCACAGATAAAAACCAAAAAGTTAAAACAAAGCAAAAATATAAAGTGGCCAAGTTGAAATCTAGTAATTGATCTCCAATGAAAAATCCAAACTAATATATTTAGCAAAAGAAAACAAAACAAAAAACAACAACAACAACAACAATTCTATGGCAAACCAGTAAGGCATACATTTTATTGGCATGTACTCTGCATAGGTTTCTGCATGACCCATTTCTTCTTCATCTTCCTCTTCTGGTTCTTCTTCATCTTTAACCACTGGTACTTTCTACAATATAAAAAGTTTGCCAATCAAACAGTGACTTTCATTTTTCTTGACTATTGATTATGCAGAATATAAATATAGGTTCTCATTCTTGGAAACATCAAGTCCCAATTGCAACACCATCAGAATCTTGCTAGCATGATGAAGTCTCTCCCTGAACATTATCCTTTTACTTCTTTATATAAGAGAGTTCTTGCTGGACTATTTCACATGTTCTATACTTCTGACCTGTTTCTCCTTGATCCTTAGGACTCAGGAGGCAAAAGAGTCCTTCAAAATCATCTAACCCATATAGTCCAAAAAGTTAAATGATTTGCACAAAGGTGGCAGAGTGAGAATTTCTTCACAAAATCCAGCTGCCTCTCATTTGTAAAAGGAGTTTTGCTTGGGATCACTCTCAGAGCTCCAGGTCCTGCATACTCACTCAACTCTGGGTTGGCAGAGTAGGAGAGCCCACAGAAAGGGAGCAGGCTAAGCCTGCTCTTCTTTCACTTGAACAAGCTTACAGGCAACTCCTTCCATACACAGAGATGAATGTTCCTACTGGATAAGCCTTCTAAAAGCTCTTCCTCATAAAAGCACTATTATATGGGAGTGATTAAAATGATATTAGGCTTTAGATGCATATTGAATTGAAATCTACAACAGACTTTTCCCTGGATCTGTTTCTAGAGGAATTCTCAATTCTTGTTCAATCAGTTTACAAAATCAAATACCTCTCCTTGAAAGATGAGATTTGCTTTTGATTAACTAAAGAGCAGCTAGGTGGCACAGTGAAAAGAATATTAGACCCAGAGCCAAAAAACCAGAATTCAAATCCCTCACTTTCTAATGTGTCTCCAGAAAAGTCATTTAACCTTACCTCATTTGTAAAATGAGCTAAAGAAATGGAAAACAAAATAAGGTGACAGAGTCAGACACGACTGAAATGACTCAACAACAAAACTAAAGAGGGTCCTTTCGATTCTTTTTTTCCCTAATGTTTCCCTCCAATTCATTGTCCAGACTCTAGTTCTGGCCCATTACACATTATATCTACAAAACAGCAATAATCAAACCTCATCTCTACTTTTGTCCACTACTCTCTTCCCACTCCAAATCCCCTTGCATACTAAAAGTCTTATTTTATTATAATACCCACAGTGGAGTTTTTTGTTTATTTGTTTTTGCTCAAGAGGGGGCAACAAAGCTAGCCTCTGTAAGACCAGACAAGTCTACAAGGGCTACTACTTTCAGTGCAGTTCCCCCCACCCACCCCTGAGCTTTCTGTGATTACTAGTTTTAGAAGTGTTGGTCTGCAAGGGGAAGAATGCTCAAAAACAGAAAATTCAATCATATTCTCTTGCCCAAGGTTATTCATTCCCCTCTCTCTCAGTCTGCTAATCAAAATATTGGAATAAAACTCTCCCCTTCTTAATATTAAAATGACATGTTAAGTTAGAAGTAATGAGGATCAGGAGGATTGAGTCTCTTCCCCTCCTCCTATAATCCCCAATGGGAAAACTGGGGACCTCATGAGACCTAAAGAGTTCAGCAATAAGCAAACCTTATTTATTCGCTGTACCAAATAGTCAACTGTCTATTCTAATGAATCTTACTTCCCCCTCTATTCAGTGCCTGAACAACTCAAAATACTTTAGTCACTTTTGAAGCTTGCTAGGAACAAATGATTATTCAATATGCTTTCTTATCTCCAAGGAAATATAGTCAGGTATTTTCTAAAAACTCACCATAGTGGGCGAGAAACTTCTCATTTTGATATCATTTATCCATATTCGTGCAACTTCTTTATTAGAAGCTTCCTTTTTGACTGTTCCATTGCTGACATCAGCTTTAGAAAGAGAAAAAAGCCACTGCATTTTAAAGAGCAATTTTCAATTATTATCTCCTCCATGATTTTCCTATAAAATTTATCCATCCTTACAATAAACACAGCTACCAATTTCTCAATCTCTATTTCTTGCAAACATTATACCCTAGAATTTTAATACCATGACTTACTGGAACAAGGGAACACTTTTATGACATTAACTTTAATTAATGTCTCATTAGGAAAACATGAATATAGTTTTTGAACCAAAGAGGGGGGAAAAAAACCACACAAAACCCTGGATTTCATATATTATATTCATATATTTATATATAATATAATATTTCATATTATAAGGATAGTTTTATTTTGAGACACTAAGTGGTGTAAAAACCCACAAATCCAGTGTTATTCTTCAAAGTGGAGTCAGTGCTAAGTTGATAGCACTTACTATCTTTGGAGGCAAAACCAGTATTTCTAGAAGGAAAAAATAAAAACCAATTTGGGTTTTATCCTCCCTCCCTCCTTTCCAGAGATAAAACTCAAAACAATTCTATACTGATGCTGAAGGGTATTCTTCCTGCCCTTTTACTCTACAGTATGAATACCCTGACAGATGGTATGTTTAGTCTAAGGGAGCATGGTAACATGTACAGAGAGAAACCAGGAAGACTTGAAAACACATAAGCATGTGCATGCACATAGACAGATAGACAGACACAGACACACAGCTGTATGACTCTGGGCAAGGCATTCAATTTATCATTGTTCATAAAGAGCACAGAAAGATCCCTGTGGGCTAAATATTGACTTAGCTTTAAAAGGTAAAGTCACTGAACCAGCCCCTATGGAGAACAATTTGAAATGCCCAAAGTGGTGGCAAAAAATTGGAAAACGATTAGATGCCCATCAGTTGGGGAACAGCTGAATTATTTATGGTATATGAATGTAATATAATACTATTGTTCTATAAGAAATGATGAACAGGTTGATTTCAGAAAAGCTTGGAAAGATTTACATGAACTGATGCTGGGCAAAGTGAGTAAAACCAGGACACACAATAACACAACAATGTGCAATGATTAACTATGATATACTTAGCTCTTCTCAGCAATACAATGATCCAAGATAATTCCAATAAATTTGGAATAGAAAATATCATCCACAGGCAGAGACTAAATGCAGATTTCAAAGTATACTATTTTCACCTTCCCTCCTTCCCCTTCTCATGGCTTTTTCCTTTTGTTAAGATTTTTCTTTCACAACATGACTCATATGCAAATATTAAAGAATACACCAGACTGCCTGCTAATGTGGTGACAAGAGGAGGAAAATGAGGGAAAAAAAATTTTTTTTAATTCAAAATATTACAAAAATAAATGTTGAAAACCATCTTTATACATAACTGAAAAAATAATATACTATTAGAATAAAAGCTTAAAAATGTATTATCACTAATGTTTTACTGTATTTTTATTTATTCTGTTACATATTTTCCAATTATAACTGAATCCTGATTTGGACTGATACTCCCAAGAGGTCTATAGGCAGCATGTCAGATACCTCTGTTCAACAAAGCCCTCTAAAATTCTTAATTGCAGAGGTGACTTTCATTGATAACGTAAGTTAATATACAAATGTTTTCCAATACTGATGCTAGCTGCTGTTGTCATTACTATATCAATGAAACTACAGGTCTAATTCCTATCTCCTGGCCAAATGACATGTTAAGTTAGAAGTAATGAGGATCAGGAGGATTGAGTCTCTTCCCCTCCTCCTATAATCCCCAATGGGAAAACTGGGGACCTCATGAGACCTAAAGAGTTCAGCAATAAGCAAACCTTATTTATTCGCTGTACCAAATAGTCAACTGTCTATTCTAATGAATCTTACTTCCCCCTCTATTCAGTGCCTGAACAACTCAAAATACTTTAGTCACTTTTGAAGCTTGCTAGGAACAAATGATTATTCAATATGCTTTCTTATCTCCAAGGAAATATAGTCAGGTATTTTCTAAAAACTCAACATAGTGGGCGAGAAACTTCTCATTTTGATATCATTTATCCATATTCGTGCAACTTCTTTATTAGAAGCTTCCTTTTTGACTGTTCCATTGCTGACATCAGCATAAAAGGGTTAGCTCAGAATATCCAAGTCTCTGGGCCACTATTCATAGTATCACTCCCCACTTCAGAGATTAAAATCAACAGAACCATCAAAGGACAGTGTTTTTCATTTCTGTTGGATTCCACGATCGCATTTGGGGTTTTCTTGGCAAAGACACTGGAGTGTTTTGCCATTTCCTTCTCCAACTCATTTTACAGATGAGAAAAATGAGGCAAAGATGGTTAAGGGACTTGCCCAGGGTCACATAGATAGTAAGCGTCCAAGCCAGGACTTGAACTCAGGAAGGTGAGCCTCTCTGACTTCAGGCAGGGCACAGTATCTACTTTGCCATCTAGCTACCCTACCAAAGAATTGTAGTGACAGATTAAAATATCTCAATTTGCATAAATTAATAATACTTAAGGTGGTTGATGGGAATGCTACTTAACATTCTAATCATCTGCTAAGTGGATAGAAAATGAAGGGATGCATTGTTTAAGGAGCTTTTATTTACAGTTATAATTTATATAGCTCTACTGGAGAGTTTAGAATTGATAACTTCCTAAAAAAAGAATTACTTTCTTTAACTCTGAAGTCAAAGTACATTATTTACCAATTAATCTAAACCAACAATTATGGCAACATTCTACTCCTACTTTGGATTCTTATTTTACTAAAAACTTAGTATTAAAAGTGGGAAATGGATATAGAAAACATGGTCTAATATCCTATAGGGAATTGTCATTTTGAGGTCAAAATAAATAGGAAATGGTTACAGCAAAAATTGTGACGCAGTTTTAAAAAACAAAGTCTTCTGTGATGGTAAATGTTTAAGTTTAGTTTAGAAGGCAGAAACATCTATGGAATGAGGTGATAACTGAACTATGTCCTGAAGAACAGACAGAATTTAAACAGATGGAAAGGAAAGAAGGAGGCATTCTTGGCAGAAAGAACAATACAGGCAAGAATAAAAATAACCTGTTCAAAAGACAAATAGCAACCTTACTGAAACTGAGGGCTTATGTTAGAGGCTGATACCCGAGTTCTAGGTTTGCTACTTTCCACCTTATAACTTAGGAGAAATGTGAGGGGTCACCTGGAGTCTGCTTCATCATCTGTAAAATAGAGAATGGACTAGGTGACCTTTAAATTCTCTGATATTATAAGAAGCCTTGATGAATGATGAAATATATAAGAAATTGAGTAAGGAACAGAATCAGTTTTGAGCCTACAAGGTATCTATCTTAACAAAAAGAGAGAAGTTGGAAACTTTAATATAGTTTATATACTGATACTGAGATGGTATATATAAGTGTAGATGTTCTATCAGAAATTGACAGTTTCTGAAACCAACAAATAAAAGACAACTAAATCCATCAAATAGGAAATCATTTCACTGAAAAAAGCAAGGGAAAAAAAAGGGAAAAAGAAAGGAATCTTGGAGAATGCCCAGTTAGGAGTTAAAGAGTCAGCAAAATCATTGCTCTATTGTTTTTAATTTAGTGTTTTCCCACTTTAGTAAAAATCAGAAAAGCTTCTAGTACATATGTGATCACACCACTTTCAATTTCCACCTGACATTCCTTTTTCAATCTTATTCTACTCCAATAGATTTCTAGGCCCTGTTCTTTCAAATTGCCTCAGTGAATCAGGGATTAGTGATTCTTAGTTTTATACATCTGCATTCCAAAACTCAATTTGTTCAAAATCTATGCTCTACTCCTCTTATGATAATGAAACAAGCAAAAGCCTTTACTCTCATTTTTAAAGTAAAAAAAATCCTCAAATTACTCCCAACAAAGTTTTTTTTTTAAATGCCTGATTATACAAAGTAGATTAGAGATGTACCTGAGGAAATTATTCCCCTGCTTTGCCGCTTCCCCTGTCAGGCCTATAACCCTATCTCCATGAAAGAGTTTACTATATATTCAGTGGGAAACACACCTAAAGATTGCCCAATTAGTACTCAGCCATTATGATGACCCCCAATTAAGGATTATAACTCTAAAAGGCAAATGCAAATGATCCTTAAGCACAGAAGTAAAAGGATCCCTAAAACAATGGTGACAGTCCTTATTAGCAGTGTTTTCCTGATCTGTGTTAATTACCATTATGTCTGCATAGTTCATAGCTAATTTCTTGACAATTCGCTCCTTGTCTATCCCATACCTGGGCCTCTCCCTGCTAACACATACCTACCACTCCTTCAAATACTATCTTATTTTAATCAACTAGATTTACAAGATCATTGAAGGGAAGAAGTACACTTTTATCAGTGACAATCTCCCAAGTCATTCCAAAGAGGCTAATATAGTGCTTATATATTTTAATAACAAACCAATAATTTAATCAATTTCTCATCTCATTCTATACCATTTCCTTTTCCCATAACCATCAGCACAAACAAAGGCATAGGCCCCTTTGGGGGAAAAAAAACCCAAGCAAAAATAACACAAGAAAAGCAGTCAGGTTACCACAGCTATAGCTATTATTCCTTAAGTCTCAAATTCCTCTTCTGTACCATAGTATATAATACTTAGACCAACTACCTCAAATAGCTACTGTATAGATTTAAGCTTCTATTATTATTCCTATGCAAGAGTTATACAAATGAAATCAACTATTAGTAAGACACTACTGTCTCCCCCACAATAGTTATCACATTTTGTTTTAGTTTTTAAAAAACAAAACAACACACCATTTTAACAAAAAATGTTATTAATTTTGAAAGGATTCTCAATTGTCATATTTAAAGACCAATCAATAACTCTCCTAAAGCTCTAAATGGAACTATAGTATTGTGAAACAAGATACAACAGAAAGACTGGCTTATTTTGTTCCAATCTAATAGTCATCCTCCCTATCTTATATAGCATAATCATACTAACCAAGCAATCTGAATTATGACTACATCCTTAAAACCACAACTACAAAATACTACTACAGATAGGGTAATATGCTTTGCTTAACAGATGAATTCTTTTATAATCAAGATTAAAAGGAAAACTATTCCATCTTAAAAACATAACAGAAATTCACTAATAAAACTCCAGTGAATTCTTTAGAATCAACAATATCTTTTCTGAAACTTGAAAATTAAAATTTCCCAGAAGTTTCATAACTCTTTAATGATGTCAATGTCACGAGTAATGTGGTCATTTGAGAAATCTAATCAATAATGAATACTTTAAGGACAAGCATTATATCTGTTAAAATAAAATAAACATAAAACTAAAAAGTTTTCTGGAGCTATATGTATATTTTTGCTTTGACTGCTCTAACTGCCTTTCCCACTTTGTATCTGCCCATGTTCTAAGATAATAATCCTCTGCTCCCAATTATGAGGAAAAAAACTTGCTAATGACTGGTAGTATCCAAATAGGAAATGGATTGTTTTGGAAGGTAGTAAAAAGTTCCTTTTCATGACAGGTCTTCAAGAAAAAATGATCTCATTATATACTTCAACAACAATACTATATGATGACCAGTTCTGATGGACCTGGCCATCCTCAGCAATGAGATCAACCAAATCATTTCCAATGGAGCAGTAATGAACTGAAGCTGCTACGCCCAGCGAAAGAACTCTGGGAGATGACTAAAAACCATTACATTGAATTCCCAATCCCTATATTTTTGCCCACCTGCATTTTTGATTTCCTTCACAAGCTAATTGTACAATATTTCAGAGTCTGATTCTTTTTGTACTGCAAAATAACGGTTTGGTCATGTATACTTATTGTGTATCTAATTTATATTTTAATATATTTGACATCTACTGGTCATCCTGCCATCTGGGGGAGGGGATGGGGGGTAAGAGGTGAAAAATTGGAACAAGAGGTTTGGCAATTGTTAATGCTGTAAAGTTACCCATACATATAACCTGTAAATAAAAGGCTATTAAAATAAAAAATTTTAAAAAAAGATGTGTTCCTTCATTACAAATCCCTGCACTCCCTTCTATGCTCACCCTGCTCCTCAAATGAAATTACCTAATTTTCCTAGGCAGGAGGAATCTCTCCCTCCTCTTGTACCTCTTACTGCACTTTCACATTTTATTTTTTATTATAGCTAAATGAATATTTCTTTCCTCACTAAAGGGTAAGCTCTTTGAAGACAGCTATCATGCTGTGGGTTTGTGGTTTTTGCTGCTGTTGTGAAATTTGCCAAAGCAAGTGAGCACAGGACCTTCTACCCAAGCAGGGGATTGATAAATGGTTGCTGAATATATCAGGACTTCTTTAAAAAAATTTTCTAATCACAATCCCTTTTTCACCCAATAAATTTTTATGTGATTCCAGGCACATAGGTGTATAAAACAGATGTACAAATCAAGTATTTACTAAAAGTAAATCATAATTTCATTCAGTTATTAGACCCCATATTGGAGTTGCAAAATACAGTCTATGAAGCTGGGCTGTACACAACATTCCAATTCATTTAGACAATACTTTTCCTCAAACCCAATTCTGTTTGACCATACAACTTAAGGAAAAAAGTAAAGTTTTTAATTTCTCTTCCTTTGGAAGGCATCAGAAACATTAGTGAAAATGAGAAGACTTACTGGCTGCTGTTGCCACTGGTTGAGCAATATTAGCAGGCGGCTTCAGTTTCATGAGTTCATTAAGACTATTATTTTTCAGCAAATCTTTTAGCTGGATCTGGTCCTTTGAAGGTGCGGTGGTCAAGGCATTACGGACTGCTGGTGCTGAAACCGAAGGCCGTGTATTTGTGCCAGTCTGGACAATTTTCGTTAAAGTTATGGTTTGTCTTGTAGTTGTTACTGGTGTGGTTTTAGTCATCACAATTGTGGTTCCCAAAGTTGGAAGTTGATTTATTTGATTCAGCACAAAAGTTGTAGTAGATGGCGGTTGTGGCTATGAAAAAACAATTATCAATGACAACATCAGGGACTGTAGACAGCAGAATTTAAGAGCTTTTTGTGTCTCTAAAATAAATGTTATCAGATGATTTGAAATTCTGCAAACTGTTTTAACTTCTAGGTCCCTGCAACTTCTGGTTCATTTTCCTTAATTTTTCTAGCCCTCAATTTGCCTCATCTATAAAGTAAACTAGGACTAGACAATTATTTCCCTTCCTGGTTCACTACCAAGGTTCCATTTAGTCCCTTAAAGCACTAAAGTTCTTTTCCAACACTAAATGTGTTTGCATATTGGTTGGTGTACAAAACCTGAAAATTGAAAACAAAACATCCCAAGAATGTGAATTAGTCAGGCAAATAAATGTATCCTCTTAACAATTAAATTATTACTACATTAAAGTTTATTATGAAACTATGTAGTCATGGAATTTGGAGAAGAGTGGAGTTAAGGATAAGGGTTAAGACTGTACAGTTCAATTGTCTCTCATGTTTAATAGGATTCAAAGGGCACTTTCATTCAAGTAATCAAAGCAACATTTTTTTCTTCTTTATTTTGTCCCCTAATTCTTTGTTACACCTCAGTTACTATCTCTTTTACAACAAAATAAAAGAAAGATTCCTCAGTGATTTACCATGACAAATGAAAATTCTGTATTTTCATGTATTTGAAGATAAAACGTTCCACCCCCAACACACACCAATTCAAAGATGATAAGCCTTTGATTAATGCATATTCCAAGGGTTTCTAGAGTGCCAGAGGAAATCTAAAGCAAACTCAAGAGTTCTTCAAAGTTTAAATAATGTAGACAGTTTTCTCTTGTGTATTGTCTTAATGTGAACACTGTCTCAAGAAATGAGATTTCTAAATAACACCATTAATATGACAGATTGAAATGCATATTTTTGAGAATCTCACTGAGGTCTTAGACAAAAACTATTTCTGTGAGGGGACACATGACACTTGAAAGCTGAGAGAAAACCCAATTCAACTGAATTTACTGTTGGGCTTCTTTCTTTTTGGAATCTTATACCCTGGTCCTACCATATACAATTCAAATCATTCTTATCCTAAGATTTTTTTGGGTGTTCCCCACCCCGAAATACATGTAAAGATAGTTTTCATCATTCCTTTTTCTAAGACTTTGTGTTCCAATTTTTTTCTCCTCTCTCTTTCCTACCCCCCCTCCCAAAGACAGCAAGCAATCTGATATAGGCTAAATATGTGCAATCCTTTTGAACATATATTTATATTTGTCATATAGTGCAAAGAAAAAAAAAATCAGATTAAAAGGGAAAAAATGAGAAAGAAAAAAAAACAAAAAAAAAGTGAAAATACTAAGCTTCAATTCACATTCAGTCTCTATAGTTCTCTCTCTGGATGAGATTCTTACCCTAACATTTAATAGTGCTGGAGTAGATACAGTCTCTGGTTCTTGCTTAACAGGAACTGTTGCCTCAGTATCCAAGCCTAGTTCTAATGCACTAAGTGGCACTGACTGGAAAGAGAGACAGAGAGAGAAGAAAGAGGAGAAAGTGTGTGTGCAGTAGACAAAAGACAGAAAGAAGGAGTGCAGCCAAGTTTTGGTATTTTTGAAGTTGATTATAATTTTCCAAAGTTAAAATACTTCACATTTAAACTGAAAACAAAGTCCTTCAATATAAAGAATCACAAAGAAAATATAAATTTACTAATTTACAATAAAACCCTTTATTTCAATGAAGGCGGGATCTCCAATGAGATCCAAGATCAGTATGTATAACACAACTAAAGGTATAAAATTTTTCCAATTTTCTGCTTTGAGTACCAATTTTGTAGTCTTGTTTTGCTTACAAACGAGATGCATGCATAAATCTAATTTCCTAAGAGTATATATACAAAGATGTTATAGGGATTGACTATCCATTAAGTGGATATTACTAAAATCCAAAGAATTTCTTTTATTCTTAAACATGTACTAACATATGTGATAAACTAAACAATAGAAACATTAGAAGAATTAAGTGAGAATACTTAGAAGTAAATTCATATGTATCCTAACACTTTGAAGTTGAAAACCTATGAATTCCTTCTACATTTAAATGTCCAAAATCATGTCTAACTAAACTAAGGAAAGGAAGCAATAACAACAAAACTCTTAAAGACTTTTAAGAATTTTCTTACCTGCTGAACAGGTGGTGTAGGTGTTGGAGTTGCTAGACCTGGATCTCCACTATCAATATCAAAAAGATCATTTGGACTAATTCCGCTTTCACTCAAAGCAGCAAGCAGTAAGTCTTGTCCTGGCTCCACCATCTTCAGAATGAAACAATGAAAACCATTAAGACATAACATCACTCTAATGTTATAGTTCATTATTCTCTTCAGCATTTTTCAAAGATATATTTCTACAGGAATCAAAGTTGATGGTCTTTACAATATACAGCAGAATATTGCACATACTGGGGAGACAAGAACAGACTTGTTTGCAATACTGAGTGGTCAGATAAAGATGTCAGAGGACCCAGAGGGAGGGAGAAAGAACAAATAGGTCTACATGTTCCTTATCATTAATCAACAGTGATAAGGGTTTCTAAAAACAAACAAACAACCACACACACACACACACACACACACACACACACACAAACAAACAAACAAAAAAACAAAAAACCACCCCGCTACAATTTTGGGGAAGAAGACAAGAGTAGTCAAGTGTTAGGATCTCATTCTACTGCACAAATTTTATTGAGAACTACCAGAGCTCAATATTCTCTTCCCAGTTCTTCTTTCTGCCATCTCAGACCAAGAGGGGCCACTGGACTTCTTGATCCATATACCCCACTGAGAATAGATCCGAAAACACCCAGTCTTATCAACACAGGCAAATCATATTGAAACACTGCCATGGAAAAGAATTA
This sequence comes from Sarcophilus harrisii, assembly GCF_902635505.1. Taxonomy (NCBI): domain Eukaryota; kingdom Metazoa; phylum Chordata; class Mammalia; order Dasyuromorphia; family Dasyuridae; genus Sarcophilus; species Sarcophilus harrisii. Next base: position 685,056,580 of record NC_045426.1, on the reverse strand, counting down.
GACTTGATCTGCTTGGGCCCAGAGGGCACAGCCAGGAACAATAGGAAGACAAATTGACCCAGGGAGTTTCTCCAATGTGCAAGGAAGGTACAAGGGCAGCTCTCCTTTCTCTATATTGAAATATGTAACCAGCCTATTCTCAAGATTTCCGGTCAGAAGTTTCCTGGAAGTCATTGTTGGTAATAGGCTTCATCCTTTTTATTCATCTTCTTTTCTATTATTTAATAATTACCTAAATTAATAGAGTCAGCTAGGTAGCATGGAAGGATGGAATCCTAGGTCTGGAGTCAAGAAGACTCATCACCCTATTTTACATCTGCCTTTAGACACTTACTGGTATTGCAAACTTGGGCAAGTCACTTATCCTTGTTGGCCTCAGAAATAGCAAGCCACTCCAGTATGTCTAGCAAAAACAAACAAAAACCCCCTCCAAAACAGATCACAGAGTCTAAAGTAACAGAAAAATTCATCATCTAACAAAAATGCCCGAGTCAATGGTATTCACATTTGTAATCAATGGAGTATGACCACAAGAACACAGGTCTCAAAAACCTATAGTCCCTTTTGCCTCTCAGATTTAAGTTCATTAGCCAAGGAAAAAGTCCTTTCCCTTGATCCTCTTTTAAACTCTTGTAAATTTATTTTCATTGCAACATATCTCTTCTCCTTATAAATGTGTACATGGAACAATTTTTTTTTTTTTTTTTTTTTACTTAGGTTGTCCCCACCTTGAATCTTTTCATCATCTACCACCTCATGCTCATTATTTTAAGAAATGGCTTAATTTACCATTCCCCCAAGAAGTATTTCTATGACATCAGATTATTTTTCTGATCTACAACTTCTTAGTAATTTGGTTTTCAATTTTTTATATTCTGTAGGTAGGTCCTGAAGGTCAAAAGTTTATCTGGAAGGGTCACAATGTCCAGTATGATTGTACAGGTTTTGTACAGGTATAACCTGTATCAGATTGATTGCTATGGCATGTGAAGGAGGGATGGGAGGGAAAGAAAAAAAAATCAAAATATATAAAAGTAAATGTTGAAAACTAAACAAATACTAAAAAGGTGACAAATAGCAGAGCCAGGTATTGTGAATCAAGTTCTCTTTCTACTACATCAGAATGCCACTCAAGCGAATTCTTAGTGAGGGAAAGGAGATGGGAATCCATGCACAGAGAGGCAACTGGCTGTGTGTCCTAAGCTTGTAGTCTTGAGGAATCTATCTGGCTTTGAATCCTAGTTCTGTGACCATGTGCTAGTCTCTAAGCCCAATCTCCAAAACAGAAAAGATATCCATAGTATTTACTGCCTCCAAGCTATTCTAGGAGGAGGCCTGAATGAGAAACTCGGATATAAAGCTACATAGACACTAAAAGTTAGTTAGCAGTCTTTCTTACCAGAATGTTCTGTGTCTTAACCATTTTGGTTTTTCCAACAAAAAATGATGCCTATTCTGTCTTATCAGATCCCATAGTGGCAACAGCTAGCTTGATAGAAGTGCTTTGTAAAATGTTGAAACCTGGGATTAGTACTTCACTGTCAAGGTGAGGAAGAAGTGACATGACAGGCAGGCAAAAAGAGTGTCAATCTGACCAAGTGAAGAGAAAGAAGTCTCTGCTGTTCCAAGAGAATTGGAACAGTTTCAAGGAACATTTCTCGTATATCAATTTCTGGTCACAGGCAGAGCACAGTTGTCCATTTGTATTTTCAAATGCATGTTTTAATACAAAGGCAGGCTGTATGTATGAATCTACACATTTTTATATGCTGAATATGCACACATGCTCTACTCTTGTTCCACATGCACACAAAAATGATCAAGGTCTCCATTTATAATTGCTCCTTTGAGACAGAAGTGGCAGATTTCTTTGCCAAATATAGGTCTGGGAATGGGAGAAAAGATGTGAATAAAGAATGGCCATACCTTATCATAAGTATAGGGGGCAGCTAAATGGAACAATGGACAGAGCAATGGCCCTAGAATCAGAAGGACCCAAGTTCAAATCCAGCCTCAGACACTTAACACTTATTAGCTGTGTGACCCCTGAGCAAGTCACTTAACTCCAACTTCGTCACACACACACACACACACAAATGTGACTGACAGGAAAAAGAAAACTTTGGGGAAAGATACTGGATGGGGAATGCCAGTAGCTTGCTAATTATTACTATGGAATAGATGTATAAATCTGTAAAGAAAGATCTCATGTCTTAATTAATATTGTCATACAAAGATACTAAATGCTCTTACAACTGAAAATGTGACAAGTACATTATATATAGCCTAAAGGAATTTGTGTATGTACTCAAAAGAAAGGCTAGCAATCAGTCTACAATTCAAATACTAGTCATTCATCTCTCCCTACTTGTTCTTATGAGTAAAAGAGGTACAATATAGAATCTATTTCTTCCAAATGACAAATTAAAAAAAATTTTCTGACTGTAAGTCACAACATATTATTCAGTATGTATGTGTGAGTGGGTGCATATTAAAAAATATCAAGTGGAAGAGAAAAAGTGTATGTGCAAAGAGTTATGTGGATTTTTTACATTTCATCAGTGCTCTATAAAAAGAGTGCCCCGAATTGTTCAATTTTTAATGTGAATCCCAAACCCCTTTAGAGTAATCTTATATATAGCAAACCAATACAACACAATGAAGTCAAGTCTTTTAAGATCCTGACTACTGTTATCCCTGAAAAACTTAAGTACTTGGCCATTGGCAAATTTATCAAGAATGATTCCCCTCAAAAAACTGGAAAATAGTATGGCAGAAATTAGGAATTGACCAACACCTAACACCTTATAACAAGATATGGTCAAAATGGATTCATTATTTAGACATAATGGGTGATACTATAAGCAAATTAGGAGAACAAGGGATAGTCTACCTCTCAGATCTGTAAAGGAAGGAATTTATAGCCAAAGAAGAACCAGGGAACATTATGAAATGCAAAATGGATTATTTAAATTAAAAATTTTTTATACAAATAAAACCAATGGAGCCAAGATTAGAAGGGAAGCAGAAAACTTTGGGGGAAAATGTATATCCAAGGGTTCTGATAAAGGCCTCATTTCTAAAATATACAGAGAATTGACCAAAATTTATAAGAATACAAAAGTCATTCTCCAATTGACAAATGGTCAAAGAATATGAACAATTTTCAGATGAAGAAATTAAATACATTTCTCATGAAAAAAATGCTCTACATCACTAATGATGCAAATTCAGGAGAATAATTCCCAGAACAAGAATTTCAAAAGGCAACTTATCTGAATTTCAAAAGAAACTTATTAAGAAACCAAGAATACAAAAAAAAAATAAACCCACAAAACAAGCACTGCCTAAAGATAACTTTTATGAAACAACTTATTAAAATTATTTTAAAAAAGGGATCCTATGGAAATAGTTTAATTTAAACACAAAGGCTACTTCCTTTCCCCAGAGTAAATTGGGCATTACTGCTTTTTTAAATTAATTTGCATTGAAGAATTATCCTAGAGAAGAAATGTATCTGCTACAAAATGTAGTATTGGTAAATTTTGGTTCTAAGACTCAGAATAGAAATGGGCAGGGATTATGACACTAGGAACAAGGCAAAATGATGCTAATTTCAGTAAAGACAATAAACTTGTTTGAGTAACATGTATTTAGTTGCTTCTCACATATTAAGGAACCCGGAAAAAAAATAAAACCTATTAGCAAAAAACTAAACCCAAATTTATCAGTTTACAACTACTGTTCACCAAAGTATACGTTTCAAAATAATTTTTTAAACACCTCTTCCTGTTGATGTGATAAATGTTTCAAACTGAAGAAAGCCATTTTGCCAACCACCAAATCTGTATTAATTACAACAAAAGAATATTTTTATTTGAAAAGTTATTATTGCTCCATGCGCCAGAAATGTACCAAAACAGGAAATTTAACATGTGTCAGTGGTCTTAATCTATCATCAAAAAACAAATACCTGAGACATCATTAAAAATTAATTTGAGGATTATTAACCAAATGGGACCAAGGCACTGTCCACTATGAATACAACAATCTTACTTATTTTAATCACTAATTTGTCTTTTTCCTATGAATTATCTGCTACCAAAATGAACAAGTAGAAAAAACTGAGCAACTTTTAGTTTTACCTCTCCCTACTATCTTTATTTCCTTCAGTAAAGAGATTAACACGCAGTAAAAGGAATCTTAAAAGACAAAAGGAAAAATAGAAATTAAGGACCCTGATGCTTATCATTTGTTTAAGAGAACCTGAGTATTGAAGAGTTGGACTCTCCATACCAAGTACTAAAAGTCTTTCATTAGAAACTATGCTGCTCTAAAATAGCACTCAAAACAGTATTCAAAAAATAAAAAGGAAAAAGGGAGAAAAGAACAACAAAATCATGAAAAAATAAAGTTTTGAAAACTTTTAAGAATTATATGAATATTAGTTATTACTATCATCCATTACACTACACTAAAATGTTTCAAAAGAACAAGATTAAAGTTCTCTTTGCAGTGACCCACCATATCTTTACATTTCTGAAGTCAGTGTCAATTGCTGCAAGTTTATATAGCCCCTATTACTTGTCTTGTGACAACTGAAAATATCATGAGACCAAAAATTAAGATTTTTAATCTTCTCCCTAAAATATTAAATGAAATTTAATTTTGCAGCTTACAAATTGTAATGTATATTACCTGCTAGCAATCCAAAATAAACTTAAGCCTGCATTTTATATGATGTAGTCATCCACTTAATTTCTAAAATGATTACAAGTTTCAATGAAGCATCCAGTTTGTCATTAATCATTAGGGCCCAAGGAAAATTGATGCAAAAATCCCTAAATATGCAGGAATCTTATCATTCAATCAAACACCCCAGCAAAAACTTTTATTAACTAGCAATACCATACAATTAAAAACTTTAAAAGAACAAACTTGTTTTCTTACATTATGTTGCTTACAATCTTGCTCTGCACAGATACAGGAAAAGTATATCATCAGCATGGTTAAGAATCCTATAAAAAGGGGCAGCTAGGTGGCATAGTGAACAGAGAGCTGACTCTGGAGTCATGAGAACCTGAGTTCAAATTCAGCCTCAGATATTTGAGGCTTGCTCACTTGCTGAGGAACCATGGAACCACAGGCAAGCCCCTTAACTCTGACTGTCTTATCTCTTCCAGCCAAAAAGAATCTCATCATGGTTTATTTTATATGCTTACAATTTAACTAACCAAGCTATTAAACACCACTGTGTGCCAAGCAGCTAGACAAAGTGGCTGAAGTGAAATATAATGGCATCCTCAGCAATATTCTTATTCTTTTAATTTTTAACTACCTCAAAGGAGTAGTTGTACTATAAAGTTTTCCCCAAAATTTATATAAAAAATGAATGTATGTACAGTTTCAGAATTTAAAGTATTCTAAACTTCTGGTGGAAAAAAAATTTACCAACAACCCAAACACCAATTACCCTAAAAAAGTTAATAGGAATTAAATAAGACTTAATATATTCATATACTAACTAGGGAACCCCATGACACTTATCTTTCTCAATCACACATTGCATTGGCTCACTAACCAATAAAGAACTGAAAATATGATACACAAAAATCTAATAATTGTGCTCATTCTTTCAGCGCTAACATCCTACCCACGTTTTTTCTTCCTGTATGAAAACTTGTTTTAGTCAAAAAAAAAAAATGCACCTTTGATTCAAATTAATGGGGATATTAGGAGAATTTTAATTGCACTCAACCACTATCTAATATTTTAAGGATTATAACTCAAATTGCATACGTATGATTATTCTTTAAGTGTAAGTAGTAGCAAAACAATTTCACTTAAAAAAAATGTGCTTATTTAAGCAAAATGCCATGCCCCTCCTCCCCATGTTACTTGTTTAAATTATTTTCTTTCTTCACATAGAACTTATCAACTGAAGTAACAATGTTTGTATTATTAGTTAAAAACAAAATCTTAGTGGAGGAACAAAGTGATTAAACGAAAAGAAAAAGACTCCTCTAATTGTAGTTTACTTACAAAGAATCAATTTAGGTTTGAACTCCTATATAGTTCTTTCAGTTCGGGGAAAAAATGCTATCAGCATCAAGTTCTTATACAGGGAGATATTCTCTGTTTAAAGTCCCTCAGAACTTGGTCCATTTCTTACGCCTTACAATCTAGTGACTCTGGCCTTCTTATTATTCCCTTGAATTAAAAAACATTATGCTTCTCCACTCTAGGTATTTTCACTTAATTTCCACCTAGAACTCTCTCCCTATTCTTTTCTATCTCCTGGCTTCATTCAAGTTAAGCAGGTAAAATCCCACCTTCTTGGATGAGAAACTTTCTTGATTATCCCTAAATTCTAGGGCTTCCCTTTGTGGATGATCTCCAGTTCATACTATACATACACTTATCTTGTTTTTACATCATGTTTTGTTAGATGATGTGCTGAGAGATCAAGGAGTTTCGTTTTGTTTTTGCCTGTCTTTGTATCCCTGGGGTTTTTACACAGTTCCTGGTATTCAGCAAGTGTTAAAATACTTGGTGACATGACATAATCAACAAATATATCTTCCAAGCTAACCTCTCCTGGTTATACTTAACAGTGAGGATTTTTTCCTTGCTTTCCTTCCAGTATGGTTATGGAAAAGTATGGGGCAAAGACTTTTTTCTTAAAGAATAAGTGGGCAAAACCCAAAACTATTGAGAGAAAAATTTCAATTTTACATATTCTTCCAAAAGAAAAATAAACGGTGCTTCCCAACAGAGACTATGAACAAGTACTTATTACCTACACACTAATGATGGTTAGATCTGTGAGAAACCCAATTCGACCATTTCTAACAACTAAAGAAAAACCACCCTCAGCCTTTCTGCTCAAGTCCATGGCTAAAGATGGTCGGAGTACCTATACCAGCCTAGCCTGGGCTGTTATCACTAGACACTAAAGCTTTCTGGACCCTTCAGGCTCACTCTTCTGGGAACTTCATCTTCAATATTAAATGTGTTCAGGCTCCAAGAAGTTTTAAACATTCAACTACAGAGAGAAGTTGCTAATAATCAACTTTTAAAGGTCAATGAGGCTAGTCTTCTAACCTTCCCCCATCAACACGTGTTCAGCACAAACTTCCGGGTGCAGTTACAATTGGCTGCGGAATTCAACGGCCAAAAACCTAGCGTGCTTGACCCCGTTTTCTTTCCCTTTCATTTTGCCAAGGTTTGGGTTTTTCTGAACAGCGCACCCCGAAATACAAAGCTCCTCCGCTGAGAAGGTTCCTCCCCTGAGAAGGAACTTCTCCGGGGGTCCATCGAGCTAAGAATCCGCAAAGCTTCCCCGGCAGCGGCACAAAGCAGACAGGCAAGGGGGAGGAGCTGCACGCCGGGGTCAGAAGAGAAACAATCACCAGGGTTTCCAGATTCCCGAGTCCGCGGCCCTCAGACGCACCCCACGCCACTCCCCCAACCGAGAAGCCCCGATTTGGGGAAGTTTGAGAGACCGGAGCCAGCACATCCCCGGGCGCACGCTCCCGGCGGCCCGGTTTAAGCGGCCAGAACAGCTGCTCCTACACCTGGACCCTCCGGATGGGGGGAGGGGAGGAAAAAGCAGGGATGCCCACCATCCAGCACGCCCCTCCCAGCCGGGAGAGCCCCCACGTGCCGAGGTTCCCCCTTTCTGACAGTCACGACTCGGAGACAGAAGGCGGGCAGCGGCTCCGGGAGGTTCGCGCAAACCCCCTCCCGGCCTCTCCCCCCCGGCCTGGGGGAGGATGGCTGCCTCGGACGAACCCCCTCACCCCTTCCCCACCATGCCTGAGCAAGAATGAGGAAACCGAAGAAGCCGGGGGAGGGGGAGGCCAGGCCCATGCCCATCCTGCCGGAGCGGTCCTGAGGGCACGGCGTGGGGAACAGGGGCCTGCTCTCCCCCCCGGGCCGTGCCTCAGTTTCCTCTTCTGCACAGCCGCTCCCTCGAGTCAGAGACCAGGCGTCTCGCGGCGTGGCCGGAAGAGGAACAGGGCCGGCGAAGGCTTAGGAAGGGGGAGGGCGAGCGGCCCAAGCCGGAGCTACGGCTCGCCGCTCGGGTCCCGGCTTCAGGCCCGGGGCCCCTCAGGAACCGCAGCCGCCGTCGAGGGCTGGGGGAGGGGAGCGTAGGGAAGGCTGTCCGAAGAGGGAGGCGGACGCTGAGTGTACTTACCTTCTCCTCTAGGTCTGGCGAGCCAGCGGCGTCGCGGAGGCAGCGAGGACTCGGGGGCGGCGAGGCTGCAGGAGCGGAGGCGGCGGCGTCGGAGGCTGCGTCCGGGTCTGCCTACCTCCCCGCCGCCATCTTGACGCCCCTCCTCCTCCTCCCCCCTCCCCCCGGCACCACTGCCCCCCCCCTTCCCGTCCCGCCCGCCCCGCGAGGGGTGAGGAGGGGCAGGAAGGGGGCGCGCGTGCGGCGACGCCGTCCCACGTGACTTCCGACTAGGCCTCCGCCCACCCTCCTCGCCCCGCCTTTCGCCGCTGGGAAAGAGGAAGGTTCCCCCCCCACACCCTTCCGAGAACCCCCACCCCAGTCCTGCAGTCCCAGATCCCACCGGCCTGGAACCAGTGGTTGGATCCGAGCGAACTCCGGAACCAGATGGGTCCATCTCTTCGGCCTAAAAATGAGCGAACGGTAAGGGGGGGGGGGGGTGCCCGCGTTTTCGAAAAGGGGGAGGGGGGGCAACGAAGGCCGCCTCGGTTAGTCACGTGGCTGCTGCTTCCGACGACGTAGCTGCAAATCTCGCGAGGTTCCTTATACCCTCCTCCCCTTCCCACTTTTACCACGCTCTTACCACCCACTGGTTCCCCCGAAAGTGCTGCCGGGAGGAAGGTCTCAAACACTTAGCGGAGCTATAAGATCTGCGGCGCGCAGGCGCACCCGGTGCTCAGCTTCCCAAATCAGCTGTTCCAGATGTATTCTACTCAAAAAGTCGAGGAGCAAGTCCTTCTTTTCCCACGCTACCCGGGCCTACTGGCGGGAACTTGTGCCCTGCTGGGAGGACACCGTGGCCTGTGCGTGTGGTTTATTTGGGGCGTCTGCTTTGGAGAGAGGGAGGAAGAAGAGACTTAATCTTTCCCCTTTTAGACAGAAGGGACCGCGCCGTAAGGGGGTCTCTACTATACGCTATTCCACCACAAATCGCTGGCGAGACTGAAAGGTGTCTAACCTTTGTGCCCAGCACCGTGTTTAACCAGGATGTTAAAAGTGACACAGCACCTACCAATCCTGGACTGGTGTTGGAACACCCGCCTTGGAATCCTGGCTTCACTGCTGTGAAACTGCTGTGGCAAGTTTCCCTTTCATAGTTTGTCTTCTTATTCCAAAAATGAAGCCAGAAGGAATAGAATCAGAACTGGTATGAGACTCGGTCCAACTAGTGCTTAAAGAAAAACTTCCTTATATTCAGTTTACAATAATTCATTATGATTGATTTCCCTTGCCATGTATTTTATGCATTTAAAAAACATTATTCTGAGTAAAGGTCCCTGGCTTCCCCTGAAAGACATTATGTAAATTCTAGCTTGCTGATAAATTGGATATTACCTGGAAACAATTTTTGGTTTCCCTATTGAGTAACCAGTAGGGAAAAGAGGGGCTCAGCAGCACATGTAGACTGTTTATAGCGGTGACTATTATACGTTTTTCAGCATCAGAGTGACAAAATTGGGTTCCTGTGGTAAGAGGGTTGGAGCCCAGAATCAGGAAGATGAGTTAATATCTATCTGATCTAAGACATTTCCTAACTGTGTGACCCAAGGCAAATGTTACTTCTTTCTGCCTCATTTCCTCCTCTATAGAATTAATAATAGCATTCTGTCTTGCAGAGTTGTCCTGAGGATCATATAAGCTATTTGTAAGAGAACTTAGCATATTGTAGGTGCTATACAAAATGTATATTTTCTTTCTCCCCTCATTGTTCCTGATTCCATACTTCCAAATCAACTGTCAGATCTTGACATTTCTACCTCCACAACATCTCTCCCATCCCTATCTCTTCATCCACCTCCATTCAGGCTTCCTCTCCTGGCAGGACCTTTGCTATGGTTTCCTAATCTGTCTCTATTGTCTCTCTGTCTGTCTCTCTGTCTCTATTGCTCTCTCATCTTCCACATAACTCCCAGAGAGGTCTTCCTTAAGCACATATCTGCCCATATCACCCCAACTATTCCATAAACTTAAGTGACTTCCCATTTTCCATAAAGAAGGAATATATAAACTCTTCTCTTTAGCATTTTAAGCCATTTACAACATCACCTCAAACTACCATGTCAGATGAAGCCAGCTTCACTATACATATAGTCCCACCTTTCTCAAAAAGACACCCAACCCGTGGGCCAAACTGACTTCTTCTCTTGCTCTCTCAGCCATGGAGCTCCTGTGTCTCCTGTTTGCATCCTTTAGTGCACTTGTCCTCCACATTTGGCATGTATTCCTTCCTCATTTTTGCCATTTTCTACATGAAACCTTTCCCAATCCACTCCATTGCTAGGATCCTTTGTCCTACCTGGTATTCATTTTGTACTTATTCCTTATGTATCTTATTTTTAATATATATGCACACACAAATCCTTCTTGAAGGAATGTAAACTCCTTGAGGTCAGAGATATTCATTTTTGGCCCCGGGTCTCTCTAATCTAGCATATAATAGACGTTTAATAATTGCTTGTTGAAGTTTTGAAAGTCTTAACATTGATCAACATAATGACAGTGACTAACCCACAATTTCTGAAAATTCATGATGAAGCATGCTAATCACCTCTTGATAAAGAGATAGAAATGACTGGGATTTTTTAGACATGACCAAAGTGAAATTTGTTCACTTGATGATACAAGTTTGTCATAGGATTGATTTTTTTTCCCCCTTACTTTCTAAATGGGAAATGAAGAAAGGAAGAGTTACCATTTGGGAGAGTGAGAAAAGGCAAGATCATCATGAAATTGAAATAAAATTTCATAAATGTTTGTATATTGATATCTGTGAAGCTCTCTTAGACATGTCTAATGTGGTATGAGGGCAAAACTAGGAACAATGGCAAGTTTACAGAAAACAAAAATCAATCCAGGCTTGACTTCAGAAAAAAAACTTCCAGTAGTTGGAGCCATCCAAACAAACTTGGAAGTGGATTGCCCATGCAACAAGTAGTAGTCAGCATCCAAGGAAATAACTCTTGTGAAGATGTAACTTGGCAACCCTGCTGAGAACTAGGAAAAGAAAATTCTCAAAGCTCTTGGTATTGGCAAATAGTTCCTCATCAGTAACGAAGACATTTTTATAAAAGAAAATGACTGCTTTGCTAATGCCCAAGAGTAGGCAGCTCTTCATGGAACTTGTACCTGAAAGTGCCCAATGTGCTGTCCTTCCCAGTTAGGATGTGAGCTCCTTGAAAGCTCAAGCTGCCTCAGCTTGTCTTTGTGTCTCCAGGGCTTTGCACAGAGTAAGTACTTAATCTTTTTCCTTTCTCTTCATTTTTCCTTCTTTCCTTTCCAAGCTGCCTCTCTAACTGGTGCTCTGAGATTATACATATAAAGGGATGAGTTAAATTTTTGGCACAACCTGTCACCTTTTTAAAGTCTATAGTTTTTATAGTTTATATTTCTATGTCACCCTTCTGAGAGTATCAGCCATTCCTGTTATTCATTCATTCATTCACCTAATAAATATGTATTCATGCACTATCTGCCAGGCACAGTGCTAAATGGGGTTACAAAAAGAGCCAAAAGACATCCCTATCCTCAAGGAAGGAATGCTCACTCTGATCATATTCAACTCCTGGGCTTTGAGAGTATTTTATTGATGATTATACACATATTATCTATATCAGACTGCCATCTGGAGAGGAGAGGAGGGCAAGTAGGGAGAAAAAGATTGGGGATTCAAAATTTATAAAAGTAATTGTAATGACTGGAAAAAGGAAAATATTACTAAATAGAAAAAATAAAAATATTATAATGATATTAACCAATCTTTCCTCATGGCCTATAATACAAAGCTGGGTTGATGGTTTAGAAAGGGACACTCTCCATTTAAAAAAAATCAAGCTTCTGCTGTAGCAGCATTTTCCATCTCTATCAATAATGCCTGATTTGGATTTTATTCAAAGAACACTTTTACAATACTAAAACAAAATAAAATGATCATACACATGTTTATGGAGAAATACGTGTTTGTTAGTGTAATCCAATTTTAAACAAGTGTCATACACATAAATAAAAATCATGTTCCCCAGAGAACACTTTATTCTTTTATTATTTATGTATAAGATTATACATACTTATTTTGATGTACACTAGACGAATCTATTAAACCAATTCTTGTCCTGATTCAACAAGAACAAATGGTTCATCTTCTAGCTCCATATCCGTTTGTATTTTAGAAGTAGCTGGATCTTTAAAATAAAAGGAGAAGGGCTCTCTATAACCTACTCTCAAGTGCTTAATAACAAATTCTTTACTTATATAAGGCAAATGTCTTCTTAAATGGGAAAATATTAGGTTGAAGGCTTTCAAATTTCACTCAAAATTCCAAAGTGTCTCTGATTTTTTAAAGTTTATTTTTGCTTATTTTGCTATTTTGGCTTCTCAATCTGCAGTCTGTGGCGAGTAGTCTTTTCTTCCAGAGTGTTCTGTCTCAGAGCCCTGTTGATGTTTTTGCTTATCGAAATCATCTAATTTTCTCTACAAATGTTTTATCTTTGCCAACATATTCTACACATATATACTTTCAAGCTATTTCCAGTTTACCTACTTCACATTCATAAACACTCAACAGTGCTACGGCTAAGCACTGGCACCATGAGCCTTGGGTGACTGATGGTGTCAGTGTCGGAGAATCACTAAGGGCCAACACAAGTTGCTTCCAATTTGTTCTTTCCACAGTTATGTTAAACAATCTTAGAGCTGCATTTGCTGTCAAGTAGGACAAGCTGGTGGTGTTAAGTTCCTGTCTACTTACTTTGGTTTGAATTGTTTTCATATGAAAAGAAAAGTATTTATATGAGTTGTATTCAGAAATAGCCAATAACTTTGACCACTGCTCTGTGCCCTCTTCTAATACCCCTCTCCTCTCACGTCAGTTGGGCATGTTCCAATTTGGAAAACAAAAATAAAGATCAATGAGTTTAGTTGTTAATCGTGGTTAAAACTATCCATGCTATCCAGCATGTCAGCCTTGAAGGGCAGACAAAAAGCTACTGCTCTCCCAGACCCCAAGATTTGGGGTCCAAGATCATCTCTTAATCTTTGTGTCCTGGATCTCTTGGGCACTTTGATGAATCCTATTGGTCCCCTTCTCAGAATTGTCTTTAAATGCATAAAATACATAGGATTACAAAGCAAACCAATTGTTCTGAAAGACAGCTATCAAAAATTTTTTTCTAAAAACATTTGTAGCAAATTTTTCTTATAAAGGTCTTTCTCACATATATAGAATACTATGCCAGATTTATAAAAATAAATCATTTCCCAACTGATAAGTGGTTAAAGGGTATGAGTAGGAAAATAAAAACTATCAATAATATTAAAAATGATCTAAATCACTAATAATTAGAGAAATTAAAATAACTCCTGAGTTATCACTTCACACCCACCAGATTGGCTGAGATGACAAAAGTCATAAATGACAGATGCTAGAGGATATGTGGAAATACAGGTACACCAAGGCACTGCTGTTGAGCCTATGAATTGATTCCTCCATTCCAGAGAAAGTTTGGAACCATACAAACTAGCAAAATCACTACTAGGGCTGTATCCCAAAGAAATCAAAGAAGAAAAAGAATCCATATGCACAAAAATATCTATCACAGCAACTCTTTCTGTGGTGGCAGAAAACTGAAAATCAAGGATCAATTGGGAAATGACTGAACAAGTTGAGGTATAAAATTGTCATGGAATACTACTGTGCTTTGAGAAATGATAGAAGAAGTCATATGAAAAGATGCTCCAAGTCATTATTAATCAGAGAAATGCAAATTAAGACAACTCTAAGATACCATTACACACCTGTCAGATTGGCTAAGATGACAGGAAAAAATAATGATGATTGTTGGAGGGGATGTGGGAAAACTGGGAATTGATTCATTGTTGGTGGGTTTGAACGAATCCAACCATTTTGAAGTAGTTTGGACATGCTCAAAAAGTTATCAAACGTATCCTTTGATCCAAGTGTTACTACTGGGATTATATCCTAAAGAGATTATAAAGAAGGAAAGGGACCGTATGTGCACGAATGTTTGTGGCAGCCCTTTTGTGTGGCTAGAAACTGGAAACTGAATGGATGTCCATCAGTTGGAAATGGCTGAATAAATTGTGGTATAGAAAATTATGGAATATTACTTTCTGTAAGAAATGCCAACAGGATGATTTCAGAAAGGCCTGGGAGACTTAATGAACTGATGCTGAGGAAATGAGAGGACCAGGAGATTTTATATACTTAACAAAATCAGATGATGACCATTCTGATGGATCAGGCCATCCTCAAAACAGATCAACCAAATCATTTCTAATGGAGCAGTAATGAACTGAACACTATCCAGAAAAAAAGAACCTGGGGAGATGACTAAAACCATTACATTGAATTCCCAATCCCATATTTATCCCACCTATTTTTGATTTCCTTCACAATTTGTACAATAATTAGATTGACTTTTGTACACAAAATAATTTTTATGATACTTATTGTGTATCTAAGTTATATTTTAATATATTTTAACATCTACTTATCCTGACATTTAGGGAGGGGTGGAGGGTAAGAGGAAAATTGGCAAGAGGTTTGGCAATTTTAATGCTGTAAAGTTACCCATGTATATATCCTGTAAATAAAAGGCTATTAAAAAAAAAAAAAAAAAAAAAAAAAAAAAAAAAGAGAAATGATAGAAGAGATGGTTTCAGAAAAATCTTGGGACAATTTATATGACCTGATGCATAGTGAAGCGTGCAGAATTGGGAGAATACATTACACAGTAACAACAACATTGTATAATGGGATTAGTTGCCTGCTGTGATCAATATAATGACCTAAAGCAATTCCAAAGGACTCATGATGAAAAATGCTGCCTCCAACCAAAAACTACATCCACGAACTGAGTGCAGGTTGAATTTTTCCCCTTTTATTTTTCCTTGCTTTTTTCTAAAAATAGGACATATGTAGAAATGTAATGAAGTCATGCTAATGTATAACAGGTATTATTTTCTTGCTTTTCCTAGAAGGAAGGGAGAGAATTTGGAACTCAAAATAAACATTTAAATTTTTAAAAAAGTATGTTGGAGTGTGCTTGAACCAGGTCCCAAGATGAGTGCAAAGTTTTCACTGGGATCATTTACTCCTCAGAGATCAACAAACACTACAAATTAAGAACTGATATTATTGTTTTATGGATTATTTTCGCTAGACTTTAGAAAGTAATGGGAAAAAAATGCTGATAATGCAGATTAAACTTAAAAGTGGGAAGGAAATACTTTTTCTAAATCAAGTTCTGGCCATCAAGGATCATCCAACCCTTTTTTGTTATCTGTGCAGATAAGGAACAAATTGCCCAGGTGACAAAAGCAGCCCTTTAGCCAAATGAATGACTGTTTTCCTCGTTCTGTCCCCAGGGCTCCTCACTTCCAGATCTCAACTTTTTGTCAAGTCCATTTTCAGCCAAGAAAAAGCCAGTGTTGGCAATTGTTTGCTTCTGTTACTTAGGTGATCAGCCTGATGGGGTGGCCTGGCCCTCTGCATGGAGGGGGAGTAACAGAAGCAATGCCACAACATGATGAAAAGATGAATTGGACTGTGGGGCAGTTTTATAGTTCAGACACATATCCTCTATCTGGGGTGGCAAAGGAATTATTTTTATTATTAGAGGCAGCAAATAGATAGCTTTGGATTGAAGTTACCCCTCAGTTCAAATCCAGCCTCAGATACTTATTAGCTGGGTGACCATGGGCCAGTCACTTAATCTCTCTCAGGTTCCAAATCTTCAAAATGTGAATCAATTATACTGCACCAAACTTGAGACAGAAAAACAAATCAAATAGTCTCTGTCCTTATATTCTTTCGAGTGAGACAAACAAGTAAATGAATAATAAGTCTTTGAGGACAAATTACAAATAATTATTAGGTAATCCACAGGATAATAGTACCAGTAACACATAATTCAAAGGTAAGTAGGTCAAGTCCAAATAAAAAATATATGCAAAACACCTGTCATTGACAATAAGAATGCCTGTTGTTATTCCAGAGCATTACAGATCTTACCTCTAGACCTGAAACAAGAAGCATTAGGGGCCATTGTTTGAAAACTGGTATTGAGAGCAAACAGTTCAGAGCCAGTAATTTACTTAACTGCTCTCTGTCTCAGTTTTCTCAACTGTAAATTAAGGATAATAACATCATTTGCCTCTCAGAGTTGTCTCAGAATCAGAAAGGATCAAATGAGAAGATTTTCCAAAAGTATTTAATATACTGCCTGGCATACAGTAGGCATTTAATAAGGGCTTATTTCCTTCCTTTCCTTCCCCTATTAGAAAAGGCCACATGCTCTAGAGCTGGAAGAGACCACAGTGGTCATCTAGTTCAAGGGCAAATGATAATAACTGAAGGAAGCAGGATCTGAACTCTGTCTCTTCTACTTTACCATAATACCTCCCTAGAGAGGAAAACATGGGATAACCTGTAACTACTGATGTCAAGTCATTGGAGAAGAACCAGGTCATTTACCCACTGACTACAATAATGGCTCTGAAAAGCAGTACCCATTCAAGGACTCGAGGAGGCTTGGGATGACTCCTCCATACTTCCTATCTCTAGGCTAAGAAAAGATGAGCTGACTGCAGAATGAGCCTGGGGATGTGTTCTGCTTATCTAAACTTGTTGGTTACAAAGGACAGCATATTGGTGGATCAGGAAAGTAATGTTTAAAAAAAAAGAAAAAAAAAAAAACATCAATTAAATGTTTTTAAAAACCCCAAAAGTTCAGAAGATACAAGTTGGGACATTTTTATTCTTACTTTGCAAAACAATATATGGGCTAAAAAAGCTAACAAGTTCAGTCTCGTATAAAATTCTCTTTTCTGTTCCTATATATTCATAGGGTTTTAGATCTAAAACTAGACTAGAGACCCTAGGGGAAACTGAGGCCTACACAGATTTAATGACTTGGCCAAGATTCTATAGCTAGTATGGGGGCAGGCTGGGATTTGAACCCAGGTTCTTTGGGTTCTATTGCACCACATTGAAATGTCAATGTCTTCTGGATGGTCAAGTTCTTTTTTTTTTTTTTTTTTTTTTAATTTTAATAGCTTTTTATTTGCAAGTTATATGCATGGCTAATTTTACAACATTGACAATTGCCAGACCTTTTGTTCCAATTTTTCCTTTCCTTCCCCCTACCCCCTCCCCTAAATGGCAGGATGACCAATACATGTTAAATATTAGAGTATAAATTAAATACAAATTAAGTATACATGTCCAAAGATGGTTAAGTTCTGATAAAAAAAAATTAAAAATAATGATAATTTAGAACATAGCAGGAACAAAACATTCAGTCCTTTCTCAAAGGAGGCATTCCTTAAATACTTGAGGGTGATAAAGAAGACTGAAGGCCCATGATAACCCCACTCACGTTGAAGTGATACAGACAGAACTCTCTGCCTGCCAGCAGCTTTTCAGATGGTCTGTATGCTCCCGGCAAGAACACCACCCTGAGAGTATCAGTCCAAGGCTCTCCACTAGAATCCTAACTGGCTGCTTGTTCCCACTGTGACCTTGACCACTCATTCATTCAATGAGCATTTCAGTATCTAATATGTGCCAGACTGAGGTACTGGGAATTCAGAGAAAAATAGGCAACAACAGTCCTTCCTCTCAAGGAGATTACATTGTATTGAGAAAAGCAATATTTGTCCATTTAATACAAAGTAAATATAAAACAGTGAGGGGAGATGCAAGGGAGAAGGAGACCCACAAAAGGGAAGATAAGTCTCCTTTGGTTTTGAGCTGAACTTTGAAGGAAGTCGAGGGATTTAAGAAACAGAGGCTGAGAAGGAGTACATTACAGGTATTGGTGAGGTTGCCCATGGAAAGGCACAGAGATGAAATGTGAAATGTCAAATATGGGCAAGTGGAGTAGAGACCCCAACTGTTTGGAACATAAGAGTGGTGAAATAATGTGGAGGGGTCTACATCTGAAGATGTAGACTGGAAAGTATGAAGAACATTCCACAAAGGAACCACTGATGCCATTTCAACAAGGAAGTCAGATCTAAAGGCTCAAGAAATATCCCTTTAACAGCCACCAAGAGAATGGATGAGGGAGAGAAAAACCAGATACCCCTAGAGGATTAGTTAAGAGAGCCCCAAACTAAGGTGGTCGTTAGATGAATAGAAAAGAACAGATGCAAGAAATTAATGTAAGTAGTTATATCAGGGCTTGGAAACTTCCTGGTTTTAACTAAGGGAGAGAAGAGGAGAAACTCAACCTTCATAACTAGAAAGATGGCAGTACTCTGGCCAGAAACAGTGAAGTTCAGCTGTAGGATGGGTTTGGTGGGCCAACGACCATTTCTTCTTTGGACATGGTAAATTTGAAATTTGTGTGGGGCAAAATTGAAAGTGTCTAACAGGAGCTGCAGGGGAAAAGACTAGATATATGGATTTTGGAGTCATCTGAATGAAGATTAGCCAAAACCATAAGATGATGAGGTTACCATGGAAATAGGGAATGAAGAGCTGAGACCCCTGTAGCACCATGCTTTAGGCTTTAGCTTTTTCATCTTGAAAATGAGAGGGATCCCTAATCCCTTTTAGTTGTAGAGTTAGGATCAAAGACGCTAAGCATACACACACACACACACACACACACTATATATAAGCTATAGCTCCCTCAGCAAATACAAGAGAGTTTTCTGTGTGCCTAGTACCGTTGCAAGGTTTGAGGAGAAATAAGCAAGACTGAAAGTATAGTCTCTGCTCACAAGCAGCTTACTTTTATCAATCAATAAGCATTTATTTTTTTTTTTATTATTATAACTTTTTATTGACAACCCATGCCAGGGTAATTTTTTTACAACACTATCCCTTGCACTCACTTCTGTTCCGATTTTTCCCTCCCACCCTCCACCCCTTTCCCTAGATGGCAAGCAGTCCTATATATGTTGAATATGTCATAGTATATCCTAGATACAATATATGTGTGCAGAACCAAACAGTTTTCTTGTTGCACAGGAAGAATTGGATTCAGAAGGTAAAAATAACCCGGGAAGAAAAACAAAAATGCAAATAGTTTACATTCATTTCCCAGTGTTTTTTCTTTGGGTGTAGCTACTTCTGTCCATCATTGATCAACTGAAACTGAATTTAGGTCTCTTTGTCAAAGAAATCCACTTCCATTAGAGTACATCTTCATACAGTATTGTTGTTGGATGTATATAATGATCTCTTGTTTCTGCTCATTTCACTTAGCATCAGTTCATGTAAATCTCTCCAAGCCTCTCTGTATTCATCCTGCTGGTCATTTCTTACAGAACAATATTCCATAACATTCATAGACCACAATTTACCCAACCATTCTCCAACTGATGGGCATCCATTCATTTTCCAGTTTCTGGCCACTACAAACAGGGCTGCCACAAACATTTTGGCACATACTGGTACCTTTCCCTTCTTTAGTATCTCCTTGGGTTATAAGCCCAGTAGTAGCACTGCTGGGTCAAAGGGTATGCACAGTTTGATAACTTTTTGGGCGTAATTCCAGATTGCTCTCCAGAATGGTTGGATTCATTCACAACTCCACCAACAATGTATCAGTGTCCCAGTTTTCCCCATATCCCCTCCAACAATCATCATTATTTTTTCCTGTTATCTTAGCCAATCTGACAGGTATGTAGTGGTAGGTCAGAGTTGTCTAAATTTGCATTTCTCTGATTAATAATGATTTGGAACACTCTTTCATATGAGTGGTAATAGTTTCAATTAATAAGCATTTATTAAGCTCCTGCTATGTTCTGAACACTGTGCTAAGTGCTGTGTGCTAAGTTTAGTTGGGAAGAAATGTTAAGTAATAGACTACAGATTCAATATTACACCACCATCCCTTTTCTACAATAGTCAAAGGTAGTGTTTCCTTAAACTGAGAATTGGAACAGTAGAGAGAAGGACCATAGATTTAGAGCTGAAGAAACCTGTTAAGGAGGTCATCCTGTCATTTTACAGATGAGAAAACTGCATAGTACCAAAAAATATTATCTAGATTGGAATGGTAGGAGAGGGCTGGGTTAGGAAGGGCTTTGAATGACCAAAAGAGCAATTCATATTTGAACCTGAGAGGTGATAGGGAGCCAATGTGGGGAGAAAGTGGAGGGGCAGAGAAATAACTTGATTAGGCCTGTTGGTCTTCTAGTAAAAAGACCAAGAAAATAATCTTGGTTTATGCAATGACTTTGGTTGCTGAGGGCAATAGTAGAGAATTGTATTAAGAACTTCAGATTCTTACCCTTTGTCACAAATATCATCCTACACTCAGTACTTAGTGACTTCAATCCAAAGGAGGGGAAAGTGATAATGGAGAGAAATATATAGAACAGTAGAGTTTAAGAGAAAGAAATGAAGGTGATCAAAGACTTACAGATTAAAAAAAAACCTCATACTTCCATACAATAAACATTTTCCTCAAAAGAAGACTTGGTAGGTCCTGAACACCAAATCAAAGACTGACCATCCACATTTTAAGATAGGAAAAGATTTATTACAGATAAGAGTTCCCAAGTCAGTTATCTGTACTCAGATTGTGAGTTTGTCAGACCTGTGGTTATAATTTATAATTTAAAAAATATAATAATGAAAAAAAAGATGATGCATTTAAAAAGATTTATCCAACATAGTTCTTTTCAACAGCAAGGTGATTCAGGCCAATTCCACTGGTCTTGTGATAGATAGAACCATAGGCATATGGTAGAGAGAACTGGAGATTGAATGTTGATCACAACATAGTATTTCCATTTTTTTTGATGCCGTTGTTATTTGCTTTAATTTTTTTCCTTTTTGATCTGATTTTTCTTGTGCAGCATAATAATTGTGGAAATATGTACGGAAGAATTATCTATGTTTAATATATATTACTTGCTGACTAGGGGAGGGGATGGGAAAAAAAGAAGGAGAAAAAATTGGGGACGCAAGGTTTTGCAAGAGTGAATATTGAAAACTATGTTTTGAAAATAAAAAGCTTTAAAAATAAAAAGATTTATCCAAAATGGGAAATGGACAATTGAAATGACATTTATAATTATTTCACCCAGAAGTTAAACCAATGAAGATTAATTGCTACAAGGGACACCAAGAGGGTCAGAACACACGTTAGTAAATATGACTTTATTTGCTGAATGAATGCTAAATCACATATATCAGTAAATGAAGCACCTGACCCTCAAAAATTGAGATCCACCTCTCACTAGAGTGGCTACTAACACAGCAGCAACAACCAGGTAGGTCCTCCCTGCTCCTAAGACCAACAGATGCTCAGCTAAATTCTAAATACCAAAGGCAACCTGGGACAAATTATAAACTACTCAAAGAAGGATGGTGGACAATTATGAGCAAAATAGTTTCAGAACTACTGGACGGAGGCAGACGGATGATGCAGTGGATAGAACACTAGCGCCAAGTTCAGGCCTTACTACCTGTGAAACCCCTGGAATAGTCACTTAACCTCAACTGCTTCACCAAAACAAAATAAAACCAATAGCAGAGTAAATATAAGCAAAGTCATCCAAAGATGAAAACAGAAGAAAAAAAATACTCAAAGGGAAGAAAAATGGAAAAGATTTGAAAAAACTATCACAAATTAATTTTTTTCCCCTCAAGTATAGTGGAAGCCCTACACTTGGAATCTAACATCACAGCCTCTGGGATGCTTCTAGATGAAACAGAAATGCCATTAAAGAAAGTAAAGCTGGGAAAGCCAAACTTGATCAAATGTATACAGAGGAGATGTGAGGGAGGCAATACAACTGAGAAGGCATGAAGAGAATAATTTACAAGGAGTCTGAAGAAAGGGAACTCCAGAGGGCAGAAAACAGCTTAGGCCTCAATTGAAAACAAAAAGCTACCATGCAAAACAAGGCCAACCACCTATCTTCCACTCTGAATCAAAAAGATCTCCCACAATACTTTGTTGGTGGAGTTGTGAACAGATCCAACCATTTTGGAGGGCAACTTGGAACTATGCTCAAAAAGTTATCAATCTGCAGACCCTTTGACCCAGGAGTGTTACTATTGGGCTTATATCCCAAAGAGATCTTAAAAGGAGGGAAAAGGACCCACATGTGCAAAAATGTTTGTGGCAGCTCCTCTTTGTGGTGGCAAAAAACTGGAAACTGAGTGGATGCCCATCAATTGGAGAATGGCTGAATAAGTTATGGTATGTGAAGGTTATGGAATACTATTGTTCTGTAAGAAATGACCAGCAGGATAATTTCAGAAAGACCTGCAGAGACTTACATGAATTGATGCTAAGTGAAACCAGTGAACCAGGAGATCATGGTACACAGCCACAAGATTATATGAAGGTCAATTCTGATGGACGTGCCTCTTTTCAACAATGGGATGACTCAAGCCAGTTCTAATGATCTTATGAAGAGAGCCATCTACACCCAGAGAGAGGACGGAGTGTGGATCACAACATAGCATTTTCACTCTTTTTGTTTGTTTGCATTTTATTTTTTCATTTATTTTTCCTTTTTTATTTATTTTTCTTGTGCAACAAGATAACTGTATAAATATGTGTGCATATATTGGATTTACATGTATTTTTAACATGTTTAACATATATTGGATTACTAACCATCCAGGGGAAGGGGGGGAAAGGGGGAGAAAATTGGAACACAAGGGTTAATGTTGAAAAATTACCCATGCTTATGTTTTGAAAATAAAAAGCTTTAATAATAATAACAAAAAAAAAAAAAAAAAGATCTCCCAGCTCCATACATATTCTTGACCACCTTCTATGTCTGGAATGTTCTCCCTTTCCTCTGCTTGAACTACTAATGGCTCTGACTTCCTTTAAGTCCCAATTAAAATTTCACCTTCTACTGGAAGCCTTTCCCAGCCCCTTTTCTAGACGGTCTCTCTGTTAATTATCTCCAGTTTATCCTGCATATAATTTGCTTGTGTATATTTGTTTGCTTGTGGTCTGACACATAAGATTGTGAGGTCAGGGACTGTCCTTTGCCTTTTTCTGTATCCCCAGAGTTTTAGCACAGTGCCTGGCATAGCAGCTGGGTAATATTTATTGACTACATGGCCAGTTAGGGTTAGCTACACATGAACTGAAGGTGCCTTCTCTGAGGATAATAGCAAGAAACAAGCAAGTTTTTCCAGGTGATATACAAGGAACCATATCTTTATCATCTGACTAGAAGTTCCAAGTGTTAATTGTTGATTGCTGCTGTTTTACAACCAGCTGTCTCCTATCCATACATCAAGTTCAAACAAAACTTCTTCAGTCTTACAACTAAAAGGAACTGTGTCTAATGAACCTCTGGTAATAGTCAGGTGAGGGATATGACGGAGAAAGGTGTGTTCTACAAGTGTTGGCCTCTGGGACACAGTCCAAATTGAAGAGACATCCCCTGAGGATGGGGAGGTCCTCCAGATGTTCCATCTCTCCAAGACACTACAGGATCTCCTAGAAGGGAGTCATAACCATTCAAAGCATTAGTAACAAGAGTTAAGACAGATCGCTAGGACACATTACATTATTATATTATATTATGTATTTTTTTTTCTGCTGCTAAACTTTTCTCCAATTATACTTTATAATCTGGTTCCTCAGCATTCATGGCGATTCTAAGGAAAAACCAAAAGACTTAAGAATGTCTATTGCTCTATCAGTACTGCCCTGTAGACTTTACCCTATCTGAAGAAACATCCTACAGAGATTGTCCAACAGTATGTCCATCTAGTACACATTATATGTATGGATCTAGAGACTAAAAGTAAGAGAAGAGCAGAATGGATGGCTTTGGGGAATTTTAAAGCACTTTTACTGACCTTGAAGTTCCAATAATAGCAAAAGCCCATTTTTTAACTCCCAAAATTTTGTGAGCATAACTGTATAATAGCAAGATCTTGAACAGCAGGGTCTCCAAAGAAGTAAAGATGAGGGTGCATGGTGGGTGTAAAGGATGCTGTTAAAGACAGAAAAAAGATGGGTTGTGTGACTATGGGCAAGAGTCAGTGCTTCCCTGGTGACCTAAGGGTGAGGGGGTCTGGGGATTCCCTGGGATATCTCTGGAGGGGACCAGACCAAGAGTCACAAAGAATGGGCAAGCAGGGCTTGAGGCCTCTCTGAGAGGAGCTGACACCAAAAAAAGGAAATAAATCGTTATATAGAGAGAGGCAGCTAGATGGCGCAGTGGATAGAGCATTGGCCCTGAAATCAGGGGGACCCAATTTCAAATCGTGCCTCCGACACTTACTATTTACCAGCTGGGTAATCCCTAGGTAAGTCACTTCATCCCAATAGCCAAACAAAAAAAATTTTTTTTGAGAAGTCTGCCAAGGCAGTCCTGGGCAAACCAAGGTATGGATGTGATAGTCTCCCTAAGTGCCCATCTCACCTTTGCCTGGTGTCCATTCCCAGCACTTAGTACAATGCCCTAGCCCAAGAAAGTGTTAAAGAAATGCTAATAGATCACCTGCTTGTTCTGTACCTTGTTGTAACCTATGGGATTGGCCATTTAAGAATTTATCCAGGGTCATACTTTTATCACATTTCAGAAAAAGAAATTGATCCCTGATCCTGCAGATTAAGGGGCTGATTTCTGCCTTTTACAGCATATCAAGGGTTTGGTGGTTTGTTTTTTCACTTGAGATAAAAATACTTGTTCGAGTTCATTTTATAGACTTCTAGATGAAATAAGCTTTGTTCGGGGTCACCCACCTAGAATCAGGGGTGGAATTAGCACCTTGTTCTCTCTGAATCCAAGATAAGAACTCTTTCTAGTAGATGCAAAGTCCTGCTCAGGGCAGGTCAGAGATTAGAGTTTGTCCCCATCCCATCCAGTCATCAGCAAGGTGTTCACCCTCTGTACCCTGGACCACAAGTGGGCACTTGATACATATCTGATGTGATGAATGCTTTGCAACCGGGAAGGACTCAATGCAGGTTTGTGGCTTCCAGGGAGACCGAGGTTTCCAGGCCTCAGGCAACTCAAAGGTATGGGCTGTGATGAATAAGTTTAACCCCCAAACCACAGAAACTCAGGCAGTTTTCACATTGGTTTTTCCTTTTTGTTTGGATAACCAAGTATTATCAGTAATATCCTCTTTATCCTACACACCTGGCTGAAGCTCTAGAACCCAGAGGTGAGTGATTTAATTGTACAGAGAATTCCCAAAAGATTTGCTTCTGGTAGAACAGCTGAAATCGAGTATTTATTCCTGGAAAGCCATATTTTCTGTAGGCTCAGGAGCAGAACCACCTGGCACCTGGGATTGTTTTTTTGACAGCCCCTTGGGGGGGAAAGGTCAGGAAGCCTCACTCAGTATGATGTGTAGTGGATAAAAGGCCTCAACTTGTCTCAGAAAAGCCTGGGTTCAAATCCCGTCTTGGAGCAAGTACAGAGAGCTTTTAGACTTGCAAGAGCTTTATACGTATTATTTTATTTGATCTTCCTCTAGCATAGGTACTGTTATCATCTATTTTAACAAATGAGAAAATTAAAGCAGCCAGAGATAAAGTGACTTGCTCAGGATTCTGCCAGCAGGTGTTGTGAATAGTCTTCTGATCCCTAGGCCCAAGGCTCCATACCACTTCTACACCTGACTGCCTTATATGCCCCTGCTGCAGGAAACCTGGCTGAGGGAAAACTAACCTGGGAACTCTTTGGAGTCTCTGCCTACCACTGTTTCTTGGAATAATCAAGCTTCCTCTCTTGTAGCCTGCTAGCCATCAGGTTCTTACCTAGTCTAAACTTATAAAGGGATTTCTTACCATGCACTCCACTTGCTAAAGCTTTAGAAATAGCTCAGGTAATGAGAAAAAGAAAATCAGCGGAATGAGAGAGGGAAGAAGGTTATTTTTTGCAGAGATGATCATCTACTTCAAGAACTCTAGAGTGTCAACTAAAAACAAATTCAAACAATTGGTAACTTCCAGAGTTGCAGAATATAAAATAAAATCCACTTATATCTTCAACATTTCTGTGTACAACTAATAATGTCCAGAAGGGCAGGGGAAGGGAGAGGAAGGGGGAGTGGAAGTCCTTTACCTTCCAGATAATCTGGGACTCCAAACTGCAATTCAAGCAGGATTTGGGGGAGGAGGTACAGAGTGTGTAGAGAAAAGGAGTAGTTTGTCAGCAACAAATAATAAAATGTTCTCTTTTTTGAGCAGGAGTGGGTGATTTAGTTGGTACAGAGAATTCCCAGTAAGGAAACTCCTGAAGGCAAAGAAAATCAGCAACTTTTTATCTCAGCCCAAAGGAGATACAGGAAAGTTGAGTCTCTTTCCCAAGTTCCCAGAGTAGATCCAGAGCCATGTCCAGCAAAGGAAGAGACTGGGACCATAAGAAAGATGCCTGCTACTGAATAATGCTGAACTGACAGCTCTTCCCAGAATTAGGGGAAGGGACAGGAATAAGCATTCATTAAGCTCTTATTATGTGCCAGGTGCTACTAAGCAATTTATAAATACTCCCTCTTTTTAGAGTGGAGCATAGGAAGGCAGATGTGAGAGTTGAGTAAACTTTTTAATCTGCTTCCTCATCTGTCAAATGGGAATCACTTCTACCTATCTACCAGGATTGCAGTGAAGCCCAAATAACAACGCACTTCGAAAACCTCAAGGCACCCTAGAAGGGCTATAGTTGTTAGATCATTGACCAGAGCAGCCAGAAGAGTCTAGAAGTGGTGGTGTGGTGGGCTCCAAGTGAAATGTCTTTCATCAAAGTCTGGGGTCACATCACCAGAACCCTGAGGTCCCAGGGGAGGCTGCAGAACCAGCCTTTCTGGCCTTTCAAGGTCCTCCAACTCGATTTGGTTTGGCTTTTACATCTTATCAACCATTAGTTCCCTTTATGCACTTCGTGTTCTAGGCCAATCGGCTCACTGGCCAGGTCCCAAGGTGGCCATGCTGTTCCTCATCAGAGCACATGCTGTCTCCCCCAAATATCTCCGAGTTCTCCCACCTCACCTTGACCCTGACTCTCTTCCAGGACCGCCCCCTCCAACTCAAAAGTTTTCCAAAGTACTTCCTCCCTTTCTCAGAGATTTCTTTTCCTTTCTCCCAAATTCTGCTTTTATTTATGTATTATTCTGTCTCCCCAGAGAGCAGGGAAGGTCGTAATTCTAGGACCTATAGTGCCACGTGGCACCCAGTAGGTGTGTTTTTAAAGTTATGAAAACATTTTTAAACCGATCATTTTTAGGTTACTTTAGATTTAAACTCAAACACTACCAGCTAGCTCCACGAGGCCTCCCTCTACCCAACTCTTAACTACCAAGCTATGCTGCTTTGCTTAGTTGATTTCAAAAACAGGATTCGTTTAAAAAATAAACAATTTCCAAATCGTCAACAGAGAGACTCATCTGTTCCCTGAAATGGTAAACAATGCAGTCTTCTCAGAATTTGTCTGTACCCCGGGATGTAGGGAGAACAAAGCCAGTCTAGGTTTTTGTGTTTGGAAGAGGGCGGGGGACTGTTTTTCAGCTCACCCCAAACCATATCGAGCAAGTGAATTCTCTGGCTGACAGGAGTTAGCACCATACCCTCTATTTCTTATTCCTTAGAAATGTCACTTTAATAACAAAACAGCAATAAGGATTTTCTAAGAAATAACATTTTTGGTGGACAGAATCACCTTAAGTGGCCTTTCAGAAATGACTTTATAGGACTGAGAACCATCTGAGGGAAAGTGAAGTTTTCCTCAAGAGATGTTTTATCGTTATTTTCATTTCAGTTATTCCTCTTTTTAGGTCACCTAGGTAGCTTATCTGGTCTTTCACAAACTCTTTTTGCTTTAGACTATAAAGTGATTAACTGTCCTCTGATTCTTGGGCTAGGTCATCAAGGTCAGGGATTCTCAAAGTCCTTTAGTTTTTTCTATCACTGAAATTTAAATTCATGGCCTGAACTCCCTGCAAGGCTCAGCTCCAGTGCCCCATCCGAATCCTGAGTCACAAGCTCTCTGAACTTCAGTTTATTCACCTGACAAATTCAGGAGTTGGGTTTCCAAAGCCTCTTCCTGCTTCAGAGCTAGGATGATGATAGAAGAAACCTTTCTCTGTAGATTTCCTCTAGCTGTTAAGTGTTATAGGCAAACTTGTGTGTGTACACAGGAATATGTAGAGCTGTCTGTGACAGGCCTTAAGGGGTTCTTGAATCTGACACTCATTTTACAGATGAAGAGATTAAGGCCTATAGAAGTGACCTGCCCAGAGCCTACACAGCTGTTGATCATCTGAGACAGATGAGAACCTAGCATCTGCTCCATTCACGCCACCAAGCTGTAGCCAAATTTGTTGTGTCCCCTACAGTCCAATACATAGTGACACATAGTAGGCTCATAATTCAGGTTGGTTAAAATCCGTTTCTTGCCCTGAGAATAGACAGTCACTGCCAGCACATACTGAAAAAATGCAGGTGCATGAGTCAAGGCAGGATCACACTTGGTTTTCCTCCAGGGTTTGCCTGCTGGAACATCGGACATCCTTGTGCTGATGCATTTCAGAAATCTTTGTCTTCTGTGCTCCCCTCTCTGAGGGCACCAAAGAGAGAAAGGGAGAGGAATAAGCAGTTCTCAATTCCATCCCTAAGTTAGGAATTAGTTTTGAAAACTAGAATATATTCTGTTCCTATTAAGACTGTCATTTTTTAATTGTTCTATAAGAAAAGACGACAAGGAGCAGACTGATTTCAGAAAAGCCTGGAGAGACTTACATGCACTGATGCTGAATGAAGTGAGCAGAACCAAGAGAACATTGTACACAGCAACAAGATTGTGTGATGATCAATTGTGGTCTTTTCAGTAATGAGGTGATTTAGGCCAGTTTGTACAGATTGTGATGGAGAGAGCCATCAACATCCAGGGGTAGGACTGTGGGGACCGAGTATGGATAAAATATAGTATTTTCACCTTTGTTGTTATTGTTTGTTTTTCTTTCTCATGTTATTTATTTATTTATTTATTTTTTGCCTTTTGATATGATTTTTCTCACACAGCATAACAAATTGGAAATATATTTAGAGGAATTACACATGTTTAACCTATACTGGATTACTTGCTGTCTAGAGGAAGAGAGTGGGAGAAAAATCTGAACACGAAGTTTTGCAAAGATGAAAGTTAAAAACTATCTTTGCATGTATTTTGAAAAATAAAAAGTTATTATTATTATTCCCCAGTGGTATTTCTGAGTTGAGATTACTAGTGCCTCAAGGAGCAGACATAGCACAGAGAAGGCTTGGTAGTGCCTTGGACTTTATGTGGAAGACAATCCTGACAGTTTACTTCCACTCCTATAATACGCTGATCACAGATCCCTGGGTGTTGGGTGCCCACTTCCAAGACCAAGACTACAGGTAAAGAGAAGTTAACTGTACCAGTTAACCAAGACAACAAATGAGCACCTTCTGTGAACAGATAGTTGACACTGTTGATTGCCTTCTCTTTTTGAATATGCTCTGTTTTCTTGACAATTTTGTCTACTGATTCACCTCCAACCTATCTGACCATTCCTTGGGAATCTTTCTCTGATTCTTCATCCACATCATTGGCTTTAACCATATCTTCCATATCTCTGCCTCCTTTCTTAACTAACTTTAATCACTGAATGGGCATTGCCTCAGTCAAGCTGAGACCTGTTAAAGTCCTTGCTTAAAAAGGCCAGGGTCTCCCACTGCATCCAGGGCCACCTCCAGTCGAACTGATCTATTATATCTGGCCACTGTACCCAGAGGGCTCTGGGGAGTAGGAAATGAAGCACAGCCCTTCCTCATTTAAATCCAACTCACTTGCATGTCATGGCATCACCTCCCTGATGTCATGATCCTCTTGGAAATCTAACGACAACCACCATCACCAATTAGAATGAGAGTTAAGATAATCACCACTCAGGGGAATGGATAGCCTAGGAAAGAAGGGGTCATGGGCAGATAGCCTGACAGCAGGATATGGGGTGAATCCGGAAGGATATAGTGGAAAAAAATCTCTGAATTTGTCAAGAGGATTATGTGATGTGATTAAAAACAAGCCATTTCACCACCCTGCAAAGGTGATAAAACGGGATAATAATGCCAAGAGAAGTTAATTTACAAGGTTGCCGAATCAGCAGTCAAATATGGGAGGGAACATACTGTAGGTGAGCGTAAACTTTTGCCAAATTTTTATCATTATTCGAGCAGGAAACTCTAGATAGATGACTTTGGCAATTACGCCTACAATCCACAGGAGAGGAAGTGAAGATTTGGGGTAATGGCACTCCTAAACTAGAAGAGCCTGAAGCTTCTCAATTTAGAGAGGAAGAAACTCACCTCTGGCCATCCTCTGGCGATGGAAAGTGACCACAGACACATTACAGTGCCTCCCATCCCCCAGTGCAAAGCATAAGCAAGTGCCCTGATCTTAAAGAACTGACAAGTTTAGACAGAAAACACCAACCCAGGATGGGGCACCTTCTGAAGTTCCCAAGGCGCAAGAGTTCAAATCCAGCCTCACCCTGGGGCACGTAACCCTGTTTGCCTCAGTTTCCTCAATTGTAAAATGGAGATCCTAATAGTACCTAGTTTGCAAGGTTGTTGGGAGGACTGCATGAACTAACATCTATAAAGCATTTAGTGCCTGGTATATCTAAGTCGTTTTATAAATGCTCCTTCTTTTCCTTCATTCCAATCAATCCCAAACTTATTGGAAAGAGCAATTCACCAAACAAACCAACTTTTAGGAACTGAGCATTGGAACACAACACAAGGAAAATGGGAGACAACCCCTGGTCTCAATGCAGACCAGCCCTGGTATGAGCCAAACAAAGGGCACTACCTAGAGCAGGATAAGGGACTTGCCCAAAGTGACATGACCTGTACCTGTCAAACATAAGGTGTCCCAAAAGTCTGGGTGCAGTTTTAATTTTAAAATTAAAACCACAACCAAACTTTGGGGCACTCTCTATGTACCAAATAAAGATGTGGGAAGGTAGAGTCAGGAAAAGTTAAGGAAAAGTAGCCGATTGCTTTAGGAAACGGAGGGGAGGGAAGGAGGGAGGGAGTTTGGCGGGGAGGGATTGCCCAAGGAGAGGTGAGAAAGGAGAGCATTCTGGGGCTTGGGGGGGCTCCACTGCAGTCTTCCTCAGTGCCCGGATCAGCCTGTCAGGAGTAAGACTTAAAGTATAAGAACTAGAAAGTTCGGAAGGGTCGTAAAGGGGGTAAAATGTTTGGGGAGAATGTAATTTTACTCTGGAGTTCATAGGAAGTCTTTGAAGTTTCTGGAAGGGACCTAATGGATGGCAGAAACCAAACCGGAGAACTCTCGCCAATATATTAAGAAAAACGGCGCTGGTTCTAGAGTCGGGAGTCTATCCCATCGTTGGCATCACCTGTATGTAACCTTGGGCAAGCAAGTCACATGATGGTCCTGTGCCTCAGTTTCAACATCTGTAAAACGACCGAGGAAGCCTTCCAGGCGGAGAGAGGCTGCCCCGCTCCCCTTCTGGGGCAAGCGTTAATGCCCAGTAACTTTTTCTCTTTACACCGACCCCCAAATCCGCCTCGATTCAACTTAGACGATTTGCTCTGGGTGATGCTCTCTAGATCTGCGCATTCCGTCCAGTTTTCAAATGGGGGGGGGGGGGGGGGGGGGGGGGGGGGAGGAGAGGGGAAAGAGAAACTGCCCCAATCACTGCCCACAACAGGCGCTCAATCCAATGGTGCTCAGGAATTGCTAATTAGTGCGTGCTTACCTTGCACACGATCCCAGAGGAACAACAAAAAACGAATCGAGCCACGGGTCGCGAAGATAGGCCGAGGGTCAAGGGGTCAAAGGGCAGCCTCCGTCCTGAAGTAGAAAGACCCCGCAAGAGCTCCCACCGCACATTCGCTCACCCCGCGGCAGAGGCGGAGGCGGAGACGACCCGGCGCTGAGAAGCTGCGGCCGCACGCACTCCAGCGCCGTCTGGGTCTGCTGCTGCTGCTGCAGAGCTTCTATAAACATCTCCACTGCGAGCAACTTGTCACGGGGGTGGGCGGAGCCTAAATTCTTCCAATAGCAGCTCGCGCTTCTCTTCGCCTTGGCCAATCAGCGCGCGGGGAAGGTAAATTTAAACCCCCCTCCCCCCCCCTCAACTGAGATATGAAGCGAGGAAGCGTTTTTGTAAGAAAGTGCGGTCCCTTTGGGAGGCTAGAGGCGGGATTTTCCTCCAACTACAGCCTATCAGAGTGTAGCACCTCCGGAGAGACAGCACCAGGCTCCAATTGGAAGCAGCTTGCGTTTCGCTTTCGGGGGGCAGTTGGCTGCAGTGTGGTTGCAAACTTTTTTTTTTTTTTTTTTTTTTTTTTTTCCCCGGAAAGCTTCGGTTTCCCGGGAGATCCCAGGCGGTGCAGTCGAGGCTCGGGGCCATGGCCAGAGGTAGCTTTCCAGGAGTCCGGCCGGCTGGCCCGGCGACTGGGACGTCGGGAATGGGGCCTGGGGGTGGAGAGGAGGGGGAGGTTTCGCGTGGTCGTTCTTGCGGGATAAAATTCCCTCACTCAACCCCACCAGGTGTCTTCCCCACGCCTGAAACTGTGGCGGGGACCGAGGGGGCGGGGGGAAGAGAGGGAGTCGGCCTCTTTAGGTCCCCTTTTAAAAGTTTCTTTCCTTTTACAATGTCCTACGGGTCCGGGAAAAGAGGTTTGATCCCTTCCTCCTGCTAGGGGGCCGGGGATGAATTCTAGAAAGGGGGGCATTTGGTGAAAATAATTCACGTTCGTTTTTGGAGTTGTTGTCTGACAACTTACAGCTTACAGTTTACGGCTTGTCTGACCTTCTAGCTGAGGGTGGGAAGAGTTGTTATCCCCATTGTACAAGTGAAGAAACTGAGGCTGGGGGAGAGAGCTCATGGCCTTCGCTTCAGAGGCAGGGAGGGAACTGAGAATTCTTTAGTTCCAGCCCTCGCTCCTTTGACAGAGGAAACTGACCTTGAAAGAGAGAAAAGTGGCTTGTTTGACCCAGATCATCAGGCTCTTGGAGGAGAAGGGAATCCCTGACTCCCTATTTCAAATGCAGATGCTGTTTCCATCACAAAACTCAGATCTCCCTTCCTTCCCCCCTTCCACTTTTCTTCCATGAAAATGTCCAGCCCAGAACAGGTCTGTCAGTTGGAGCACAGTTCTGAGTTAAAGTTGTTGGGGATGTTTTATATATATATATATATATATATATATATATATATATATATACACACATGTGTTTATTTATATATAAACATATATGTGTATGTGTGAGCAGTAACCTCGGTGGAACAAAACTGGCAGTCCTGTATCCCAGGCCTGTCTCTTCCCTCCTACTTGTTGGGAAATGGCCATAAGTAAATTCCTTTTTATTAGAGATACCACAGGATTTGTCCAATCTTCTGCAAGGTTTTCTTCCTAAATGTTTTAGAGTTGAAAGAGATCTTAACAGATCATATATACTGAATAATTCATTTTAGAGAATGGTAAACTAAGGTAACCACAGGCCGCTAAGTGGTGCTGAATATAGTGCCAGGCTGAAGTCAGGAAGACTCATTTTCCTGATTTCAAATCCCATCCCAGCACTAATTGTGTGACCATATGAAAATCACTTCACTCTGTTTGCCTCAATTTCCAAATTAACCGGAAAAGAAAATGGCAAACCCTGCTAGGATCTTTGCCACGAAAATCCCAAAATGGGGTCAGGAAGAGTCAGACACGAGTGAAACTAATGAACAAAAACAAAACAAATAGGTCTAGGATAATCCAATTCAGTCTTACCTCCTATGGAGGACTATGGGTAGTCCACCCCCTACCCATAAACTTGTTGAAAGAATAAATGAATGAACCATATGAGCTATCCCCCTGCCATTCAGCTAAGCAACCAATGGAGCCAGGTCAAAAATGGAATAGGATTCAATCGGACTCAAAGAGTCCCTATTATATATACTTATTATATGCAGAGCAGTGGGAAGGGAGGCTTGTCAAATGATTATGGCAGCTTACAATCAAACTGGAATCCTAAAGAGTGTCTTGGGTGAGCACTATTTTTGTTGTCACGGCAGTGAAACTCACTTCGGGAAGCAAACTTTAACTGAAGGCAGACACTGCATCTGAGACAGTTGGGAGTGGACACCTTCTCAAGCAGTTCAGTTGTGGCATTCTTCTAAACATTCCAAAGCGCCATGTTACTGTTAGTTTAATAATTTATATATGGTCTTAGTGGTACTCATCATAGTGCACTGGGAAAAGCTCTGGATTTGGACTGTAAAGAACGCTCAACTCTGTTGTTTATTGTCTATGTGACCCTGAGAAAGTTATGTAATTTCCCTGTGCCTCAGTTTCTTCTGTAAAATGAACAAAGTAGACTAAATGATCTCTGAGGTTCCTTCCAGCTCTAAATCTGTGATGCTTTTGAAGTACTCAAGAGCAAAATCATCCTGTTCTGCTCCCAATGAGGCAGTATAGTCTTGTGAAAAGAGCTTAGGCCTTGTAGTCGGGAGATCGCCAGTCAAATTTCAGCATTTACCTGTAATATTTGAAACTATGTAAGTCATGTAAGTGCTAGGAAGCTGTTTTCTTTCTCGTAAAATTGAAATAATAACATATTCAGCTGCTTCACAGAGTAATGTTAATATGGTATTTTGTAAATGTTAAGCAAGATAGACATTCAAGTTGTTTAAATATATTTGAACTTTGTTGTTCTCCCAGATTTCCCTTAGGAGGATATGTCCAAGTGAGACATGCCACTTTGCAGATGGAAAAATGAGGCATAAAATATTTGAAATTATAGGATTTTCTGACAAAATACTGACAGAAAATTATGACTAAAATATCTTCAAATGTACAGTATTTTAAAGTGTATTTGTCCATTTAAAAGATTTAATCTGCTGAGATCTTTATGTAACATTACCCCTTTTTATTTTAGCATTGGAAGTCAAATGAATAATTGAAATCATTTTTACATAGAAAAATCCCCATGCCATTTACAAATGACTATAAGTAGTCAAAGAAATATGTGTCCCCACTATTATTAACTCAAAGAGATATGTGTTCCCACTGTTAATTTAGCTGTACTGTAACGTGTACAATATGATGCTGACTCTCACTTGTAATGCAGTAATTAGGATAATTTCTCCCTCTCCCCCCATTTCCACATTAGGATCTAATCTGAAGTATAATATGGTAAAATGGAAAGAGCAGAGAGCCAAATGGTAGGTAGGGAGACTGCCCTCTTTTCTAGCTATGGCACTGTGTGACCACGGGCTAGTCACTGTACCTCTGGGAACAGCAAATTGGCTCTGAGGGTTGAGGGCTGGGTCTGGAGGCAGAAAAGACCTGAATTTATAGTAGGCAAGTCATTTACTCTGTGCCTCAGTTTCCTCATGTGTAAAACGAAAGTAAATAATAGTGTGCCCTTCCTGGGATTTTTTTTGGAGAAACAAATGAGATAATATTTGTAAAAAGTTTAGCAGTGTCCAGCCCATAGTAAGTGCCTAATAAATGCTTGTATCCTTTTTTTTTAAAGCCCTCTTTCCCTCTCTGTAAAAAAAAAGGGGGGGGGATAATTTTAGGAATACTGACTTCATAAGATTATTTTAAGGGAAGCTGTTTAATAAATTCAGACTATAAATGAAAAACCACGAAAGCCCCTTAACTTCATCCTTTCCACCAACGAGGATCTGATGCAAATATACCAGACTTGAACTAGGATTACAATCAGAATTATTATTTCTGAGGTTCTATGATCTCACGAATTTTTCTAATGTTACTAAACCTGATTCCTGCTTCTTAGAATGAAATCATGGGTTTTTAACAGATTTGATTGACATCTTATTTTCATATAACCTAGAATGTCTACTCTCTCCTGCTTTCTAGAGAGTCACTCTTCCTAACAAAGAATTAAAAAGAAAAAAGGGAAGAAAAACTCCCATAGACCTTTCATTTTTGCTTTCGGACCAAACTTGGTCTTTACCACTTCACAAGAGTGAAATCATTTTTGAAACTGATCTTAGGCTTAGGAAGCCCCACCCCCATTGTTTACATTTGCCCATGCCCATTACTACACTGTGGTCGACTTTATTTTTTTTTTTTTCTCCTAGTTTAGGGCATTTCAATGTAGATTTTATTTTATTTTATTTTTTAAGTTCCCATTATTCTTTTTTTTTTTTTTTATTTAATAGCCTTTTATTTACAGGATATATACATGGGTAACTTTACAGCATTAACAATTGCCAAACCTCTTGTTCCAATTTTTTCACCTCTTACCCCCCCCCCACCCCCTCCCCTAGATGGCAGGATGACCAGTAGATGTTAAATATATTAAAATATAAATTAGATACACAATAAGTATACATGACCAAAACATTATTTTGCTGTACAAAAAGAATCAGACTCTGAATTATTGTACAATTAGCTTGTGAAGGAAATCAAAAATGCAGGTGTGCATAAATATAGGGATTGGGAATTTAATGTAATGGTTTTTAGTCATCTCCCAGAGTTCTTTTTCTGGGCATAGCTAGTTCAGTTCATTACTGCTCCATTAGAAATGATTTGGTTGATCTCGTTGCTGAGGATGGCCTGATCCATCAGAACTGGTCATCATCTAGTATTGTTGTTGAAGTATATAATGATCTCCTGGTCCTGCTCATTTCACTTAGCATCAGTTCGTGTAAGTCTCTCCAGGCCTTTCTGAAATCATCCTGTTGGTCATTTCTTACAGAACAGTAATATTCCATAATTTTCATATATGTGGTCGACTTTAGTACAAAATTCAACAAATCTAACAAACATTTATTAGAGCAAGTGCCTTCTCTGTGCAATGTATTGTGTTAGGAATGAGGGTGCTGGTAGGAAGTAAAAGTCCCTAAAGAAGCCCTGTGGTAGATAAATTAAAACCATAATCCTAGCTGGTGCCTTGGAGCAATCTGTGATTGCATCAGGGTAGGAGAAACCCCCTCTACCGATGCAAGTTCTCACCTAACAGTTTTAGTCCTTGAGAGTTGCCTGGAAACTGATAGGTTAAAGGGACCCGTCCAGAGTCGCCTTGCTACTATATATCTAATTCTTCTGCCTCTGAGAGGAGGCTGTCTCTATCTACTAGCCACTAAGTTGATACTTTGTGCTGAGATTTCACAGTGCTCTGAATACAAAGTGACAAAAGGTGGGGGAAGGGGGAGAACATGCAGACTCAGCATCGTATATGGGATTGGGGTTCATGGCCCTATGTCATTAACCCCCTGTCACCGAGGGTTCCTTGCAAGCTAGCAAAAGACATGCTCCTAATTAAATAACCTTTGTAACGCTGGGCGATTACTTCAATCCGTCTAAATCGGTGGCCTCCATTCCCTAATTGAAACCTTGGTAATTAATGACAGTTTGAGGCGCTAGGTGGCGCAGTGGATAAAGCCCTGAATCCGAAGACCCATCTTCGCGAGTTCGAATGCTGCCTCAGATGCTATAGCTGTGTGATCCTGAGCAAGTCATTTCATCCTGTGTGCCTCAGCTGTAAAACTCCTCAGTTTTCTCATCTGTAAAACTGCGCTGGAGAAGGAAGTGGCAAGCCGGCCCAGTATGTCTGCCAAGAAAATCCCAAAGCGGGATCTTGGAGAGACCAACTGATTAAACCAGAATAACAACAGCCACTGCCTATCTCTAGAGTAGACTGGGTCTCTCAGCCAGACCTTCAGGCTCCTTTTCCTCCCTCAGCCTGTGAATTCAGTAAAAGGGCTGCTGAGGAAAGCCTCCAAGACTGAAAAAAGTCTCTCAATAGTTCTTGTGCTTTTTGACTTTCCCTCATCGCTACTCCCTTGTCCTTTCCTGATGGATCTTGGGACCCTAGTCTGAGAAAAACTGCAGTAGTAGCTTTGTCTTTCCGCTGGCAGTACCTGGTTTGCAGCTTACTCCGGTTTTGCCATTTGTACTGTTCACAAATGCTTCTTTCCCTCTCCTTCCTCCTTTGCTCATTTCATTTCTTTGGAAAGGTTAGTTTAAGGATGATCCAAAGGTATTTAACTGCCCTCCCCCCCAACCCCCTGGGCTAGATTGGGAAAAACTGATCCTGCCTTTCCCTGCCCTGATAGCACAGGCTAGAGCCAGGCTGGAGTATGGGTCCCCGTTTCTCTGCTCTGCCCCAGGCCATAAAAGAACACCTTGGAATGTCAGAGCTGCAAGGATCCCTCCGAGATAGTCTAATTCAACCTGCTCATTTCGGAGATGATGAAACTGAGGACCGGGGAGTATGAACGACTTACCCAGGGTCACGAATAGTTGAGACTAGAAACCCGGTTAGTTCGGCAGCCCTCTTTCCAAAGACCCCTCCCCCCTTGAGTCTCCCCACCCCCTTGGGTGGGATGGGTGTGGAGGGGGAAGGATGGGGTGAAGATTATCATCCCGGGTGCCCTCCCAAGGGCCCAGTTTAGCGGGAGGAGGTGGGCGACCCAGGACGGGCTTGGGGAGGAGACCGGGACAGGGGGTGGCGGGGTGCCGGAGGTCGGCGCGTGCCGGGGGCCCGGCGGGACGGGCTGGGGAGGTACGCCGCGGCGGGCGCGCGCGGGGCCGCGGGGGCGCAGCGCGGCATGCCCAGGGGGCGGGCTCGCTGTGCGCCCGGGCGCACGGCTCCGTGCCCGCCCTCGTCCTCGGCGGCCGGCCGGCTTAGGTGGCTCCTTCTCGGCCGCTCGCTCGCTTGTTCGCTCGCTGGCGGGGCCGGCGCCAGGGCCCTTTAAACATGGCTGCGGTGGGAGGCGCCGCACCGGGCCCGTTTGGCCCCGTAGCCCGCCCCGCCGCACCCTGAGCCTGAGTCGTCCCCTCTCCCCAGGCAAGAAGATGTCCAAGACGCGCGCGGAGGAGGCGGCGGCGACCCCGGCCGGAGGAGCAGCGGCCCCCGCCCCAGGCCCGGAGACTGTGGACCGGAGGAACCCAGCGCGGCCCAGGACCAACGGGGTAAGGCGAGCCCCGGAGCTGCGACCAAGAAAGGGTTTACGGGGGCGGGAGGGAGGCAGCTCCAGTGGGGATCCGCCGGAGGTGGTGAGACGTTGGACTGCGAGGGGTTAATGGGGGGGGGGGGGAAGAGAGACGGTTTGCAGGCACGAAAGGGTTAACGGAGGGCAGCCGCCCAGACCCGGGGGAACTCGGCCCGTCTCCGTACGCCTGCGCAGCATGGCACCGGCACCCCCACCCCCACCCCCTAGAAAGTCCACTCGGAACAACGCCCCGCTGCC
This sequence comes from Sarcophilus harrisii, assembly GCF_902635505.1. Taxonomy (NCBI): domain Eukaryota; kingdom Metazoa; phylum Chordata; class Mammalia; order Dasyuromorphia; family Dasyuridae; genus Sarcophilus; species Sarcophilus harrisii. The sequence continues at coordinate 685,017,161 of NC_045426.1, read as the reverse complement.
CCAGGTCGGGGGAGCCGGAGCCCCCGGCTCCCAGCTGGGCCCGCGGTGACCACGTGGGCGCCCCCGCCCCTGCTCCCCGCCCTCCGCTAGGACGTGCCGAGCCGGCTACCCTATCCCGGCTGACCTTTCATCCCCTGCTCCCCGCACCCCTCCGGGAAGCCTCCGGCCCCTCCGGGAGTTTCTCGTGGGTTCTGTGGTTGCTGTTTATTGGCCGGCTGAAGGGGCTGCCTAGTTCTTTCTGAACAAACCCACTCTGTGCTGGTAAGCCCACGGCAGCACCCAGAAAAACCAACTCCAGATCCCTTTCTGCTCGTTGGCCCTGGGGTGGGGGGTGGGGGAGCCGATCGTTAGCCGAAAGATCCAGGAACTGGGGAACCTGTTTTACGGTCAAACTTGTTCTTTCTAGTCCTCTCGGAAGAGCTGAGTAAGCTCCTGGGCTGGGGACTCCTAACCCTGTCACTTGTCTTTAGCATTCTAAGGTAAAAGTTAAGGACGGTCTTTGTGTCACTCTTCCCTGCCTTCATACTCTCTTCTACTTATCTCCCCTCCCCCTCCCCAAGAGAAAAAGCTGTTTCTAAAAGGCAGAAGTATAAAATGTCCCTTTTTAAAGGGCCCAGATTGACTTCCTGCCTGGCAATCATTGCCCTATTATCATCCTTATAAATTCCTCCTATTGTTCATGGCCTAGAAAAGTATTCTTATCTTTCATCGTTCTGACTTAACTCCTTATACACTGAAAATTTCTGCACACTGAAATTCTTTGCTTCGCTTTTAGTATTTCAGTCCTGCCAATAGTGGATTCTGTCCAGGCCCCTCAGCTTCCTCCTACCTCCCCGCCTTTTCCCCCTAAGATGGCAGAGAATGGGGCACCCATGTTTCACAAGTTCTCAAGTACTTTTTCTAAGGTTGGCTTAAAGAAATTTTCTCCTCCTTGGTTAACTTTGCCCTCCTAATGTAAAGAATTGTCAATTGTTAAAAAACTGCTTAACTCGGGGAAGTTTATCTTGGGAAGTGCTTACCAGGCCAGGGACTCTCATTAAATATTTTCTTACCAACTGGACCAGAGCAGTTGGTCTTGTTGTCTGAAACCTTTCTCAGTATAGTGGAAATCAGGAACAAAGAGTCCATGTCCAGCTCCCAGGTAAATAGTCCAGGCTGGTTCTCCAGTCTTGGAGCTTCATCTTTACTTCTGGCAGATCTAGGATGTGTAATGGCCTCCGCGTGTTTGGTGCAGTTGTTCCACTCGATAGCCCATTCATTTTAGTACCATGTACATTTAAGACCTTCCTTTCATTCCTCCTCCTGTGTCTCATCAAGACTTGGAAGTGACTGAGCCCGAAGCCCAGAGCTGGTAGTAGTCAGTAAGAAAGCAAACCCTATCGGTCTTAGCTAAATTGAAATAAATGGGCCTTTAATAAGACCCACCCACAGTTGTGGACCAGCATGGAAACTAGGGGAGAAAGTTCATGACCAGAAGGCTGGCCACTAAGTAAGGAATTTTTTCAATCACACCAACTGGAAAAACATTTATTAAGAATCTGGTAAGAAGTTATCTGTGTAAGTGGAGGGAATTCTCCTATTAAAGCATGGGTCTTTGAAGTCCATACAGACCTTGTTATTTTACTGTTCAAAAATTATCTTTAATACAACACAGTTCAGTTACTTGAAAGTCTTTGGAGAGTGTATGATTTGAAACTGAGTGATTCTGAGCAGCTAAGAGTGGAAAGAATTAAGGCCTTTCTGACTGGGGGATGCTCACTGTAATATGCCATGCTCCCCCTCCCCCAAACTCTTTGAGAGCTTTGTTGGCTTTTGTGACGTGTCCCAGATGTTGCTGACTCTGATCTCTGGGCTTTACTTTTTGACAATGGATTTGTGTCTTTTTAGGAGAATGTATTTATGGGCCAGTCAAAGATCTATTCCTACATGAGCCCCCACAGATCCTCTGGAACTCGTCCTCCACTCCAGGAGGAAAACTCTGTTGCACATCATGACGTCAAATGCCAGGGGAAAGCCTTAACCGAATTGCACAAGAAAGGAGAGGGTAAGACTCTGAAGGTATTCCTGGTCTGGTGGCCAGCTGGACATCGCACCAGCTGTAATGTTAGGAAGCTCTTACTGGCACCTTGCTTTCCCAATCCCTGATTCCCTAATGGAGATGTTGCTCTCTCTGCCACCTTGCAGTTCCTTCTCAATGATGTAACCTACTGAAGCTTGGTCAGGGATCACGTGCTTTTTTATGGCCTTTCAAAAGACCATTCTGTTTTCATAAACTTCAGCTGGCTGATTTGAGTAGCATCTGTGGGATCTTAGGTGACATTAATGGAGGTCTAATGTCCAGAACAAGGGACATGATGATCACTAGCACGGTCAGACCACAGAAAGAACACAGAGTTCAAGCCTGGGTGCTGTGTTTTAGGAGAGACATTAACAGATATATCTTCTGGAGTACATCCAGGAGAAATAAACAGGATAATGAGGAGATTCAAAACAAGGCCACCTGGGAATTAGATATAATTGGAGATCCATTTTGTAGAAAGAAGGATTAGGCTTATTGGCCCTAGAGAACAAACTAATACCAGTGGGTAGATTTGGAGTTCAACATGGGAACTTCCTAAGAGTCAAAGCCAGTCAGAAGTAGAATAGGCTACCTCTGAAGGTAGTGAGCTCTCCATCCCAAGAAGTCTTCAGGGGGAGGCCAGTACTTGTTTAGGATCATTATGAGATTCATGTCCACACTTTGGGCACAGGGAGGATTAAATGACTGCTAAGGTTCTGTTATTCTCTTCAGCTTCCCTTTTCAGTCTCGTAATTCTGCAACATGGTAGGACTGTCATGCAATGAAACCAGCTATCGAATCCAAAGATATCATCTGAACCCTGAAAACAAGGGAAAGGCCTTCCAGAAATTTTAGGCCAGTACAAGATCATTGGCATATACATATATGTCTGCGCATATGAAAATTGGACCTAAGCCTCAGGCAAAGGGCTACCTTTTAGAGAGGGAGTCACCTTGTCTCCATTTTCCTATGAGATGTCCAGCCAGCAGCTACCACTGGTTTAGATGCAGTATAGGATTGCGATCTTGAAGATAAGTCCAGCCTTTTATTTCATAAAGAAGGAAACTGAGCACTCTCAAGATGATCCATAAATAGGAGAAGTAAGATTCAAATTGACTTCCGACTCCAGTGACTCTTGGTCCTCTGAAAGATTAGCAGACAAGAAATTAGCAGAATTTCAGGGCAATTTAAGCATAAAAAAGCAGACACAATCCAAGCTTCACTAATTTATGGTGAAGAACACAGTTTTTTTCCGAATTTTAAGGGCTTAACAAGAATATTCATAATAGGTTTTCCATGTGGGGAACCTCTGCTCCCCCAAAATCTAGGTGTTCCATTTATTGCTCCTCATTTATAATCCAAAGTAGTACCAGAGTAGTGAGTTGAGTCCTAGGGCCAATGCTGTTGCTTTTGAGAACACTTTCAAGTCAGCATCATCCAAAACCACCAGACCTTTGGTCAAACTATTGTTTTGGCACCACAAAAGTATCAGCCACATGGAAAGGAGCTACTTGTCAGAGCTGGGAAGTGCCTAGAGGTCCCAGAGTGGCAGAGCTAGGTGGGCCTTAGAACAAAGAATAGCTAGCCTGGGCTTAAGGGCGCAAAGAATCTGGAAGGACGGAACTGGGAGTTAGTTTAGAATGCAGGATGTCAGAGCTGGGTAGGGTTACGGAAACCCTTTTAGGACATCTGGCATTATTTTCATGACAAAACTAAGATGTTTCCATTTTAAACACTGTAAATATTGAGAGCTCTAACCCATGTAAACAAAAGCTCTTTGAGGCAGGGGTCCCCAGTTTTTAAGAGTGTCTTGGGCTCCTGAGACCAAAAAGTTGAGAACTATCGGTCCAGTCTATAGACTGGACCAATTTTACAGATGAAGAAACTGAAGAAGGCTCCCTCCTGAGAAAAGAGAGTCACTTGCCCATATTTTCAAAGAAGGTTAAAGGGCCTTTCTTACCATGTTCCCTTCTCTTTTCCCCATAGAAACAACATTACACATGGTGGGCAGGTTCACAGATCTGTTCACAAAAGCCTAGTTGACTCATAATGGAGCAGAAACAGTCATGTTAATATTGTGGAGTAATGGAGATACTTGGGGGAGAGGCTATTAGGGGCGGGGTCTCCAAATGACCATTTAAACACAACTTTTATAGGAAAAACATGTTTAGCCTTCCAAAGGAACTCGCTTGTAAACTAGCTTTTGAACCATAGCTTGTTTATAAATTGGAGATATCCTATTGTCTCCAATTAGACACGCTCTTCAGCTGTGGTGAGGAGACCTCTGCCAACTCGGCAGAGGGGAGGGAGCGGTTCCTGTTGTCCCCATCCATGCCCTTCATCCTGTAGGGACTCACCCCCCACCTCATCTTCCGTACTCCACCCTCTGAGGCCCTAAACTTTGTTCTTAAAGCCATAGCCCACCAATTGATATTAGGCAGCTATGGTAGATATATGGGAGAGAGCCTTGGGTTCCAGTCTTGAGATGTGTGATCCTGGGCAAGTAACTCAGTTTACCGAACGACTGTTTCCTTGTCGATAAGATGGAGATAACAGCTCTGGCCAAGTCCATTCTCCTTGAGTGAAATTTTAGACTTTAGTGATTGTGAGGTGGCAGTTTGCTGAGGAGTGAGCCCCAGTCACCGCTGGCTCTTGGTCTCACGCCTGTGCCAGCTGCACAGAACTTGAGCTGCATCCCGAGCGGCGCAGCATGGCACAGTCCCCTGTCCTGCATTGGTGCAGGCCCCATGGCATCTCTGTAGCTTGTGTGGAGTTCGTATAGTTACCACAAAGGGCAGATGTCTTTTTTGCCTTGGGCTCTTTTTAAAGTTAGTCAGCAGCAAAGGGCTGGAGTGAAAGCTGCTCCAGAAGGGCACTGGCAGTGAGTCCGTGTCTTTGTCCTCCCTTTGTCTACAGAGAAAAGGATTGGCATCAACGCACCGGCGAGCACTATGAAATCAGAAGAGCAGAAAGGCAAAGAATTGAGGAGGGATTCTCTGGAGCCCCTTCCAAACCATAAATCTATAGCTGTAGGAAACCCCAAAGCCATGACGCTGCCCGCCAATGCTGCTGATGCTGCCGGCGCAAAGCACGCCCCGAAGAAACCCCCCAAAACCAAGCAGGCCTCGAGGAGAAAGTAAGTGATACGCTCTCTGGGAAATAAGGGGAGCCCTTATGGCTCTGGCCCCTGGGTTCAAGGGGCCCCAAGCAGATTGCTCTTCTGGAAGATCACTGGCTTAAAACTTGATTTCTTGGGGTGCATGCAGATTTCAGGGTAGCTCATAGCTGATGGGGACAGCCAGGACCTGGAGGGAGCTCCTGCTCCAAGTGTTCTCAGCCTTTTCCAGGACAACAGCCTTTTTTGATCATCAAGGCTTCAGTACGATAATGGTTGTGCTTATCAGTGTCTGGAAAGCCATGATAGGAGTGTCTGGTATGGATGTGGAGTTACTAACCCTTGCAATAATCAGGCAGCTCCATCCCCAGTTGATCTAGGATGCCTTGCTTATGGAGGAAGAAAAGTGGCCCAGAAAGTCAAAGGACCTATGCCAAGGTCACTTAGCCAGTCATAGAGCAGACAGAATTCGAATCAAGGGTCTTGGACTTACTTTTTTCTTCTGCGTTGCCTTGGAGCAGTCTCTTGTTGCTGGCCTGCTGTTGGTTCTTGGAGTCTGGGGGGAGGAGGAGGATCTATGTGACTCTTTGGTTGGTACCGCCCACAGAGAGCTCCTCACCTCTGGGAGTTTGTGGCCTGCAGGTCCTGGATGGGGTGCGACTTTCCAGCCTGGGCTAAAAGCAGCACCAGCAGTGGGCAGCAATATTCTTTCTCACAGGCCTCTGCAGGGCAAACTCTTCCATTTGTTTCTGATTGGATGGGAGTGCCAGAACAGAGGATGGGGGATAAAAGAATGGGGGCCCTAAGGAGGGGATCCTTCAACTCATTTCACATGTGATACACCCTGTGGTTAAAGTGATAGATGGTGCTTCAGAAGTCATTGATTGATTGCCTGCTGTGGGCAGGACACTATCCTGGAAGCTCAGTATCCAAAGGGAAATTTTCTTTGCCCTCTAGAAGATCACAGCTTTGTAAGAGGGTGTCTGTCTGTCTCTCTCTCTCTCTCTCTCTCTCTCTCCCCCACACACACACACACAACCCAACAATAACAACAACAACTACTCTGCAGGTTAGAATGTGACGAGGCACAGGAGAGCCAAAAAAATCAAGGAGGAAAGGATCATTATAGGTGGGGAATCTGGGAGGACTTCCTGGAGGAAGTCTTTATTCCAGGCTTGCACATAAAGATGAGAGCCACATCTCCAGCACTTACAATCCTGGGGATCCCGGGCAAATCAGTCACCATCTCTTGACCTCTCAATTAAATGTCACCCACCTTATAGGGTTATAGGAGAAGTTGGTCAACAAGCATTTATTAAATTTATACTGTATTCTGAGTGCTGGCGATACAAGAAAGAAGACAGTTTCTATTGTCTGAGCACTCACAGGCTGACGGGGGAGACGGGGCGCAAACACACAAGATGTAGTCGGAGTCATTGAGAGCCTTACCACAGATGCCTGGACCTGGGAGAGGTTCAGTCAGGCTTCTTGGAGAAGGTGAGGTTTGGGTTGACAACCGAAGGAAATCAGGAGATAGAGACGGGGAAGGAACGCATTCCTGGGGGATGGCCAGGTTTGCTCTAGAACAAAGCGCGTGAGGGTAGAGCCAGGACATAGATACGTGCGCCAAGGGAGCAGAGGCTCTGCAAGGCTGGAGCACACTCAGCAGCCAGGGCGCGAGGTACAGTGTTGTGCACACGCAAAGGCCCCTGTGGAGTGGGACGACAGCCGTCCTGGGGGGCCACCAGGTGCGGGGTGCCTCGGGACTAGGGATGCGAGTACAAAAGTAAGACACCTCCTGGATTTGGAAAGTTCTGACAGTGATCAGTGAGCACATTCTCTGGGATGCTGGCTGGCAGGCAGTGGGATGTAGGCTTCAGGTAACTTTAGGAAGCAGCTGGGGGACCTGGGAAAGGCCCCTCGTGGGTAATGGCTTTGGAGCTAAGCCTTGGAGGAGGGGCCCAGTAGCTGCCGCTTGTGCAGAAAGCCCCAAGGGGGGCAGGGAGGCTGGGCTGGCGAGGCCGGGAAGGGAGGAATAAGAAGGAAAGCCTAATGGCCACCGATTGAGAAGGACAAGGCAAAATTGGGGTGGGGGGAGTGCAGGGAGGATAGCATGGAGCCCAGGCTAGTTGGGAGTACAAGGCCCTTGAATGAATTCAGTAAAGGCAAAAGCATTTATTAACCCTTTCCTGCAAGTCAAGTCTTGGCAACCACATAGACTAAATAAGACAATCCTGGTGGGCTGCAGCAGCAGCAAAAATAGGCATATTTATGTAAGAAATGTTTTTGGTTCTGGGGGATTTTTCATTTCCAGTGGGTTGGGGACTGAAATTGAGAGGTGAGGGGGTGCCTGCTGCATTTTCAGATTAAGATTAATTTAAGATTAAACATATTGCTTAACTTTTATTTCATAACAAGAAACTTCTCCCGAAGTGCAAATAAATTATAAATAGTTTTCAATGCAAAACCAAAACACATCAATAAAACCTTTTTTTAAAGGCAGGATCCCACATGTATTCCTACCACACTGCTAATGCCGGTGGAGGAGAGGGATCCTGCATGAAAGTTGATGCTCCTGTGATTAACCCCTAAAAGCCTGAGACCATTCGGCTACCTAGGAAGTGGTGAGCTGGCCCACTTTAAAGCCTCTTTGCTGCCTGGTGGTAATATTGGGCCTGGGAGTGCCCTTCCAGCCTGGGGAAGAACCATTCTCCAAAAACCATCTCTACCATCATCTCACAACAACTCTGTGAGGTAGGCACTGGAAATATCCTTCCCATTTTACAGATAGGGAGATTGAGTATCAAAAGAGGATCAAAAACTTGGCCACAAGAGTTAAATATATTTTTAATTAAAGCTTTGTATTTTCAAAACATGTGCATGCATAATTTTTCAACATTGACCTTTGCAAAACCTTGAGTTCCAAATCCTCCCCCCATTCCCATGGCAAGTAATTCAATATATGTTAAGCATGTGCAGTTTTTCTTGACATATTTCCACAATTATCATGCTGTACAAGAAAAATCAGATCAAAACTGTGTATGTATAATATATGAAATATATAATATGTATGTATATAAATATATATTTAAAATCAGATCAAAGAGGAAAAAAATTGGAAAAAAAAAACTGCAAGCAAGAAACACAAAAAGAGTGAAAAATACTATGTTGTGATCCCCACTCAGTTCCCAAGAAGTTAAGTATTAAGGTGGGATTTGTACCCCATCTCCCTGGTCTAGTACTTAGCGGGAGCTGTGTTCCCCTCCTGCTCTGATAAGGAGATGCCATTTTGTGACCTCATTTTCCGAAGGCATTTGCATCTGCTTTCTAGAAGAAGATGAATTTTGGCATTTGGGCTGCCAGCCTAGAACTTGTGTACTGACCCCAACATCTTCCTCCCTGCAGAGCTCAGGGAAAAACTCAACAGAATCGCAAAGTCACTGACTATTATCCCGTGAGACGGAGCTCCCGAAAAAGCAAAGCCGAGCTACAGGTAGGTGGAAGGGTGGGGGTACAGATGTTGGCCCTTCTTCTGGGTTTGAGGCGGCCAAATCCTTCTCTCTTCCCCCACCCTCGGCTAAGAATTCCCTCCATCATGTCCCTAATGAACAAGAATCCAGCTTCTGCTTGAAGCCCCAATGGGCTGGAGGGTCCCTGTGGGCACAGACCGGCTCTCTAAAAATGGAAACAGGAAGAGGCATTGCATGTGTTTCTGTGATGACCTTGATCTGGCTCCACAGACCAGCCTCTCTAGCATTCTCTCCCTAGTATCTGCCAGGTACTGGTCTAAGTGGAATCGATAAGACGGGGTTTAGTGCCTGCTGAGCCGAGGGCACAGTTTGTAGAGTTCCCTGAGGCCCCGGTTGTGGGCATCCTGACTGACAGGGTGAGGATGCTCAAACACAGAGAGCTCTGAGGCCCAAGAGCCTACAGCTGGTGTTCCAGGGTAGAGCCCTGGTCAGCTAGAAGGGGACTTAGAAGATTTCTTGGGAAAGATAGGGTCTAAATTGGACAATAAGGATGCCTTGGAATCAGTGGGCAAAGAAAGGGAAGGAAGGCAATCCAGGGGTAGGACCCAGAGCAAAGGAAGGCATGGAAGTGGGAAAGTACTATCTCTGATTCAGGGCAGTTTGGCAAAGACCATGGGATCTGTGCATAGGGGTTGGTTTGGAAGAGGCTTAATAACGGGATTTCACTTTATTTGGTGGTAGTTTAATCCCATGTGTCTTGTTGTATGACTCTTAAAAAGTGAAGTCCAAGAATCCAAGACAGAAGAAAGATGAGGAGCCCTTGGGCTACAGTACAGAGCTGGAGAAAGCTCTGAATGCCAGATTATCTTTCTGACATGCCGGGAAACCACTAAGATACCCTGTGCCCCAGGCAGCCCATTCCTGAGCCTTGTGCTCCCCCACCTCTCCTTCTGCTCTGAAGGGACCCTTTCCCCAAATCCAGAATACTTTGGGCTGGCAGCAGGCCTTGCTCCGAAGCATGGTGGGTGAAGGAGTTTATGAACAAGATTTTAAAGCTTTTAAAGGATCTGTGTGGAAAGTACAGCTAGCTGGGAGCAGCCCGATCAGAATGGGGACCTCCAGAGAGGAAGGCCCAGCCTTATAAAGAGCACCACACTTCTGTTTGTCTGAGGGCCAGAAGACTTCCCCATCCCTGCACTTGGGGTGGACGAATGGCCCCAGAGAATGGGAGACTTCCTATTTTACCTAGGAGGCCCAACTTTTCCAGAGGTACACAGAGGGTATCCGGAATTGGAACCCCCTGATTCTCCACCCCACCACCTTCGTGAATGAGGGATATTCACAGTGCCAAACCTATTGGAAGTGCTGAATAAGTGCTTGTTATGGGTTGACATATATTGAGTAGATCACCCAGTCTAAAATCACAAGTCATACAGCAAAGGGGTCTGATTCACGAGAGAAGTTACTGAAGGGTAGCAAGCACTTCTGGGGGCTTCCCTAGTCTCTTGGAGGCCAGTCAAGGCGGATAAGCCTGGGCCCCCCTAAACCTCCCTACTGTCTCCTCAGAGGCATCATGGGGAGGAACTGTGTGGTCCAAGAAGTGCTTTAGAGCAGGGGTGGGGAACATCCGGCTTGTCACTCCTGTCAGGCCTGCAAAATAATTTGCTAAGACAAGTGCAGGGGACACTGAATCGAAAGTCAGGTGCCATAATCTCCCAGTGCTCGAGTTCTATAAATTGCTAATTTTGTGTGGTCCACGAATGACATTACAAATATCCAAATGTCCCCAAAAGAGGTTCCCACTCCTGGCTTAGAACACTTGCTGACTGGATGGGGTTCACAGCTCTGCTCCTTCACTGCCTGGGTGACTTGGAACCCTTTGCCCTCGCCCTCCCTTCCATCCCAAACCTAGGCTTCCTCCTCTGAAGAAAGGAGAGTGTTGGATGAGGTGCTGCCTTCTCGTTCCCAGAGGCGGGGAATGGCCCAGTGGATATAGCACCAGGTCTATGTCTGAGTTTAAATCCAACTTTAGACTCTTCCTGACAGGATGTTCTTGGACAAGTCAGTTTGCCTGCCTCACTTTCCTCAGCTGTAAAATAGGGATAATAATAGCACCTGCCTTCCAGGAAAGTTATGAGGCTCAAATGAGATAATATTTGTGACATGCTAAGCCTGGTGCCTGGCACCAGGGCACTGGACACGGTATCAATGTTTGGTCCCTTTCCCTTTCCCCTTCCAGGAAGACTCCTGTATCCCATGGGCTCAGCTCAGGAAACTTTGGCTTCCTATTACCCCATACTAGGGAGCAGCCAGGAATCACTCATGTGGTTTTCCTTCTCTCTTCCTAGTCAGAAGAAAAGAGAAAACTTGACGAACTAATTGAAAGCGGAAAGGAAGAAGGCATGAAGGTAAGGTAGCTGGTGTTGGGCTTCCAGGTCGCACTGCAGGACGCCTGACTGGGCACCTTCCTTGTTGTCTGGGGCAGTCATGGGTTGTCAGGGGTTTATTGTGAGACAGTTGGGGTTAAATGACTTGTCCAGGATCGTGCAGCTAGAAAGTGGCAAGTGTCTGTGACTGGATTTAAACTCAGGTTCTCGTGACTCCAGGATCTGTTCTCTATGAGCTGCCCCTGGTCATTCTTTCTAGGAACCAACTACCAAAAGTTTGTCCTAAGGAAGATTCCCAGACTGGGAAGTTGCAATGGGATCTAAGTCTCTAAATAGATCCTATAGGAAAGCCAAGTGGGGAGTCTTACGGACCTTCTTGTGGAGGCTGGACCTCCAAAATTCTCTAATTGTTGCTTAGGATGTTGGCCCGGCAGGTGCTCAAGAGAGAAGCGAGAACGAATTCTACTGCTTTGGCCAATGAGTAACTTTCAGAGGCTCTCTGTTCCTGTCCCTTAGAAAGTCCGGGCATTTGTGCTCTGGCCTCTTCTTCCACCTGGAAATACTTCTTACACACACAGTGCCCCATCTCCTTTTGTGGGGCCTTTCCCAGGGCTGGGGCACCTTCCTTCCCTCCCTCTCGGATTTCTTTAGATATTGTGTCTCCAGGAGGCTTTCAGTATCCACCTCTATCCCTTCTCAGTGCCCTCCTTTGGAGATTTCTCGTGATTGTACAGAGCACTGGCCATGGCCTTCTGGGTACACAGGTGTTTACCGATATCTCCCCTGTTAAACTGAGCTCCTTGTGGGCAGGAACCGTGTGTGTGTGGAGGGGGGTATGGGGGTTACTTTTCTTGGCATTCCAACACTGAACACAGCGACCAGCATAGAATAAGTACTTAATAAATGCTTGTCAACCGACTGACTGGCTAAGGAGGGGACAGCACCGGGGGTTCCGTTAGAACCATCAAGTTTCCTACTCAACTCTGGGGCACCAGCATGTCCAAGGGGAATTTGAGGTTGTCAGTAAGCAGATTGCCCCCAAAGTTCAGAGGAATCCGTTTGGGGCGGCAGTGAGGAAGACAAATGGGGACCATGCCTTGGAGCGAGCTTCCCCAGGCTGAGAAGCTTCCTGCAGCTCGGCCTGTACAGGCTCTGGCGCTGTCTGAGGATGACAGGGACCTCGGAGATCGCCAGGTACAACCTGGGACTGGGAAAGTCCTTCTGGCCGCCTGAGTGATGATGCTTTCACGTAGAGACGTCCAAAGATGGGAGGAGGACTGGGTCTGCAATCACAAAGGCCCATGCAGGTCCTGTCCCAGATACTTAGTAGCTGCGCAGCCTCGGCCATTTCATTTACACCCACAGCCCATTTCTTTAGAGGGATAATCACCTTCTCCGCAGGTTTGTGAGGTCCCCCTTATCCCAGATGTGTCACAGTAAGATAACAGATGAAAAGTACTTTGCAAAGCATCAGAGAAATGGGAACTATTCTTCCCAGCTCTTGTGTGACCATGGATCAGGCGGTTCCCTCTGGTCCCTGGACACCTTGATTTCATACTGGGGAGTTGCAGATTAGGTGTGGCTCCGCCAGAAGAGAGGGAGTTTTACTCCGAGAGTTCCCCACACCAGTTAAACGATCAGTGTTGAGGTTTTTCAAAAGTTCTCCCCTCCCCAGACAGTCTTCCTTATAGGAACCCTTGTTGGGCTCCTCAGCCACTTCCATTCATTCATCAGCACTTGCTGAGCTCTCATGATAAATGGGAGCCTGGCCTGGTGGATGGAGAGCTGGCCTCTGAGGCAGGAATGGGAGCTCCTGGGACAGAGGCTGTTAGTCCCTTTCTGGTGTCCTCAGAAGGTCACCCAATGGCAGCCGCTCCATAAGTGCCCCATTGATGCTTGCTCATTGGCCTGGGTTCAAGTCTCACCCCGTTGCATACTGATGAGGGGCATGTCTCTTGACTCTCTCGGGTCCTGGGCCCCTCTGAAGGACTGCCAGGCGTGAGTGCATCAGGAGAGTGAGCTTTCCCACCCAGGAATTCCTTTCCCTGTCGGAGTTAGCGCCTGTTTGTCAAGTCCTGGGTCCTAAGTAGAAAAGTGGAGGTTATTCTATTGGGGAGTAATTAAATAAAACCGTGCAGACACGGTGCTTTTGTTTATTCCTGGAGGAGAGAAGGCACCAGCCCCTGGGAGGGTGAGGGGAGGCCTAAGGCGGGATGTGGCTCTTGAGTGAGGGGAGGCCATGAGGAGATCTGGGGTTCCTGTGGGGGAATGGAAGGAGTCGGGCACAGACCATGCAGAGGGATGGAGAGAGATTCCCAGAGAGTCATCCATTGGCAGGTCATGGGTAAGGGAGCCAGCTTGGCTGATGCTCGGAGCCTTGGCCCGGCAGTGCCCAGAGCCAGCCACTGCAGGGCTTTGAATGGAACAAGAATATTTTCAGAAAACACTTGGCTTTTTGTGTAAGGGAAGGACGTGGTTCTACCTGCGATGTGGGAATCTCAGTCACCCTGGAGGCCTTTAGATTACTAGTCCAGGCAAGAGGAGCAGGCCGTGTGAGTGGAGAGAAGGTGATGTGCACCCAGTACTTGGCAGCTCTTGAGAGTTAGGGTGCGAGGGACAGAGAGGTCAGGGGTGGCTCAGAGGTTTCAGAACTCAGAGACAGGAGGGACGGGGGCCCTGGACAGAATTTAGAGAGGCTGAGGAAAGAGACCCAGTTCTGTTTTGGACAAGTTGAGTTTAAAATGCCTCTAGAACAATCAGGAAAAAGATTCTAGTGGTGTCTGATTGCTCAGGAGAGAGCCCCGGGCTCTGGCTCTCGCCTCTGGCTCTCTCTCGCTCTGGAATCTTTCTCCTAGAAACCTCTGCCCTTTGCTCCTCCAGGCCATCATCTCCAGGTTTGCTGATTTCTGTCTCTGGAGCTCAGGGGAACATGGGTGCAGTCCCTCAGTACTTGAATTTACAGCTTTTACATTTCACCTCTTTTCCTGAGGAAACAAGCTGGTGGGAGGATCACATGATTTCTAGGCCCTTCGGCATGCTTGATTGCCTTGGGCTTCCATTCCTACACCTGAACACAATATTGGAGATGTGGTCTGAGGACCCAGGCCTATCATCTCCCTGGTCCTAGGCATTCACCTCCCTTGAGGGGATTAGGATCCCCCCACCCCCATCTCCCACTCACCAAATGGATTGTTTGGAAACCAATGTAAGACTATGTGGTTTCCTCGGTGTCACCATTCAGTAGAGGGACATACAGGATCACGAGAGACGTGAACCTGGGGTCATGTTGCCTAGTCGAGTGGGTGGGCGTCCTGGTTCCCAAGACTGGCCCTTCAGCAGGACCTCCCATAGCACGCGCCTTGGGTCCAGATGGAGGCGTCAGGATGCTCTGCTCTCATTTGGCTCGTTCAGAATGCCAGCCTTTGTCTTGCCTCTTTGGCTCTGCCCTGACAATGTCCCCTTTTTTTCATCACTTCCTACCAGATCGATATCATTGACGGCAAAGGCAGAGGAGTGATCGCCACCAAACAGTTTACAAGAGGGGAGTTTGTGGTAGAGTATCACGGGGACCTCATTGAGATCACTGATGCCAAGAAGCGCGAGGCTCTCTATGCTCAGGATCCTTCCACAGGCTGCTACATGTACTATTTTCAGTACCTGAGCAAAACCTACTGGTAAGTCAGTCCTTGGAGCACCTCAGATCATTTCCTATTAGGCCGATAATCGGGCGGACTGAGGCACCCAACAGCCGACGCCACATCCTCGGCCCGGTTGAAGACGCGTCCATGTGAGCGATGAGGTAGAGGTGCCCTTTCTCTTTTCTCTAGGACTCAGACTGTTCCGGACAGACCTCTCACCTGCCAAGGATGGGCTTTGGACTAGTCGAATACAAACAGCTTAGCCATTGACCTTGCCTTTCAGCAGGGCCGCCTCAAGGAGGAACTCTGCTGGCACCCGCCGGACTCCCGAGGCAATCTTCCTTATTTCTGGTCCTTTCTAAAACGAATCCCCCTTTTGTTTTTCATGCCTGTGTTAAGAGTGAGGAAGGACCCTTCCTTGGCTGAGAAAAAGTCCTCCCTTTACAAAAATCACTTTAATTTAATCCTCTATTCTTTCCTCTTTCCCCTTGCCCTCACTGCCATCCCAGTGTGGATGCCACTCGGGAAACAGATCGTCTGGGAAGACTGATCAATCACAGCAAGTGTGGTAACTGCCAAACCAAACTCCATGACATAGACGGCGTGCCTCACCTCATCCTCATCGCCTCGAGGGACATCAAAGCTGGCGAGGAGCTGCTGTATGACTATGGTGATCGCAGCAAAGCTTCCCTGGAAGCCCACCCGTGGCTCAAACACTGATCCGCGCTTCACTGGACAAAGTCCCCTCAAAGGGAATTAGTTTTTTGGGGGGGGGGTTTTTTACACCTAATCTTAGTGGATTACTTCTGATGTTTTTAAATCTATTAAAATGCCTTTTCACTGTAGTATTTAAAAAAACAATCTGCTGCAGGTTCTCTCCCCGGCAGGCTTGCACAGATGGCCTTAGGTTACCAAAACTTTTCTATTTCTAGTTATTTTGTACATTTTTGCAAACAGACAAATCTGGGCTTCCCATGCATGCAGTCAAAGACTTGGTGCAGGTTTTATAGGGAGATGAAAATCCAAATAGTGGACCTGAGCAGTCCCACTGCCTCCAGCTACATAGCAATGACTTTCTGCATCCCACTTTAGGGAGCAGATCAGGACAGAACATGCCTAATTTCTCTCCTGTTCTCCAACTTCTTGTCCTAATAATGACTTGACAGGTGTACATATATATATAATATATATTTTTAATGTTTCATAACAGGTCAGTCCCTTCCCTTTTCCAACCTTTTTGCTTTTGAAAGCTTCCTGTCCCTGCACCACCCCCACCACTTATCACCGCTCTTCTCAGGCTGCCCCATTGGGGGTCCCAACACTCCTGCCATCCCCCATCCACCAGCTGCACACCCAGCCAGACATGGGCGGCAAGAAGTCTTTGAATTTCATTCCCACTTCCCCTCCCAGAGCAGGGCTTCCTATACCGGGGCTTAATTCTCTCTAGAAATGTGAACACTGAATTTATTCAACAATAACTACTTAGATGTATAGAAGTTAAGTGAGTCAAGTTGCTGAGTTCTTGTAGAAGAAATTCAAGATGGTACTTTATTCTGTTTGAAAACTGTTCTTTAGCGGGACCAGAAATCTTCCCATCTTTCTCTTCTCCATCACCCCTACATACCTGGTTTCTTGTGTGTATTGGATTTTTGGTTTGGTTTGGTTTGGTTTCTTTGTTTTTTTTGGTTTGATTTTGGTTTTTTCTTTAATTTGCTGGGTAGAATCAGCAAGATTTGCTTCCACATTATATCAGGCAACCTGGTGGTTTTCCTGAACATACAGCTATGAATTCAAAATAAAGAGTCTCTCTGATAGAGAAAAGTAGGAGCCCAGCCTCTGATGCCTCCTAAGTGTTGTAGGCACTCGAGCAAGGGGCGAGGGCTTCAGGCTCAGGGCCGAAAGAGATGGGATCTGGGGCTTCGACTATGACAAACAGAGCTTCCCTCTCGCAGGATGGATCTGATCAATCATTTCAGTCAACAGCCAGGGGACTGAAGTGAGCAAGCAGTGACCTTGGCAGTGTGCCCCTCTGGCTGCAGGGAAACCTGAAACGGAGAGGGTGCATACAGGGCTCTGCTCTCCTCTTTTCTGTTCCCCTGGGGTTTGTCATGGTGCTACCTAAGAAAGTCTTCCCTCACCTTCCCTGCTTGTCAGGGAATGGAGAATCAATCAGATGGGTGTGTGTCAATATGAGCTTCTATGTCTTGGTTGTACCTGTTTGTGGTTTAGCCTTGAATTTTAAAAGCAAACTTGAAGAGTATTTGTCTCTGTAAAAAACAAAACAAAAAAAAGGATAAAAAAATTAAAATATTTATTGCCAACTGCTTCCTATATTTTGTTTTGTTTTTCCAACTTTTATAAGACCTTGGATAGGAGTGTCTGAAACTCCAAAGTGTGATATATTTTTTTCTCTAGTTTTCCTAGAAACTTGGGGCGGGATGTCTTCTGAAAATGAATTGATTTGGTGTCAGAAAGTTTTCTTATACGTGCTAGTAATTTAACTAATCCTAGCAAGCTTTAGGAGTCACGAGAGCCTAGAATGTCAGAGATGGCAGGATGGAGAATGTTGGTAGTCAGTGGCTCATTCCTTTAAGTTCATAGATTTGTGGCAGAAAGAGCTCTGATTTATCATTTCATCCATCCTGCCACCTCCCCATTTTCAGGAGAGGAAAGTGAGACTCAAAAAAAAAAAGAAAAGACTTGTACTAGGTGAGGAGCCAAGGTGATTCTCAAACATGGGTCCTTGGATTCCAAATCTGATGATGCATTTCTATTCCTGTATTTACATGGGGGCAGTTAGATGGCACAATGGATAGAGCACCTACTCTGAAATCATGAGGACCTGAATTCAAATTCAGCCTCAAACACTTAATACTTCCTAGCTGTGTGACCCTGAACAAGTCACTTAACCCCAATTGCTTAGTTCCCCCCCCAAAAAAAAAAATTGAAGATTTAAATCATGACTCTTATACTTTTCCTCAAATTTCCTCAGGGCCTTCCAGCTAGAATCCTATAAAAGTAGACAGTATTTTCCCCAATATTCTGCTACCTTGTGTCCTCTTCCCTCTATTGAGAGGAGATGGATCTGTGGTATTTGCCAGGACTAATAGTGGTTTGGTAGGTTGGTTTGGATTGAATTTTTTTTTTCCTCAATTACCCAGAATTCAACTGCCCTTTAATTTTCTTTTTATTTAATGTTGATGTTGTGTATATTCTTGTGGTTCTGCTTTTTTATTTTTACTCTGCTGTTTTATAGATGTTTTCCCATGTTCCTCTGTCTCATTATGATTTTTGGTGAAGGGGAAGGGGGTCTGGACTTGTACACTATAGCCAATACATGACTACAATGCACACTCCCTGGGAACAGGGAGTGTCTTGGCTTTATTTATACCCCCAGCACCTAGCACCATTCTTGGCACACAGTAGGCACTTTAAAAAAACCTTTTCTTTTTTGTCTTTTGTTTTTGTTTTTGGTTATTCCCAGATGAGGCTTTCCTTTGGAGGAGATCCAGTCTTCCCCTTTTCTGGTCCTCCTTGTAACTTACAGGGCCTGCTGGTGTCGGACCTGCATCAGGGCCCCTGATCTGTGACAGTCCCCACAGCTGCTGCTTTCATAAGGGCTCACCCACTCGTCTTCATTGTCACCCTGGAGGAGGCAGTAAGCCATTTTTATTTTCTCGCTATGAGAAAATCACAGTCCTTCCCTAATGTAACAGAAACATGTCTGTGCCTTCAGAAGACCACAAGTATCTTGGAGAACTTTCACTGGGGGCTGCTATGTGCTAATTTTTTTTATTCTAGTGCTATTTTCCTCAAGTCTCCAGCTTCCAGTGAGGAAAAATGACATAGTTGTGTATGACAATCATCATCGTCACAACAGGCTCCCTAGCCTAGTGAATATTCAGTTGGCCTTGGATCCACGAAGATCCGAGTTTGAATCTGGCCTCTGGATCACCTGCTGACTTCTCAGTTCTCCAGGCACCTCTCTAGGACCACAAGCTGCAGAAAAGGTGCCGACTTACATTGTTAGATCCTTATTCAGGAGTTCCCTTTGCCAGTAAAATCAGGTCCTGACTTGATCCCTATTTCTACTCCTATTAATAAGCCTTTTAAGGAATCACACCACTACTGGGCACATACCCCAAGGATATCAGTGAAAAAAATATATGCAGAATTTTTCAGAATAAGGGTACTCTATTAGCCAAGAACTGGAAGCAACAAGGGTACCCTTTTATTGGGAAATGATAGAATAAATTGTTGTAGATGAATGTAATAAAATGTCCTTGCACTATTAGAAATGACAAACACGAGGAACTCGGAAACTTGGGAAATTTGGGTGAAGTGATATAGAAGGAAGAAAATTGAAGCAAAATCCATATACTAAATGATTGCAATAATATGAATGAAAATGAAATTAAAATGCTACCAAACAGAATAATTGCAGTGATCAATCCTGTTCCAGAGAAACTAGGAATTCACTATCAGGAAAAATGCCTCAGGGCAGGACTTCCAAAAATCCATTGAAAATCCCAGTACCATTATAGGGCTGGCCCAGATGATCTTTTTCTAGGTATATTTATCAGGGATTTGTTAATAATTGTCATAATTTGCATAGTCATTATGCACATTTTTTAAAAAAAGTATTTCACCCTCTCATTGATATTCCTTTATCACCTCCACTTCCTTACAATGGACATTTTAGACTTGGTAGAGGAGTGGCTGAAGATAGAATGTTGTGTATCCTCTAGTTATCGTTGCTTTGTTGATTGGGTTTTAATTTTTTTCTTCGTTACCAGCAATGGTTTGCTGTGGGGAAAGGTATATTGGGAAATGATTCTGATTTTTTTTTTTTAAAGCATAAATAAGAGTCAGTGATTGATAATGTTATATTACTATGCTATGTGAAATGACGAGTATGAAGAATTCAGAGAATCATTGGAAGATAGAAATTAACTGATACTGAGTGAAGTAAAAACCAGGGAGATAATATGAATCATCCAAATGGAAAGAACACAAAATAAATAGAACTGAATGTTGTGTTATTTTAATGACCAAACAGCTGCAAAGGAAGGGGTGTTTGAGATAAAGTTATCTCCTTCCTTTCTTGCGGATGTGAGGGTCTCTTCTTAATGTGGGATCCTGTATGTGTCATATAATATCAGATTTGGTTGATGTGTTTATCAGTTTTGTCAAACTGTCTTTTCCCTTTTGCTTCAAGATATATGGATATATTAGACCATGAAAGTGATGGAAAAACAAAAGATCATTGAATTTTAAAAGATTAAAATAAATGGAGGGTGGGGGGAAGAATTCTGGAAAGGCAAATGGAGGCTAGATTGTGTAAGGTTAATGCTAACCTGAAATGTTTGTATTTATCTTAGAGATAACAGGAAAGTATCAAAGTTATTTAAGCAGGAAAATGATATTCTCGGATAATGCAATAATTGAGGGGATTATGGTTTGAAATGAAAATTATTATGGTATGAAAAATGAAAAAATAGACTTTAATAAAAGTACAGATAGGAACAACGTTGAAAGACTTGAGAACTTTGTATAGTGTAAACAAAATCTAGAGGATTGTACATTAATCATGCCATTCACTCCTGCAATGAACCTAAAATGTAGAATGAGTCCTGGCTCTCGGCCAAAGGTGGGGATTTGTTCATTGATGGATTATGAATATTTGCTTTGAGTTTTTTTTTTTTTTAATCGTTCATTTAAGAATGTACATAATGACTTTGTAAATTAGGAGCCATTAGGAGCCAAGCCATTTACACATCCCTTTCAGCCCTCTGGGTTTGACATCTTGCCATCCACACACACGTAGTAGTACTTCCTCACCTCTATGCTCAACCTTTTCTACTCCTAGCTTTGGGAATAACTTCTGTTGCTGAAAGTGTTTACAGATAAAAATTTTCTACTAAGAACTGCTTTATCTGCATCCTGAATTTTTTCATGTTATCATAATTGTCATTTTCTTTAATTAAATTATTGTTGGCATAGCTTGTTCTTTGACCTACACGTATTTTAAAGATTCTAATATGTAGTCTCTATTTGGGGCTGAATCCCTTCTACAAATTCTTGATTATAACTTTTATTGTTGCATTTATGTTCAGTAAAGAGTGTGTTTGATATTTATGCTTTTCTGCATTTTTATGAATTCTTTCTGCTCTGGCACATGGTTAATTTTTTCAAGGTACAATGCAAGACCAAGAACTATGTATATTTCTGTTGATTCCCCTTCCTCAATGGCCAAAGGCCTACCTAACTTTTCTAAAATTCTATCCAGATCCTTAACTTCATTCTTACACTTTTATTGGATTTGTACAGATCTGCTATTGTTTCTGTAAAGGATCTATTGGATCAGTTGCTCCATAGATCCAATCAACATGTTTCCTAAACCAAAACAGATTTCCTTGGCCACTTAGGTGTGTTGTCTTTCTATTGTTAAGAATATATTGTTAGAATATGAACTCCTTGAGGTAGGGACTTGTCTTGATTGTATATTTGTATCCTTAGTGCTTAGTATAGTGTTTAGTACATGATAAGTACTTAATAAATTCTGTTTCATTCATTCAACTCACTGGTGTGGGTAAGCTTCTAACGGCTCAGATTGCAATTCATCCCCTGCTTCTTTTCCTGTGTAATTCTAGGTGTCCTCTCATAAATCTGCCCTGGGACCTCAGTGATTCCCTCTAGAGAATCTTCCCCTACCTCTCTTGAGGTTATGTGTTACTAGAGGGAAATAAAGAGGAAGAGGAGGAGGGGGGAAGAGGAGGAGTACTGGACTCAACTAATTATTCCTGAGTGGAATAATTAACAAAATGTTCTAGGATCAATTTTGTGGGGCCAGATCATCTTCTGAATTAATTACCTTGAGGGTGATTGAACCAAATGGACACAATCAAGTTAGGAAAGAGTATAATGAGTGGGCAAGTCATTTAAACTTTCTTGGTTTAATCTAATGGAGTAGGAAATGGCAAATCATTCTGGGATTTTTGCCAAGAAAACCACGTGGACAGTTTGGTGCCGAGATGAATTGCAGCAGGGTTGTATCGGGCTAGGTGAGAGATCTCTGCACAGGATGCAGGTGTCATGTAGGGTGTAGCACAGGCTGACATAGGGGCTACAGGACCCACTTATTTACCCTCTTCCCAACCTCTGACTGGACACAAAAGCCACCTTTAAAATGAATTACCGAAGGTAGAAAAATCATTTTATTTATCTCAGTATAAAACCTTACAAAGAAAGAACAGTCAATACTATGGTGGTGAAGAGGAAAAGAACACAGATTCTCAAGTCCAAGGTGCTGGGTTCAAATCCTTCCTTTAACACACACTACCTGTGTAACTTTGGGGGAATCCGTTCAAAATTTGGGGTTTAAATTTCCTCATCTGTAAAAATTAGTGGGTTAGACAAGATGCCTTCTGTGGTTCCTGTGAGGTAACAACCAGTGACATTCATGGGAAAACATTTAGACTTTACATTTGACCTTTTTCCTCTTTCTTTTATCTGACAATTTTCACTGCAGGCACCTGAAGGACATGGCCATTATTTTTCTTTAGTTTTCTAATGCCTCACACAGGCCTTGCTCTTTTACAGGTTTAATAAGAATCTGATTTTAATTTGCTTCTATATTAAAAGTGATCAATTCTAGGGCGGTGTCATTGGGCCAGTATCTATCCCCCAGTGGAACCCTTGAAGACTGGGTTAGAGCACCCCAAAATCTATCAGCAGCACAGCTCTGGAAAGGGGATGTAGGGGGCATGGAGTACAGGTAAGGAAACAAAGGAAGTGGCCTACCACGTTTAAGCAAGTGGTAACATCAAGAGGGTGGGCTCCTCTGAGCTCACAAGGTAGGATCTGAATCCAGGTCCTCCAATTGCAGAGCTAATTCCTTTCATGATTCTAAGCTGCCTTCTCATGCCCATGGATTCATGGGACAATTTTAATTGTTCTGACCTGCTCTTCTGGGTGTGGAGCTTCCCGAGACTGGTGAGAGATGAGCTATTAGAACTTTCCAGTGGAAAGGAACCACTTAGCGAGAAACTGAGGTCCAGGAAGGGAACTGCCTTGCTCATAGTCACCGAAATAAAATTGGAACCCACATCCTCTGGCTCGAAACTCAGTGTTGTTGCTTCCCACTAGTCTCTCTCATCCGAGAGCCAAGGGGAAATTAAGCAGAGGGAAAAACAACGTGGTATATTTCCTTCTCGAAGTTTTTTTAGGGGAAAATAAATCAGTAAATCCAATTATCTACACATGGCACAATAAAGGCTTTCTGATTCTTCAGTGCTGGCCACAGCGTGCAGGATCAGGTCCGCTTCCCCGACCTGAAAGAGAAGCTGGGACAGAAGAGCAGTGGTCAGGGCAGCCCTGGGCAGGAGCGTCTCTGAGGGCGTGCTGCTGCGGTTTCCCAGAAATATCCCCTAGCCTGAAGAGAGTCCAAGACCTCTCTGGCTCTCCAGGAGATCCAGGGCCTTTTCTCCGGGCCTTGGCCCTTGAGTCCTTCACACTGACTGTGGTTACTCTCATCTGCCAAGATGAAGGGGCTCCCTCCCCGAACTGCTCCCAAAGGGTGCAGGTAGCACTGGGTGTCTCAGGCATACAGCACTCCAGAACGAGGAGCCTCGGCTAGGAGCCATCACGTCCCCCAGATTATAGCAGATACCAGAGGGGACAATTAAACCCAAGTCTTGGGGCTCTGACCCAGCTCTCCATACCAGCTGGGTGCACATCCCCTTCCTCACCTTTATTCCCCCTCCTCTTCCTTTCTCTCTCCTCCATCCTTTTCTTTCTTTCCTTCCTCTCCCTCCTCTCCCCATCTCTCTCTTTCCTCCCTCTCCCTCCTCTCCCCATCTCTCTTTCCCTCTTTCTCTCCCCTCCCCCATCTGGACAGCTGGCTGAGGGCTCCAAGCCTTTGGAACACCTAAGTCTGTAAGTTACAAATGAGCTGCTGCTGCTCCACCAGGGGAAAGGAGCTTCCGCCCCAATGCATCATGGGCCCAACCCCAAGGCAGCCCCTACCCAGTGGGGGATCACCCAGGTCCCTTATTCTCTGGTGACCCCGCTGCTGCCCCAGGGGCCACTCACAGCTTCCGGATGATCGTTTTCTCCTGTTTGCCTTCTTTGGAGTTGGTGGTGCTGGTGATGAGGGCTTCAGGGTCTCTTCTTGCCATCTGGCTGTTATTCGGGGGGATGAGCCCACTAGGTGAAAGGGAGAAAAGAAATGGATGATTTCATTTAGTCAAATCCTGCCTCCATTAGATGTGTGACTCTGGGCATATCATTTATCCTGCCTCCATTTGCTCATCTGTAAAGTGGGGACAATAAGAGCACCTATCTCCCAGAGTAGTTGTGAGCATCAAGAGCACTTTGCAAATCTTATTACTAATAATAAAAGCTTGTACTAAGCATAGATTTGTAAAGGCAGGAAGTCATGCGTCCCTCATAGGTGGTACACACATATAATGCTCTTGATCTTTCTCTCTCTCTCTCTCTCTCTCTCTCTCTCTCTCTCTCTCTCTCTCTCTGTGTGTGTGTGTGTGTGTCTCTCTCTCTCTCTGTTATTCAGTAACCTAACTTCAAAGACAGCTCCAGTTCCCCTCCCACCCCTTGCCATGAACTGAGGATACTTCTCTGTGAAGAATGTTCACTTCAACAAACCAAACCCAGTAGAAAAATGTGAGTGGTGCAGGAAAAATGTTTCTCTTCCTCCGCCCCTTCTCCATTCTCCCTCCTCTCTTTATTTCTGTCAGGCTCCCCACAACCCCCTTAGGCCTGGCCCAGCAAGCCGCCTTATCATTCTCTCACAAGTTGATGTCCTTCTCTCAAGGGTTCAGTCTCCAAAATGATAAGAATCGAGAACCTGAATCATAGGGGTCACTGGCCTGGCCCGGTCTCTATTCCCACCAAACATTTCTCTATTTCATGACAAATTGAATAACTAATTGATCTTCACACTTGATATTGTGTCTCCCACATCTGAGTGTTTTTCTGTTCCCTTTTCATCTCTAGCTTTCAGAATCTTTTTTTATCCCTTCAAGGACCCAGATGAAACTACTCTCTTCTCAATTTTTTCAGGAGTACTCTGTGTTGATTTCTTGGCCGCCTCCACTTTGTGTTCCTTTCCTCAACTCTGTTAGTTGAGGGTTTCAAATGAGGTCCTTTTCTTATCTCAAATCCCTCAGATGCCTTGCAACACTATCTCCTCCTCCACCCTGTCTCATGAGGAAGAGGTGTCCCGTCTGCCTCCCAAGTCAGATCCCTGCACATGCGTAAGCAATCCATCCCCTTACAACCTTTTCTGCAGGCAGATGCTCTATTTTTCCCATCCTTCCCTTTATTTTCAGCCTCTCCCTATCTACTGGCCCCTTCCCTACTACTTAAAACATCCTATCCTTAAAAAACTTCTCACTTGATTTGACCATTTCCACTGGTTATTTTCCTAGATCCTTTCATGGCTAAACTCCTTGAGAAAGCCAATTATAATCATTGCTCCCATTTCCTTTCTTATCCCTCTCTTCAACCAATCAAGCATCTGCTCAGCCATCTGTTTCATTCTTCGGCTTCACCCATTCAACTGAAACTTTGCTCTCCAGTTCCTGGTGAGCTGCTAATCGCCAAATCCGACGGCCCTTTCTCTATCCTTATCATCCATGACTTCTCTGCAGCTTTGGCATTGGTGAGCATCATTTCCCTCTAAATACTCTCTCCTCTCTGCCTTTGTGTGAAGCTACTTTGTCCTGGTCTTCCTCCTGTCTGACCATCCAGGTCCTTTTCCTGGTTCTTTCTTATTTATACTTTTGTTGGATTTGTCTAGGTCTGATGTTGGGTGTTCTCTGAGTCTATGGACTCTTCTCCCTTTAAGCTTCCCCACTTAGTGATCTCATCAACTTGCATGGATTCCATTATCATCTCTTTTCAGATTACTCCAGATCTCTATATCTAGTCCTAGTTCCCTAGTCTCTCTCCTAGGTTACAATCACACACATGTTGTGTAAGCAGTATTTTATTTTTTCCAATTACATGTAAAGACAATTTTTAACTTTTTTTTCCCCCTGAGGCAACTGGGGTTAAGTGACTTGCCCAGAGTCACATAATTAGGAAGTATTAAGTATCTGAGGCCAGATTTGAACTCGAGTCCTCCTGACTTCAGGGCTGGTTCTCTATTCACTGCTCCACTTAGCTGCCCCTCAACATTCATTTTTTTTAAATTTTATTTAATAGCCTTTTATTTACAGGATATATACATGGGTAACTTTACAGCATTAACAATTGCCAAACCTCGTTCCAATTTTTCAACTCTTACCCCCCCCACCCCCTCCCCTAAATGGCAGGATGACCAGTAGATGTTAAATATATTAAAATATAACTTAGATACACAATAAGTATACATCAACATTCATTTTTATAAGATTTTGAGTTCCAAATTATTTTCCCTCCCTTCTTCCTCTCCCTTGTCCCCAAGACAGCAAGCAAGGTGATATAGGTTATACATGTGTAATCATGTTAAACATATTTCCACATTAATCAACATGTCAAAAATAGGACTCATTAGAACATCATAAACAGCAACAGCAAGATTATACAGTGATCAATTCTGACAGATGTGGCTCTTTTCAACAGCAAAGTGATTTAGGTCAGTTCCAATGGTCTGGTGATGAAGAGCCATCTGCACCCATAGAAAAGACTGTGGTGACTGAGAATGGATCACGACATAGTTTTTTCACTTTTTGGTTATTTGCTTGCATTTTGTTTTCTCTCTCATTTCTTACCTTTTTGATCTGATTTTTCTTGTATAAGAATACAAGATTGTACAATTGTACAATTCTTGTACTAGAATATTGTATAAATATATATATATATACATATATTGCATTTAACATATATTTTAACATGTTTAACATATATTGTATTCCTTGCTATCTAGAGGAGGGGGAAGGGAAGGAAAAATTTGGAACACAAAGTTTTTCAAGGGTGAATGTTGAAAATTATCTATGCATATGTTTTGAAAAAAAACTTTAATAAAAAATTAGAACTCATTATCTTTCCCCCCAAACCGCCCCACATTCCACCCCTTACCATTACTAGTCAGGGCATCACCATCCCTATGAGTCACTCAGGGCTAAACCATTTTTTGTGGGGGGGGGGGGTAAGGGGGGGAAGCAACTGGAATTAAGTAACTTGCTAATAAGTATCTGAGGCCAAATTTGAACTCAGGTTCTCCTGATTCCAGGGCCAGTGCTCTACTGCTCCACGTAGCTGCCCCATAGGCCTGAAACTGTAATGTCATCCTGAATTCCTCATTCTCTCTCATTTCACATATCTATATCTATGGCCAAATCTTATATGTTCCCACCTTCACAAAGACTCAGCCAAGTAACTGCCCAAGCTCAGGTCCCTCCCACCTAGCCTCCTAACTCCTCTCCCTGACTCCAGCCTCTCCCCACTCAGCAGCCAGGTTAATTTTTTCTAAGGCACAGCTCTGACCATTCTTCCATTTCAATGAACTCCAGTAGTTGTTTGTCACCTCCAGGATCAACTATAAATTCCTTTGTTTGGTGTTTAAAGGTCCATAACCGGGTCCCTTCCTAGCTTTCTATCCTTCTTGCCCTTACTCTGTTCCATGAGCTCTATGGTCCAGGGTCCAATCGACTGGCTTCCTTGTGTTCCCTTAACACAATACTCTTACCTGCCTCTTTCTCCTTAGCTCCACCTGTATGCTTCCTGGATCCTTCAAGGCTCAGCTCAAATTCCACCTTTTGTAGGCGGCTGTCCCCGGTCCTTCCAGCTGCTAAGGGAAGTGGTGGTATGGTGGACAGAGAGAATGGTGGGAGCCTTGGGTCAGAGAGCCCTAAGTTTGACTCCTACCTGAGACACATATGGTATGATCCTGGTTAGGTACCTTCATTTCCCCATCTCTAAATTGGGAATACTACTAGTTACCTCCCAGGATGGTTATGAAGTGATATGTATAAAGTGTTTTATAAAGAACTATGTAAATGCTAGATATTATTTCAGATTGTCTTTATCTCCTCTATATTGTATCACCATTCCCATTAGAATGTATATTTCCTGAGAGCAGAGACCTAGTATCCCCAGTGATGAGCATCCTATCTCAATCAATGCAGGTAGGTGGTGCCATAGTGCCCAGAGCACCAGGCTTGGAGTCAGGAAGACTCATCTTTCTGAGTTCAAATCCCACCTCAAGATGCTTCCTAGCTGTATGACCCTAGGCAAGTCACGTAACCCTGTGTGACTCAGTTTCCTCATCTGCCAACTGAGTTGGAGAAGGAAATACCAAACTATTCCAGTATCTTTGCCAAAAAAAAAAACAAAAACAAATGGGGTCACAGAGTCGGACGTGACTGAAAAATGATTGGCCAGCAAACAATTGATTGATTCATAGAGTCGCACTTATCCCTGGAAGAAATTTTAAAGGTCATCTAGACTATTCATTTACAGATAAGGAACTAAGAACCAGAAAGATTACTGACCTGCCCAAAGTCACACAGGCAGTTTCTTCAGAGTTTGGATTCAAGTCAATGCCTTCTGACTGTAAATCCAGCTTTTTTAAGGTGCTGTGGAGGCAAAGGAAAAGGAGTCCAGCATTTTCCCTCTCCATGCATGAGGGACTCCATCCTTCAATGGGCCTCCAATTCATTCTCCCATTTTAATGAAGCTTACCTGTTATCTGTTATCTACCATCTATCTGGATGAATGGGCAACCCTGCCCACAGTTTCCCTGCTCTTCCTGTCCTATGGTAAAAGGAAGTCACCTTGGCCTGATTTCCCAAGGACAACTAGGAAACCCCCACCCTACCTCTGAGTGAACTGCCTTCCATTTGGGGGTTTCCAAAATGAGATTTATTGAGAGGAAAGTATTTGTATTCAGGGTTTGCTTGGCTGGCAGAGGAAACAGCCTCTCTCTGATAACTGACCAACTGACCTCTCTCGGTCATAACTTGTAATAAGAGACTTTTTTCTCTGATGATATGAGCCCCAAATTTGTAAAGTGTGGTCTTGTTATCTCAGTGATATTTAAATCCCCAAACTGCTCTAGATGACACAATGGATAGAGTCAGGAGGACCTGAGTTTAAATCCAGCCTCATCTCATTAAACTTCCTAGATGAGCAAGTCATTTATCCCCAACTGTTTTGCAAAAACAAACAACCAAAAAAAAAAAAAAAAAAAAAAAAGAGTAAGAAATTTCCAAACTGTAAAGTTGAAAGGCAGCTCAGTGGTCATTTGGCCCAACTACAATTATCCCCTTCCATATCATAGGGGTCAAAGGTATGGCACTCTTGTGATCTGGGAAACCTATGTAAAAAATTTCTGACCCTTCCTCCTTACCAGAGAAGTCTGATTTTTTTTCCTTTTATGGGGTGTTTACAGCATCTTATTGTGAAATTTGGATTAAATATTTGGTCATCTGATGGCCTTTGTATATCTTTTACAAAACTCCTCCCAAAATTCCCATTTAATTTCTTATTCTGACCCATGATATATCAAAACCATGACAGGGAAAGTTTCATTAGGGAAGCGATAACTCAAGCTATTCCCAACAGTAATGGAAAACTCAGTACCTCTTGAGGCAATATATTCTCCTTCCTAACTCTGGTGGGAAGTTTTTCCTAGCATGGAAACTAAATCTGCCTTTCCTTGATTTCCACTCACTTTTTCCTGGGAAAGGGCCTAGGCCGGCCAACCATGCCCTGCCCAGGGGGTTTCTGACTTTCTGGACTTCAATATGCTTTAGCTTCAGGCTCACTTTAGAACATGCATTGGTGCCACTGCCGGCTCTCTGCTCCTATTGGTGAGTTCTTTCCAGGGCTTTTATTTTGAGGAGTCTGGGCATTCTAACTCAGCCTCTGACTTTCTGATTTCAATACCTTATTCTCCCATAAATACTTCTTTCTTTCTCTTCTTTCCTCAGCTTTTCAGCTCTCCCTCTCAGTGTCTTCCTCCACCTCCTGTGCTCAGCACAGTGACTGGCATACAGTAAGGGTTTAATAAATGCTTATAGTAACTGCTTGTTACTAGTTCTGGAGCTAAGCGGATCAAATCTAATCCCTCTTCTTTCTACATGACAGCTCTTTAAATATTTTAAGACACATTTGTGTCTATGGGTAATGGCACTAAATGTGCCTGCAATTCATTTGTGGGTAGAGTCAAAGAAGAGCAGGATCAGAGTGGACTTCACTCTGCAGACAGCTGCTAGAGATGGGCATGGGGGAGTGGGGAGCTAACACCTCCTAGTTTCCTATTTTAACTAATAATTCTTTTTTATTATAGCTTTTTATTTACAAGATGTATGCATGGGTAATTTTTCAGCATTGACCCTTGCAAAACCCTCTTTTTCAACTTTTCCTCTCCTTCCCTGGATTCCCTCCCCTAGATGGAAGGCAGACCCATACATGTTTAACTAATAATTCTTGATCTCCCATTTCATCCAGGGTCATCTCCGGCCTTCCTGATTTCTATTTGGCCACTGAACTCAGATAGCTTTGGAGGGGAAAGTGAGGCAGGTGATCTTGCACAGACTTTCCTCACTTAAATCCAATTTCCTTACATTTCATGGCACCTTCTCATCTTCTTTAAGAACAAAGGACAAACAACAACAAATAATTCTCAACAACTAGGTACTATAGTTATTCCTATACTGCTCAAAACCGGAACCTGTCATCATTGTCCCCTTTAAATCTGGATCCCTAGAGCTTAGCCCTAGAGCTTAGCCCCGGTCACAGTACCCTAGTTTCGGCTCTGTGTAAGGGTAGGGGAGAAGTTGCTAGTGCAGAACAAGGAGGGATTCTTGGGCACAGGCTGAACCTTGGCCCCTGGGTTGTCTCTACCTTTTATAGCACTGGAGCTCTTCCTGAGCCACCAGCAGCTGGGATTTGAGCTTGTTCCTCTCATGCAGCACATCCCGCAGTTCCTGCATCGTAAATCGGGGGCGGTTGGGGTCTGTCAGATCCACGACAACTTTGTTGGTCCCTGGGTTCACCTGTAAAACAAGAAACAAGTGGTCTGGCTTTTTCTTATTAGAGAAGGGGAAAGAAGGGAAGGAAGGAGAGGAAGAGGAGAAGGAAAAAGAGCCTGAAAGACAGCCATTAATTCTGTAGTTTGAGCAATTCTAGGAGCCCCAAATCTGCAAATTTTATAGAAACAAAGGGTGAAAGACTCTTCAGAGTATTTTTTTTTGAGGTCAAGGTTTGTTTTATTTTGATTTTGTAACACAGTGCCTACCATCATAGTTCTTGCCCATAGTAATTTCTTTTTTTTCTTTTTATTTTCAAAACTTTTGTTTTTTGTTTTCAAAACATATGCATTGTAACCAGATAACTGTATAAATATATATACACATATTGGATGTACTTCAACATATTAGTATGTATTGGACTACCTGCCAGATGGGGAAGGGGTGGAGGGAAGAAGGGGAAAAATTGCAACAAAAGGTTATGCAAGGGTCAATATTGGAAAAAATTACCCATAAAAAGCTTTAATTAAAAAATGCATTTATAATTTTTTAATATTGACCCTTGCAAAGCCTTGTGTTCCAGATTTTCCCCTCCTTCCCCCCACCCCTTCCCTAGATGGCAAGTAATCCATATATGTTATACTTAAAATATACGTTAAATCCAATCCATGTAAACATATTTATACAATTATCTTGCTGCACAAGAAAAGTCAGATCAAAAAGGAAAGAAAATGAGTAAGAAAACAAAATGCAAAAGAACAACAACAAAAAGAGTGAGAATGTTATGTTGTGTGATCCACACTCAGTTCCCACAACTCTCTCTCTCTGGGTATAGATGACTCTTCAGAGTTTTATTTTATCTATATTTAAATACCAGAACAAACCACTCTCTGCATTTGACACAGTAGATTCGGCCAATCTGCAAGTATTTATTAAGCCCGGTTTTTTTAGGTACCAGGATGCTAGACCCTGGGGATATAAAGACAGAAAAAGAAACTACATTCAAATGGGAGTAATAACAATTGATGGATGGATAGGGGGCGCCATAGTGCACAGAGTACAAGGTCCGGAGTTCAGATTAGACCTCAGATGCTTACTAATTATGTCAATTCAGTGCTCAATTTTTTTTAATCTGTTAAAAAATTTTTTTTCATTCTACTGTTTGCATCAGTAAAGCCTAAATCATCTAAATTACCTGGAATTAGAAGATAATGGAAAAAAGGTCAATAAAGCAGATTAAAGATTTTTATTTTGGAGACCATCAGGATTAAGGGACTTGCTTAGGGTCACACAGCTAGTAAATGTCTTCAGTCACATTTGAACCCAGGTCCTCCTGACTCCAGGGCTGGTGCTCTATACACTGTACCAAGTAGCAGTCCCATCAATTTAAATGTAAATTTCATTGTGTGTCCTGCAAACGTTTTCCTCCCAGAAAAGCTGATTGTTAAACATTTATTAGCAATACTACTAAAAAAGTAGTACTTTCTTGAAGAAAGTAAAAGCTATCACAACCAAAAAATCAATAAAAATGTGGATAGGATACCTTAAACTACCTAGCAAGGCTATCATGAAGACCAAATCAAATATGGAAAATACTTTACTGATCTTCCTTTTTTTGAGAAGCAATTGGAATTAAGTGACTTGCCCTAAGACACCCAGCTAATAATGAGGCCAAATTTGAACTCAGATCCTCCTGACTTCAGGGCTGGTGCTCTATCCACTACACCATCTAGCCCTACTTTACAGATCTTAAGGAGCTATGATTAAATGACTATGTTTTCTCCTATGTGTGATCAATTTATTGTTTCTTAAATGTAACACACACCCCAGAGAAAAGATCTTGCCTTCTAAGGGAAGCAAGAAGGCAATGTGAGATAGTGCCAAGAGGACTGAAATTAGCTTTAGCAGACCTAAGTCACATCCTGACTTATGGGACTGTGGGCATGTCCCTCATTATACTACAGTCAGGACAATAGAGAAAGGAACACACATTTATTAAGCACCTACTGTCAGACGCTTGCACTAAGTGCTTTAAGAATTGCTATCTCATTCGATCCTCACAACAACCTCATGAAGTCACTGATATTATTTATTATCCCTTATTTTACAACTGAGGAAACTGAGGCAAACAGAGTGAAGTGACCTGCCTAGGGTCATACAGCTTGCAAATATATAAGGTCTGGCTTTGAATTAAATCCTTCTGGTTCCAAGCCCATCACTGTCCACTGCTCTGAAAGTTAAGGATGCTGAAAACTCACGTACAAAAGGGTAACCATAATGGGGAAGGCCTCAAGTCTATACCATTAAGAAGATCAGTTAAAATTTGCCTCCGTACCCTACATGCACAAAAATATTTATGGCAGCTCTTTTTGTGGTGGCAAAAAATTGGAAATAGAATGCTCATCAACTGGGCAGTGGCTGAATAAATTGTGGTCTATGAATGTAATGTAATATATTTCTATAAGAAATAATGCACAGGTGGATTTTAGAAAAACCTCGATCTGTCAATAAAAAGTTATTATAATAAAAAATAAATTAATAAATTTTTAAAAAAACCTCAAAAGACTTACATGAACTGAAAGAAAATCAAGTAAGCAGAACTAGGAGAACATTGGACCCAGTAAAAGTAACATTGCCTGATGATCAACTATGAATGACTTAATTCTTCTCAGTAATACATTAATCCAAGATAGTTCCAAAGGATTCATGATGGAAAATGCTATCCACATACAGAGAAAGAACTGATGTACCTACAATACCTAGCACAATGTCTGAAACATACGTAATAAATCTTTGTAAATTGAGCCATTGAAAAGACTGGACATGTTTAACTTGGAATGACTAACTGAAGGATTTGCTGCATGCAAAGTACTGTGCTAAATACTAGGGAATACAAATAGAAAAGTTGAACAGATTTTCAAAAATCTTATATTCTAATGGGGGAGACTTAGAATATGCTGGGGGACAGAATAGCTGCCTTTAGTATCTGAAAGTCTGTTCTGTATAAAATGGATGAGATTTGTTCTCCTTGGCCCCAGAGAGAGAATGAGGGAGTATGAATTATAATGAATTTAGGTTTGATATTAGGGAAAAATCTCTAAGACCTGGAGTTCTCCTAAAATGAAAATCAGCTCTCTATGGGAGAAGTAGTAGTTTCCCTTCCTTAAGGGACTTAGGGCAGATGACCACTTAGTGACCACATTCCCTCAGGTGTGTTTGAAGAAGAATTCTGGATTAGGTGTGGGTATCTATTAAAGTTCCTTCCAGCTCTGGGGGATCTGGACCCTCTCCAAGTCAGCATCTTACCAAGTGTAATTAGCAGTGTATTTTCCAAATCTGTCTAAGCTAGGAAGGTCTGTGACTCTAAATTCTGATGTAGTGCAGGGCCTGAGACCCTTTTACCTCACCCTAAGAGAAACATTTCTTCCTGGGCTTGGGAAATAAGTCTGGTGTCTTAGAACTTTGAGAAGTAAGGGAGTAAAGAGTCAAATTCTGAGCTCTGGAAATCCGTCCAGCAGTCTGGCACTGGGCTAACCAATCTTGCTCAGATTCATCCAGGAGTTACAAGCCAGCCCATGCGGGTGCTAGAAGCTTCACCTTAAGACTCTTCTAGGCAAGACTTCCTTGAGGAGCTGGTCAGGAAGCTCAAATAAACAGCCTTGATCTCTCTGGCCCTAATTTCCTGCTGATGTGTCACAGATACCCTCAGATGCACATTCTACCTTACAGAACATACAGCTCATCTGCTGCATCATGGGGGTGTCTAGCTTGGTCCCCACAGGAAGCTGGTCGGATGGATATTTATGGTTTTATCACTGAGCTGACTCCGTAGTCAACAGCTCTCCTTCCCAGATAAACGACCCTATTTCAAGACTTCCCCCACAGAGACTTAACTAGGCAATGGGGCTTCCTTCAGGGCTCTGAAATTAAAAGGTAGTTGGTAGCAGGTCCTTCACTCATGGAAACAACTGAGCTTAGTTAGCACCTAACTAGCAATAAATGAATGAATGGAAAAGCATTTATTTGTTTATTTGTGTGCCAAGCACTATGTATGCTATTGAAGATACAAATGCCAAAGTCGGACAGTTCTTGCCTTAATAAAGAATATATAATAAAAGAATAAAAGCTTTTTTAAGCTCCAAAGCTTAAATGAACTCCTTCCCTGCCTATCAGCCTAACAATGTTGGAGGGAAACTTGGGCCTCCCTTCCTCAGACACAAAAATGGCTAGTTAGAGCTCTGCTAAGATGTACATAGCTTTGAAGTTTCTCAGTGTTTCTCGACACAGGCTGCTAGGGCTGGATGAGACCTACAATCATACCCTCTTCAGAATATCTCTGGCTTCTGTGCTCAGTTCTAGACACATATTTTAAGAAGGACATTGGCAAACCTGGAGGAGCTACTCAATGCGGTCAAGGGCTCCGGAGAGCCTCCCTGCTGAGCAAAGAGGGGTGAAAGGAATGTGTGTGCTGGGGGAAGAGGAAGAGTCAAATGTCTTCCTTTTTCCATTGAAGGCCCCCAGATCCTGGAGCCCGCCAAGTCACAAAGTGGTTGTCCAAGCTCTGTTGGAAGACCTCCAGTATCAGACAGGATATTACCCTTTTAGATAGTTCTAAAGAAGCTCTTCCTCATGGTGAATCAAAATCATCTCCCCTGTAATTTCATCCCAAACCTTTTAATTCTGCCCTCCAAGGTCAAGCAGGTTTTCCTGTCATATTGAGGACAGACAGCTATGATTTTCAACCCATCCACATACCCATCCACCCATGCATCTATCATCCATCAATCCATCCACTTACCTATTCATCTACCCACCTACTCATCCTTCCATTCATCTACCCATCTACCCACCCATCCATCCATCCACCATCCTTCCATCCATCCATCCATCCATCATCCATCCATCCATCATCTATCCATCCATCATCCATCCATCCATTATCCATCCATCCATCCATTATCCATCCATCCATCATCTATCCATCCATCTATCCATCATCCATCCATCCATCATCCATCCATCCATCATCTATCCATCCATCATCCATCTATCCATCCATTCACCATCCAACCACCCATCCTGATATCAGCCCTAAATAATCCTCGGGCTGTACCCTGCTCCCTCCGAACAACAAATACATCGATACTGGATACTGCCTTGCTTCTGGAAAGGAGGCACTAATAGACTGTCCTTCGGTTCCTCTCACTCATCGCTAAGTTTTCTCAAGACTGAACATGCTCCATTTCTCCAAAGGACCCTCCTCCCTTCTGGTCTCCAATCCCTGTGTCACAAACCCTGCTTGGACCTGGAACACCGAACGGGTTGAGTCCAATGGGATGAGAGCAACGAGGTGGCTCAATGGCCACAGTACCTGCCCCGGGGTCAGGAAGACCCGCGTCCAAATGCAACTTCAGACACATCGGAGCAGTGTGACCCTGGGCAAGTCGCTTAATCCCAACCCCTTCCCCAAACAAACAAGGGAATAGAATTCGACGGCTGGACGTACCTCCTCAGCGTCCGGGGGCTGCCCCTCGCTCCTGAGCCCCTCCACCTCCTTCCTGAGGCTGTCCCTCTCCATTCTGAGCTCCTCCACGGTCACATTGCAATCATTCACCAGGGCCTCCAGCATCTCCAGAATCCTCACGATTTTAAACTGGAGCTGGGTCACCCTGGTGGCCACGTCCCTGGAGTCCCCGGTGATGGCCATCAGGTCCCTTCCCACCACATAGGAGATGTCATAGACATCCTCGGCAGTCAAGTGGAAGGGGTTCTTCCCAGGGTTTTGGGGGTCTCCCCTCCTCCCTTTCCCTTCTTTTCCTCCCCTCCTCCTCCTCCTCCTCGCCCTCTCCCCCCTCCTTCTCCGGAGAAGGCTTTTTCCATGGTGTCCCTGGTGGTTCCCGGGTCCCCAGGCCCAGGACCCCCTGGAACAGACTTAAAGGACAGCCCTTCTACAATTAACCCAACCCTTCCTCCGTTTAAATCTTGCAAAATGCAGAGGGGGGATGTCTGAGGACGGACCAATCAGCGAAGGCCGGAGGGGGACTGGGGAGGGAGAGGGGCCAAGTTACCTCGGCTCCAGCGGCTGACCAGAGGAGGAGGGGGGCCGAGACTTTGCCGGGCAAGAGACTTGCGAATGGTTCTTGGGAGGAGGAGGAGGTTTTAAGAAAGGCTTCCCCTCCCCCCCCCCCCAACTGGAAAGGAAATCTGGAGGCCTAAAGGAAATGAGAGGGGGGCGAGGGCCACCCGGCCAGTCCCGGCGCCCTCGGGAAAGGAGCGGGGCGAGGGCTTGCTGCAGGGACCAGGAGGGGGGGAGGAGCTGCTTCTTGCCTAGTAACCGGGACGCGGCCTCGGGGTTCCCATGGTGAGGGGGCGGGGAGGGGGGGGAGGAGGAGGAGGACCAGTAACTTTTTCCTTTGCAGATTCGGCCAGATCAGCCACAGAATCATTATTTACACAGATGCGCGGAAATCTGGGTTTCTGCGGAGGAGAGGAGGCTATTTTCAACATCTGGGGTCACCAGGGGTACCAGGTGCAGTGGGAAAATGGGCCGTATTTGGAAAATGAAGACGCGGCTGTTTTTCCACTAGCTGTGTGACTCTGAGCGAGTCAGTGACTGTCTCTGGATCTTAGTTTTCTCATCTATCACCCGGGAGGGTTGGGCTAGAGGGCCCCTAATATTCCTTCCTCCCTTGGATCTTGCCACGGTCAAGCCAATCTCCGGAGATGGAATGGTTGAGGGAGGAGGAGGAGGTTAAGAAGGTCAAGGAAGGAAGGAAGGAAAGGAAAGAAGGGGAGGAAGGACAGGAAGGAAGGAAGGAAGGAAGGGATAGCGAAGGGACGGGAGGGAGGGAGGGTTCAGCGGAGGGCAGGGAGGGAGGGAGGAGGGAGGGAGGGAGAGGAAGGAAGGAAGGAAGGAAGGAAGGGAAGGAAGGAAGGAGAGGAGGAGAGGGGAAGGGATGGGAGGAGGAGGGAGTTGAGGGAGGGAGGGAGGGAAGGAAGGAAGGAAGGAATGGAAGGAAGGAAGGAAGGAAGGAAGGAAGGAAAGGAGGGAGGGAGGGAGGAGGGAAGGAAGGAGAGGGAAGGAAGGAAGGAAGGAAGGAAGAAGGAAGGAAAGGAGGGAGGGAGGGAGGGAGGGGAGGGAGGAAGGAAGGAAGGAAGGAAGGAGGGAGGGAGGAAGGAAGGAAGGAAGGAAGGAAGGAAGGAAGGAAGGAAGGAAGGGAGGGAGGGAGGGAGGGAGGGAGAGGAGGGAGGGAGGGAGGAAGGAAGGAAGGAAGGAAGGAAGGAGGAGGAAGGAAGGAAGGGAAGGAAGGAAGGAAGGGAAGGAAGGAAAGGAAGGGAGGGAGGGAGGAGGAAGGGAGGGAGGGAGGGAGGGAGGGAGGAGGAAGGAAGGAAGGAAGGAAGGAAGGAGGGAGGGAGGAGGGAGGAAGAGAAGGAAGGAAGGAAGGAAGGAAGGAAAGGAAGGAAAGGAGGGAGGGAGGGAGGAGGAGGAAGGAAGGAGGGAGGGAGGGAGGGAGGGAGGGAAGGGAGGAAGGAAGGAAGGAAGGAAGGAAGGAAGGAAGGAGGGAGGAAAGAAGGAAGGAAGGAAGGAAGGAAGGAAGGGAAGGAAGGAAGGAAAGGAGGGAGGG
This sequence comes from Sarcophilus harrisii, assembly GCF_902635505.1. NCBI lineage: Eukaryota > Metazoa > Chordata > Mammalia > Dasyuromorphia > Dasyuridae > Sarcophilus > Sarcophilus harrisii. Next base: position 684,978,887 of record NC_045426.1, on the reverse strand, counting down.
AGGGAGGAGGGAGGGAGGGAGGAGGAGGGAGGGAGGAAGGAAGGAAGGAAGGAAGGAAGGAAGGAGGGAGGGAGGAGGGAGGGAGGAAGGAAGGAAGGAGAGGAGGGAGGGAGGGAGGAGGGAGAAGGAAGGAAGGAAGGAAGGAAGGAAGGAAGGAAGGAAGGAAAAGGAAGGGAAGGAAGGAAGGAAGGAAAGGAAGGAAGGAAGGGAAGGAAGGAAGGAAGGAGGGAGGGAGGGAGGGAGGAAGGGAGGGAGGGAGGGAGGGAGGGAGGGAGGAAAGGAAAGGAAAGGAAAAAGGAAAGGAAAAAGGAAAGGAAAAAGGAAAGGAAAGGAAAAAGGAAAGGAAAAAGGAAAGGAAGAAATAAAAACCGAGAAATCTTCAGAGTTTACCAAGAAGAGGGTCTTTAACCTTCTCTTGTGTGTCCTGAACCCATTGATCCAGGTGAAGCCCATGGGCTTCACCATGGGCCCATATTTAATAGAAAGAAATGCTAAATTTCTCTTAGAGGCTAATGAAAATTAAAATGTATTTTTCCTTATCTAAGTTCAAAGACCCCCTGAAATATATCATTGGGCCCCTTGATGGTTGATGGGTAGCATCTCTTATTCAGAATCACAGAATCTCTGGGTTTGTAAGAGCCATGGACTCTCACCCATACTGGACTCAAGGATTCTCTGATATATCAGAGTGGGGATGCTTTTGGGGCAAGCTTTGGATTAGATGAGACAGGAAATGTATAAAGTGTGATCCTTCAAAGCAGTCTCATCTTTAAAGGAAAGTCTTTTCCAACTTTAGAATGAATAGAAGAAAAAAATTATTAAGGGCTTACTGTGTGTCAAGCCATATGCTAAGTGCTGGGAAGGAAATAATCCTTGCCCTCAAGAAACTTACATTCTAATGGGAAGACAATAAAATAATGGCATCATGTCAGGGTTTGGGGTTTTGGTTTGGAAAGACAGGAATAGTGGGTAGAACCATTATTGATTTGGCTTTAACAATAGAAATGACATTAAAGAAAAGCTATCTGCTTTGCAGCCTTGTGTATTCTCTAAAAACCATGGGACTTTTCCATCTAATGTAGAACTGAAACTTGTCATATGGTCATCTCCTTATCAAAATATGAACTCTTTGAGAGCAGGGACTTTCTGGTTTTTCTTTTTGTATTCCCAAACTAAGTGCTTTGCCCATAATAAGTGCTTAATAAATGCTTTTTTTTCATCCATTAGATCATTCATTAGGAACCTGGCAAATAGTAAACTTTAAAGAAAATTTCCTTTATAGGAAATATATTCTATGGCTCTTCCTTCCTTCCTTCTTATTTTATTTTTCCCAGTTACATGGAGAAACAATTTATAATATTTATTTTTAAAACTGAATTCCAAATTCTCTCCCTTTCTCCCTTCCCATTTTCCCCTCATTGAGAAGGCAAGCAATTTGACACGTTATACATGTGTAGTCATGCAAAAGAGTTCCATATTAGTCATGTTGTAAAAGAAAACATAGACCAAAAAACCCCCAAAACAAAACAAGTCTCAAATTTTTTTAAAAAAAGCGTGTTTCAATCTGTATTCAGACATCATCAGTTCTTTTTTGGTTATGAACAACACTAAAATAGCACAATGTTGAATCATTGTATTGCTGAAAATAGGAAAGTCCTGCACAATTGATTATCTTACAATATTACTGTTACTCTGTACACAGTACATTTGTATCAACTCATGAAAGTACACATTAAATTCTTAACAAATACTCTATTTACCTACTTATTTATTCTTAAAGGAAATTGACATTTTTTTTCAGCCGGAGAGCATAAGCACTGCGTGGCAGGATTGATGAGAAGGTGACTGGAAGCAGAAGGAAATTTGGTCTGGATGCACAATAATTAATTGTAAATAGTAATTAGACTTCATATAGTTCTTTAAGGTTTTCAAAACGCTTTCCAAATTATCTCATTTGTCCATCACACCATCCCTGGAAGGTAGGGACTATTATTATCTTTATTTTACTGAGGAGGAAACAGAGGCAGACAGGTTTGGTGACTAGTCACACAGAGCCAATAAGTTTCTGAGGCTGGATTCTACTTCAGGTCTTCTGACTCCAAGTCCAGTGCTCTATCCTACTAAGTTATTCTGATGTCTCAATGCAGTTCAGAGCCTTCTATTGCATCTAGAATACAGTGCTCCTTTGTTGTTGTTTTGTTGTTGTGTGTCTTTCATTCTGGAAGAGGACCACAACATCAAGGACGTGATGCCATGACATGTAAGTGAGTTGGATTTAAGTGAGGCAGAGCTGTACAAATTCCCCAGCCTCACTTTCTCCTCTAGAGTCCTCTGAGTCCAGTGGCAGGACATAGATCAGGAGGACTGATGTTGGACCTGGATTCAATAAGAGAGCCTGACCTTTTTAAGCTAAGGTCTTTAACAGGTCTCAGTTTGACTGAGGCAATGCCCAATGAGTAATGAAGACTAAGTAAGAAATAAGACAAAGAATGGCCTCTTTTATCTAGTGAAAAAATTCAGTCTGGGAGAAGAATCTCAGGGTTTCTGGCTAAAACAGAAGCTACTGCTATTTATATACCAAGTCAATCAGGGCCAAACAATGACTGGAGCTTGGAGCTTAGCCTGGGACCTATAGTTGACCAATCAATGAAAGCCAGAGTGATTGGGGTTTAAGGTGTGATCCTTCAGAAAGAAATCTAACCATTGAACCCTAAGATATCTTGAGAGATTTAGCAATTCAAAAAATTTTTTCACATTCCTTTGAGTACAGCATCTGCATATAAGGATGTGATGCTCCATGTGGACAGAGGGAAAGAGAGACAGAGACAGAAAGATAGAGGAAGAAAAGAAGGAAGTATGGGAGGGAGGGAGGAAGGAAAGAAGGAAGGAACAGGGAAGGAAGAAAGAAAGGAAGGAAGAAAAGATGGGAGGGAGGAAAGAAGAGAAGGAGGGAGGGAGGAAATAAAGGAAGGAGAAAGGGAGGAAGGAAGGAAAGGAGGGAGGGGAAAGAGGGAATGGAGGGAGGAGAAAGAGGGAAGGGAGGGAGGGAGGAGGGAAGGAAGAAAGAAAAGGGAAGAGAGGAAGAAAAAGGAAAGGAAAGAGAAGAAAAAGCTGTTCTAGTTGTTCCAGATGTTACAATTGGATAATTCTACTCACAAAAGTTAGTTTGTCCTCATCCTTGAAGAGGACCATGACATCAGGGAGGTGATGCCGTGACATGCAAGTGAATTAGACTCAAGTAAGGGAGAGCTGTGCAGTCACCAGACTCACTTTTTCCTCCATAGCCATGGGAGGCCAGTGGCAAGATATAGAGCAGGATGACTGAAGATGACCATGGATGCAGGGGGAACACTTGCTCCTTTAGACTGCACATGAAGACTGATCAAAGCCTCAGTTTCTCCATCCATAAGATGGAGGTAATGAAGGATGTTTAGAGTAGAATACCTCTTAGAACTGTTGAGAGGATCAAGGAAATAACAGGTATGGAAACCATGGAAATGTATGGAGCTGCTGGAAATGTTCTGCTTGGCCTTGGGGCAGAGTGGGTTTCACATCAGAAGACCTGGGTTCATGTGCGCCACTTCCTATTCATATAAGGGTGAATAAGTCCCCTCATCTTTTGGGGCTTCCCTCTCCTCACCAGTATAATGAGTTGGGTTAAATGACTCTAAACTCTTTTCAAGGTATGAAACTGTTTGGGGATTAGAGTCAAGATGGTGGAGAGCAGACATGACTTTCTGTGACCTCTGAGGTCTCTCAAATCAACTGCAGATTAACCCTCTGAACAGGTTTTAGAGTGACAGAACCCACAGATATTTGAAGTACAACAAATTTCCAGAAGAAGATACTTTGTAAGAACTTCAGGAAAGGTCTGTTTCAATTAGGCAGGGGAGGGGGGGGGGAAGCTGCTGAGCCCAGACCACAACACAGAGAGGATGGGGCAAGGAGTTGGGGTAGGGAGCCAAGGCATTGTTGCTTCCAAGCACCAGGGAATTTACTGTATGGCTCTAAGACTACTCTTTCCTCCTTGTGGTTTAGCAGATTTGCTGCGAGACACCCAAAAGCAAATACAAAAAGCAAATTGTAACCCACTGAGCCCAGGAAGAACCAGGGACCTGGTTGTGATTACCTAGCACCAGAAGTCACTCAGAAATACCAGATCCAGGGCAAACTAAAGCAGCTGTTGCCCCTTTGTCTTGAGAACAGACCTCAATCTTTTTTTTAAAAAATGGGCAAAAAAGCAAAAAGAGCATTGACCATAGATAGCTTTTGTGGAGAGAGAGAACAGACCTCAAACCCTGAGATTCCTAAAGGCAAACTAGCTCTAGATGAAGCCCCAAAGGGTGATGTGAATTAGTCCCCATTACACAAAACACTCTTGGAAGAATTCAAAAAGAATCTTAAAAGAGAGAAGAAAAATGGGGAAAGTTAATGAAATCTTTGCAAGAAAGTATGGAAAAGGAAAGCCAGAAATTATCTGAAGAAAACTACTTTAAAAATAGATAAGATGAAATGGGAAAAGCATATAACTCCCTGCAAAATAGATTTGATAAAATGGAAAAGGCAAATAACTCTTTACAAAATAGATTTGATGAAATGGAAAAAGCATATAAACTCCTTACAAAATAGCTATGAAAAAGAAATCAATTTATGAGAAAACAGAATTTGTAAAATGGAAAAAAAAATGCAATGAACTAAATCGCATTTACAAATTTAATTGGCCAAATACAAAAGAAATTTTTAAAAGTAACTGAATAAAATAATGTACTAAAAATTAGAATTGAACAAATGGAAATGAATAACTCAATTAAGACATCAAGAATGACTCAAACAAAACCAAAAAAGAAAAAGAAAAAATAGAAAATGTAAAATAATTCATTGGAAAAACTGATCTGGGAAAAAGATATAAATCTATGATCCCATGATCTCAGAGGGAATAGAGAACAATGAGGGGAAATTGCAAAAAGGTAACACTGACAAGATGTCAGGAGAAACCTCTCAAAGGATTAAGCTCACTTGTACTACCTTGGGAGCCACCCAGTTTCCTCCCCTTCACAAATGGGCCTTAGGCCAGGGATGGATTGCCTCTCTTTCTTTACCTAGAGCTATAGGAGATCTCATTCAGGTATGAGTGGGACCCACAGAGTAGCCCCTGAGGTTGGTCTTTCAGCTGTACTGATTGCAGGTGTCATTCTCTCTGCTTTATGGTTATTAATCTAACTATGGTTACAGCTAGGGGGTTGTCTCCTAGGAGCATGTCAGCAGTGCCAGTAATGGACTCCAAGGAGCATTAAGAGGATGAAAGGTGGGCTGGGCATTACAGACAGCATCCCTGTTTGACAAATAAAATATACCATGCTTTCTTTTTTATAATACCTTTTAATTTTCCCAAATACATTCAAAGATATTTTCCAATATTCACCTTTGCAAAATGTTGTGTTTCAAAATTTTCTCTCTTCCTCCTTCTCTCTCCCTTCCCATAGATAGCAAACAATCCAGTGTAGGTTTAACATCAATTCTAGACTACCATGCTTTCTTTTTTTTTTATTATAGTAACTTTTTATTGACAAAACCCATGCCAGGGTAATTTTTTTTACAACATTATCCCTTGCACTCACTTCTGTTCCGATTTTTCCCTCCCACCCTCCACCTGCTTCCCTAGTTGGCAAGCAGTCCTATATATGTTGAATATGTTGTAGTATATCCTAGATACAATGTATGTGTACAGATCCAAACAGTTTTCTTGTTGCACAGGGAGAATTGGATTCAGAAGATAAAAATAACCTGGGAAGAAAAACAAAAATGCAAACAGTTTACATTCATTTCCCAGTGTTTTTTCTTTGGGTGTAGCTGCTTCTGTCCATCATTGATCAATTGAAACTGAATTAGGTCTCTTTGTCAAAGAAATCCACTTCCATCAGATTACATCTTCATACAGTATCATTGTTGACGTATATAATGATCTCTTGGTTCTGCTCATTTCACTTAGCATCAGTTCATGTAATTCTCTCCAAGCCTCTCTGTCTTCATCCTGCTGGTCATATCTTACAGAACAATAATATTCCATAACATTCATAGACCACAATTTACCCAACCATTCTCCAATTGATGGGCATCCATTCATTTTCTAGTTTCTAGCCACTACAAACAGGGCTGCCACAAACATTTTGGCACATACAGGTCCCTTTCCCTTTGTTAGTATCTCCTTGGGGTATAAGCCCAGTAGAAACACTGCTGGATCAAAGGGTATGCACGGTTTGATAACTTTTGGGACATAATTCCAGATTGCTCTCCAGAATGGTTGGATTCATTTACAACTCCACCAACAATGTATAAGTGTTCCAGTTTTCCCACATCCCCTCCAACAATCATCATTATTTTTTCCTGTCATCTTAGCCAATCTGACAGGTGTGTAGTGGTATCTCAGAGTTGTCTTAATTTGCATTTCTCTGATTAATAATGATTTGGAACACTCTTTCATATGAGTGGTGATAATTTCAATTTCATCATCTGAAAATTGTCTGTTCATATCCTTTTACCATTTGTCAATGGGAGAATGGCTTGGTTTCTTATAAATTAGAGTCAGTCCTCTATATATTTTGGAAATGAGGCCTTTATCAGAATCTTTAACTGTGAAGATGTTTTCCCAGTTTGTTGCTTCCCTTCTAATCTTGTTTGTATTAGCTTTTTAATTTGATGTAATCAAAATTTTCTATTTTGTGATCAATAATGGTCTCTAGTTCATCTTTAGTCACAAATTTCTTCCTCCTCCACAAGTCTGACAGATAAACTATCCTATGTTCCTCCAATTTATTTATAATCTCATTCTTTATGTCTAAATCATGGACCATATTGATCTTATCTTGGTATGTGGTGTTAAGTGTGGGTCCATGCCTAATTTCTGCCATATTAATTTCCAGTTATCCCAGCGGTTTTTGTCAAATAATGAATTCTTATCCCAAAAGTTAGGATCTTTGTCAAACACTAGATTGCTATAGTTGACTATTTTGTCTTGTGAACCTAACCTGTTCCACTGATCAACTAATCTATTTCTTAGCCAATACCAAATGGTTTTAGTGACTGCTGCTTTATAATATAGTTTTAGATCAGGTACAGCTAGGCCACCTTCATTTGATTTTTTTTTTCATTAGTTCTTTTGAGATTCTTGACCTTTATTATTCCTATGAATTTTGTTGTTATTTTTTCTAGATCATTAAAATATTTTCTTGGAAGTCTGATTGGTATAGCACTAAATAAATAGATTAGTTTAGGGAGTATTGTCATCTTTATTATATTCGCCGGCCTTATCCAGGAGCATTTAATATTTTTCCAATTATTTAAGTCTGGTTTTTGTGTGGAAAGTGTTTTGTAATTTAGCTCATATAATTCCTGACTTTCCTTGTAGATAGATTCCAAATATTTTATGCTGTCAACAGTTATTCTGAAATGGAATTTCTTTGTATTCTTTGCTTTGGATTTTTGTTGGTGGTGTATAAAAATGCTGAGGATTTATGAGGATTTATTTTATAATCTGCAACTTTGCTAAAGTTATAGATTATTTCTAATAGCTTTTTAGTAGAATCTCTGGGGTTCTCTAAGTATACCATCATATCATTTGCAAAGAGTGATAGTTTGGTTTCCTCATTGCCTATTCTGATTCCTTTAACTTTTCTCGACTCTTATTGCAGGCTAGTGTTTCTAATACAATATTGAATAATAATGGTGATAGTGGGCAAACCTTGTTACCCAGATCTTACTGGAAAGGTTCCAGTTTTCCCCATTGCATATGATGCTTACTGATGGTTTTAAATATATGCTCCTGACTATTTTAAGAAAAAGTCCATTTATTCTTATACTCTCAAGTGTTTTATTAGGAATGGATGTTGGATTTTATCAAATGCTTTTTCTGCATCTATTGAGATGATCATATGTTTTTTGTTAGTTTGGTTATTGATATAGCCTATTATGCTAATAGTTTTCCTAATATTGAACCAGCCCTGCATTCCTGGTATAAATCCTACTTGGTCATAGTGTATTATCTTGGGGATGATTTTCTGTAATCTTTTTGCTAATATTTTATTTAAGATTTTAGCATCGATATTCATTAGGGAGATTGGTCTAGAATTTTATTTCTCTGTTTTCAGCCTACCTGGTTTAGGTATCAGTATCATGTCTGTGTCGTAAAAGGAGTTTGGTAGGACTCCTTCAATCCCTATTTTTTCAAATAGTTTATATAGTATTGGGGTTAAATGTTTGGTAGAATTCACCTGTAAATCCATCTGGTCCTGGGGGTTTTTTCTTAGGGAGTTGGTTAATAGCTTGTTCTATTTCTTTTTCTAAGATGGGACTGTTTAGGATATTTGCTTCTTCCTCTGTTAATCTGGGCAAGCTATATTTTTGAAGGTATTCTTCCATTTCATTTAAGTTGTCAAATTATTGCCATTGTTGGGCAAAGTAATTCCATATTGCTCTAATTTCCTCTTCATTAGTGGCGAGTTCTCCCTTTTCATTTTTAAGACTAACAATTTGATCTTCCTCTTTCCTTTTTTTAATCAGGTTTACTAAGGGTTTATCTATTTTGTTGTTTTTTTTAATAGAACCAACTCTTAGTTTTATTAATTAGTTCAATAGTTTTTTTACTTTCAATTTTATTGATCTCTCCTTTTATTTTTAGAATTTCAAGTTTAGTGTTTGACTGGGGGTTTTTATTTGTTCCTTTTCTAACATTTTTAGTTGCAAGCCAATTCATTGACCTTCTTTTCATTTTATGCAAGTAGGCCTCTAGAGATAAGAAATTTCTTATTAGCTTTGGCTGCATGCCACACATTTTGGTATGATGTCTTATTATTGTCATTTTCTTGGGTGAAGTTATTAATTATGTCTATGATTTGCTGTTTCACCCAATCATTCTTTAGTATGAGATTATTTAGTTTCCAATTATTTTTTGGTCTACTTTCCCCTGGCTTTTTGTTGAGTGTAATTTTTATTGCATCGTGGTCTGAAAAGGATGCATTTACTATTTCTGCCTTACTGCCTTTGAGTTTGAGGGTTTTATGTCCTAATATATGGTCTATTTTTGTATCGGTTCCATGAACTGCTAAAAAGAAAGTGTACTCCTTTCTGTCTCCATTTCGTTTTCTCCAGAGATCTATCATATCTAACTTTTCTAGTATTCTATTTACCTCTTTGACTTCTTTCTTATTTATTTTGTGGTTTGATTTATCTAATTCTGAGAGTGCAAGGTTGAGATCTCCCACTATTATAGTTTTGCTGTCTATTTTTTCTTGCAGATCTCTTAATTTCTCTTTTAAGAATTTAGATGCTACATCACTTGGTGCACATATGTTTAATATTGATATTGCTTCATGATCTATGCTACCTTTTAGCAAGATATAGTGCCCTTCCTTATCTCTTTTAATTAGATCAATTTTTGTTTTTGCTTGATCTGAGATCAGGATGGCTACCCCTGGTTTTTTGACTTCACCTGAAGCATAGTAGATTTTCTCCAACCTTTACCTTTATTCTGCATGTATCTCCCTGCTTCAGGTGTGTTTCCTGTAATAGACCATGCTTTTTTTTTTTTTTATTAAAAGCCTTTTTTACTGGGTTATATCCAAAGGAACATCATTAAAAGGAAGAACCCTTGTTCCAAAATTTTCACCCTTTTATCCTAAATGGAGGATGCCAAAGGTTAAATTTTAAAATAAATTGTAAGAATGTTACATGGAAAATATTATTTGCTTAAAGGAATCAGCTTGAAATTTCAATAGGCCTGGAAGGAAATTCAAAATGAATGTATGCATAAAATGGGAGATAATAGGGTTTTGTCACCCAAGTTTGGGATCATCAGTTCAATACCTGGCTCCTTTTAAAATGGATTTGGCAGTTCCAATGGAGGATGGCCTGACCCAACAAGGCTGGTGGGACTGAATTGTTGGATAAAATGATTTTAACCTTTTTTTTGCAGCAATTGTTTTACTTTGGATTTTTCCCAGTATAAAAAGGAAAATAATGTAAAAGAACGGTACTGTTAACAAAAAACAAACAAGGATCCAAATTTTGGCTAATAAGGTGGTATAATGAAGGTTATGGAAATTTTGTCTATGGCTAAGATAGGAAAATTTCAAGTCTCTAAAGCAAATTAAGATAATGAAATTGTTCGAAAAGTTTGTAAGTTCAGAGGCCCAAAATTGGTGATTCACCATTTCAGGGTGGAAAAGGGAGGACAAGAAACTAGTAGATAGGGAGCTGACTGGGAGCTACACGGGAATGGTTCACATCTCCCTTCTTGGATGACCTCCCCTGTTTTCTATATCTATCTAGTATGTACCTAATGATTTACATGGTGTCTATTTCCTCCATAAGAAGGGGAACTCCTTTGGGACAGGGACCTCCCCATCCATCTGTTTATATTCCTACTACCTGGCATAGTAAATTCTAAATGACTATGTTTGTTGACTGACAGAAAGGATTTGTTTATCCTTCAAGATGACCATGATATTGGGGGGGGGGGGAGGCATGACTTGCAAGTGAATTGGATTTAAGGGAGGGAGGGCTGGGCAAGGTCACCTACTTCACTTTCCCTTCTAGAGCCATCTGGGGTCCAGAGGCCAGACAGAGACCAGGAGGACTAGAGATGCGGCACTCAAGGAAGGAAGAAAAAGGAAACAAGCATTTAAATAGCTCCTACTATTTTCTAGGCAATGTGCTAAGTGCTTTATAAACATTGTTTCATTTGATTTCTTAACAATCCTGGGAGATAGGTATAATTATTGCCTTAATTTTACAGATGGGGAAACTGAGGAAGCAACTGAGCTATAGGCAATGGTTACTGAATCAATATATAAAGTACCAAGGATTGTCATTTTGACTTTTAAATCAAGTTGCCTGGTGCAGTGGATAGAGTTCTAGACTTAGAATCAGGAAGGTGGAAATTCAAATTCTGCCTGTGAAAGATATTAATTGTGTAACCAGGGGCAAGTCTTTCCATCTTTTGGTGCCTCCGTTTCCTTAGCAATAAAACAGAGATAATACCACCTAACAGAGTGGAATATGAAATGGATTTGAAGTCAGAAGACCTAGATTCAAATTACAACTCATTTCCTCGGAGACTCTGGAAGAGTCACTTGGCTTCTGTGGGTCTCCTTATTTGCACAGTAATTAACGTCCCCTGAAGCCCTTTCCATCTCTAAGTCTGTGAACTTATATCTATCTCACAAGTATGTCAAGACTGAAATGCAAGAACTATAAAATGTTCTGTTGTTTGATTGTGTCTGATTCTTTGTGATCCCATTTTAGGGTTTCTTGCCAGAGATAATAGAGTAATTTACCATTTCCTTCTCTGGCTTATTTTACAGGTGGGGAAATTGAGGCAAACAAAGTGAAGTGACACACAGCTAGTAAGTATCTGAGGCCAAATTTGAATTTAGGTCTTCCTGACTTCAGGTCCAGTGCTTAATCCACTGTGTCACCTAGCTATCCAGGTTCTATTATTATTCCCCTTTTTACAGATGAGGAAACTGAAGATGAGAGAGAATAAGTGATTTATTTAAAGTCAAAGAACTAACAAGTATCTTAGGCAGCATTCACACTCAGGCTTTCCTAACTCTAGATCCTATGCTCTATACTTATCAGTTTCTGAATATCCCAAAGTTCCTTCTAGTACCTTCTATTAGTAGAAGACTAGTACCTTCCTAGACTAAATTAATAGAGGCAACTTGGTGGCTTGGTGATTAGAATACTGGGCCTGGTGTCAGGAAGATATTAGTTCAAATCTAGCCTCAGATACTCACCAACTGTGTGACCCAGGGCAAGTCATTTAACCCTGTTTGCCTCAATTTTCTTATGTGTAAAACGAGCTGGGAAAAGAAATGACAAAATCACCTCAGTATCTTTGTCAAAAAAAACCATGAACAGCATTGGTGACCCATGGGATTGTAGTTAATTTACTTAGTTTTGAAACTCTAGCTTGAAGCAAGGAATTGGAAAATGAGTAGATGCCCATCAATAAACATTATAATATATGAATATAATGGAATATTATTGTTCTATATAAATGATGAGCAGCCTGATTTCAGAAAAACTTGGAAAGACTTATATGAACTGAGGCTGAATGAAGTGAACAGAACCAGGAGAACATTGTCCACAATAACAAGATTGTATGATAATCTACTATAACAAACTTGGCTTCTTTCAGCAATGCAGTGATGCAAAACAATTCCAATAGACTTAGAATGGAAAATGTCATCCTCATCCAGAGAGAGAACTATGAAGGCTGAATGCACATTGAAGCATACTATTTTCACTTTTTGTTTTGTTTTCTTTCTCACAGTTTTCCTCTTTTGTAATGATTTTTCTCTCCCAACATGGAAATATGTTGAAAATGATTGTACATATATAACGTACAATCTATATCAAGATTGCCTGTTGTCTTGGGAACGTCAGATGTAAGGGAAGGAGAAAAAAATTTTGGAATTCAAAATCTTACAAAAATGAATGTTGAAAACTCTACATATAATTGGAAGAATAAAATGCTATTTTTTAAAGAAAAGCTGTGCCTTGAGGAATTAGATAAACATTTCTTGAAAACAGAAACTATTTTTTCTTTTTTCCTTTGTGTCTCCCAGTTCTTAACATAGTTCCTGGCAAATCTTAGGGGCTTAATAAATGCTTGTTGATTATTGGATTGATTGGGACTTTCATCAGAATTGGTGAATGAAAATAATCTCAATTGTTTCTTTACAGCCAACCCACTAAAAATTATGCTTCCCTTCCCATCCATCCATTCAGGGCTGATTCAGGTGAATGGATGAATGGATCCACCTGAATCAGCCCTGAATGATCACTGATGTATATTACCTCCTTTCTATCTCTTGCTCTGTGAACAATAGACAAAACACTACCATTGCTTCTGGAAAGAGAATGATAATGGATTGCCCTATGGTCCCACTCACCCATCCTTGTAATCCTCCTTTCTCTGGCTGCCATTCCTCTATAGATGCTGCCCCCTCATTAGAGTGTAAGCTCCTTGAGGGCAAGGATTAATTCAGTTGTGTATTTTCTCTCTGGTCCCTAGCACAGTGCTTGACATATTGTAGCTGTTTCATAAAAGCTTTTTCTATCTATCCATTTAACCATCCATTCTCACACACATGTGTGCAACTAGTTAATTGTGAAAGACATAGACAGGAAGTCTTGAATTCAGATTCTGGTTCAGAAACTTACTGTGTCCCTGGGCAAATCACTTAACCCCTGTTTACCTCATTTTCCAGTCCTAAATCATTAAAATCACAAAACATCAGGGCTTCAAGCACATTATGAACCATCCTGTCCGGTTCTATTTTTTTATTAAATCTTTTTATTTTTCAAAATATATACGTGGACAATTCTTCAACATTAGTTCTTGCAAAATTCAGTTCTATTATTTGGGAAGGGAAAGATGTTTATATCCATAGGGAGTAGTAAGCTTGTCCAATTCCAAAATGCAATTTTTTAAACAGTTAACAAAAGGACATTTAATTAGCCATAGCATTAAAAGGATACGTAATAAGAATGCAGCATTTTGGCCATCCCTTATCTCCTTATGGAAATGAGCCACATCAGTAGACAAGATTATGATTACTCCAGTGGCCTTGGGAGTCTGAAGAGCCAGTCAATATGAATGTGACATATTTTCTTTTATGAGTCTAGCGCAATTCAATTTAGCAAGCATTTACTATTGCATTAGGTGCTGGGGACACCAAGATAAAAGTAAAATATTTCATGCCCTCGAGGAACTTATGTTTTATGGGTTTGGGATACCAATATATGAGTAAAATTCAGAGGTGTGATCTTGGGAAAATACATTTGTGTTTTGCCCTTCAGTCAAGTTATATTCTTATGGAATCTGAATCTGAATCTCCTAAAATTAAGGAGGTTGGAGATATTTAGGAGACAATGACAGGAAAGACTGATTTTTTTTATCATTAAGACTAATAAAACTTCAATTAAGTTTGAGTGACAGATGGAATAAGGCCTCATTAATCAATCTCTTTATATCTTATTATTTCCTTTTAATATAAAGAGTAACCTATTCCACATAATTTGAGCGTACCTCTGGTCCTGCTTTATCAAACTCCAGTGGTTTCCAGACCTCATCATTCAACCAAAACTGTTCTCTGCAAAGAAATGGCTCTTAATGCGCAAATCTGACTGGCTTTTTCTCAGTCCTCTCAATTCCTCATCCTTTTTGATCACTCCTTCATTGATACTCTCTCCTTTTTAAGTTTTTATGATATCTTTCTCTCTTCTCTCTCCTCCTCCTTGCCCCTCCTCTTTTTTTCCATACCTCCTTTTCTCCCTTTTCTATCTTTTCTTTCCTCTTTCTCTCCTTTTTTCTTTCTCTTCTTTTTCTACCTCTTCTCCATCTTTTTCTTTCTTACTTTCTCCCCTATCTTCTCTTTCCTCTTTCTCTCCTATCTTCTCACACTCCTCTTCTCTTTCTCATCTTTCTCTTCTTGCCTTTTCCTCTCTATTTATTCTACTTCTCTTTTTCTGTCTCTCTGTCTCTGTGTCATCTGTCTCTCTCTCCCCCACCGATGTGACTACTTCAATCTCCTTCCTAGATCATTATGCATGTCATGTCCCACAACTTTAGGTTACTCCAAAGTTCTCTTTTCTCTGCTCTCTCTCATTCTTTTCCTGATCCCATCAGCTTTAACCCCATAAGTTTCAATGGCAGCTCCAGGAAAAGAACTCTCCCATCTAGATAACTGGCCCTATTCTCTCTTTTGAACTTCAGTCTCATGTTACCACCTGCCATTGGCATCTCAAGCTCAACATATCCAAAATAACAACAGCACTCTTTACAACTTTTCCATTTGATTCTCCAACAACCTCGAGGTTGGTCCTATTATTATACCCATTTTTATTCATGAGGAAACGTGAATCTGGAAAAGGTCAAATAATTTGCTCAAGGTCATAAACTAGTAATTATCTCAGGCAGGATTTGAAATAACTTCAAGTCCAAAGCTCTACCCACTCCACCACATTGTCCTCTCACCCCAACACCTGTCTTCCTTTCAAATTCCCTAATTCTGTTGAGGGTGTGTGGTATTCTTTTTCTATAATATATGATGGTTCTCTGGGACCAGGTTTCTCGGGGAGGTTTTCTGGAGGCAACCTTAGTTTCGGTTCAAAGTAATAATCATTCCAAATGCAGCCAGGAGTTAAAATCCAGTCCTTTATTGTGTCCTTCAAAGTCTTTAAGCTTCAGCCCCTAGCTCCCTCCGAATGTCTCCAGCCAGCACAAAGGTGAAATATAGAATGACTCTGTCTCCGCCTCCGAGAGTGGGCTTCTGTCCCTGGCCCTGAGAGCTTCTTGCTTATATGCTGTACACTGAGTAACACCAATCATTATATCACTGGGAAACCATTATTTGTTGTAGGATTAAATCAATTCTAAACTAGATTTAAACATTGTCTCCTCAATTCCATTTAGTACCTTGTTTCAAGTTCTGGCTCATAACATCTCCTTGTAAGATCAGATCAATCATACTAAACCAAGCTAAATTAGATAATTATTCTCTCTATCAATTCTAATGACCTAACACTTTGAAATGGTTCCAACAAGGGTGTTACTATTGTTCCAGTTGGTTTGAACTGGGTTTGAAATCTTACTGTTATCCCTGATCCCCAGCTCTTCCTCACCCCCCTTATCTATTCAGTTGCCAAATATTGCCCAGTCTAACTTCCTATCTCCTCTCCATTCACCCAGCCATGGCTTAGTTCCAGCCCTCATTCCTTCTAGCTCTATTGCATTTACCTAACTATCCCTGTAGCCTTAAGCTTCTCCCCTCTGTAACGCTCCACTCTGCTGCAAAATTAATTAAAATTAAAGAGAGGATTGGCGAGACTTACACGAACTGATGCTGAGCGAAGTGAGCAGAACCAGGAGATCATTATATACCTCAACAGCGATACTGTATGAGGATGTATTCTGAGGGAAGTGGATTTCTTCAACAAAGAGAAGATCTAACATAGTTTCAATTGATCAAAGATGGACAGAAGCAGCTACACCCAAAGAAAGAACACTAGGAAATGAATGTAAACTGCTTGCATTTGTTCTTCTTCCCAGGTTATTTATACCTTCTAAATCCAATTCTCCCTGAGCAACAAGAAAACTGTTCGGTTCTGCACACATATATTGTATCCAAGATCTACTGTAATCTATTTAACATGTATACGACTGCTTGCCATCTTGGGGAGAGGGTGGAGGGAGGGAGGGGAAAAATCGGAACAGAAGTGAGTGCAAGGGATAATGTAAAAAATTACCCTGGCATGGGTTCTGTCAATAAAAAGTTATTTATTAAAAAACAAATAAAAAAATAAAGTTGTATACATCCTAAAAAATAAAACAAAATAAAATAAAATAAACTGCCTAGAACCAAAGAGAAGGGAACCATGTGGAACTCTGTGGCCATTATATTACCTCATTAAGCTTAAAATAATCAAATGATTGTTAAGGGGATGAGGGAGATTATCCTAATTGAACACAACCTCACTCAATGTAGAGATGACTTCATTTCTGCCTTTGTGTCCCAGGACCTTAAAGTACCTGGCACAAAGTTGAAGTCTAATAATTGCTGGGGAAAATTGACAAGAGCCCACTGCTTGGATTTGGCCTTGTGGGTCTGGGGGGCACCCTAGAGATCACCCAGATTAACTCTGCTGTTTTGTAGATGAGGCAAGAGAGATGGAGAATGATGATGTAAGATTGCCTCCTACTCAGCAAATAAGTGAATAAATGAATGAATGAATAACCAAGTTAGACTAAGGAATCTGTGTATTTCTTATACCAGTGCTGAGGAGCAGAGATACACACAGCAAGACAGTCCCTACTTTCAAGAAGCTAACGCTGCTAGTAACTGGGGGAGAGGTGCAAGAGTATTTCTCTTCAGAGTAAATGGAAAAGCCCCAGAAGGGTCACATGATTGAGCTAACATTTTAAAAACAAGCCCTCTGACTCTAAATCCAGTATTTTTCCATGACACCATATACTAATTTTGATTGCTCCATTCATCACAGCAGGTTCCATGGTTTTATAGCAGCTTCAGTGCCCCGCTAAGCCAGGCGTATAGAAATATTTGACTACACACATCCTGACGCCTCCTGTGTAGAAACTCCTGAATGATGCTGATCACATAACGCAGAAAAAGGGGAAATCCTAGTGACCAAAGCAGGACTGAATGAGTCAGTGACATCTGAAGGCAGCAAAGCAGATGCTGGTCACTAAAAGAGCAGACTCTCCAACAGCTGGTCACTAGAATAGAGGACAGATTGAGAGGCCCAAATTCAGCTGGGATCAAGTCAGATCTCTGATTTTGATTGCATCCTGTCTGTTATGCTCTTGCTTCTCAAGGGACTGGCCCAAGTTCACAGACCTACTTAGTTTCAGGGTCCAGATTTTTAATTTTTTTTTAATTAAAGCTTTTTATTTATAAAACATATGTATGGGTAATTTTTCAACACTGAACCTTGCAAAATCTTCTGTTCCAAATTTCCCCCTCCTTACCCCATCCCCTAGATGGCAGGTAGTCTAATATATGTTAAATATGCCAAAATATATGTTAAATCCAATATATGTATAATATTTATATGGTTATCTTGCTGCACAAGAAATCGGATCAAGAAGGAAAAAAACTGAGAAAGAAAATAAAATGCAAGCAAACAACAAAAGAGTGAGAATGCTATGTTGGGGTCCACACTCAATTCCCACAGTCCTCTCTCTGGGTGAAGATGGCTCTCTTTGTCACTGAACAATTGGTCTTAATCATCTCATTGTTGAAGAGAGTCACATCCATCAGAATTGATCTTTGTATAATCTCACTGTTGCTGTGTGCAATGATTTCCTGGTTCTGTTCACTTATCTGAAGCCTCTGACACTGTCCGTTACCATTTTCTCTGGATTTTTGTCTTAATGTTGTCTTTCTGATTCCCCCTTTGTTGGATCTTCATCAGTGTTTCACCGTTTAACCCTGTATTTCCTCTGATTTTTTCTCTTGAGAGATGATGATAATCTCATTAACTCCTATGAATTAAATTATCATCTCCAGAAATGATTCCCAGATCAATTCATTCACATACCACAAGATGTTCAGTCATTCCCCAAATGATGGGAATCCCCTCAATTTCCAATCTGTTGTCACCATAACAAGAGCTGCCATAAAAGAAATCCTCTCTTCTTTAGGAAGCTTTTCCTGGTCTCCAGAGGGTTAGCTTTGGCAAGTCCTATCTTTCCAGGGAGAAAGATTTTGAGCGTTAGACTGTACCTGCCGCTGGAAAACCAGCCTTCCTAAGTATGGAAACACTTACCACTACTAAGTATACTACAAAAGATGAAATCTTTGGCAACCCTTGAAGAAAACTTTCCTCTACACCTCCTAATAACAACAGATATCCAGAAAGCACAATAAAGTTTATTAGTGCTTCTCATCTGTCCTCCCATTTTTATTTGGGAACAATACTATGTTAGGGCACCAGGTATTTCAGATTTACCTATGAGTCTCAGGTAGTAGATAGCCCAGTGACCATCACCCAGTAGGCATTGAAATCAATACTTGTGGAATAAATTCAGACTTGCGTGATTACAAATATCTCTCCTCTATCCTTGGAAAACACAGACATAAAAGGACTCCTTTAAACCAGGGATTCTTAATTTGAAGTCCATGGACATACAAGGAATCTATGGACAAATTTCAGAAGGTCTGTGATTTTGAATGGGGAAAATAGCACTATTTTAACTCAGCTCTAACAAGAATTTGTATTTCCCTCAATTATTTAAAAATATAATTGCAAAAAGTCCCTAGGTTTCAGCTGACTGACCAAAGGGTCCATATAAGGGATTCATGACACAAAAGAGAATGAGAATCTTTGCTTTATTTTTTTAAAAATGATTGTTTATTTTTTATTTTTATTGTATTTGTTTAAAACTTAAATGCAAAATAAGAAAAAACAAAATAGGAAACCAAAGAAAGGTAGAAAAAGAAAAAATTGTCATGTGTACAGCAGAATCAAGGAAGATTCAAAATATGTAACAATAAATTTAATTTCAAGAAAGCAGAGATCCTTGTTTTAAACAGACAAAAGTTAGATTTTTTTTGGGGGGGGGAGGTTGTGGTAGTGAATATCCATAAACAAGAAACTTTCACTTTAAATATATAATAGGCTGTCATTGGCCTTCAGACATTTCCTAGCTTAATGACTGGGCAAGTTATTCAACTTCTGTAGCTCAGATTTGTCATCTGTAAAGTGGGGATAATAATAGTACCTAACCTCCCAGGATTATTGTGAGAATCAAATGAGATACTATCAGGTCAGTCTTCAAAGCCTCCCTCCTCACTAAGAGGAAAATTATGCTGCTAGGGACCTTATTTAGCATCTTGAGTTTCATCTCTCTAATGCTTTTGCTCTATTATTATAGGGCAAAATGTTTATTTTGCCCCCAATGCTTAGCACAGTACCTGGCACACAGTAAGTGCTACATAAGCATTAGCTGATATTTTTATAGCCTATTAAAGTCTATACGACATTATATATATATACATATATATATATATAATACATTATATAATATCTACAATAATCTTGGAAAATAAGATTTATTCCCATTTTGGAAATAGGAGAACAGGACTTGAGTGGAGTTAAGTGACTGGTCCAGAATCACACAATAAGTGTCTGATTCATAAGTAGGATTAAAACTCAGGTCTTGCTGATTCCAAATGTCTCACTCTCTGTCTACTGTACCCTGTGACCGCCTCTTGTTTGTAGACCTCATGGGATGGAGAATCATTTGTTGGTTTCAATGAGATCCTGGGCTTCTCTGTGTGTCTGTTTTTACTCACTATCTGCTTCTGTTTATCTGTTGTTCTTACAGTCTATAATATGGAATTAGTGGTGCTTTGTTCTCAAATTGCTTCATGTGCCTCTGTTTAGTTTTCTTGCACTTCCACAAGACAAAGATTGAAATTGTGAATCTCCTTTTTCCAATCCACCCTTCAGCCAACTGCCTAAATAAGCTTCCTAAAGAGTAGGTTTTAGCAGGTTAATCCCTTGCTCCAAGATCTTCAGTAGCTCCCTAGTGCCTCTAAGAAATTAAAACAAATATAGATTCCTTAACATTTAGTGATCCATCATCATCAGGCTCCATCTACCCTCTTCAGGATTCCCTTCCCGCACACACTTGGAGTTTCAGCCACTTTGAACTGTTCTGTGACACTCCATTGAGGACACATTGGTTTTTGTTACAAGCTTTCTACTGACTTCTTAATGATCTCAGTTTTCCCTAAGGTTGTTGTGATCCTTTCTTACCTTCATCTATCAGCATCCTTGACTTCCCTGAGTTTGTGTGCTATCCACAGACAAATACATTCCAGATCCCTGCAGTGGCTCAGGTATGTATTTCCTCCTGAAATTATTTTGTATTTATTTATCTTTTAAAAAAAGAGACCGCACGGTGTAATGGACAGACTTTTGGCCAAAGGTCAAGGAAGCCCTGGATTCAAATCCCGCCGCTGACAAATTTAAGAGCTGGTACAATTGATTCTAAATGCCTCAGGCAATCCCCTAAATCCATAATATATAAAATTATAGATTTTGTGTAGAAATCATGCCAGAAACAAATTTTCCTTCCAATAAGTTCAAGATTAAGGGACCTTTTCATTTTTGTCTATTCTGCCGGGTGGGGAGACCACCAGTTTGGCACATCGTGGATAAATATTAATAATTGGGAAATATTGTTTTTGCCAATGCTCTTATCTGAGTATATGAAATTCTAATTCTTTGAATAGATCTTCTATCATCATTTATTGAAGTGCCTGCTCAATACTGCGGTGTATGGAGTATTCAGGAGGACTCCTGTGCAGCCCTTTTCAGGGCTGCTCATCCATCTCTGGTGTCCATCTGTCTCCCAACTCCCATCTGTAGCTCCAAGAAGCTCAGCGGCCGCGACCCGCTAAAACCATGTTGGCAGATGGGCAAACCCATGTTGAGGATCATTGACAGGACTCAGACCCCTTTGTGAGTTAAAGGGCATCAACCTGCCAGCCTGTGAAGACTTCCTTTGGAGCAACGGGCAGATGAGAACTAGTTGTTCGAATGGAGCACTTTGAGCTTGGCCAGACATCAGCCAAGGCCGTCCGCAGCATCCCCGGCCATCGCCAGTCATCCTGACTGTTGTCCTGCCACTGGTCTTTGATGACTTTGGAGGAGAGAGGAAGGCTGGTGGCTTTGCACAGTTCTGCCGCACTTAAATCCAATTCACCCAGGAGTCAAGACATCACTCCAAGATGTCATTGGGCGTCTTTGAAAATGAAGGACAAACAACTGGACTCAACGTTGGCCTAGAGATGATTATGAGGGAACTTCTTCCCTCAAAGAACAGGGACAAGTTTGTTTTTTTTCCTTCTGTTTTATCACTAGCATTTAGCAAGAAGTCTGGCACAAAGTAAGAGCTTAATAAGTGCCCGGCGACTGGCTTTCAGGCTGACTGGGGGCACAGTACACATTATTATAGGGCAAAAACATTAGCGAGGCAAAGGCCAAGAGGCTAAGTGAGGTCCCTAGTAGGGTAATTTCTCTTTTGGTGTAGAGAAAGGCTTTGGAAACTGAAAAGCTAAAGAGGAGCTAAAGATGTGTGATCAAAGGTTAACCGGTTAATTCGTATTTCAAAGGAAAATAACAAGGTGATTACTGGATGTGAAAAGAGTACTTTTCAAAGTAATTATCAAAGATTTAAATTTATTTTAACCCAAAGGACATTTCAGGCTCAAACTGAAGAGATTTGGGTCCTTAGTCTCCAGATCGAGGGGCTCTCCATGCAACCAGCTCAGAAACCACCCAGATCTCTCTCAAATTATTTGTTAAATGTACTGATTGAAAGTGAGTGTGATTTCTTGTTATGAGGTTAAAAGTAGGTGCTAAATTTCTTCTGACTTTAGCTCAGTCATTTTCTTTTTCTGGGCTTTTTTTCCCCCTAATTCATAATTATGAATTGTAAGAGGAGGGAGGCGAAATAAATATTTTTGCTGATCCTCATAAAAGTATAGAAGTCATACCAATGCTCTGCTGGCAAATCTTTTAAAAAATATTCATTTATTATTAATATTATAGCTTTTTATTTACAAAACATATGCATGGGTAATTTTTCAACATTTACTCTTGAAAAATCTTCTGTTCCAACTTTTCCCCTCCTTCCCTCCACCCCCTCCCCTAGATGGCAGGTAGTCCCATACATGTTAAATATGTTAAAGTATATGTTAAATCCAATATATGTATACATATCTATACAGTTATCTTGCTTGTAAGGAAAATCGGATCTAGAAAGAAAGAAAAAAATCTGAGAAGTAAAATGCAAGCAAATAATAACAGAAAGAGTGGAAATTCTGCTCGCAAATCTTAAAGCATTACAGGTACACTTTGGATTCACTGTGGGTTCGGTTCCAGACGGCAGCAATAAAATGAATCACAAATCTTTTTTGTTTCCCAGTGTATATAAAAGTTATGCTTACACTATGATGTAGGCTATCAATTGTGTAATATTTTGTCTAAAAAAACTAACGTATTTGTCTTAATTAAAATACTTTATCACTAATAATAATAATAATAATAAAAAGCTAACCATCATCTGAGTTCTTATCGGATTGTAATCTTTTTGCTGATGTAGAGTCTTGCTTCAGTGTCAATAGGTGCTGCCTAGTCAGGATAGTGGTTTTGGAAGGTTGGGATGGCCATGAAAATTTCTTAAAATAAAGCAATAACAAAGTTTGCTGCAAGAATTGACTCCTCCTTTCATGAAAGATTTCTGTGGTAGCGTGCAATGCTGTTTGATGGCATTTTTACATAGTAGAACTTCTTTTGAAATTGGAGTCATTCTCTCAAACGTTGTTGCTGCTTTATGACTGAAATTTATGTAATATTTGTCAATAATATCAGGTGTCAGGGAATAGGCCTGTGCTGAGAGAGAGAGAAAGGAGGGGAGGGAGGGAGGGAAGGAGGGAGAGAGAGAGAGAGAGAGAGAGAGAGAGAGAGAGAGAGAGAGAGAGAGAGAGAGAGAAGAGAGAGAGAGAGAGAGAGAGAGAGAGAGAGAGAGAGAGAAACAGAGACAGAGAGATAGAGAGAGAGAGAGAAAGAGAGACAGAGAGAGAAGAGAAGAGACAGAGAACAGAAAGAGAAGAGGAGAGAGACAAGAAGAGAAGAAAGAGAAGAGAGAGAAGAGAACAGAGATAGAAACAGAGAGAAGACAGAGGAGAGAAGAGAGAGAAGAGAGAGAGACAGAGAGAGAGAGAGAGAGAGAGAGAGAAAGAGAGAGAGAGAGACAGAGAGACAGAGAGAGAGAGAGAAAAGAAGAGAGAGAGAAAGAGAAGAGAGAGAGAGAGAACAGAGACAGAGAGACAGAAATAGAGAGAGAGAGAGAAAGAGAGAGAGACAGAGAGAGAGAGAGAGAGAGAGAAAGAGAGAGAGACAGAGAGAGACAGAGATAGAAACAGAGACAGAAAGACAGAGAGAGAGAAAGAGAGAGAGAGAAACAGAGACAGAGAGACAGAGAGAGAGAAAGAGAGACAGAGAGAGACAGAGATAGAAACAGAGACAGAAAGAGAGAGAGAGAGAAAGGAAGGAGAGATGTGGAATGGCCAGTCCCTATAGCAATCAGAATACACACATTAATTGTTCATGGCACCCCTAAAACTATCACAAGATTCCTGATCATAAATCACCATAATAGATATAATAATGAAAAAAATGTTAAAATATTGCAAGAATTACCTAAATGTGACACAGAAACACAACTTGAGTATATGTTGTTGGGGAAAAAAGGTGCCAACAGACTTGCTTGAGGCAGAGTTGCCAAAAATTTTAATTTGTAAAAAAAAAAAAAACCCCACCATATCTGTATAGCACAATAAATTGGGGCAGACCACAAGGTACACTAGCTATTGTTTACTACTGTTACTGCTTGTTGTTGTCATTCAGTAGTGTCTAACTGACTCTCCATGACCCCATTTGGGATTTTCTTGGGAAAGATACCGGAGTAGTTTTCCATTTCTTTCTCATTTTACAGATTTTTTTTACATCATTTTACAGATGAGGAAAGTGAGGCAAACAGGGTTAAGTGACTCGCTCAAGGTCACAAAGCGAGTGTCTCAGCTGAATTTGAATTAGGCCTTTCTGACTCCCAGCATTATTTGCTTTGTCACCTAGCTGCCCCAAACTGTTGTTATCTCTATTTTTCCTTATCATGTGTTGGATTATAGTAGATGGATAATAGATAATAGTAATAATATAATATACATATAATGACATCACACTGAAACTATTACTTTTCAGAAAACTCCCAAATCACCAACATGTTATGGAATCACTTTATCAAGTTAGATGATTCTTCAGATACTGCAATAATTTATGGTTTTCACAGGCTCAAGGATAAATCATTCCCTTTCTCCCATAGATGACACTCTCTCCGTCTTTTTATTTTGTGTTATTCATCTGTCTTGTTAAATAACCTTTCAAAGATTTCACCCAATACCCATTACTGGGAGCATTAAACATCGCTCCTCCTTGCTTGGAATGTACTACCATAATCCCAAAATTGCCCGATTTGTGTCTTTCTGAATCCTTTTCTCTCTTCTTTAAATGTTTCCCTGACGACCCTTTCTAAAGAGGGAAGGTCTATTGCCAATTACTTGAGGCTCAAATGGTTATTCTTGCACTAATTTACATCAGACGATTATTTTAATCCGTTGCTTGAGTTTTTGGTGCGTACTGAAACCCAGAGGAACCCGCTGCAGTTCTGCGACCTTGTTTATTGCTTCTCCTGTCTTACATGCTCCGCCCCTTCCAGCAGGGGAGGGGTCGGGGGCGTGGACTAGCTTGGATCACGTCACAGTTTAGGACACACTCTTCTCCACGTGCGCGCCGTAGGAGCTGGAAAACTTAGCTGCATTTTCGAAACAGCACATTCCGGCAAACGCTTTGGCGAAAATTAATTTTGGTAAATTTCTTAAAAAGATGTTATTTCTTTCGTTTAAAAGATAAAAAGTTACACAGTCTCCCCTTTTCTGGTGTGTTATAATTAATCCCCTAATTTGGCACAATGCATAAAACTTTTTTTTTTTTTTTTTTTTTAGGAAGGCAACACTATTATGGAAAATCGGCTGCGCCCAATATAAAGTCTCGCGCGCGGCCTCCCGGAAGTTAGAGGCTTGTTCTCTAATAAAGAGCGAGCCTGGATCCCAGCAGAGGGTAAGTGAAGGCAGGGGCTTTCAGACAGCAGGGCAACGGGTCGGTGAGAAGGAGGAGAAGCAGGTGAGCGTCAGCTCCAGCCCCAGTTAGTCCCGACCCGGAGCCGTTTCCGTAGGGCCGCCGTCCCTGGCCGCCATGTTGGAGATGGGCAGAGGCGGCGGTCGTGTTTGCGTTTGGGTGTCGGGGCTGGCGTAGTTCTGGGGCGCGGCCGGCTCAGGAGCCTCCTAGGGACCTGGCGAGGCTGAGGTCCTGACTAAGAGAAGGGAGGACACTGTCTGCAGGAGGCTATGGGAAGGGAAGTCGAGCTTCCGCTGGTGGCTTTCCCGCCTTGGCGTCATGGCGGCCTAGGGCGCATGCGCGATCGTGGTGTTCCGGCGGAGATTGTGCCCCTCTTGTATTTGAATTTAGCCGAGGCGTGGCCGGGGGAGGAGCGTCCTAGAGGGGACCGATTGAGCATGCGTTGCTTGCTTGGAGGGGGTGGCGGGAACGGGCTGGGAGCCACGCACGTGGGGAGGCTCACGGGAATCAGGAAAAGGGTCTGTTGCAGATGGTTTGAAGAGCTGGTCTCTGACTTTTAGGAAGCGCCAAGGATCCCTTCCCATCCGACCCCTTTTATTAGCGGGTACACGCCCCCCCCCAAACGTTGGCCTTCCTTACCTCCCCTCGTTCTCCCCGGCCTCTCATTGGTCGCCCACTTGACCTCTCATTGCCCCCACGGCGGCCCGAGAGATATGCCGGTTTCCTTAAGTGCTGCTGCTTGTGTTGGGTATCGCGATAGTTCCATAAAGCAGACCTACTTTTCCCATCGGTCATTCCGGTGCTCAGAAAGCCCCATAGCTTCCCCGCTGCAAATCAAAGGGCATCTTATTTACTTGGGTATCAGCGCGCTCCACGGCCTGGCTTCAGCCTGGTTTCAATGTTGCGCATTGTTTGGCGCGCTCCATCCTAGCCAAGTAGAGCCCTGATTGCTGGTCTCTTCCACCTCCTCGCTGCTTTACCGGCTGCTCCCCTTCCTGTCCGGACTTTGTTCTGTCAGCACATGTTTGTTTGGTTCTTTCTAAATTCTGGACTGAGCCCTGGGCATACAGAGAAAGGTAAAAGATGTCTCGGCCCCCAAGGAGCGCCTCACGAGTTTGAGGAATTTGGCATGATTTCTTCCAGCTCCAAATACTGTTATTTTAGGAACTTTAGGGGGCATCTGGTCCGTCTCCTGACCTAGTGGGAGCCTTCCCTTCAACATGCTGATCGTGGGACCAGCTGGGGCAAAGAGCCCTGGGCTGGGGTCAGTGTATGGGGGTTATTCAAGAAATCGAGGGCCGCTGGTGGTGCATGGAGAGAGTGCTGGGCCAGGAGTAGGGAAGACACAAAGCTGGGCAGATCATTTAAGCTTTTTGGCCTCAGTTTCCTCATCTGTAAAAGGAACTGGGGAAGGAAATGATAAACTACTGCAGTATCTCTGCCCAGAAAGCCCAAATGGGGTCGCGGTTGGACACCACTGGAAAATGGCTTAATAGTGATAAAAACTGCTAAGCCTGAAATACTGGGAGCATGCCTTCATTTTACTGCTAGGCCTTTATACAGAATCTAGTCTCACTTTATAATTTAATCCTTTTATAAAGGAGGAAACCAAGGCTTTGAGGACCTGTTTTTGTTCCTCCCACCCCCCTCAGAATCACAGAGTTCACACCAGGGACTGGAAGGGTTTCTAGTCCAGTCTGTACTTGAAGAAGAGCTTGTCTCTCACTTTCCAGACAAATAATGATCGGTCCTTGCTTGGAATCCTCCAATGAGTGGGAGCCTTTGCTTCTCAGAGCAGCAGCCCAGTCCCCTTCTGAGCCCCTCTATTAGGGGCTTTTCTGACTTAGGTTTATGATGACGCTCACAGGTCAAAGTACTTTGCAAATCATATTATTGTAGCAATTGAATTGTTTTTGGGAGCCCCAGGATAGAGGGCTCTGATTTTGACTGGTAGGCCCA
Source organism: Sarcophilus harrisii (assembly GCF_902635505.1). Taxonomy (NCBI): domain Eukaryota; kingdom Metazoa; phylum Chordata; class Mammalia; order Dasyuromorphia; family Dasyuridae; genus Sarcophilus; species Sarcophilus harrisii. The sequence goes on along the minus strand of NC_045426.1, from coordinate 684,951,635 downwards.
ATAAAATTCTGTGGGTAAATTTCTGGGCCTCTCTGATGTTGATGTGCATCAAACTGCTGTCTCCTACTGAACAAAAACCTACATATCAGCGTTTGCTTAGTCCCTGGGGCCAAGCAGAATCAGTCTAGAGAAGTCTAACTTCTCTTTCACACAGCAGAATGGGTCCTTATCTGCTCCTCAAATGGCTGAGGTCTGTCACTCTCTGGTTGCTCTCCAGCCTCTCCATCTATCCTAAATCTTGTCTAAGAAGTACCCATACCTGGGTTCCTAACTCCAGATCCAGTGCTCTTTCTCCTCCATCACCACCTCCTTTGGGTGAATGTCACAGATGAACTCCTTTGCCGTAAAAGGTGAACAAACAGGTTTTATTCAGTGGCTTTCAGGCTCCTGAGGACTTCATTTATAAACAATGATTTATTGATAAACCTAGTCAATATTTTTAATTTGTTTACAATTGCTTTGTAGTTTCGTATCATAGCATTGCTTTTCTTGAAACAATATTGTATTCTCTCCCCCCCATCCCCCAAATACCTCCTATAACCTTTAAATCTATATGGGCAGAATTGTTTTACTAGGGTAGAAATTTATAAAAAGAAAAAGGCATGTGTTGGGGTGAAACAGGGACAGGCCATCCAGGATTGGGAGGAACAGACCTAGAAAAAGGGAAGTTTGAGGAGGTACTTGGAGAGATGCTGGTTGACCAAGAGAGCTGTCAAGCTTGCTTTGCAGAATTCCCTCCCCCCCCCCCTTCACCCTCCTTTTTTTTTTAGCCTAAAATAGGCTACTTTTGGCTGTGAAGTTGCTAGAGGGTTACATAAGCTTTGGTGCTGTCTTAAATGTTGGCAGGCACTTTATTATTCCAATAAGGATTCCTATGAATTAATTACCATGTATCTGAAAGAATGTCATCTGCAATGCAGGCTTGCTGGGGTGATATTACCATAGCAATTACTTCTCAGGCTCCTAGGCAGAAAGTGATCCCAGCTTCTGGGAGTCTTAAGTCAGGAAGAAATTCTGTCTTGATTTCCCCCTCAGAAGGGAGGCTGACCTAAGCCTAATTAATTCCTGCAAGAAGCAGGATGCTGGCCTGGAATGGCTTTTTTAAATTACAACGTGCAGGATTATGTAGGCTTATCCAGCTGACTTTGTGGGACCACACCCCCCAATTCTGCATAATGCTATGGAGTGGAAGGAGTTAGTTGGTCAGGAGCAATGAAGGTTTAAATCTTGCCTCAGACAAATCATGTAATTGCTGTGAGCCTCAGTTTCCCCACCTGCAGAAGAGATATTTATCTCTGTATTTTCTGACTTAGATTTATAATGACGCTCACAGGTCAAAGTACTTTGCAAATCATATTATTGTAGCAATTGAATTGTTTTTGGGAGCCCCAGGATAGAGGGCTCTGATTTTGACTGGTAGGCCCAATAAAATTCTGTGGGTAAATTTCTGGGCCTCTCCGATGTTGATGTGCATCAAACTGCTGTCTCCTACTTTTCTAGACAATGAATGAGTGGATGCCCATTGCCAAAGAATATGATCCTCTCAAGGCTGGGAGCATCGATGGCACTGATGAAGAGCCTCACGACCGGGCCATCTGGAGAGCGATGCTGGCTCGCTATGTGCCCAACAAAGGGGTATCTGGAGACCCCCACCTCACGCTCTTTGTGGGGAGGCTGAACCTGCAGACCACTGAAGAAAAGCTGAAAGATGTCTTCAGCAGGTACGGCGACATCAGGAAGCTGCGGCTGGTGCGGGACGTGGTCACGGGCTTCTCCAAGCGCTATGCTTTCATTGAGTACAGAGAAGAACGATCTCTGTTAAAAGCTTACAGAGATGCCAACGGATTGGTTATTGATCAGCATGAGATCTTTGTCGACTATGAGCTAGAAAGAATCCTTAAAGGGTGGATCCCTCGGAGACTTGGAGGAGGGTTTGGTGGGAAAAAAGAATCTGGACAACTGAGATTTGGTGGACGGGACCGGCCTTTTAGAAAACCCATTAACTTGCCAGTGTTCAAAAGTGACTTCTATGGAGAGGGGCAGAGGGAGAGGAGGGAGTGGTCCCGAGACAGAAGCTGGGACTGGAGGACCAGAGATCGAGACCATGACAGGGGCCGAGAGAAGAGGCGACAAGAAAGGGAGAGCAGCAGGGCCTGGGACGAGAACGAGAGGGAAAGAGAGCGGGACTTCAGAGAAGAGAGGAGCAGGGGGCGAGAGAGGAAGGACCGAGAGAGAAGAGATAGGAGCAAGGAGAGAGACTCCAAAAAGCAGAGGGAGGATGATAAACACAAGTAGAGACTTTAACTCCCGACATCTCCATGAAACAGCTGCCCCTCTCCTTGGTACCTGCAGGGGCACTGGTTGGTCAGTCAGTCAGCTGCCAGCACCTGGGGTGCATGTTTCCTCTTCATCCATTCACTCCATCAAGTCTTCCTTTGTGTGCCTTTCTCCCCTTAGATTTTCCAGGGCTTTCCCTGAGCTCTCCTCTGCCACTTTCCTAGTCTAGTTTGTGTTACCTTTATTCGGGGACATACAATTCTAATCTTTCGTCTCATCCAAGCCCAAACTTAATAAATGCTTGTTAAATCTAAATCTAAAAAGTGACATGTTAGCACAGGGCCTGGCACATAGTAGGCCCTTACTAAATACCTGTCTCCTTCTTCCTTGAGGATGCAAAAATAAAGTAGCAAAGCCAGGCCATGCCTTCAGGCCAGCAGCCTCTCCATCGGCTTGTGGACTTGTAGTGACAGGGAGCTCTCTACCTCCCAAGACTGCCTGGTTTCAAGCAGCTCTAGCGGTGGGGAAGGTTTTCCTTTTTTTCCAAACCTTACAGTTCTGCAAAATGAATTGAGAGTGTACAGGACAGCCCAGTGAAATGCTCACACCCTGTGAACTGCGGAGCAAACTACTTCTGAGCCTCCTCTTTCCTCTCCTTCCTCCCTGCTTGACCCTCAGCAAACTGGGCAAACTGACCTCTGCCTATTTGGGTGACGTAAATTGAAAGTAAGCCACCATAACAACAGCTAATGTTGTACAGAGCCCTAAGATTTGTAAAACCTTTCACAGATCACTCATTTGGGTTTCACCACCACGCTGGGAAATAGGTGCCACTATTATCTTCATTTTACAGATGTGGAAACTGAGGCAGGCAGGAGGTAAGTGACTTCTCTAGGATCACACAGCCAGGACATCTCTGCTACATGCAGATGAGCTGGATGTAAGCAAGGGGAGCCTGTGCAAGGTCAGCAGCCTCATTTTCCCTTCCAGAGCCATCGGGGTCCCGATAGAGATCAGGATGACTGGAGATGGCTCTGGATACAGGGGGAGCCTAAGTCTGTTTGAACAAAGGGCTTCAACAAGGCTCAGTTTGCCCGAGGCCGCCCCCATTCAGTGAGAAAGTCATCTGAGACCTAATTTGAACTCAAGTCTTCCTGACGCCAGATCTAGCATTCTGTCCACCATGGCCCCGAGCTGCCGCTAAAGATACACGCGCTAGATGTACTTGGACAGATGCTTTTCAGAAAGATAGACGTTGATGGACATCTTATTGTGCTTACTTATTTAACGCTGAAAATTCAAGGAAATGTTTCGGGTAATTTATTTCTACGCTCTCCCACAGAATTGGTGCTTAATAAATGTTACTTGAATCACAGCTATCTATTTTATGCTAGTTTAAAAAAGTGCCTCATTATTAGGTTTTACCCTAATGGCACAAACCTCCTCCTCCAGCTTCACTTTCCACAAAGAACAGTACCGCCCTGCTGTGTTAAAATAGACACCAGCTGTTAGAAACAATTTTAGAAAATGAACATGCTATTTTCCTCGCAAATTACCAGTGTAGGATTTCTCTGTTCTCCAGGGTCTGAAAAGGAATTTATTTCTTTATATCCAGTATTGGAATGGGGTGGCCGTGCTCCCATTTCTCCACTTCTGAAAGCACTTTGTGTCACAATAGAATGTAGTTTTAGAACTGGAGGGGGTCAGGGGAATTTCTCTGTCCATCCTCCCAGCCAAGGAAAGCAAAGGCAGCTCTGCTGAGGTCACACACAGCCGGCCAGGGGCAGGGGCAGGACAGGCCTATATCTCTGGTCTCCCTCCTGGGTGTTTTGTCTTCCCCAGTACGCCATTTTCACGGTGCTGATTCTTTTATAAATTGTAAATGCAGAACTAAAATATGTAGTTTATGAGCTTGGGGAGGAAAGAAAGCAAGTCTGTGAGGAGTACAACTGTGCTCTTCATCGAGGTTCCAGAGATCCCCAGCCTGCCCTTGGGCCTGGCAGCCACACAGTGCCATGGCTCACCTTGGCTTCCCCAGTCCAAAGCTCTCGCAGAAGAGAGGAGGAGTCTTAACATGTTCTGTCAAGTTTACCCCCTCCCTACAAGGGTCCCAAGGGCCCTGGATGCCTTCCACTCTGACCCTTGGCCATTTAATAAATCCCATGTGTGAAGAAAAGATGACAAGAAAAAAATGGCCAAACCACATGTTAAAATTGATCATTTTTAGCAATTCTTTTGTTTGGTTAATACTGCATATAACTCAGCAAAACCCAAGGCACACTCACCTTGTACATCAGTATCTACATGCTTTAGGCACTATAAATCCCAGGGTACGGCGCCCACCCCCTGGCTTCTTACATGGCTGCCTCCAGTTGTGAGGTCAAAGTGTCCTGTTGTCCATGGGTGAATGCTACCCTGAGACAGCTCCCAGAGCTTGTGCTAAAGGTGCCCGGGGGAACCTGATCAAATGCACTTTGAAAGTGCCATCCACAGAACTAAGGATGAGCCGCCACCACCTCCCAGTGCCCCCCCTCCCCTGTGTTACAGAAACTCGATGGGTCAGAGTACTCACAGACCATGCTCGGCCCAGCGCCGGTGGATGCTCGTCCACCGTCAGGGTGCCATACGCCGTGTTTTTGGTTTAGAGAAGCCTGTGTTACCAGAGTGAGCGCAAAAGCCAGACCCCAGACTCCTGGGGTACTCGATCCTTCACTACGTGTGTATGTGTGGGGGCAGGGGCACCCAGTCTAAAGCACGAATCCCATCTACAAACGATGATTACTGTGGCACCTGGAGTCTGTTTTTAGGGGTCCGGCTTCCCAAGCACACAGCAGGTCTCCATGTCCCTGGGTGGAGAGTACATCTGTAAAAAAACAGCCGGCCCCAGGGTGCGAGGACTGCGGGGGCCATGGGTCTGGGGTCTGGCCGCTGCCCAATCCCCGAACCTCTGAGGTGGATGTAGCCGAGCCAGTCACAAGCCCAGGGAGAGTGAAAGTCACAGGTGCTGTAAGGCTTCCTGCCCCTGTTCGGTGTAGCCGTCATCTCTGTGGGAGTCCGCCCACTGGCCAAAGGACTCCTGGAAGTGGACGTTTCTCTGTGCGGTGGCCAGGCGCTTTTTGTCTCGAGAGAAGAAACTAAACCTTTGGGGGAGAGAAGAAGGGGTGGGGAGCAAGGGAGAACAGTTAGCACGTCCCCCATGCTTCCTCCGAGCGCTACACGCAAGGGGACACGGCACACCCACGTCAGAGCGACCCAAGGCGCTTTCAACAGGGGAGGGAAAGCCCTGAAGCTCGGAAGGGACACGCCAACTCTCCTAGGGAGCAGCCAGGGGTGCAGATGGGAGGTGACATCATGGGGGGACCCTGCAGTGGCGCCCCAATGTGGATGAAGCTTCAGCGCCTCCCAGTCACACGCTCTTAGCGTGAGGTAAATGAGCTTTCCACAGGGAGCGGGAGGACAGAGCCCCCGTGGAAGGGCTGGGCCGACTTCTCTAAGGGCTGAAGAATTCATCCTTGTTAGCAAGCTACTGCGAGAGCTAACGGGCAAGGTGTGGGCGGTCACACAGAAGTGAGTGGGGGCTCCAGCTGGCAGTGCCAGTTTAGAGGGAGGCAGTGGGAGGAGCTGTTACAGACCAAGCGGAGGCTGAGTCACTCAAGCGGCGGCGTGTGATGGAGACTGGGAGGAGAGCCTGCTCTTGGAGGGCCGCCCCACAAAGGGGCCCCCTGCAGGATCGCAGAGTGAAGCCCCCCTCGTGAGACAAACAGCCGCGGCTGTGAGGTGACTGGTTCAGGGCCTGGCAGGGAGGTAGAACCGAGGCCCTCACCAGCCTTTCTCTCTAGGAGCTGGAATCTCCCCTGGAGCCAGGCGTGGGCCAAAGCCCGCCTCTGGTCTTAGTGGCCCAGGCAGCTAGCTTTCTGAGCCCATCTTACAGGTGACCTGACTGGCTGCCCCACGCCAATGAAACCCCACTTGTGGGCCTGTCCCCCTTCCCCCCAGTCAGGAGGACCCCAAAGGTCATCTCTTCCACTTCTGTTACAGGGGAAGAACTAGGGAGGGGGCAGCCAGGAGGTGCAGGGGAGTCAGGCTGAATTCAAATCCAGCCTCAGGCACTTTCTGAAAGCTGTGTGACTCTGGGCCAGTCACTTACTCCCTATTGCCTCAACAGGAAAAATCAAAAAGCAGGGGGGCAGAAAGATTAAGGCAACTTCCTGTTACTACTCAGATATGACATCACAGACACTGACTGAATAGTATGATCAGAAAGGAACTTGGAAATCATAAGATTCAGAACTGGAAGGGACCTTAAGAAGCCATCTAGTCTTGACCACCCCATTTGACAGAGGAGAAAACCCAAGCACCCCAGAAGCAGCCTGGCCAAGAGCCCACGGGTACCAAACGTCAGGAGCCGGAGCCCAGTCCTCCGACTGTAACCAGCACTTGCCAGTTCTCACTCCATGCTGCCTCCGAAAGTCCAAATCTCCTCTGCCCATTTTACAGATAAGAAAACTAAGGCCTAAAGAGTTGAAATGACTTGACCACAAGTCACAATGGTTTTGCTGGGGCTCAAGCCTGAAACAACCTGTGTTAACTGTTGTCCAAACTGACCCTGGGATAAGGATTTAGTCTAAAAATCTGACTTCTTTGTGTTCTTAGGGCTTTTCCTCCTTCCTTGTCTTCATCTGCCCAAGAATTAGGACCAATTCACTTTAGACTTCTGTCTCATTACAAGACAGCTTAAGGCCGTGTTTCCACCGTTTTGTGAGATGTCATCACTTTGATGATGGATTTCAAAACACTTGAAATTTTGAAAACTGCCTTGGAAAAAACCAACAAGACTCCATGCCGCTCGTCATCCATTTACTAACTACTTAGCTTTGTTTACAGAAATTAGGACTACTGTAGCACCAATGTTAGGACACAGCCCAGGCCTAAGGCAGCGCTTAGGGACTGATGTGGAAAGTACTTGGAAAGAGCTGATTCCTGCCTCCACCATTCACAAGGAGCCAGAAATAGAATTTAGGTCCCAGTTAAAAGGCTAATTTTTAAAAAGTGCCTTCGAAAGGGTTCAGGCTTTTATTCTGTTAAAGAGAGAATGAGATGATGATGCTTTGGCCCCTGGACCTCAGGATAAAATTTAGGTCTCAGTTTAAAAGACTAAATTTTAAAAAGTGCTTTTGAAAGGTCTTAGGCTTTTATTCTGTTAAAGAGAGAATGAGATGATGAGGCTTTGGCCCCTGGACCTTAGGTTAAAATTTAGGCCCCATTTAAAAGACTAATTTTTTAAAAGTATCTTCATAGGATTTAGACTTCTATTTTGTCAAAGAGAGAATGAGATGACTAATTTTTGGCTCCTGGACCTTACAATGACTTTGCTCTAGTGACAACTTTTTTTGAACCCAAAAGTGGAGCTCTAGAAGTTCTGAAAGGAGTGATCTGGACAATGGCACATGACCAACAGCACAATTTTCTCCATCAGCACCTGTGCTTGAAAAGAACGCTGAGGGCATCCAGTTCTTTAGCCCCTTCATCTTCCAGTTAAGGGAACTGGGGCCCGGAGAAGTGCCTGTTTGCTCACAGACACGCGAGGCTTTTATTTGGGCCGAGCTGGTGGATTTTGAATACCCAGGCTTTCTGATGGCTAATCCTCTGAGGGTAAGACCACCCAGCACAGCCTATTGCCCCTGAGCAGGGCCCGTAAGCTCGAGGGGCGCTTCATATCCCCCAACAGGACCCCCCAGCTCTTTCTCGTTCTTTTTTTTAAAGGCCTGAGCAGCTTCTGGGCCAGCAAACCCAAGCATTGTAAAGGAGCAGCCCTGGCCGGGTGAGCAGCCGTGCGGTGTTAGTGACACTCGGTGAGCCGTGGTGGGCATTGGCGGTTACTGACCCGTGGCTTAAAGGCCCTTCTTGGCTGGAACATGTGGTTTAAAATGGAAACAGAAGAGACAAAGAGAATTATTTGTGATGAAGCAGAGACTCTGAGGAATCATGCTGACTGCGCAGCGTGACACACGGGCAGTCCCATCACAGCCGCCAGAATGCAGGGGCAGCCCAAGAACACAGCAGAGTGCAGCCCCCGGAACCCCAGCAGGCATTCCCAAGACAACCGAGAAACACAATGTGCCTACAAGGGAAATAAGTCTCCGCACGGGCTGTAGGGTAGGGTCATCTAGAATCAGTCCAGCTGCTACCATGGGCATTATGGCTGTAAAGATCCTGGTCAGAGAGACACAGAGAAGGTCAGAGGGTGGGTGGGAGGACAGGTGAGTGAGAGAGACCCCAGGGTGGGCCTGGTGTCCGGAGTGATGGAGACAGTTCAAACATTGATTCCCAAGGGACGGAGGGGGAAGGAAGGAGCCCCAGGCTCTCCCTTTGCCAGGCAGGTGTCTGTCCCACATGCCTTGGGCTCCAAAGGCAGTCTGGCAACCCCACAGTCACAGACCTAGACCCGGGAGGGGACCTCCTGTCCAGCCTTCTCATACGTGAGGAGCCTATGACTTGTTCAGTCACACAGGCTTCAGGTTACCTGGCTCCAGCCCCAAGGCTCTTTCTGTTGGTACCATATACAAACCTACTCTATAAAAACCCAAACTTTCCAAAATGGTGAAAAAAGATTCACCCTCAAATAGCATGTTACACACCTAAATTTAGCTTACATACAACTGTCTGTCTGTGGAAGGTTAAGGATATTTGTTGAGCTGAACAAAACAAAGCACGTGAGTTTAGAATCTTAGGCTTCTGAGCTGGAAGGGACCTTCTGGAGAGGTCATCTGACTCTGGCCTCCTCAGGAAGGAAAAGCAACAAGTACTGGGCAAGCAGGATTTGAACTGGGAGCAGCTGACTCCAAATCTGGGGCTACAACACCTAAGGAATTCACTTTTTACTCAGTGTCTCCTCCCTCCTAAAGAAGGGCATCCGGTCAAAAGTTTTGTGCTAACCATCGATTCTTTTCTTTTGAGACAGTCAAGGTTAACATACAAAGTTAACTAGTGAAGTGTTGGAGGCCCCGTTTGAAGTCAGGTCCTCCTGACTTCAGGCATGTGCACCATCCACTGCACCACCCGGCTGCCTCACATTCCCTGTTGTACAATGTATTCTTGGATTATCTGGGTCTTTCCCTTCTTCCTCCTTCCTAATCTGTTTTGGCCTTTCATGGCTTATTAAGACCTCTAGTACAGGGTCCAAGGAGCATGTTCAATGTGAGACTCAAGTCTATTTTGCTCACCAAGTCTGATTTTTTTATAAACTGAGTTATATTGAGAGTCTTGGATTCTCTCTAGCCTTGGATTATACTTGCTCCCTCATTTTTAGTTAATACAGATAACTGATCTGTAAGCTGGGGCACAAAGGGTTCCTGCCAGTGACATGGAAAAGCCTAGGACCAGCACAGAATTCCAGTGACTAAGCCGGCCAGGCTGAACATCCAGCATCTCGGGCCCTGTGGAGGAAAGAGCACAAACTTCTCATGAGGGAACCATGCCCTCGTCCTCAAACAGAACATGGGAGGCGGCAAGAGGCAGGAGGAGAGATTGCTGCTGGGCTCCCAGTGAAAGAAAGGGCTTTGTATCTCAGCTCTGCCTAGCTGTCCCCTGGCTGTGTGGCCTGGGGCTTGTTATGTCCCATCACTCCTCTGAGCCCCAGATTCTTCCTCTGAAAAATAATCCTGATGTCTTTTCCATCCCTAACTGATGATGCTGTGAACCTGATTGCTTCCTCAGCATTCCCCATGATTATCGGACATACAGAGATCCATTATAAGAAGATCTCCGGAAACAGGGCAAGTATGGGGAAATATCTGCAGAGGAGAAAGCATCGGGCCTTTTAAGTACCCCCGTGAATCCATGCAGTACCATGTTGCCCAAGGGCGATGGATGAAAGACGGCACTGTCATATGGTCCACCATCAGAAATGGATCTGGTCTCAGTGGAAATTACCATTAAGGAAGATGTATGACCACATGCGTGGCAAGGTGCCCTGAGGACCACAAGCTTTCAATCTGCCCCACAGCTGAGTCCTCCTCCCATTAGAATGGGGGCTCCAGAAGAGGAGGGGCTGTCCTATTTTCCTGTGTGCATTCCCAGCGACCAGCACAGTGCTTTTCTCAGAGCACAGGCTTAATAAAATGTCTTTTCATTCATCAATCTTTGGATGAATTGCTGGCAGGTGCATCGGCACAAACCGTGAGAAGGAACAAGGATCTCACTCCGGCTTTGAGTGGTTCTAGACAGGAGGGGCCTCTGTAGTACCCTCTGCTCTCTTTTTCCAGAGGGGCCTACATCCAGAAGAGCTTAAATGATCAACTAATTCTGCTTTTGCTTTGGTCAGCAACTTACAAATCATGAAGACCCAAATAAGTGAAGCCCTCCGAGTAGGATTTCAGGTGTCATGGCAAATGGGGAGAACAGGGGGAAGATCATTTCTGCTCGAGGGCTAGGTGATTTTCTAAAAGCTGGACCTGCCTGGAAGGCACAGGACTGGCAACTCAGAATTTCCAAATATTTAGCTTCAATTTTCCCTACAAACCCTCTGTCACTTGCCCCTTCCCGACCCCTCACTCAGGCAAACACCGGCTGCATACAGAATTGAGAGAAGACAAGCAGAAGGAGCAGGATGTTTGATGTGCGCTAAGGATTAAGTTGGGGTCAACCAATCTTTTCATTCTTGACCTTCTCTGGGCAGCCCCAACTCCCTCCTCCTGGGAACACAGCTGTGCTAAGTTATTCTTAGATTTTCCCCCCTCTGGGTGCCATTGTTATAAACTGTAGTCAGCTTTGCTTTTAATATTTTTCTCCCAATTACATGTAAAGACAATTTTTAACATTCCATTTTTCAAAATTTGGAACTCAGGATTTTTAAAAGTGGAAAGGTTAAAAAGTATCAGTGTTTCTAATTGCAGTTTGGAACGAGATGCCCAAGACCCTCAGAGACCTGGGGAGATGGGGATCCAGCTGCCACCAAGGGAAGGAATGACAGGAAGGCAGCTAGAGGAGGCAGAAGTCGAGAGCAGGGAAGAAGAAAGAGGCTGGAGCTGTTTGGCTGGAGAGGCCAGTCCTCCCCTAAGCAGAATTAGGGGATGGGAAGCATCACTGTTCCTCATGAGCCCCTGGGCTTAGCAAGACCTGGAGAAACTAGACACAACCAAAGGAAAGCAGGAAGATGGGACTGAGTAGGACTGGCTCGTAACTAATCTTAAGTCCTCTCCATTCACCCAGAAGTTTCCTTCCCAAGGCTGCTTTGTCCCCGTTCCCGGGGGAGGGAGGGAGTTCCCCCAACTTGTGTGGTTGTGCAAGGCAGCTGTCAGCAGCAGAGGTGAACACAAAGGGGAGTAGTGTCCTCCTGCCTTGGGCCCCATCAAAAGCCCTTCTGTGGGAGCTCATTCTCACAGTTATCTCATGGAAAACTAGTGTTGCTGTGGGGATGGAGCCAATGGCAGCCCTCTGGGAAAGGAGATGCGGAGCTTTCTAGCCACTTTCCTCCCTTCTCCCCGTCCTCTGCTCCATGCTGGGGCTTAGGGAAGTGTCTAAGGCCTAGGGGTCCCAACGAAGTCAGTGTAGGGGCTCGAGGGGGAGGGGGCTGGCCAAGGGATGGAGCCCTGACATAGGGGGCCGGGGCTGGGTGTGCCATCCCCCTCAAGATGAGGTTCAAGGCAGGGAAGCAGATTATTACCCTGTGAGGTCAGGAATCATTCAGCAGAGGCTGGAAAAGTGTATGTGGAGTGCATGGGTCTGAGAGACTGTAAACTCTCTGAGGACAGGGACGAGTCTACTTTTGTCTTTTCTTCTAGAAGTGCTTAATAAATTCTTTCCAACTGACAAATGAATGGCAGAGAGGGTCTGAAACCATTCCACTAGTTTCATTTCTAGATAGGACATTCTTATTTTCAGGAGAAATGAAAAACCCTTCCTAAAGGTCCTAAAGGCCTTTGCTTTCAGACGAGCCCTCTCCTAACCCAAGCTCAAGCTTCCCCATGCTTCACCAACGGGCATCAAGCATTGCCCATGCAGGTCAGAAGAGCCCCAGTCTCCGACCCTCACCTCCCTTTCCCGGCTCCCAATCACTGACTCCGTATCCAGGGGCCCAGGCAAAGGGACAGATGGACACAAACTCCTGGTCAGGGCCAACCATCTCCTCTCCCTCTCCCACCCCCTGCTCAGATTATCTCGGCACTCTGGGGTTGTTAGTAAACAGGCTGAATCCTAGGCTCACGGAGTTGGAGGGAAGAGGCCGATTCCTACTTAGAACCCCAGAACAACATGCTCAGCAGGCTATCGGACGCCTTGCAGACAAATGCTCACTTACAGTTTCTTGATCCCAGACTCGGGCTGGGGGGAGGTTTTGGAGTGGATGATGGGGGTAGGATGGGGTGTTCGGGTCTCTTCTTCAACTTCCTCACTGAAAAAAAGTTCACAAACATTCAGTAAATGACTTGAGCAGGATCCCACCAAGCTTGGCCCTTCTTACAGGTCACATGTCTGACAGTGGTTGGAGCAGGAGGCGGGTAATAGGGCAGAGAGCATCAGTGACCTAAGCCCCTGGATATTCTGCCTATTCAGGATTCTGCCTGAGCTACAGAGGAGGAAAGCTCTGCGCAGCTTAAGGAAGAAGATTTTTTTTAAATACGTATAAAGCTCTTCATTTCAGACCTTTGCTCCAGTCACTAAAATATGAGAAACTGAAAGAATATTTCTTTTTTTCAATTCAGATTTTTTTTCCTTAAAAAGTGAACCAATCTCTTCTATTAATCATCTATTGGCATTCTAGAGAGAAGTCGAGGGATGATATGAATCCTCTCTCAAGGAGTTAACAATATAATGAAAGTTATAGGAGTAGACAAACAGCAGAGAGGAGGGAAAATGAGTCCAAAGGAGGAGTCTAGGACAAAGGGCTTTTGGGAAATCTGAGGTGTCTTTTTGGTCTGGGATGGGTTGGGGTACAGTGGAGTCAGGGAAAGACTTCTAAAGGAGAAGGTGATATTGAGTAGGGTTTTGGAGGATACAGAAAGAACCAAACACAGAGAGATGGAGGGAGGATCTGGTCTAAGCATGGAGGAAAGGAGAAAGAATTAAGGTGGGGCTGGAACAGGCCTTAGAGTGGAATATTTTTGTGAAAGGCCTTGAATGCCAAAGTAGGCAAGGGGAATGAGGGATGTGATCCTAGAACTCTTGGAAAGATTCCTTATAGGGCATCATGGGAGATAGGCTGGGGAGGGAAGCGGTTAGGGAGGCAGAAGGACTTTAGACCTGGATGGATCCTTCCTGTTCATTCATTTATCCCCTCATTTTATAAAGCAAAACACTGGGATTCGCCAGAGTGAACTGATTTGCCCAAGGTCTCCAAATAGTGTTGTTTCCCTAAACTGGGTTTAAATCATAAGGGGGAGGGTCTGCACTAATGTCCTTGCAGTCAGAGAGTAGAGAAGGGGTCAGTTATCCACTGGGTACCTTCAGCCACTTACTGTCTCAGAGAGGAACCCAGGTGTGCATCCAGGAAGCTGTCAGAGCACCCGAATACATGCCTTAGTATCAGGGTCAATGGTGTAACTATGTAACTTGGTAAGGGGTGAGATACTGGGAGGAATCAGGCAGGAAGAGTTTTTTTAAGAAGAATGATACAGTGAATGGGTTAGGAAGACCTGAATTTGAATCCTGCCTCAGATACTTATGAGTGTGAACTGAGGTAGGTCTATTAGGTAGTTTGTTTCTTCAACCAAAAAATCTGTGTCCCCTTCAGTTCTAAAGTGATAATCTGGGCTGGGCTAGGAAGATGAGTAGGATATGTATGTATGCATAATGTGGAAGCCCTATCTTAATTAATGGAGCATCTCTGCCTGTGTACCATGACCCAGCGCCCTGCACACAGCAGGTAAGCTCAATTTACATTCTGTGCATCGTGGGGGAGCCTTCCCTCCCAGACCGACCGAGCCCAGAGAAGCCGCCTGGGTCGCCTTGGAGATGCTCACCTCTTATAGTAGGCGAGCTCTTCTTGCAAGAAAAACACCTTCGATTTCAACTCATTCCTCTCGTGCAACACGTCCCGCAGCTCCTGAAGCGTGAAGCGGGGGCGGTTTGGGTCCTTCTCCATGGCTGCCTTCTCTGACTCCGGGACGTACTCCTCACCCCCTGGCTCCGGCTGCAGGACATAAAACACAGCAATGAATTCCCTCCCTGCTTGGAACAGCCCCGAGAGCGCAGCTGGCAGATCCGGGCTGCACGGCTCTGGTGCTGCTGGGGCTTAGCAGCTTTGGGGAAAGAGCCGGGAGGGCCGCCCGCCTGCTCAGCGGGCCCGGATCCAAGGTGGCAGCCCCGGGCCACCGTTGGACTTCCAAGTGAGACTCCTGCCTGCCCAGGAGACATTGCTCAGTCTGCGACGGTGTGTGCACATTTGTAATATATGTGCATGTACGAGAGATATACTTAAGATATGTTTATATTATACACATGAATATATATGTGTGCACTTTTGTAATATAGGATACATATGCAAATATGATAGATATATAAGATAGGTTTATATTATACCTGTTGCATGTGATATATACGTGTATATAAATGTGTGTATACATATACAGATATACATATATGTGTGTGCACATATAATACACACTGCCCTCAGTGGCAGTGTGCTGTAATGGACAGAGAGCCAGCGATGGAGGGGGAAGACATGGGTTCAAATCTGGAAAGAGAATATTCACTGACTGCCCTATTTTCCCATTTGCCATCTGTGAGTGACTTCTTGGACACCCCGCTCTGACCACTGTTCTCCTACATGTGCTTTTCCTTTCACTAGGATGTAAGCTCCTTGTGGGCAAGGACAGTCTTTCGTTATTTGTATCCCCAGCACGTGAGACTACCTGGCATAAAGTAAATACTTGGAAGTTCATTCATTCGTTCACGTCTACTTTTCTTGCCTTGTCTCACACTACTCCACAAACCACGCTCATTCTCATTTCTTTGCATTTATGTTGTTTCTTCCACCTAAAATGTCCTCTCCCCTGTCCTCTTCACTTATTTGAATCTTTTGAAGCCTATCCTAAGAGTCTCTGAGTTGGAAGAGGCCTGAGAGCCTCCAGTACAAAAGTAAAGCCCTCTGTCCCACCTCTTTGTAATTCGCAAAGGGCTTTGTGTCGGTGTGAGACCTTATTTTCCCTAACAAATGTCCCCTAGTCTCAGAAGGAAGAACTCCTAGAACAGGAGCCCTTGGACTTCCAACAATCCCTTCCACTTTTGGATGGTTCTCATTGTTATGAAATAGAACCTAAATATGCTTCTCTTCAGCTTCTAATCAGGCTAAGAAAAACATCTTTGATCTCTCTCATATGTGACAGATCTTCAAAAATCCAAAGGCAGCCAGCACATCCGCCCTCTCTTTCAAGTCTTCTATTTTTTAAGCTAACAAGCTCATAAAGTATGCTCCCCAGTCCTTATCCTGATCATCTTCCTTCTGACCTGCTCAGTGAGTCATTGTCCTTTTTAAAAGGTGGCACCCTGAATATGGGATGTGGAACATCTGGGGCAGAGTATAGCTGGGCTATCATATACTCCATGGCTCTCAACACTATGCTAGTTTTTATTTTATATTTAATTAATTAAGTTTGGTGTTTTTTTTCTTTTGAGAACTACTATGTCTCTTTTAATGTCATCTACTTTCAAATTCATTTCTTGACTGCCATTTCATACGATTCACTCATACTAAGCTTATAGTGCCTTACTTCCCGAGCTCACACATATATACACACAGGCCTTTCCTACATTTTTGATTTCTTGAACCCATTTATTTACAATTTTACATTTATTCCTGTTCAGTTTCATCTTAGCAGAATGTTGTATCCTTTGTTCTCAAAGAGGACCATGGCTTCAGGAAGGTCCTGCCAAGACTTGCACATGAATTGGATTGAAGGGAGGCAGGACTGTGCAAAGTCAGAAGCCTCACTTTCCCTCCAGAGCCATCTGGGCCCAGTGGAAAATCTAGATCTAGATGACTTAGATCTAAATCTAGATGGAAGATGGTCCTTGATGCAGTGAGAGACCTTGGCCTTTTTAAAATAAGATCTTTAACAGATCCCAGTTGGACTGAAGCAACCATTCCCTCAGTGGTTAAGGCTAGCTAAGAAATGAGGCAAAGAATGGCCTCTTCTATGAAATGAAAAAAAAAAAAATCAACCTAGGAGAGGAAGACCCTGTGGGTTTCTGGCCAAAACAAACAACTGCTATATACATTCACTCTGAACCAAACAGGGCCCAAACAATGATGGGCCTGGAACCTACTGTTGGTCAATCAGTGAGAGCCAGAGTGATTGGGGTTTAAGGCTTGCTCCTAGCAAACATTTTCATGCTTTTGGGCAGAGCACTTGTAGGTAAGGATATGATATCCTATGTGGACAGAGGAAGGTGAAGGGAAAGAAGAAAGAATAGAAAAGGAAGGGAAAGAAAAACAAACAGCTGTGATATCCAGCTGGCCAGTTCCAGTTGGTCCCCAGAGGGACAGCCCCTAACTCCTATTCACAGAGATTGTTGTTTTTCCTTTCTTCTTCAAGAGGACCATGACATCAGGGAGGTGATGCCCTGACATGATTTAAGGAGGGAGGGTATGCAAGGTCACCTGCCTCACTTTTCCCTCCAGAACCATCTGGGTCCACTGGCCAAATGTAGATAGATGGGACAACTGGAGATGGGCCATTCAATGACTGAGCTCTGCTGGAATATAAGCTCCTTCAAGGCAGGAATCAGAACAGCTGAAGAATGCTCATTGACTTTAGTAATCAATCAGTCAATCAATGAATAAGCTTTATGAAGCACTTACTATGCACTAAGCACTGTGCTAAGCAGTGGAAAGACAAAAAAAATTCAAAAACATTTCCTGACCCCAAAGAATTCAGATTCTACGAGGTAGACAACATCTGGAGAGTTATCTATATATTTAAGATATATTCAAACAATTATCTTTACATACAAGGTATATACAAAAAACACTTCACTTTGTGTGCCTCAGTTTCCTCATCTCTAAAATAATCTGGAGAAGAAAATTGGTGAACTACTCCAGTATCTTGGCCAAGAAAACTCCAAATGGGGTTAAGGAGAGTCTGACATGACAACACTGAAAAGATGTGAAGCACAGGTGGGAGAACCAAGACCTGCGTCATGAAACCTTCAAAAGGAGTGAGTATCCAGGCAGAGAAGGTGAGCAACCGTGTCAAGACAGAGGTCAAGACAACTAGGATTGAGAAAGGGCCCTGGATCTGTAGTTAAACTGGAGAAAGCCACTTCAGATGGGTGGGTTCAGAAGGCCGACTGTGCAGGGTTAGAAGAAGAACAGAGAAAGTAACGGCAGCATTTAGCTGCAGCATTTAGCAACGAACAGAGGCGTTGGAAGGTGATACCGGGAGGAATGAGGGCAGAGACAGGAGGGAAGGTTCTAAAAACTGAGGCTCAGTGGCCAAGTCGCAAGAGGCAGAAGCTGAGCTGGGAGAGAAAAGGGGGGAGGTTAAAGAACGAGGAGATCTGAAGGTGAGCCTGAGTGAAGAGCTGACAGACAGGGAGAGACTGAAGAAAAGAGAGCGGGGATGAGGGAGGGGGCAATCTGACAGAGAAGGTGGGAGTAGAGGCCAGGAGAGGAGTTTGCTTTGCTAAGGAAGCTGAGCCGCCTCTTCATGGAGAGCAGGAGGTGATCTGAGGTATGACAGATCAAAGGGCAGGTGAGACGGGAGCTCACAGCAAGTAGTCTCCATTTTCCAGTGATGTGTGGGGCAAGATCCTTCACTGAGGAAGTGGGGATGGGGAAGGAGAGCCACAGGCTCGAGTGACAAGGGGAAGGTCTGAGATAGCCCTGGGAAGAGTGAGGCAATTTACTGACCAGGGGAAAGCAGAATAACTGACTGCTCTCAGGGTCCGGTTAGGATTATATAACGTAGCCTTGGAGAGGACTTAGTACTATTTTGTTACTTCCTTAGGCTCTGCCCTGCAAAATGGGTGGCAATGGGAGGGAAAAAGGTAGATGGTACAGGCCAAGAGCTGCAGACAGGAGATCCAAGAGGAAAGAATAGGATAGGACGGGGTGGTTCTCCAAGGGCTGAGATTGTGGCCAGTGGCCTGAGAAAGAAGTGAGGGATAGAGGGAATGGAGGTCACAGTGAGGATAAAGAATAGAGAGGAGGGACCAGGAAGCATAGGGAAAGATGGAGTGAGTCAGGATGGTGGGTTATGGCAAGATCAAGGTAAGGCCGTCTGTGTGCAGGGCTGCACACAGGAATGGAGTGGACTGAGGGCCTGGTGTTTGGGGTGTTTGGGAAGCATCGATAGGTATGTTCATATCTCCAGGGGAAGGAGCGGGGAGGAGAGGGAGCGGGAACCTGCTCGCCTGGGAGAAGATACAGACTCTTCACTGTGACATTCAGACTCTCCACAGTCTGACTCAAACCCACCTGGCCCATCTCACGCCAGCACTCAGCACCATCTGTTCCCTGAACCTCAACAACAAGCATGTATTATTCATCAGGCATTAATTTAAGCACCTACGGTAGGAAGGCCCTGCTGGGTGGCGGGGATGCAGCTCTGAGGAGGAAATGAGTCTCTGACCACCTCCACGCCCAAGCAAGGGGTAGACCTTCAAGGCTCAGCCCGACGGGCGTTCTTAGCAGAACCTGTCAGAGTACCAAGGGTACCAGCATACAGTTAATAGTTAATAAGTGTGGACTGAATTGACTGTTCCATTTATTTATCCCCTAAGAGTGCCTAGGATTAAGCTAGGACACACAGGACACATTTGATGAATGGATAAATGGATGGATGGGTGGGTGGGTGGTTAGTGGCTAGATTTTCCTAGTTTCTTTTGATAGATACTTCATAAATGTTAGTTGGATTGTATTAAATATTCACCTGGCTTATGGCGGGTCAGATATAGCCATACTGTCTGATTTCCTGCAACTCATTTACATTCTTCCCATCAGTCACTAGGTCCCAGACCAGACTTAGCTCATTCTTATGAATCACAGTGGACACTTTCCTCTTCCCTGCCATTTTTATTTTGGTGACTAAAAAGAACTGATTCTGAGTGCTACAGAGAGGAACTGAGGGCCAGTCTGAGGATGCACTCCCTTCCCACAAACAGTCTGGACAGAAATCCACAAGACTAAGGCATCAGGCTGAGTGAAATGAGCAGGACCAGGAGATCATTATATACTTCAACAACAATACTATATGATGACCAGTTCTGATGGACCAGGCCATCCTCAGCAACGAGATCAACCAAATCATTTCCAATGGAGCAGTAATGAACTGAACCAGCTACGCCCAGAGAAAGAACTCTGGGAGATGACTAAGAACCATTACATTGAATTCCCAATCCCTATATTTATGCACACCTGCATTTTTGATTTCCTTCACAAGCTAATTGTACAATATTTCAGAGTCTGATTCTTTTTGTACAGCAAAATAACGTTTTGGTCAGGTATACTTATTGTGTATCTAATTTATATTTTAATGTACTTAACATCTACTGGTCATCCTGCCATCTGGGGGAGGGAGTGGGGGGTAAGAGGTGAAAAATTGGAACAAGAGGTTTGGGAATTGTTAATGCTGTAAAGTTACCCATGCATATATCCTGTAAATAAAAGGCTATTAAATTAAAAAAAAAAAAAACTAAGGCATCAGAGACTCAAGTCACTACTATTCCATCTCTAGCACCCAAAAGATATGATCACCTTTGTTGGTCCATAGGAAAATGTCTTATTGCCACCTGGGAGGGGTTCCCATTCTCCTCTGGCTTGGAAATGCAGAGATTCAGAAAGGGGTAACAAGCATGGATTCAAAAGCCATCTAGTCCTAATCCCCCATCTTACAGATAAGGAAACTGAGGCTCAAGAAAGTGAAGGACCTGCTTAAAGTCACCCAAGTAGATGGTAGCAGAGCTAGTATTCTGGCTCTAATCTGCCTGAGGCTTCTTCTCTGTGTTAAGAGGGGTGCAAAGAAAATTTGAGATTTACAAGGCTCTCCCAAGAGACAGAGGTGAGCTCAGAATGGAGAAAAGCAGGAGAAGAGTTCAAGGTTGGAGTCAAAAAGGCCCTGATTGGCAGGAAACTCAATGGAGATGGGGCAGGGCCCCAGCACTTCCCATTTCAGAGGAGATGGCAGTTATTCCAGGGAAAGATGGAGGAATAAGACTTCTTCCAGAAGGAAGGATAAATCGGCTCTACTGGAAAAGAGGCGAATCTGGATTTCACTTCAGGGCCAGGTCTTTCTTTCCTGATGCTAGCAAACCCAAAGGAAGCCATCCACCAGACCATCTACTTAAATCCAATTTATTTTGTGCCTACTTTGTGCTCTCTTCCCCCTTGTGCAGGCTTTTTGAGGGCAGTGTGGTTTAACTGCTTTTGCCTTCGTGTCCCTTTTCAGCACTCAGCACCAGTTCCTTGTCTGCAAAGGCTGTTTTCGCAGATGTAGGGAACTGTAACCTCTCTGCATTCAGGGTTTAAAGAGATTTGCCCAGAATCACATAGTCACCATGGGGCTTGAACCTGTGTCTTCTTGAGTTGCAGGCCGGCTCTCTGATCCACCAGAACCCAGAGAAGGGGCTTAACAAATGCATGCTGATTTGGATTGACCCCCTCGCCCCCGAAAGGCACCCTACAAGATTCAAACCAAGGCCAGCCAACTTCCAGGCAGGCCGAGGGAGCCCAGAGCTCGGCTGCCTCCAATCCCATACCCGGGGAAGAATACGTTTGGGGTTAGAGGCTTTTCCAAGCAGGCCTGTTGTAGCCGGGATTGATACCCTGCTCCTTTCCAGACATCTGGAAGCATCCTTAGGATGCCAGACCATGGATAAGCTTCCAAGAGACTGAGTTCATTACTCTTCTCCCTCTTGCCAACTGATTCATCCCCTGAAAAGGTTTCCCTCGGAGCACTTGGAAAGCTTGAAGGTAGCCTGATTCCCTGACACTCCTCCAGACACGACCTGAGTCCAAGGGATGTCTCTAGTTGTCTCTAAGGAGGTGAGCCTGTTCTCAGATTCTGGCTTATAAAAGCATAAATTATATAAATCATAGTGTCCAACTCACTCCACCCTCCTTTTGCAGATGAGGAAATCGAGTCACAGAGAGATGAAGCCATTTGTCCAGAGTCACACATACAACTAATATGTGTCAGAGGGGAGATTTGAACCAGATAAGTCACCCTGTCTCTTCTTACGGTTATCTAGGATTCTCTGATCTCCTGTCCCCAGGTCCAGCACTGCCTGTTACACTGAACTGTAATCCAACCCTGACGGGAGGCTGAGGCTCCCTCCCTGATACCGGCCGAGAAGCAAGATGGCAATCGGGCCTGTCTGGGATGGAGCTCTCTGGTTACAGCCCATTAGCGAGGCGGAAAGCTGGCGCAGCTTATCTCGGCTCCACAACGCCTCCCGCTCCCGTCCCAGAGGGTTTTCCTTCCCCGGGATAGGGGAGAACAGGGACACACTTCCCAGGAGTCACCTCAGGGCTGGGGGGCAGAACTCAGCAGGGAGCAGGCCCCCAGTCCGGGGAGGCGTTCTCACCATGGACAAGGCTGACACAGTGAATGAAACACCAATAAGAAAGCAACACAGACGCAGCCACATGCTCATCACAGCGAAGACCGAGCTTGATTCCAGGGGACTGAGGACGAGACAGATTTCCCTGCTTTTGGTAAAAAGGTGGTAGACAACCAGGGCAGAATGACGGCTTCAGTGGTGTGTGTGACAGAGACAGGAGAGATGGGGAGAGAGACAGAGGGAGAAGGGACGGGGAGGAAAGAGGGATGTGAAAGCCAGAAAGGAGGAGAAGGAAGGAAGGGGGAGAGGGGAGGACGGAGGAGAGGAAGAACAGAGAAACAAGAAACACTGGCTGAACTCAAGTTACCAGGGCGCGTGAACTATGTTCCTGAGCCCTGAAAGTAGGACTTACTGAGGTCACTGTCAGCAACCTTTGAAAAACCAAGGGGAAGGACAGAAGTCCTGATTTTCAAACAGAGAGAATGGGGCCTGTAAACTACAGACCAATGACCTTGTCCTTCATTCCAGGCAAAATACTAAAAAAAACTTACATATATATGTGTGTGTATATATGTACACACACACACACACACACACACACACAATGGATCAGATTTTTTTTTTAAATTCAATTTTTTTTTCTCCCTCCCTTCCTCCCCTCCTCCTTCCCCAAGACATCAAGAAATCTGATATAGGTTATACATGCACAAGGAAAAGATATTTTTTAATACAGATCCAGCATGGCGTCATTAAGACTGGCCCATCCCAGACAAACATCATTTCCCTTTTTGACAGGGTTACTAGACCAGGGAAATGCTTATACACAATTGACCTAGATTTTATCAAAATATTTGACAGTCTCATGTTATTCTTGTGGAAAACACAGAGGGCTGAGAGCTAGATAATACACTTGGGTGGATTTGGAACTATTTAAATGCTCTGAACAAAAGAAGAATCATTAATGGGTCCGTGTTAGTGTGGCAGGAGGTCTCCAGTGGAGTGCCTCGGGGACCTGTGCTATTTAACATTTTTAGCAATGATCTGGATGAAGGCATGAATTCTGTCCAATTCACGGTATTGAGAGGGATGGCTAACATTGGAGAAGCCAGAGCCGGGATCCTAAAAGCTCCTGAACTAAAGCACTGGGTTCCCTCCCCCCCCCCCCCATCTAATCAGATGAAATTTAACAAAAAATAAATGTAAAGTCTTATAATTGGGTTAAAAAAATTAAGTTCCCAAGCCCAGGATGGGGAGGCCTAGTTAGCCATTTGTCTGCAAAAATCCTGAGGATTTTCGTGGCCTTATATCTTAATATAAGTTAACAATATGATATGACTTTTCAAAAAATAGGATGTGAATTTAGATGCCATTCACAGAAGTGCCAGGAAGGGGATGGTCCCATGGACTCCACCCTGGTCAGATCATCCATTTGGACAATTTAGGTTCTGGGGGACAGAGGAGGAGAACATGCTTTGGAAAGGACCTCGTTAAGCCAAAGCAGATTCAAAAAAGACATCCAGGATGGGGAAGGGCCCATCTTTTTCAAGTCTCAAGAGAGGCTGAAGGAACTGGGAATGTTCAGCCTGGACAGTCACAGTAACAGCTTTGGCTATCCATGGGCTAGCTCACAGAGAACGGACCCCACCTGCCCTGCTCAGGAGGAGGAGGCAGAAATGGTGGCTGTGGCTGGGAGGAGCAGACGGACAAAATGAAGTTTGATGTCAGGAGAAACTTGCTGACCATCAGAACCGGGCAAAAGCAGGATGGCTGGGCTGCCTTAGAAGTAGAGTTCTCCCTCCCTGGAAGATGGCTAGGGATGGGCCAGAGAGAACTCTTGTTGAGGTAGGGACTAGACCAGATGATCTTGTAGGTGCCTTCTGCAAGATTATGTGAAAAGGGAGAACACCAGCTCTGGAATCAGGGGGACCTGAGTTCAAATTTAGCCTCAGACACTTCCTTACTTTGTTGATCTTAAGTAAGTCATTTATCCCCAATTTCCTAAAAATACATTTTTTTCCCTTAAAAATGGGAAAAAAGAGGATGTGAAACAGAGATATCAAGGGAGGAAAGGGAAGATCATTCCCTTGGCAAAAGGATTTTTAAAAAAATTTTGTCACCCATGTATACTTATATTGTATTTAATTTATACTTTAACATATTTAACATGTATTGGTCATCCTGCCATCTACGGGAGGGGATGGGGGAGAAGGAGGGGAAAAGTTGGAACAGAAGGTTTGGCAATTACAGCCAATTACAATTACAATACAATTACAGCCAATGCTGTAAAGTTACCCATGCAAGTTATATTGTAAATAAAAAGCTATAATAAAATAAAAATAGAATTGAAAAAAAAAAAAAAAAAAAACTTTGTCACCCTGAATCGGCAGAGAGGATTTCCTACACTGACGGGCCAAGAGTTTGAATCCTGATGTCTCCTAACTGTATGACTTTAGGCAAGTCATTTGATTTCCATTAGTCTAATGATGATCACAAAAAATAAAAGTCATCTTTTATGTAGTACTCTAAGGTTTACACGATATTTTATAAGTTATCTCACCAGCACCCTCTTATGCCCATTTTACAGACGAGGCTGAGAGCTCAGGGTCTCTCAGGAAATGTCTGAGGCAGGATTTGAATGCAGGTAGAGCAGGGCTGGTGCTCTCCCACTGCACCATCAAGCTGCCTCAGGTTCATCATTTAAAGATGGAAATCATAACATACTTTAACATGTTTAACATGTTTGGGACTGCCTGCCATCTGGGGGAAGGTGGGGGAAGGAGGGGGAAAGCACCAGGCCAAAAAAAAAAAAAATGGAAATCATACTATTTGTACTGTCTACATCATGTGTTTTCAGAGAGGAAAATGCTGTTTATAACCTAAAGGGAGGGAAGCTAGATGCTGTGGATAGAGCACCCGTCCTAGAGTTAGGAAACCCGAGTTCAAATTTGACTTCAGGTGCTTAAAAGCTGTGTGAACCTGGCCAAGTCACTTACAACCCCAATTACCTAAAAACAGAAAAACCTGAAGTTACTGCTGCTGCTCCCCCAGGTCTATATCCTGCCTCCGCTGCCCCCTCCCTAATCCATCTTTCCCCAGCTGTATGGAGGCAGATGTTCCTTAGAGCACTGGCCAAACCACTTTTTTCCTCCTCAAGAAACTTCAGCTGCTCCCCCCTTTAGCTTTTTTTCCCCTGAGGCATTTGGGGTTAAGTGACTCGCCCAGGGCCACACAGCCAGGAAGTGCCATCTTTAGCTTTTAAATTGCTTCACAATCTGAATCCAACTTGACTTTTCTAACTGATTTCACAGGACCCCAGGCCTGCCCTGGGAAATAATCCGAGGGGGTCTGTTCCCACCCTTCCCCAAAGTGTTCTAGCAGGTTCTACACCCTTCCTACCTTTGTGCACATTGTCCTCCAGTGGGCTGGAAAAGCTCACCCTCCTTTCCTCCACCTCTTGAAGTTCTGAGGCTTCCTTCAAGGCCTGGCCAGCTCAGTGAGGCCTTTTCTAACCCTACCTCACCCCAGATACCATGTTCTCCCATGCCTGAAATTACCTTGCACACACTTCCTATTTCCTTATCCACTGAGGAGTGCCCCAATTCCTCCAGTGCAATGGAGGCTTCTGGGGAGTAAAGACTTCAGAGCATCTGAGCTCTAAGGGCCAAAGGGCTCCCCCCGCCACCGACCTGTTCTTGGTTATATTTGTATAAACAATACTTCTGCACACAGTCGGTGCTTAATATGTGCTTGTTGAATTAAATTGAGTATGTGAGGAACTTCTGTTCAAGGACCAACAAATAGGACTATCAAGTTTCCTTGGAATAATATTGAGGCTCAAGAGAGAGAAGACGAATGTAGAATATCTTTGAACATAGAATGTCAGCTAACCCTAAATGCTCTGGGGCTTAAGACAGGAGATGTCAGGGCTGAGAGGGGCCTTAGAACAGGGGATGGAAGAGGCAGGGACACGCTTCTTGCCTTGTGGGATGGACAGGTTTATTTCAAGGTGCCAAGAGGCAAAAGACCACTCCTAACCAGAAAGGAAGCCTGAGCATCCCAACTTCCCCCCAGTGATGAGCCCTAACTGAATGCAGGACCCCGCGTCCCACTGAGAGTTTCCAGCCAGAGGATCCCTATCCTGGGGGAAGGAAGTGTCCTGTAACGCCTGGACCTGCCAGGGGCTGCCCGCTGGGCTGGAGGGGCCAGGCTCAGTCTGGCCTGTGGAAGGTCCGAGCTGAGCCTTCTGAGCAGGGAGGGGCAGCGGGGATGAAAGTGACCCAGGGGGCAGCAGCTGGAGAGGAAGGAGGGATGATGTCGTCACCCACAACCTCTCCCAGAATCTGGCTGAAAGCCCTCGTCACCCCTCAGCTTGGCGTCATCACAAAAGGCTGCTGCCTTGATCAGCTTTGCTTAACCCTTTCCTTTTTTCAGTTTTATTGATGATTTAAAAATGTTCTTCTGGCTTCCCACCAGCTCTCCCCATCTAAATCGACTTCAGAAGATGGCGGACGTAGAGCGGGAGTGGGGCCCCTCAGGACCCTCAAGGCTAACCCCTAATTCTCACTGTGGAAGGAACTGGCCGGGGCTGAAATCACTTGCGATCTCCGAGCCAGGGTCTTTCTGGGCCCTCTCAGAAATCACCTCATCCACTCTGTTCACTTATTTTTATTTTTTTGTTCATTTTGTAGAATAGAAATCGATCTTCTAGAAAGGACCCGCCAACACTAGGAAGCATCGGAGGTGGAATCTGAACCCAATCTTCCTGTCTCTGTCCATCACGCTTAAGAGCTGGAAGGGGCGGGAAGGCAGCCAGGTGGCACAGTGGATACAGCACCAGCCCTGAGTTCAAATCTGCCCTCAGACACTTAACACGTCCTGGCTGTGTGGCCCTGGGCAAGTCACTTAACCCCAACTGCCTCAGCCAAAAAAAAAAAAAAAAAAGAGTTGGATGGGAGCTGGGAAACCACGTAGTCTCACCCCTTCCCTTTACACATCAGGAAACTGAGGTTCAGGGATTTAAATCTCGATTCCTGATTCAGCACTCTCCAGCCCATCACTCTATCCTTGGCACCCCATTAGTATATTCAAGCAAAAGCAATCACCTCACTGGCCGTGCCTGGAAAGGCATGCCTCGTTCCTCACCCACAGGCCCCCACCTCGTTCTGGAGAAGGCGGAGGCAGCCTCACCATCCCTGTTCTGATGTCCACTGTAAGTATTTTTCTTTATCAAAATGGAGCTTCAGTGGTAGAGGAAAGAAAATCTATGGTACAAAAGTCAAAACCTGATGATGAAACTTTTTTGGGGGGGAAATGCAAACAGAAGAGTCAGAAAACCCCAAAGTTCTTTATCTAAAATAGAAAAAAGAAAAAAGAAAAGTGATTTGAAAGAATCTGGGGATTGGAAGCACTGGGTTCTAGTATTCTATGTGCCATGAACTCACAGGGTGATGATGGGTGAGTTATCACATCTACCTTTCCTCAGGTTTCTCATCTGTCAAATGGGAGAATAAATAATGGCTGCCCCGCAGCACACCTGAAGAGGGAAGCCTTTCTGAGCAGGCCCCAACCCGCCCCGCCAGGCCCCCGCTGCTCACCTCGCCCTGCTCCTCTCCGTTCTGGCTGGGCTCCCCCTTGAGCTTCTCCCGGAGTTTCCCGATCTCGGCCCGCATGCTGCCCATCTCCTGCTCCTTGGTCTGCAGGTACGCCTCCAGCTCCACCTTCTGCTCAATCAGCGCCTTGCCCTGCGCCTCCACCACAGTGATGCGATGTCGCAGGTCGTGGTTAATCTTCATCAGCCGGCTCTGCTGCTGCTGAAGCTGTGTGGGGGCAGGGTGGGAGTCAGGGGGGCTCCTCCGGCCCCGGCTCTGCCGTATGCCCCTCCACTTTGGGGCCCGGCTGGACACACCCCGACCCCACGCTCTGCCCTGTCTCCTTCAGAAAAAAATGAATCCACAGGTATCTATCGAGCACCTTCTGTAGGGCAGCTGGGTGGCAGGGCGGATAAAGCTCCACGCCTGGAGTCAGAAGGACCTGGGTTCAAATCCGGCCTCAGATGCTTACTAGCTATGTGACCCTGAGCAAGTCACTTAACTTTGTCTACCTCAGTTTCCTCATCTATAAAATGAGCTGGAGAAGGAAATGGTGAACTATTCCAACATGTCTGCCAAGAAAACTCCAAACGCGTCCCAAAAGAATTGGATGCAATTGAACAACAACTGCGTGCTAGGTACTTAGGGTACAACTATAAAAATTAGGCAATCAATGCATAAGCATTTATTAAGCTCTATATATCAGGCACTATGCCAAAATATACAAAATATTTGTAGATACAAAACCAAAAATCAGTCAGTAGGTATTTATTAGGCACCTACTATATGCCAGGGATACAAAGAACAAAAATCAACCATTGAGTAAACATTTGTTAAATGCCTACTATGTATTAAACTTCTGCTAGGCACTAGGGATACAAAAATCGGGTGGGTCAAGCAGCAAGCATTTATTAAGTGCCTATTGTATGCCAGGCATTGGTGATGCAATCATTTGAGTAAGCATTTGTTAAATGCCTACTATGTGTTAAACTTTGGCCAGGCATTAGGGATATAAAAATGAGGCTATCAAGCGGCAAGCATTTACAAAGTACCTACTATATGCTGGGTCCTCTCATCGACACGTGATATAATAAGCAAAAGAAGCTCTGTCCTTAAGGGCTTACTTTATACATGGCTGGCCAACATGCATATGTCTAAATATATAAAGTACCAGGTAATCTGGGGGACAATCTAGGGGATCTGATGCTGCTGCCCTCTACAGAAGATTAGCTAACTCCAGGCACTATTTTCCCACACTGCCTTGAGCACAACAGGGTCTCAAGCCAAGTACGGTGATGCTGGGTACCCAGATGTGGAGAGAGCTGGAGAGCTTCAAGGACGCCCTCAGCCTCCTCCTCTGGGATCGGGGCTACACGGTCAGGGCACCTCCCTACTTACAGCCTCCACGTCCTCGTTCTTCAGGCCGAGCTCCCTGTCCTTAGCCCGGATCTCATCCCGCTGTTTGTCCACCACCTCTTTTAGCTTCTTCATCACTTGCCGTTCCCTCTCAGACATGCCTGGTACAGGGAACACAAAGCCAACAGCACAGTCAGGGACCTGCCTGAACACCTCCTCTCCTCTGACACTGCCCCCTCTCCAGCCTCTCTGAAATCCTCACAGAACAATAATATTCCATAACATTCATATACCACAATTTATTCAGCCATTTTCCAGTTGATGGGCATCCACTCAGTCTCCAGTGTCTGGCCACTATGAAAAGGGCTGCATTCGTGCACATACAGGTCCCTTTCCCTTCTTTGGATACAAACACTGTTGGATCAAAGGGTATGCACAGTTTGATAGCTTTTTGAGCATAGTTTCAGATTGCTCTCCACAATGGCTGGATGTATTCACAGTTCCACCAACAATGTATCAGTGTCCCAGTTTTCCTACATCCCCTCCAACATTCTCTTTTCCTGTCATCTTAGCCAATCTGACAGGTGTGTAGTGGTATCTCAGAGTAGTCTAAATGTGCATTTCTCTGATCAATAGTGATTTAGAACATCTTTTCGTATGACTATAAATGGTTTCAATTTCTTTATCTAAAAATTGTCCATTCATATCCTTTGGCCATTTATCAATTGGAGAATGGCTTGAATTCTTATGAATTTGAGTCAATTCTCTGTATATTTTAGAGATGAGGCCTTTATTAGAACCCTTAAATGTAAAAATGTTTTCCCCAATTTATTGCTTCCCTTCTAATTTTGTCTGCATTAGTTTTGTTTGTACAAAAACTTTTTAGCTTAATATAATCAAAATTATCTATTTGGTGTTCAATTATGAGTTCCAGTTCTTCTTAGGTCACAAATTCCTTCCTTCTCCACAGATCTGAGAGGTAAACTAGCCTATGTTCTTCTAATTTGTTTATAATATCATTCTTTATATTTAAGTCATGAACCCATTTTGACCCCGATGGAGGCCCTCATCATCTCACACCTGGATGACTGCACTAGCTGCTGGGGGCATCTGCCAGCCTCAAGGATGAGCCCACTCTAGTCCATCCTCCATTCAGCCACTAAGTGATCTTCCTAAAGGATGAATGTGTAGAATACCAATCCTGAAGTCAGGAGGACCTGAGTTCAAATGCAGCCTCGGACACTTACTATCTCCCAGCTGTGTGACCTTGGACAAGTCACTTACCCCCAATTGTCTCAGCAAAAAAACAAAAACAAAAACAAAAAAAGATGAATGTGACCTTTCAATCAATTAGTGGCTCCCCAGTCCTAATCAATCAAATTCCTCCAGATTAGGGAGAACTTTAAAAGTCCTTCATAATCTGCCTTTTCCTCTCTTAACGCTTACACCCATCAGCCTATGTACTCTGTGATCCTCAAGCAAGAAATTCCATTGTAGGACTCCAGATGCTTTCACTTCTCTGACCGTCTCCGGTCTCTCCTCATTTCTACCTCCCGGCTTCCTTTAAATCCTCGGTAAAATTCCACCTTCCATAGGAGGCCTTTCTCGTTGTCCCTCAAGGTTAGTGTCTTCTCTTTATTGATCATCTCCAATTTCTCCCACCAATTTCTTATTTGAACAAAGTTGTTTTGCAAGGTGTCTCCTCCATTAAATCAGAAGCTCCTTGAGGGCAGAGACCCTCTGTACCTTTCTTTGTAGCCTCAGCATGGAGTTCAGTGTTTGGAATAATGTTCAGCAGAGGCTAATTAACTAAATGGCCAATAAATACTAATTAACTGAATATCTGGCGCACATCAATTAACTAAATATCTAATAAATGCTGATCAACCAAATGTCCAATAAATGCTAACTGTCTAATTAGCTGAATGCTTAATGGATGCTAGTGGACCAAGTGACTGACTGCACTTATTTTTACCCTGACATATTCCATTTTTTCCCACCTTCACGGTTTTACTTATGGCAGAATCTGCCAGAAACGGCTTCCAGCCCACGAACACCTACAGAAATCTTTTACAGAAGAACTCGGACTCCTCCCACTGCCTTCAAGAAGCCTTCTCACCAAATGACTGGGATTCTTCCCTCTTCTAAGCTCCTACAGGATTTTAGCCTTCTCTTCCAAAGCAAATGATCTTGCCTTCTATTATATTTCCTTCGGTAGCTAGGTGGCACCATAGTGCACAGACTAGTTTGTGAGTTCAAATCTAGCCTCAGACACTTACTAGCCCTTCACCCTAATAGCCTCAGTTTTCTCATCTGTAAAATGAGCTAGAGAAAAAAATGGCAAGCCATTCCAGCTTTATTGCTGCTTCAATTATTATATTACTTCACTAAATCCCTTTTATTTTGAGCTAATCATATCCGTGGCTGACTAATAAAAATAAACACATTGAAGGGGCTCCTGTTATGAACAGATGTTCCCTGCAGCTAGTTAGCATAGCCTTTTTTTGTGGGGATTCACATTCGAGTTGAGAAGTATTCCCAGTTGTCACATTTAATAAAAACAGAATGTACGTAAGCAATAAAGGTAAGCAAAGTACTAGGTTCCTGGTGCATAGTAGCTGCTTAATAAGTATTTCCTGATTGATTGATTATTTCTGACTTGGAGGGGAGGCATATATAGGAAGCAAAATGGAATGGACTGGATGTCAGAGGTCCTGGATTCAAATTCTAGCTGTGCCATTACTTGGGCATTGGACAAGTCGGAGCTCAGTTTCCTCATCTGTAAAATAAGGCTCCTTCCGTATCTCATTCCAGGAGCTTCAGGAAGGTTTCCTGGAGGAGCCATCTGAGTGAGGGAGCCAGGAAGGGGATCCCACCTCCCCAGAAGCACACTAGGGAGGCAAGCTGCCTCTTGTGTCCCGATGACTGGGAACAGGTGGTCTCACTTGCACACATGGATGAGGGGGCTGCTCTGGGGCCTCCCGTGTTCTTCAGAACTCAAGAGCAGCTTCCACATTCGCCTTGGGCAAGCTGATTTTCTGTTTGTTTTTCTTAAGTACATAATAATAACCTTATTAAATGGGACAGCGCCACTTTGAGCTCATAAAGTGGGTTATTGCTCAAGCAGTGTGAGCTCCTCTCCCCCCGATTTCTGCCAAAGCAGCCTGTTTCTCGAAGCCTTTTCTTCCTCAGAGGAACAGCTCGGCCAGATTGCTTTTTTTTTTTTAAGTGAAAGGAGAGGCCCTACTTCCTTCCAGAGCCTGACCTTTTGGGGGCCTCCTCCCCCGCTTGGAGGCCCTCTGAGGAGCTCAGTTCCAAGGATGAAGGGCCATAAACAATGAACAAGGATGCTGGGAATCGGAGACCCGAGGCTCTGGACACACTGGGCCAAACAAGTGCTTCCTTTTCCAGTGTATATCCCAAGAGAAGGGTCAATGTAGATAACTCTATTTGTCTAGTGTGCATGTGTGTACGTGCGCCATGTGAGTGTGGGTCAGACAGTCAGGTTTGGGGGTTTGGGGGCTCACTCCCTGGAGGACAATCTCTTTCTCTCTCTCAACTTGTGAAGGAGGCCACTGGGGCCGGAGCGATGTAAGCTCCCCAAGGGTAGGCCTTTCCCAGTTTTGTCTCCATCTCTGGGCCTGGGCTCTGGCTTTCTGGTCCTTTGCTAGCATGCATTTCCCCTTCAAAATCCTGGTTGCTCTCACCATTCGGCTCAAGTATACCTTCCAAAGGGAATCTTTCCTGCTTCTCCCCATCACGAGGGCCTTCTCCCCCCAGATTACCTTGTATCTGTTTTGCATGAGGCCTGTCTATCTATACTTGTGCATCTTGGCCCCTGCACCCTCGCCCCCATAAGGTCTTTGAAGGCAGAATCAGTTCCATTTTTTCTGAAATGTATCTGCCCACCCCCTGGCCCAGAATCTGGGTCAGTGTTTTCTCCACTCTATGAACTATCGATAAAAATGTTGATTATGATAATAATGGTTCTCATTTATTTAATGCTTTAAGATTTGCAAAATACTTACAATTTATTATCTCATTTGATCTTCACAACAAGCCTCTGATATAATTCCTAAAGATATAATTACTATTATTTTTATTACTTATTAATTTTATTATTTTTATAATAAATAAAAATATAAAATATATAAAAATATTTTAACAAATATTTTATTATTTTTAATAATGACTATTATTACAATTACTAGTTATAATTACTATTACCTTCTATTTTACATATGGGAAAATTGAAGTTCAGAAAGGTTAAGCGATTTACCCATGATTCCACAGAGTAAATCCCATGTTAGAGGCAGGATTCAAACTGAGCTCTCTGCAGACTTCAGGTGCGATATTCTTTTTCATCACCCCAGATTGTTTCTTAGATTACAATCACCTGCCCTGACTCTAAGCCATCTCCACAGCAGCCAAAGAGAGCTTTGGTCCACTTGTCATGCTGGGGACCGGCTGGATTCTGAAGCAGGAGTGCTAATAGCTTTCTGTTCATTTACTTGCTATTAATATATTAATTTACTAATTAATAATATTATTTATTATATAATATAAAATTTATCATAATGTTTTTCATGTTAAAAGTTTAGGGAACGATTCCCAACCACCCCTCCCTGGCTAACCTCAGCCTCAAAGCACACAGGTTCCCTCTGCCAAGCCTGAAGCCCAGGAGCACATGACCGTCTGTTTCCAGGCCTGTGTCCAGAGCCCGGCCCCTTGGGCCCGACCCAGCCACCTGCAAAGGAATGCCAGACATGTTCTCCCCTTGATGTCTTTCACCATTTATCTAGCGCTCAAGGCCTCCGTCCAAAAGTGCCCCAGATGGACGTCGGGCAGTTTGTCATTGGCTCTCCGAGCCTGGCGTCTCCAGGGGCCCATCTGCCTGCCCGCGGCCGGGCTCTGTGCGTACGTGTGGGGGGGTGTTTGAGAAGGAGGTTGTTTTTGTCCTTACTGTGTTCTCAGACTCTGCCGTGCAAAACAAAAATAACCTGGAAAGGCACGCATGGCATTTGCTCGGGCATCTCCACTCAAGAGCGGAAGCAGCCCAGCCAAGCTGCGCCGGCGCCCTGTCCCCGTGTCTCAGCGGCTCGCTGGGTGCTCCCTGTCTACAGAGGAGCCCTGCGGGGAGGACCACGGGCAGTGGCTGAAGCAGCAGAACTCAGTGTCCACCTCCAATCCCCCGGGTCACATGTCCTGAGGATGACCTTGGGGGGCTGGCAGATCCCTGAGAAGTCTGCTGCAGGGAGGGGAATGCAACCAGTTGAAAGGTTGACTTCAGAAGGCAATTAACCCCATGAAGATTCAGGGATTGTGTCTATGATTCATCGGTTCCCCCAAGAGGACACCCCTCTACCAGGGCAGGTTGGCATCTGAATTGCCCACAGGTTAAATGACTTGCCCTCCAGTGCCAGAGGCAACACTTGGGATGGAGATCTTCTTGACTTTGGTGACTACACCACGTTGCTGTTCAGTCTCCATAAAGTAGGTGAGGAAAATGTCCAGGATGTAGGCTCATCAGGTAGAGCTCCCAAGGCCTGGGTATAACCATTCCTTCCTTCCCTGGGAAAGTACGACTTCCCCACAGGACGCTGGGCAAGGCCTTCCTTTCTGGGGAGGAATGAGGGGCTCCGCCCTTGGATTCTGAGATGCTCCTTCCTGCTCAGGGTCTTTGATCGAGAGCTGGAACTCATCTGGTTTAACTGCCTCATTTTACAGAGAAAGAAACAGTCCCAGAGAGTGAGTGACTTGCCCAGTCTTATACAGGGAGCAAATAGCCAAGCTGAGATCAGAACTGCATCCCATTAAGTGATGCCTCAGAAATCATCCCAGTCTGGTAATTAGGGGACCTGGGAGATGTTTCTGGCCCTGCCATTAACTGGCGATCTAATTTCCTCTCCCACTTCCTTGGTTTCTCCACCAGGGCTGGATGAGATGGTCTCTAAGAGTCCTTCCAGCTCTGTCTTTAATCTCTGAACTTTGGGGATGGGCTAAAGAAGGCAGAGAAGGGGGCCCAACACTCGGCTTTCCCTGTCTCGTGCAAACATGAGAGTTATATCCCAGCAATGAACTCGTGCAACCCCAGGCAGTAGAGTGAGCAGCAGGCCTGAAGTCGGGAACTCTCCCCGTGAGTTCAGATCTGGCCTCCGACACTTAATAGTTGCGTGATCACTTCACCCTGTTTGCCTCAGTTTCCCCATCCAGTGAATTGGAGAAGGAGACGACGAGCTACTCCCGTATCTCCGTCAAGGAAACCCCAAACGGGATCATGAAGAGTTGGACATGAATGAAGTGTCTCAACAACAACAAAAGCTTCCTGAGTTGTATCCCAGCAATTAACTGGTAGGCCACAGCCACGTCCACCCACAACAATCCCTCCTATCTTAGTGAGCCCTGCTTATCTTCCATGTCCGCTGTCTCCAGGGAGTTCTCTCCTGATTGGTCCCAGGCTCCTGATTGGTCCCAGGCCACCACAATCTCTATCTCCTCTGAACTCCTAAAGCACCGAGGACCCACATATCGTACCCAGTCTCCCACAATTCTTCACTTTGCCTGATCGCATTAATTTAGATCATTCCAACCTACGCATTCTGTTTGGGATAGGGAGCAGAGGGTAGGGGAGAGAAGGGTCAGAGACAGACGGAGCTCTACCAATCTATTTTTATCCAAGCCGTTTTGGAGTTACAATTGATGGCTCTCTTGACAAAAATCCCACAGTTAAGACTGAGCAAAGGTTCACTATTTATGTAAGCGTGCAGCTAACAATTTGCTTCCTCAAAAAGAACAATCCCTGCACTTTCAGCACACCCCAGAGAATCGTTTTCCTAAAATCGTTCAATCCCTCTCTGAACACTCCATTGGAGGATTCTCCTTTCTAGCTGATTAAAGATGAACTCAAGAGATGCTTCTATTAATTGAAATCACCAAAAACTTATTTGTCCCTTGAACTTCCTAATCTGATCAAGGTTGTTCAACTGGACTACTTTCTGGGATGGTCAGAAGGGGGGGGGTGGCAGGAGTGTTTGGGAAATTGACCCTATGAAAAAGACCTCCACCCTATAAAAAAGATCAGGTTAGTTCAAAGGATTCAGACTATGTAAATGCATTCTTAGTTTTCATAAAAGAGGTGCTGGGTTGGAACTAAGAGAGCCTTATTTAATAATTATTAATTATTAATAATAATTAATAAGGGAACTCCAAAAGTGGAACGGGCTTTCTTGGGAGTCAATCTAGCTCTATTAGAAGAAGGGTTCCTAATCCTAGGGCCTTAGACTTAGTTTTCATATTAGGAAGACCCTCGGTCCTCTGACATATATTAATCTAAGTAAGTCATTTAATCTCTCAATGATATTGGTCAGTTATGAAACATTCAGGCCACATTGTAGAATGCAGTGAAACCAGATTAAAATGTAATGGGAAGAATAGTGATAGTTATTATTATCATGCATCCCATAATAACGAAATGTCAAAATGAAATAGTTAACAAAACAAAAATACAATAGAACATAGGTAATGTTAATAGATGATTTTCTAAGTCAGGATGCTACTCTTATGTAAGGTTTTTATTTGGGTTTCACACCCCTGATCTAGGCATATTTTTAAGATTATAAATTGCAGGGGCAGCTGGGTGGTGCAGTAGATAGAACACTAGCCCTGAAGTCAGGAGACCTGAGTTCAAATCTGACCTCAGACACTTAACATTTCCTAACTGTGTGACCTTAGACAAGTCACTTGACCACCATTATCTCAGGCAAAAAAAAAAAATGGTTATAAATTTCAAAGAGTGCCAACCTGCATTGGAAGAGAGGGTTTCCTCATCTGATAGTTCCGTTTACTAACGAAATTCCCAATCACGACCTTCTCCTCACAGCGCCTCACAGCTAGGCTGAGAACTTTTCAGCTCCCTTTTAGTTGTTTTCTTTCCTCATTAGAATGTAAGCTCCTGTGAGGGCAGGGACTCTCGGTTTGTATCCTCAGAATTTAGCACAGTGTCTACAATATTTGTTGTTCATTCATTTTCAGTCAAATCTAAGTTCTTCATTTGTGATTTTCATGGCAAAGATACTGAGGGACTTTACTATTTCCTTCCCATCTCATTTTACAGGGGAGGAAAACAGGCAAGTAGGTGTAAGTGATTTGCCCAGGATCACACAGCTAGGAAGTGTCTGAGGCCAGATTTAAACTCAGGAAGATGAGTCTTTTTGCTACCAGACCAATCTATCTACTGTGCCACCTGGCCGCTGCCTGGCACATAGTGGTGCTTAATAAATGTTTGCTTGACTATTGGTGGTTGTGAGCTGATCCACTCTTGATGGAGAACAATTTGGAATTAGGCCCAAAGGGCAACCCTTTGATCCAACAATACTACCACTAGGTCTGTATCTCAAAGAGACTTTTTAATGAAAGCTTTTTACTTTTAAAAATATGCATGGATAATTTTTCACCATCGACCTTTGCAAAACCTTTTGTTCCAATTTCCCCCCCCTTCCCTTCATCCCCTCCCCTAGATGGCAAGTAATCCAACAGATGTCAAATGTGGTAAAAATATATGTTAACTCTGATATATGCATACATATTTATGCAATTCTCTTGCTGCACAAGAAAAATCAGATCAAAAAGAAAATAAAATACAAGCAAACAACAACAACAAAAAGAGTGAAAGTGCCATGTTGTGATCCACACTCAGCTCCCACAATCCTCTCTATGGGTCAGATGACTCTCTTCCTCAAAAGATCATTGAAACTGCCCTGAATTGTCTCAATGTTGAAGAGAGCCAGGTCCATCAGAATTGATCGTTGTATAATATTGCTGTTCCCGTGTTCAACGATCTCCTGGTTCTGCTCTGACTTAGCATCAGTTCATGTAAGTCTCTCCAGGCCTCCTCAAAGAGATTTTTAAAAAGGACCTTTTTGTACAGAAATATTTCTAGCAGCTCTTTTTGTGGTGGCAAAGAATTGTGAATTAAGAGGATGCTCATCAATTAGGGAACGGCTGAACAAGTTGTGGTATATGAATGTGATGGAATACTATTGTGCTATATTAGAAAGGATGAGCAGGTAGATTTTAAAAAAACCCGGAAAGACTTACTTGAAGTGATGCAAAGTGAAGGAGCAGAACCGAGAGAACATTATACAAAGTATTTGCATGGTTGTTGTCCTTTGTTCTCCAAGAGGACCAAAATGACATTGTTAGAGTCAAATTACAATGTGTCCTACTGTAGTGGATCAGACCAATATGAGTTCGGAACGCTCTACCACAGGCCGAGCATAAGTGAACATCTGCTGTGGATTCTCTAAATTTGTACATCTCACGTTTCTTTGTGCAAAGACCAACGGCGAATGACTTAACTCTTCTCAGCAATTCGGTGATCTGAGACAATTCCAAAGAACTAATGATGAAAAATGCTGCCCACCTCCAGAGAAAGAACTGATGGAGTCTGAATATAGATTCCTGATTTTTTTTGTGTGTGTGCTTTTTTCCCTTTTGGTCTGTTTCTTTTTTTACAACATGACTAATATGGAAATGTATCACATGATTACATATATATATAACATATCAAATTACTTACTGTTTCAAGTTGGGGTGAGGTGTAGGAAGGAGGGAGAAAATTTGGAACTCAATATTTTTAAAATGAGTGTTAAAATTGTTTTTACATATAATTTGGAAAAAACCAAAATATTTAAAAAAAAATACTTGCTAGCTAATAAATAGTAATGGATTTGATTTGTGGGGAAGGACAGTACTTCTAAAAAATAATATAAGGAAAAAATAAATAATCTGAAGGTTTCTTTAAGATCCTGAGGACTTCAAGCAAATGCAATTTAAAATGCTCTTTAAAGAGGAACAGAGGGATAAGCTGAAGAGCGTCCAGAGGAGGATGCTCAGGATAGTGAGGGGACTGCAGGCCATGCCATATGTGAAAAGAATTATAGATATTTATACTGGAGATCATTGTTCTGAAGTTCTTAGTCCTTTTCCAGTCTTTGGCCCTGTGGCCTGGCTCAGCCCCTCACCTCTCCCTCTAGGCCTTATCTTTATTCCCTTCAGGACCCTGTTCCCGATACTCCATCTTCTCAACCAAGTCACAAAATCCTCCTCTCCCAGGAAGTCTACTTCACCCTGGGGCCCGTTCCTTTGATTACCTGGTTCCATTTGGCCTGCCATGTAATTTATTCCTCTCCAGCCTCCACCCTGACTTTCTGAATGTTCTCTACCATGCCCCTGCCAGGGCACCTTCCCTCTCCCTTCTCCCCTTTAAGTTCCCTTTTAGCTGTCTTTTTCTCTCGCTAGAATGTAAGCTCCTTAAGGAGAGAGATTGTTTTTTTTTTCTCTTTGCACTTGTACCCCAGAACTTGGCACAGTATCCGGTATATAATAAGTATTTAATAAATACTTGTCGACTTGACTTGATTGGGTTTTTTTGCTTTTATTTTTTCCAACTACATGTAAAGAGAATTTTCAACATTCATTTTTATAAGATTTTGAGTTCCAAATTTTTCTCCCTATCCCCTCCCCAAGATGATAAGCAATCTGATATATATTCTACATGTACAATCATGTCAACTATATTTTCACTTTAGTCATGTTGTGAAAGAAGAAACAGAACAAAAGGGAAAAGTCCTGAAAACCAAGTGATAACAGAATGCTTCAATCTGCATTCAGATGCCATAGTTCTCTCTCTGGATGTGGACGTCATTTTCTATCACGAGGCCTTTGGAACTGTCTTGGATCATTGAACTGCTGAGAAGAGCCAAGTCAATCGTAGTTGATCACTGTCTGATGTTGCTGTTTCTGTGTATGATGTTCTCCTGGTTCTGCTCATTTCACTTCCATCAATTTGCATCAAATCTGGACTTGACAAGATCTCACAGAGTGCTGCTGTGCACAGAGCTCAGAGTCTGGAGTCCGGATGCTCTGGCTGAATTTCATTTCAGACCCTTGCTAGCTAGCTGGGTGACCTTGGGCAAATTACATCAACCTGCCAAGCCTCAGTTGCCTCATCTGTTAAATGAGAGATTTGGACCCTTGGCTTCCTTCCAGCCAAGTTAATCATCCAATGGACTTGATGCAATGTGCAGCAACTGCAAAGAGGAAGCCCATCACAGCAGATGGGCTGCCGGGCTTGGATTCAGGAGTCACCAAGTTCAAATCCAGCCTCAGACACGTACTAGCTGGGTGACCCTGTTCACCTCAGTTTCCACATTTGTAAAATGAGCTGGAGAAGGAAATGGGAAACTACTCCAGTGTCTTTTCCAGGAAAACCCAAATAGGATTACAAAGCATTAGACGTGACTGAAAAAACTGAACAACAATAGGAAAATCTTCCTCCCTAGTGAGCATGAGCTGCCCCAAAGTGGAATGGGCTATCTCAGGAGTCAGTGAATCAGCCCTCATCTGAGGTCCTCAAGTGGACACTGATGACTCAATAGCTATTCAGGTCTGTTCTCAGTGTGTGTGTGTCTCTGTGTGTGTGTGTGTGTGTGTGTGTGTGTGTGAGAGAGAGAGAGAGAGAGAGAGACAGAGAGGCAGAGAGACAGGAAGGAAAAGAGAGAGAGACATAGAGAAAGAGATGGAGAGGGAAAGACAGAGAGAGAAAAGAGAGAGAGAGAAAGGGAGAGACAGAGACAGAGAGAGAGAGAGAGAGAGAGAGAGAGAGAGAGAGAGAGAGAGAGTGTGTGTGTGTGACACAGAGAGAGAGACAGAGAAAAAGGAAGGGAAAGAGAGACAGAGAGAAAGAGACAGAGAGGGAAAGACAGAGAGAGAGAGAGAGAGAGAGAGAGAGAGAGAGAGAGAGAGAGAAAGAGAGAGAGACAGAGAGAGAGAGACAGAGGAGAGTGTGTATATGTGTGTGTTGGAGGAAA
Organism: Sarcophilus harrisii; assembly: GCF_902635505.1. Lineage (NCBI taxonomy): Eukaryota > Metazoa > Chordata > Mammalia > Dasyuromorphia > Dasyuridae > Sarcophilus > Sarcophilus harrisii. The sequence goes on along the minus strand of NC_045426.1, from coordinate 684,911,047 downwards.
GTCAGCCAGTACTCAGGGGAAAGGGGAATTCAGCACTGCCGCAGGCTCAGGCAATACCAGGCACACAACTTGGCCTGGTGATGGAAGCCAACCATTTTCTGCTTTGGCCCAGCCCGGCAGTACCCCCTGGATGCCCTCACACCTTCTGGAGAATGGAAAGGCTCCCAGCTGTGTCCAGTTTTCTCTAGGACCCATATGCCCGCAGGACAGAGCATGCTGGGCTGCCACTCCAGCTGGCCTCCTTGGCCGGGCGGTTTAAGTTGGCAGCTTGGGCACAAGGACACGCCCGTTCCCTTTCCTGGGGGTGCCAAGGTAGACAACAAGGTGGGAGCTGCTCTCCCCCTGACCATCTGAGTCTCTTGGTCCTGCTGACATTTTAATCGTGAGCAATAAAGCTCTCAGTTGCTTTGAAGCCTTCATGATCCCAGATTGTCCCCTATGTTTCTTTTAAGTTATTGGGCTCCCTTTTGCTGGAGGATCATCACAGAACCATTGGTCAAACCCATTCAAGCTCAACAAAAACACTTGGCAGTGTCTTCCATGACAGGACTTTGGGGAATAGGGAGGGGGACAGCAAAGAGACTCTCCTACTTATCCCCAACCTGGCCTGGAAAGAAGGAATATTCTAACAGCTCCAAAATTCTCATAGCGCTTGCCCTGAAGAGCAATCTTCAGTAATGTGTAAATGACCTAGATCTGGAGCCCATAACTGGCTGTGTGACCTTAGCCAAGAGAGCCCCTCATGCCTCAGTTTCCTTATCTGTGCACCCCATCAAACTCCTTCTTCCACAAGTCTCAACAAGGTCTCCCTGGCCTCTCCTGAGGAGTTAAAAGTCATTTGGCTTAGATTGGGGAGAAAAGGTCTGAAATGTTACTTTGGAATGAGGGGAATTCCCTCTATGAGGAAATAGAAAAAGCCAATGGCATAGCAAAAAGAGCTTCAGACTTCAAATTCGGGCTCAAATCCATTTCTGCTACCTATTTTCTGTGGGACTGAAAGCAAAATCATTTCCTCTTTCTGGACCTCAGTTTTGTCATCTGTGAAATGGGGGGTTGGACTAGATGTTTTCTAAGTTCCCATCTAGTCCTAAATCTGGTCTGGTTTTTTGTTTGTTTGTTTGTTTTATGAGGCAATTAAATGACTTGCCCTGGATCACCCAGCTAGTAAGTATTAAATTTTTGAAGTCAGATTTGAACTCAGGGTCTTTATTCACTGCCCCATCTGGCCCAGGTTTTTGTTCAGCCATTTCAGTCGTGCCTGACTCTTTGTGATTCCATTTGGGGTTTTCCTGATAAAGACAATGGAGTGATTTGCCATTTTCTTCTCCAGTTTATTTGACAGATGGGGAAACGGAGGCAAACAGGGTCAAGTGACTTGCCCAGGGTCACACAGTTAGGAGGTATCTGAGGCTACATTTGAACTCAGGCCCTCCTGACACCAAACTCAGCACTCCAGCCACTGACCACCCAGCTGCCCCTAAATCCAGGATACCACAAGCTGTTGCTTCCTAGCTCCGGGCCCTTTCCAGTCCTGATCTAGATCTGGAGCCAGACGGCTCTGGAGGAGAAAGTGAGGACCCTCCCACGCTTAAATCCAATTCACTTGCTCCCATCCCTCCCTCACGTCAGGGTCCTCTGCAAGAACAAAGGACAAGCGACAATAACCACCGATTTCGGGAAGTTATGAGTTAGGGGACTTTGGGCTAATTGGTCTTCTTCTTTAAGGCTCAGTTTTCTCATCTGTAGAATGGAGATAATAATAATATTTGAATCTACAACATGAGGAAAACGCTCCATATTCCTTCACATCCTACAGAAATGACATTTAGTGTTATTATTCTACTTCTCAATGATTCAGTTCAGCAAGTATTTCATAAGCACCTACTGCTTGCCAAGGACTTTCCGAGATGCCAGCGATACTGAGACACTAAGGAAGCCATCCGAGCCCTCAAGGAGCTTACAGTCCATCCAGAAAGTCAGCAACATGCCCCCAGAGGAGGAAGCCTCCAGCCTCCCGGTGCCCTTGCTCCCTCTTACCTTCCTGCTTCTGGAAGTCTTCCTCAGAGAAACTAATATCTTTATGAGAAAGGTTGGTCATCAGCTGCTTGTTTTCCTCCTGGAGCTGCGCGATCTGCGTGAGAAGGTCTTGGGCTTCCCCTCGCCAGACGTCCTCCACGAGCTCCAGCTCCTAGAGGTGAGCGCCAAGAGGGCAGGGGATAAATACTCGGGTCTACCACCCGACAGACACCCCCAGGGCTCCCTAAGCAGCTGGCAGGCCCATCCCCCAACCAGCACTGGGCTTTGCTCCCCTCCTTCCAGCTGCAGGACAGGGGCATCTCTAATCATTCAGAGCATCAAAGAGCCAGAGCTAGAAGGGACTCCCAAGTCCAAATCCTCCATTTTACAGATGAGGAAACTGAGTCCAATAGAGGTAAATAACTTGAGTCCCATAAAGATAACTAACTTGTCCAATGTCCCTTAGGTAGTGACAAGAAGATAACAGTCACTGGGGGAGAACGAGGGACCTGCACCAACCTGGCAATGGGCCTTTGCCAAGGGAAGCACTGTTTGTTACTGGGCCCAGACTGGCAGCCTTTTCAAAACTGGCAACTTTTTCATGGGGATGAGCCTGGTCAGAGCTAAATGGCACCTGGAAGAGTCCTGGAGAACCCCACGGTGCCCACTAGTGGCTGCCAAGTAAGGTCTCAGTGGAAGAGCCTGATTTCAGGCCCATGACAATGTTGGGAGGAAGGAGGGCTAGTATCGATTCTGAAGCTCCTTGGGAAGCTCTCACCTTGCATCCTCTCCCCTCTCCTTCTCTAGGAGACATTTTTTGGAAGAACAGGGAAAAAGGAAGGGGGAAAAAGAGGGAACAGTGGTTGCAGGTCCTGGGATACTGTTTAATGAATACTCATCAGTTGTGCCAGGTTGGCCTTAACAGAGCACTGAACTCAGAGTCAGGAAGGCCCAAGTTCAAACCCTACCTCAGAGATTTCCTAGCGTGTGACCTTGGACAAGTCACTTAACTGCTCCCTGCCTCAGTTTCCTCATCTGTAAAATAAGAATATTAACATCATCTACTTCATTGAGTTGCTGTAACCATCAAATGATGCACAGGGAAAGGAGAGGGAGAGGGATAGGGTGAGAAAGGAGAGAAAGAAAAAAAGTGAGAGAAAGAGAAAAGAAAGAGAAGTAAGAGAGAAATGAAAAAGAGAAAAAGGAAAGAAAGGTCAGAGTGACAGAAATGAGACAAAAATAGAAAGAGAGAGAGAAGGACAGAGGCATAGACAGAAAGAAAAAGAGAGAAACAGAGAGAGGAGAGAGAGAGAGACAGAGAGACAGGGAGAGAGAGACAGAGAGACAGGGAGAGAGAGACAGAGAGAGAGAGAGAGAGAGAGAGAGAGAGAGAGAGAGAGAGAGAGAAGGAAGGTGAGAGAGAGAAAGAGAGAGCTACACACTCCATTAAAAGTCTACCCAACTCAATCTTGAACCAAGAGCCATGGCAACCTCTCTCTCCAGGGAGGAAACAGGCTGGAAGATACCTGGGAGTTTATACTAATCAGACAGATGGGTACCTGGGAAGCCCAAAGCTGACTGAGCTTTCAAACCCTTCTCTCTAGTATCTTGAAGGTGTTGTTTCCCCCACTAGGCAGTAAGCATCCTGAGGGCAGAGCCTCCTGGGGCTTAGCGCAGAGCATAGCACACTCTAAGGGTTTAAAATACTTGTTGATGTTAAGATGGGATTGTCTCCTTCCCTTCCCCCCTTTTCTCCCTCAGTCTTTTGTCCTTCCACCTCCTCACTACCTGTTTCTTCCTTTTTAACCTTCCTCTGCCACCTCCCAATGCTTGTTCTATATTTGTCCTATACGCCCTAAACTCCCTTTCTTCCTTCCTCCAGGAAGCCCTACCTGTCTCGATGGGAAGGGAGAGTGAGGTAGGAGGAGAGAGAGAGAGGAAGCACTGGGAGAAACTGGGAAAGAATTAGAAGGAAAAGCAAGGCCTCTGGCGAGAGTTCTAAGTGATGCCCATGGAAGGCCCTGGTTCAGGCACAGAAGGAAGGCCCTAAAGGAGAGGGGCCCTTCCAGGGGTACAGATAGCCCACGGGATAATGTCAGGATGCCCAGGGCTCGAGGCTCAGCAGTGGAAGGGCTCTTTGAAGGTCATGCGGTCGCCCTCTCTCATTTTACAGAGAAGGAGCTGAGAGTCAGAGAAGTTAACGACCTGCCCGGGGCCACAGAGAAGCGGGAGCTGGCGTTCCCACCCGGGCCGGCCAGGCTGACGCCCTCTGCCACCCCTGTCTAGGATCCCCCACCCTCATCCTCCTGGGGAAGCCTTTTCTGACTAACTGGAAGAGGCAGGTAGAGACCTACCACTAACTCGGTGACTAAGCAGCCACACCTCGTTGGGCAACTTTGGGTCTCTTCCTGTCTCAGCTGGGCAGTGCAGTGGGTACGATGCCCAACCTAGAGTCCAGAAGACTGATCTTCAGGAGTTCAAATGCAGCCTCAGACCCCTTTCTAGCTGCGTGACTCTGGGCAAGTCACTTAACAATGTCTGCCTCTGTTTCCTCATCTGTCAAATGAGCTAGAGAAGGAAATGGCAAAACCCTCCAGTATCTTGGCTAAGAAGACTCCAAATGGGATCCCAGTGAGTAGGAGACCGCTGAAATGACTGAATAACAACGTCTCAGTAATCTGTTATATAATTCCATTCAAAAATAGTTACTAAGCACAATGCTAAAGAAACAAAAAGGGGGGAAAAGGACCCAGTCAGGGAGCTTACTTTCTACCAGGGGAGAATAGATTCTGCTCGTGGCTCATGGCTAAGTATAGCATGGCCTGATGGCGGGCGGTGGAGGTTAGGGACAAAAATTAAGACAGAGATCAAGGAAAACCTCAGGAGGCAGAAAACTCTTGAAATTAAGGCATCTGGAAGGAAGGGGGTACTCTGGAGGACAGTTTGCATAAAGGTACAGGGGAGGAGATGGTGAAAACTTTCTGCGTACCCAGTTCTTAGCACATGGCCTGGCATATGGCAAGCACCAAGTAAATGCTTGCTGACTAACCAGAAAGGCTGATGTTAGCAAGACTGTGATTGGCCCTGGAGACCTCACTGAGAAATCAGAGTTTATCTATCTGAAAGGTAGGTGGTGATCCCTGGGTTTCTGCTGCAGGAGGACAGAAAGGTGGAATTCACATGAGATGAAGTTCCTTGAATGTCCGGGGCCTTCATGGGGCCATGACAAGGGAGGGAGCGGCCCCCAACAGCGGGCGACGGTCATGTCATAGGATGGTCATCCCTGTCCTTTAAACATCCTTGTCCCAAAGTCTTCTCAGTTTCCACTGGCTAACTTTTCAGTGATTCTCCGCTTGAGGGGTGACCTTGGTCACCTCAGCCTTTTCTCTGCGATCCAGTTTCCTTCCTGGGAATAACAAGCCTGACTGAGCTTGCCTTGGAGCAGAGCCACTAAGACACTTCACAAGGAACAGGGGCCCGAGGGTTCTAAAGGAAGAGCCAGACCTCTCTGAAAAACCCAACAACAAGCAAGGAAAGAGCCAGCAAAGAAACACATGACCGGCTCTGCCATGAAAACAGCTTTTAAAAATACTACAAGAAATACAGCCCATCAGATTTCATAAGAGCCTATGACCCTTCTATCCAGATCAGCCAAGTCACCTTTCCAAAGTCACACAGCAACTCAGAGGCAGGCGTGGTGACCCAAGTTCCCAGAGCTCTTCTCCAAAAGCCGTTCGCTCAGATTCCCTCCTGCTCCCCAGGAAAACAGTGGGACTTAAAAGGCCCATCTGAAGCATCACTGGCCGCAAGCCATGGCAGGAAACCACATGTCTCCCCACTTCCTTCTTCCCGTGCTCCCAGGCTACTCTCCTGTCTGTGAGAGGGGACTACCCTGGTCTGTCTGTCTCTAGTTCAGATCCAAAAAGCCGCTGGTTGGAGGGAGGGGCACAGTGAGCAAAGGGATGTGGTAAAGCTTCCACAGATAAATCTCTCCTTCCTCTCGGCCCTCTCTACTTCATAAAGAGAAGGCAACTATGCCAAAGGATCAGCCTATAGTCACAGGATCATTCTCTCTCTGGCCACCTAGCAGTTGGACCAGGGAAAGGTCCTGGGGGTGTGAGTGTTCTGAACCCCTCAGGAAGTTTGGGTCGGTGCTGAGAGACTGGAAGGAGACAGAGGAATGAGAGGGCCTTGCCCCAGAGTCCGGCCCTGGTAGAACTGCTGGACCCTATCTGGCTAGGGATCCCCCAAGGGTTTTTTTTGTTTGTTTGTTTTAATTCTATCATTGAATTGCATGTGATAAACTCCAGGGGAAAAAGAGGAATTTTTTTTTCCTTCCACTCCCTCCTTGGGCTCCTCCTCCTCTTCTCATTCCTCACTTTCCAACTTCTCACTCTCCTGACTTCTCTAGGTCCCTATCACCCTCCAAACTGCCGATTCCTCTTTTTCCAAGCCCTCTCTTTTCTTTCTCTCCAGGCTTCTGTACCTTCTTAAAAATTTTTTCAAGCATGGAATAATGACACATGCCAGGGTCTTAAAAGATCATCTAACCCAATTTCACTTGGCAGACAGGTAAACTGAGGTCCAGAAGGGAGAAAGGACTCCTGTCTGAGGACACCCATCACACTAACTACAATTTGAACCCGGCTCTTGATTCCAAGTCCAGCACCCCATCAAGTACAGATTATCCAATCCAATTCCTTATTTCAGAAATGGGTAAACCGAGGCTGAGAAATGGGAAAGCTCTTGCCCAAGGTCACAGGACTGTTAAGCGTTCCACCTACAATTGACCAACTGGCTCAACTTCTGGACTTCGGAGAGGGAAGGCACCTCCAAGGTCACCGGGCCAGCGAGACCGGCCCCCAGGGCTTCCCATTCCTAGCCTGGTTTTTCTTCTTCTCCTACTTCGTGCCTCGATTTCCCCCCGGCACTGCTCTCCCGCAGCCTCCGCCCCTCCCGCCGGGCCCCCGCCCCCGGCGCCCCCACCCCTAGATTCCCCTCCCCCGGGGCACCTTTTGATGCTTCCTCTCCTTCTCGATCCGGTCCATCCTCTCGAGGCGGAGCCGGTCGAGCTCCAGGCGCAGCTCGTCCAGCTCGGGGCTGACGTGGTGGCGGCTCACCAGCACCTCGAGGATCTCCAGCACCCGCACCACCTTGGGCATCAGCTGCCCTATGGCCTCGCAGCCGTGCTGGTCGATGACCCGCTCGAACTCGTGGCCCACCAGCGAGGCGATGTCGTACACGTCCATCACGGTCAGCTCGGCCACGTTCTTCTCCAGCACGGACGCCGCCTCGAGGCCCCCGCCGTCCTCCATGGCCACGGGGTCGGGGGGTCTGGGGCTAGAGGAGCCGGGGCCGGGGGCTCCCCCTCCCCTCCTGGTCTGCGCGCGCTGCCCACCCCCTCCCCCGCCCTAAACTAGCCCAACTTGCAAACTTGCGGCCGCTCCGCGGGGAGCGCGGCTGCCCGAGGTCCGCTCCGACCCCGGTTCCGGCCCGTAGGCTCCTCCGGGCGGCTCACCGGGGCATCCGAGGCCGGAGCCAGGCCCGGCAGCGGCAGCGGCGGCAGGAGGAGGAGGAGGAGGAAGAGGAGGAGGAGGAGGAGGAGGAGGAGGAGGAGGATGGCTGGGGTTGCGGCAGAGGCAAGCCCTTTCCAAGGCGCTCCTTCCCTCTCCTCTCCTTCTTTCCTCTCCCTGGCTGTCTCCCTTTCCCCTCCTCCCTCCTTCTCCGGGTCTCTCCCTGTCTCTCCCTGCTCCGCGGTTCCGAGCACCCGAGGCTGTCACAAAGCTGGGAAGAGGAGGAGGAGGGGGAGCCGGAGGAGGGAGGGGTGCTGCGTGCGCAGGCCTGCAGAGGCTCCCAAGTTGGGAATGCGTGCGGGCCGGAGTGGACGGGATAGCCGAGCCGCGGTCAGGGCTGCCCTCGGAAACACTTCTGCGCGAGGGTCGCTCGGGGCCGGCCCTCGGCCCACACCCCTTTCCCGAGGGGAGGGGCTGCAGCTGCTCCCGGGAACTTTGGGGGGGGGGGGGCGGGGGGGGGGCGGGGGGGACGCCTGGATGGGGGGGGGGGGGGGGGGGGGGGGGGGGCGCGGCCGGGGGGGGGCGGGGTGCTGGGGGGATGGATGCTGCCCCTCGAGAGGGCGTGGGAGGCGGTGCCAGGGCCGGCAGTCTTAGTTTAGCCCGGCCCAGCCCTACCCCTCTGGGGGCGGAGAGAGGCTTTCTCACCGTCCCCACTAGAAAGAAGGCTAAAGGAGCTGGATCCCCCACCCACTCGTTCCGGACCTCTCTTCCCCACCTCCTCCCCACCAAACAAACCGGAGCCCCAAAAAGAAGCATGATTTCACCGGGCCCTTTAAATGGAGAAAGTGTCTGAAATCCACACCCCCGTCCCCTTACACATCCCGGCTTCCTCCAGATGCTCTATCCCACAGCTTCCTCCCGCCTCCAAACTAGTTCTTACCGGGCGGCTCTCTGGCGCCGACTCCGAGATGAGCTCACCGGACCTCGAGGGACCTGGGCTCCTCCGAAGTCAGCCCCTGGGACAGGCGGGGGAGGGACGCTCGCTCTGGGATTCTGACATCAACCCCGGACGGAGTCTCCTTCTCTAGGGATCAAGTCCATTCAGCGGCAGAGTCCGGGCTGTGACTGGGTGGGGAGGATCTAAAAGGAATCTCTGCCCTCCTAGAGACGTGGGTACCTGTGGGAAGGACACAGCCGCTCTCACGGCAACGGGATCGGCGCTGGATCAGGGCTCTGAGCCAGGCTTTGGAGTCGGGGCCCGGGTTCAGATTCGGCCCCTCAGGCTCGTCATTACAGCTAGGGGTTAGATGGCTCTTCCCATGTGTCAGTGGCTTTCCAAATATCTCAGCTGAGGAGGCTGATCTCCCTTCTCACTGAGGATCTCCAGCTCCTTCAGTTCAGCTCAGGCACCCGCTTCATTTCGACACCGGGACTTTACAAGTACCCCAGGTGAGAGGCAACAACCCTGGGAAGGAGGTGCTGTTGTTATCTCCATTTTGCAGATGGAGAAACTGAGGCAAGCAAGTTAAGTACCTAAGGTATCTCCCTTCCAGGGTTGTTATGAGGCTCAGAAGAGATATTTGTTACACAGCTAGAACACAGAGGCTTACAAAGATGAATGTTGAAAACATTAGGCACATGGGTCACACAGCCAGGGTCTGGGGCTAAATTTGAACTGTTTTTTCTGACTCCAGGCCCAGCTCTATGACATCCTCCCCCTGTCACCTGAGTTCTTTGAGCCTCATTTCAAACACACAAACACATACACACACAGACACACACAAACACACACACAGACACAGAAGCACACAAACACACACTCATACACACACTTCTACAAAGTATTTAAGTTGCTACTATGTGCAAAGAAGCCTGACAGTTGCTGGGATACATAAAGCATTAGAGTCCCTTTCCTCCAAGAGCTGGGGGAGGGCACTAGTTTGTAATAGACGAATGAATACAAAGTACTTTTCTAGTTATTACAAAGTAATGTGTAGCAAGTAATCATTCATCACTACTGGAGTACCCTAAAGTCCTTTTGTAGGAGGGAAGTGATACTTGAGCTGAACCTGAATCCCAAAGGAACAGGAGATGCTCAGAGGTGAAAGTGAGGAGGGAGCTCAGCATTCCAGGCGTCTGGGACAGCCTGGGCAAAGGCAAAGAGGGGGGAAAGATGCTGTTTTGAATAAAAGGAGGATAATAAATACTGCAATTCTGATCTGGCATGGCTGTTATTCCCTGGTAGGATCAAATGAGATTTTATATCTATTTATCTATAAACATTTTGCAAATCTTAAAGCTTTATGAAATTCTTATTATTATCATATAGAGCTAGGACTTACCCACTCAACAATAGACTAGTGCTGGGAGAGGGGCGTCCCTACACCTGGAGTTCCCCAGAGTAAAACTGACGTTGACAATTGAGAGTGATGAAGAAGAAGGAAGAGGAGGAGAAGAAAAGAAGAAGAAGAAGATTTAAGTTTTGTGTGAAATCCAATAATCAATACTGTATGGATTTTATTTGATTTTCTGGGCTGCTGCTGGACTCTTCCCTATGTTCTGCAATTAATGATGTGGTGCAGTGATCAGAGTCCAGGAAGAATTGGGTTTAAATCCAGTCTCAGATACTAGCAAATATTGGGAAAGTAATTTAACTGTCACCTGTCTCAGTTTCCTCATCTGTAAAAGGGGGGGTAAGATGGCCTCCCACGGTGGTTGTGAGGATCAAATGAGGGAGTATTTGTAAAGCATCTCAGTCAGGGAAGTCCATCTCTCAAAATGCCAAGAAATGCTGAATTGAAATTAGAGAATTTTATTAGGAAGAAAATCAGACGCTAGTGCTGAGGTTCCCCATACAAGGTACAAAGGAAACTATAGCCCAGGAGGGGCAGAGGAGATTTGTGCTTAAAAACCACAAGGGAAAAGTTTAAGGAGGGGGGAGGATAAAGGATGGATAGTCTTTCCCAGGAACAGGTGGGACATAGAAGCAGGATGTTTTGCGGGAACACTGACTTCGAGACTGGATCGGGCTATTTGGGGTGGAGGGGAGGGGCATAGCTTGGCAAGGTCAGCCAGTGAACACCAGCAAAGGCTTCTGGGAGTGAGCAAGACTTTGGCTCACTGCAAGCTCCTGATTGGCTCCTTTCAGCCAATAGGCTGATTCTGTATCTAGTGCATCTATCTACCTGGTCAGTAACTCATAGAAAACAGACATGTTAATCTCAGGGGTACTCTCATAAGTACTTTGCAAGTTTTAATGTGCTGTATAAATGTGAGTTATTAGTAGTCGTTTATATATGGATTTAAGTTCGGTTCATGTTATCTCATTCGATCCAATTATAAAGAGGTCTTGCTTTTCAATTTATATCCCCAGTGCTTTGTAAAGTACTTGGCATAGAGTAAACTCTTTATAAATTCTTTTTTATTCACTCATTTATAATGGGTACTTAGTAAATGTTGATTGATTTATTGAGTCATAACCTCTTGAAGCTAGTGAGACCTTCATTTTATAGGTTAAAAAAGGAAGACCACAGTTGTGCTTGCTCAGGGCTAAATGACTATTTGGTAACAGGAATGGACTCCTAGTCTAAGGCACTAGAGAAGATTAGCATAGTTGTCATCCTTTATGCTCAAAGAGGACCAAAATGACATCACTATGTTGAGGTCAAAGTACGGTGTATCTCATTGTGGCTGATCAGACCAGTACAAAGTTGGAAGGTTCTACTGCAGATTCAGAAAGTCCACGTGATCATTCAGAGTGGAGATCTCTCTCCATGTGCCCTTGTCATGTTTCTTTTGAGCTACTGCAATTCTCCTTAGCTCATGGATCATGGTGCATCTTTGATGGGGATGATACTGTGCCAGTGTCTCCCATACCTTACCATTGATTCCAAAGTTCTTCAACAAGACCTTGAGAGTGTCCTGATTGCTTCTTTGCCAGCAGGTGTCTTAAAAAAAAATGAACAGTATTTTATTTTTCCAAATGCACGCAGAGAGAGTTGTCAACATTCATCTTTGCAAAACTTTGTGTTCCAAATTTTTCTCCCTCCTCCCCCCATCCCTAAGCAGCAAGCAGTCCGATATAGGTTAAACATGTGCATTTCTTCTAAACATATTTACAGATTCATCATGCTGTGCAAGAGGGGGAAAAATCACTAGAAAGAAAAAAAAAACCAAGCAAACAACAACAAAAAGGTGAAAATACTATGCTTTGATCCACATTCAGTCTCCATAGTTCTTTCTGGATGCAGATGGTTCTTTCTATCACAGGTCCAATCACAGGAATTGCCTTGAATCACTTTCTTATTGAAAAAAGCCAAGTCCATCACAGTTGATTATCACATAATCTTGTTGCTGCTGTTCTCTTGGTTCAGCTCAGTTCACTTAGGATCAATTCATGTAAGTCTCTCAGGCTTTTCTGAAATCAACTTGCTCATTACTTCTAAAAGAACAATAATGTTCCATTACATTCATTTACCATAACTTATCAGCCATTTCCCAACGACAGGCATCCACTCAGCTTCCAGACTCCTGCCATTACAAAAAGGACTGCCACAAACACTTTTGCACCTATGGGTCCTTTCCCTCCTTTAAGATTTCTTTGGGATCCAGGCCCAGTAGTAACACTGTTGGGTCAAAGGGGATGCACAGTTTGATACCCTTTTGGGCATAGTTCCAAATTAACAGGTATCTTTTGTCTCTACTGATCCCACCCAGGGATGATACAAGTTCACATCTCGCATTTCTGCTTCTCCCCAGGTAACTTGAGAAGGATTGTTCCAGAATACATTATGAAGGTACCATCAGGACTTTAACATGCAGACTCTTTTTTTTTTTTTTTTTTGGAAAATTGTTCTTTTAAAAGGGACTCTGGCAGAACCAGGAGATCATTATATACTTCAACAATGATACTGTATGAGGATATATTCTGATGGAAGTGGAGTTCTTCAACGAAGAGAAGATCTAACTCAGTTCCAATTGCTCAATGATGGACAGAAGCAGCTACACCCAGAGAAGGAACACTGGGAAATGAATGTAAACTGTTTGCATTTTTGTTTTTCTTCCCAGGTTATTTTTACCTTCTGAATCTAATTCTTCCTGTGCAACAAGAGAACTGTTCGGTTTACTTAACATGTATAGGACTGCTTGCCATCTGGGGGAGGGGATGGAAGGAGGGAGGGGAAAAGTCAGAACAGAAGAGAGTGCAAGGGATAATGTTGTAAAAAATTACCCAGGCATGGGCTCTGTTAATAAAAAGTTATAATTTTTTTTAAAAAAAGGGACTCTGGGCTGAGGGTTCAGGAATGGGCAGGCGCCTACGATTATAACCATGTATATTTGATGCCATTCAGGTCCTAGAGGTGCCTCTAAGAGAAGGAAGCTGAAGGCACAGAAACAGCTCTGCCATATTTGCCACTTCAGAGTTATTGGTCCAATGACTGCCACCTGATCCTGGCTATATATCATTCAGTTAACAGCTCTGATCTGGTTAAGTCTTCCTTGTCTGCCATGGTCTCAGTAGAGAAAGTATAAGACTTAAGAGTCAAGAATATCTGAATCCAAGGGCACTTGGACTGAGAAGGGCACTCAGCAACAAAGTTAGGTATGACCTGATTTCTTGTGGCTGCATTGGATATAAAACATAGGCTCTGAAGCAAGTTAGATTGTAGAGCTACATAGTTCAACAGAACATTTATTAAGCACTTATTGTATACTAGGTACTGTGCAGAGCAGTGGGGTTATAAACATGGGCTACCTAGAAAAATCCTGCCCTTAAGAAGCTTGTTTTCAAGTGAAGGAAGAAAACATATAGAGGCAGATTGGGGCCGAGAAGATGATGATTGGGAAATGGCACAGAGACCATGGTCCTAGCAAGGTGGGGCAGTAGGTGATCTATGATTATATGTATGGGAAGTTGGATGAGCTTGGACTCCGTTACAAATTGAGGTAGCTCAGCCTCAGGACAGAGAGGCAGAAAGCATGGACACCAGAGGCAGTTTCAGGGAGGAGGAATGGGGCAGAGATAGGGACAAGATGCCCTCTGTTTTCCTATGGTTCTTGTTCAGTCCTTCACTTGTGTCTGACTCAGATCCTATATATATTTAATGATAGGGAATGGTAGCTCTTTGATACTGTTCATGACGTTTTCTAGGAAAGGTACTGGTCTTGTTTGCCATTTCCTTCTCCACTTTTTCCCCTTCTATAATTAGGTAGAGCTAAATAGTAATTATTTATTATTATTCAGTGAGTCAATTAATACTGTCACAGCCTACGACAGTCTCTTGACTCTCATTTCTTAATCTATTAAATAAAAAAGAGAGAGATTGGAGGGCAGCCGGATGGCACAGTGAATGAAGCCCTAGTCCTGGAGTCAGGATGATCTGAGTTCAAATCCAGCCTCAGATATTTAACATTTATTAGCTATGTGACCCTCAGCAAGGCACTTAACCCCAATTGCCTCTCAAACAAACAAACCAAAAAAGGAGTCTGGACTCACTGTATCCTAAGGTCACAGCTGTAATTATAACATGCCAGGCCTGGCCTAGGGTGGCAATGAAGGACATGGAGACGAGACACAGAGAAGTTCCATGTCAAGAGAGATAACACAAAACAAATATAAAGTAGATTTAAAAGAATCGCATATATTTAACTTATAGCAGATTGTTTGCTATCTTGGGCGGGGGACATAAGGGAGTGAGGGAGAAAAATTTGGAACACAAAGTCTTACAAAAATTAGTGTTGAAAACTATCTTTCCATTTATTTGGAAATTTTTTAAACAACTATTGAAAATCCAAAAAAGGGAGGTAAAGATGACAATTAGTGGCTGGAGATGAAGAGGAGATAGATTATTAGGGGTTCTTCGAGACTTGGAAGAGACCTTAAAGATCATCTAAACCACTAACTTCATTTGACAGATGGGGGAAACTGAGGTCTAGGAGAGGTGAAATGATTTGCCCAGCATCATTCAGCTAGGATGCATGATGACCAGCAGAATGGTCACACCATTAACAGAAGCTGGAAAGTAATGAAGAGACTTCGGTTGGCAGGGAGGATGTTTGCTGTGGATCTGTGGAGTTGGAGATAATGGTAGAATATCCAGATCTGTATGTGCAGCAGAGTGTTAAAAACCAAAACCTGGGTGACAGGAGCAACCTGGGCCCATCCTTCACCCTGCATCGCGGCTTTGTGTCCATCCATGATACTATAGGCTCCAGCCACACTGGGCCACTTCTTAGCTTCATCTTCCCTATACTGCCAGACACACACACTCATATACTTACAAACACACACTCACTCACACACACTCACACTCATACACATACATATGCACACACAAATACCCTCACTCACACTCACACACACACTCACACATATACACAAATACACACACTCAAACACTCACACACTCACATACACACACTCACACACACTCTCACACTCATACTCACGCCCCAGGTGGTTTCTGCCTCATGTTTCTGCTCCTCCTAGGCCTGGCACGTCCTCTTACGCCCACTTTCTTCTTCTGCCCACCCTTTAAAGCCCAGCTAAAATAGCCCATCACCTCCCCCTCCAGGAAGCCCCACCCCCAGGACTCTGCGTCCTGGGATTCACTTGTTCCCTAGGGGAGCCCTGTCAGGGCAGAGAGCCAGGCTAATCCCAACACGGATTTAGAGCTCGAGGGACCTCCAAGACCACCAAGTGCAGCTCCTTTGGTAAATAACCTAAGCTCCGGAGAGATACGATTTTCTTCCAAGGTTCCCCAGACGGGATGTCTCATATTCAGGACTGAGATTCAAGTCCAGTGCTTTTTAACCGCGGTGCCACACTGCCTCGTCTGAGCTTTGTATCTTTCCTCTCCTGCCTCCCAAGGCGACCCACGTACATTTTGTGTTTCATAAAAGCTAACTAGCTGACACAGTGGGTAGCGTGGTGGACTTTAGGGTCACAGTTTGTTGTTTATTTGTCTCAGTCAAATGTCTGAGTCTTTGTGACCCCATTTGGGGTTTCCTTGGCAGAAATATCAGAGTGTTTTGCCATCTCCTTCTCCAGCTCATTTTACAGATGAGGAAACTGAGGCAAACAGGGGTAAGTGATTTGTTCAGGGTCACATAGCCAGGAAATGCTTGAGGCTGGATTTGAATTCATATCTTCTTTACTTCAGGCCCAGTACTCTTATCCACTGCATCACGTAGCTTCCAGAGTCAGCGCAACCTGTGCCCAAATTCCACCTGAGACACTAGTTAAGTGACCCTGAGGAAGTCAGTTTGCCTCTATCTGCCTCAGTTTCCTCATCTGTAAAATCAGGTCACTAATAGCATGCTCCACACAGTTATTGTGAGGATAAGGATGAGATATTTGTAAAAATGCTTTGAAACCCCCCAAATTCTATTTAAATATGAAGTTTTAATTTTTTTCCAGACCCCACAATTTCATAGGATCATAAGTTTAGAAATGGAAGAGGACTCTGAGGCTGTTTATTTCATCTCTTTGTTTTCATTTTTGTTTCATTTTATTTTTAAAAGTCCAGATCTCCACATCTTACCCAGGCTGGAATGTAGACAGGGGTTATTAAGGGGGCTGATCCCACTATGGGGCAGCTCAAGACCTCTGACCTCTTCTCTTTCTGAGCTGGGCTGGTTAACCCCTCCTCAGGCCTTGGTCTTCTATCTCCCTCAGTTTCCTGAGGATATAATTTCCAAGTTGGAAACTGAGGGGATGCCCATCAGTTAGGATTATGGCAAGTGTGTGTATATGATTGTGTGCAGACACCCGACTGACTTAATTGTAGCCCTGAACTCCTGAACCAGCCTCCTTCTTCCAAAAGCACCAGGGATGGCAGGTACCTACCACCAAGCAGGACCAATCCCGTTATCAGAAAGCTGAAGCAACTGAGGACCAGGGCTCATCTCCAGTGGCAAATGGGACAGGCAGGATGTGATCACGTTAGAGATGAAACTCCCTCTGATGCAGAACAACGCCTTTTGATCTGGGTGAATGGTCTAGGGCAGATTCCCACGGCCAGGAAATGTCAGGGGTAGGATTTAAACTTAGGTTTTCCTGACTCTGAGATGGCCTCTCTTTCCAGTCTACCTCCTGCCTCTCAAGTTATAAAACAGCATCATTATGGTTACTTTTGTATTTTCATTATCAGAATAGTCATGTCAGCAAGCATTTAAGTACCTACTGAGTCCTGAAGGTACAAAGAAAATCCCTTATTAAGTTCCTGCTTAAACTGAGGCAGACACAGGCAAATTGACTTGCTCAGGATCACTTAACTAGTGTCTCAGATGGAATTTGAGCACATGTTGCTCTGACTCTGGACAGCTAGGTGATGCAGTGGATAAGAGTAGTGGGCCTGAAGTAAAGAAGATATGAATTCAAATCCAGAGTCAATGAGACACAAACAAGCTACAGACAGGATAAATCAAAGATAATAACAGAGAGAAGGTATCCACATTAAGGGGGACCAGGAAAGATTTTTGTTTGTTTGTTTTTTTAAAGAAAATAATGCAAATGGATGAGATCTCAGAGGGTTAGAAGGTAGAAAATGAAGGGTTTGGGAATTAGAGATTTATTAAGAATTGGGGAACAGACCCTGCGAAGGATTTGGTGGAAGAAGAGGCTAAGGAAAAAATGAAGGAAAAGAGCAGTTATTTAAGGTTTACTATATGCCAAAAAGGTGACTAAGTGGATGGAGTAATGAGTCTTGAGTTAGCAATCAATACCTAAGTTCAAAACTAGCCCCAGACACATACTATCTGTGTGATGCTGGACAAGTCATTTAATCCGTTTGCCTCAATTTACCAGAGAAGAAAATGGCAGTCCTCTCCAAGGTCTTTGCCAAGAAAACCCCATGGACAATATCGACATACTATGGTCTGCGGGATCACAGAGAGTTGGACATGACTGAACAACCACATATGTTAAACACTAAAAAGTGGGTTCTGGGCCTGCAAATAGGAAAAACAAGATAGTCCCTGATCTCAAGAAACTGATTCTGTAAATGGGAAACAAGATAGAAAAGTTTTGCTATAAATAGAATGAAAAAGGCTAAAAGTCCTGATAGTCTACTAGTAGGTAAAATAATCATGCCCAACTGTATCCCAAAGAGATCATAAATAAGGGAAAAGGATTTATGTGTACAAAAATGCTTGTAGTAGCCCTTTTTATTGTAGCAAGAAATTGGAAAATGAGTGGATGCCCATCAGTTGGAGAATGGCTGAATAAGTTATGGTGTATGAATGTTATGGAATATTATTGTTCTATACAAAATGATCAGCAGGATGATTTCAGAGTCCTGGAGAGACTTACATGGACTGATGCTAAGTGAGGTGAGTAGAACTAGGAGATCATTGTACACATCAACAATAAGATTGATGATCAACTGTGATGGACCTGGCCCTTTTCAACAGTGAGCTGATTCAGGCTAATTCCAATGGTCTTGGGATGAAGAGAGCCATCTGTACCCAGAGAGAGGATCACAGTAATATATTTAAGGGAAAAAGGATCAAGCCCAAGGATCTGGAGAGTCTATTGTCAGGGCAGAGAATGAGAGCTGGAAGTCTTTAGGACGCTGTATATAGCAGGTTAGAAGGTAAGGTCTGCTGGTCGTCCATCTCATCAGAAGGCTTATAATTGAATTGCTCATTCATGTCCCGTGAGCAGCCATGTTACTCTGCCCACTAGGCAGTTGGGGGAAGGAAGAGGAGGAAGAACAAATGTTCTTTTTGTTAAGGCAAGTTGAGCTGAAAGCTGTGATTGTGAGTCATAGAGAAGTCCCTACTTCCTGAAAGACAAGACCACAGGGTCCTGAAAAGCCACGTGTGGTCCCAGAAAGGCCACTGCTGGGTGTTTTGATGGGATGTCCATCTGTTTGTGCCTGCTTTCCCCATTCTACACATGCCATACAAATAGACCCAGATAGGTCCAGTGACCTCACTATCTATGCTTAGGTTTAACTTCTTGCTTTTGCTTTCTGCCTTTTAATTCCTTTTTTTTTTTAAATGGTATATTTTATGTGGTCAAGAGTCTGTCATTTCATTGGTGTGATACTCCCAGAATCATCTTCTTTAGAGTTGGAAGGGACTTTGGGACTATACATTTAGTATAACCTATATATATATATATATATATATATATATATATATATATATAAAGAATCTCCATATCAATATACCAAGCAATGGGTCAGTCAGCTTCCTCCTGGAAACCTCCATTGAGTTTTGCACAGTGTATGACATACTAGGCCCTTAATAAATGCCTTCTGAATTGTCCGTGAATGTAATGGAATATTAATTCACCAATGTAGGAGATAGGGAAACAGTTTGCAAATCAAAAAATCCTGGATTCAAGTCCGGTCTCTACAACATCATTGTGTGACCTATCCTCTCAATGACACAGGCAACTCCCTACAAGTATAAGTTGCAAAGCAGGTGGAAATCTGCATTGGTAGAGGGATTTTTTTTATTAGGAGTCCCCTATAAGAATGAAATCATAAGTCTGGCTCAAAAAAAAGAAAGAAAGAAAGAAATGATGAATGTGAAGAATTCAGAGAAACATAGGAAGATTTATATGAACTGATTCAAAATGAAGGAAAGAAAGCAGGGAAAATCAAATATACAATGATTACAACAATATTAAGAAAACCCAAAACAAAATTGAACACACTGCTTAATTAGAACCAAGATTGTCTAAGAAAATATACCTCCCTTCATTAAAGAAGTGGGGAACATCAAGTATGAAACATTGCATACATTGTCAGACCCAGCTGATGTGTTAATTTTGCTGAACTGCTTTTTATTTTGTTTAATTTTTTTTTTTTTCATTACAAGGACTGACTTGTGGGATAGAAGAAAAGAATAGGATTCAGAACAATACATATCAATAACATTTTTAAAAAATTCTTGTTGAATTGATAAAGATCATGATTTGTTGACTTGCTAGAGGATCTTCAAGATTTGCTGTTACCACAATCCCAAACTCCCACGGCTACCCTAGGAACGAACTTCTTCCAATTTACTTTAGCTAGTCCTGGTATGAAAAACTGATCCATAGCCATTCATTTAAGTTTGAACCTTTCTGGCTTTGCAGGACTTGTCCAAATTTTTTCCCTCTGATGGGATAGCCTCTGTGAAATACCTTGTCATAGTCAGTCAGTCAACAAGCATTTAGTAGAACTTAAGAGTCCAAGAATTTTCACTTGAATCCTGGATCTGCTCTTTACTATGTATGGGGGAAGTTGCTGAACCTGTGCAGGGGTCCTCAAACTTTTAAAATAGGGGGCCAGTTCACTGTCCCTCAGACTGTTGGAGGGCCAGACTATAGTAAAAACAAAAACTTTGTTTTGTGGGCCTTTTAATAAAGAAACTTCATAGCCCTGGGTGAGGGGGAGAAACGTCTTCAGCTGCTGCATCTGGCCGGCGGGCTGTAGTTTGAGGACCCCTGTACAATCTCTTTAGCTTCATCATCTCTAAAATGAGGGATTGGCCATATAATCTCTAAATTCTCTTCTACTCCAACATTTACACAAATCATCAGAATATTAGACCAATTTATTAGGAAATCTACACATAAAGTCAGATGATAGCTGACATTTACACACGATTTTCTAACTTACCAACCCTAACAACAACCTTTTGATGAATGAATGAAAATCATTTATTAACATTTTCTAATCCTTTATAACAGAGAAAGGAGTTCCAGCTACACATCTTACAAAGGTAACAATTCTCAGAGTCCAGCAAATCCCTAGAGGATTCTACAAAGATTGAAAAGGATTCCTAGTAACTAGGAGCTATGAGATATCCAGAGTGGATGGTGCCATATGTGTTTTGTACACATGCGCCTCATTATCATTTTATTGTAAGTTTGGCCCCTATTCCCCAGAACCTTTTGGGTGTAAGGGAGCAGGTGCTTACAGTTTAAAGTGAATATTTTTTATTTGAATTTTCAGTTTTATTGGCATATAATTAGAAGAAAAAGCATAAAATAATTTCTTTTATCTTCTTCATTTTATATAAATTTACATTTTCACTTTTAATATTAGTAATTTTTCTTTTTTCTTTATTTTCTGGCTTCTTTTTAATTTTTTTAAAATTTTAATTGAAGCTTTTAATTTTCAAAACATATGCAAGGATAATTTGTCACCATTGACCTTTGCAAAACCTTGTGTTCCATTTCCTCCTCCCTTCCTCCACCCCCTCCTCTAGATAGCAAGTAATCCAATATATGTTAAACATGGTAAAAAAAAATATATAAATCCAATAAAGGTATATGTATTTATATAATTATTTTGCTGCACATGAAAAATCAGATCAAAAAAATGAGAAAGAAAATAAAATTCAAGCAAACAGCAACAAAAGAAGTAAAAATCCCATGTTGTGATCCACACTCAGTTCCCACAGTTAAAGGGAATATTTTTCTAACTGCTATTTTAACTATATCTTTTCTAAAAGCTAATTTAAGTCACTGGCTTTTTGACTTTACACTTTTTACTTTAGACAAAAAATCCTAAGTTCAATCACAATTGCTCCAAGCCCCTCTCAGGAAAATTCCTAATGTTTAAGCTCTCTGCCTAACTTTATATTTATGTACCTAGTAACTCCTGGCCTATTGTTGGTTAAAACAGATTATATTATAGTGACTTGATAGACAAACCCTGGGAGGGGCAATGGGGAGAAGGGCAGATTTTTTTCTTGAGGGATTCCTCAACCCCGGTCCTTTGTGCTGAGTTCCCTGTAGATCAAGCCAGCCTCCCTGATATCTTTTTTATTTTCCAGTTTAGTCCCATTTTTACTCCTCAAGGGTTTTGCTGGAACACGTATCATTTTTCCCATCAGTCTCTGATTCCAGATAATTCAAAACTCTTGCATAGGACTCACAGATTGAAACAGACGTCCTGCCTCTCATGGTTTCATTTCATTAAACAGCTTTCAAAGACTCCACATTTCATCTGTCAGATGAATAAGATAGATGGATTGGGTATCTTTTCACTTACATTAAGTGGGCTGGGGTCCCAATTACACTTGCAATGGGTTGTCCTTGACTCTCTAGGCTTGGCAGTTGTTCAGATAATAGATGTGTGGGGTCAGGCAGTGAAACTGTTGCAAAATAGAGAATCAAGAATACATTTAATGGTAAGAATGAATAAGATCCTAGATTTAAACAGAAAGACACCTCAGATGTTATTGTGTCCAATCCTCTTTTCTTACAGGTGAGGAAATTGAGACCGAGAAAGGTCAAGTGGATTGTTGAGGAGCATACAGAAGCTGAGATGAGAGCAGGACTTTCTGACTTCAGGGCCAGTGTTCTATTCACTATACCACAATTAGCTTGAGCAGCAAAGTACCAATCTTTGTTGCATTTCAGTTTCCGAGGTTGCATGGAAGGCACAATTATTTACCAAATAATAAAAGTCATACTTAGCTCTTTTCAACAATGAGACGATTCAGGCCAGTTCCAATAGCCTTGTGATGGAGAGAGCCATCTGCATCCAGAGAGAGAAATAGGGGGACTGAATGTGGATCACAACTTGGTATTTTCACCTGTTTTGTTGTTTGATTGCTTTTTTCTTTCTTTTTTTTTTTTTAACTTTTTTATCTGATTTTTCTTGTGTAGCATGATAAATGTGGAAATATGTTTAGAGGAATTGCACATGGTTAACATATATTGGATTGCTTACTGTCTAGGGAGGGGGAGAGAAGAAGGGAGGGAGAAAAATTTAGAACACAAGGTTTTGCAAGGGTGAATGTTGAAAACTATCTTTGCATGTATTTAAAAAAAATTAAAAGTTATTAAAATTAAAAAAGAAAGTCATGCACCAACACTCCCTCCATTTTAGTTTTTGTCTTGTAGCCTTTTCAAGTTTAAGCATTTACCATCAGCGCAGTAGCTAACCTCGATGCCATGTTCATCCTTGTTGAAGGCATTTGAAAACATGGATGAAAACATCATACTAAAAAGCTTGGGAGCAAGCACAGGGCCTTTTTTTTTTATCCCATTGGTTACTGGTAGCTAAAAAGCACTAAAGAAATATAATGCTTTAAAATTTAAAAATTGCTATACAAATATTATCTTATCTTTATAGCAACTTAAGGATATAGGTGCTATTATTATCCCCATTTTACAGATAGGAAAATTGAGCTAGTTCTGAGGCTGGATTTGAACTCAGGTCTTTTAGACTTCAGGTCTAACACTTTACATTGCACCTACCTGCACCCCCTACATGAAATGAACTTATAATGGGGGAGATATAATTAGTACATACTTAATAAGTCATAGAGAGGTTATAGTCTGTTTTAGCAGTGAGAATTCCCAAAACTAACGTGAAATGGGAAAAAGATTAATTTTTCTTATAGGGTCAACTAACTTAGATTTTATTAGAATGTTTGGAATATATACATGCCCTGTATACTTATTGTGTATCTAAGTTATATTTTAATATATTTAACATCTACTGGTCATCCTGCCATCTAGGGGAGGGGGTGGGGGGAGGTAAGAGGTGAAAAATTGGAACAAGAGGTTTGGCGATTGTTAATGCTGTAAAGTTACCCATGTATAGATCCTGTAAATAAAAGGCTATTAAAAAAAAAATACCAGATGGTACCTTGAATGTCAGACAAATGACATGAAATTTTATGTAAGAGTCAAGGGGAGTCATTAAATGTTTTTGAGTAGAAAAAAAAAAAAAGGAATATATACATGCCCAAGGTAAAAATATCCTTCCTTCCTACCTTTCAGGATTCATGGTCACAATTTAAGATCTCTTAACCATAAGTGTTCCAGTAGTTCTTAGACATAGGCAATTTATTGAAGGGTTTCTTGGAGTATGCTTATTTCCCAGGAGTTCAAAACACTTTTTAAAAAGTACTGTTTAATCTTCATAGATTGCTTATGCTCGGTGAGTCGGGAATGATGTGGGGTCTAGGAAGAAATTCTCTCACCTTGGGCAAAAACAGTTTATAGGATGATAAATGTAGAGCTGAAAAGCATTTCAGAAGGTATCTATTTCAACCCCCTCATTTCTGTAGGCACAGGTGATTTTAACAATCCAGTGAATCCTAATTGATGCTAGGGTTTGGTTCCTAATATTACTGGTTTCAGGCCCACATACAGATTTCCTTTCAGAAAGCATTGTATTTGGAATTGGAGACCTCAAATCCCAGTTCTTGGACTTGCTACCACTATAACTATGGGCAAGTAACCTAACTTCTCTGGGCCTCAGTTTCCTTGTCTATAAAATGAAGAGATTGAACTAGACTGTCATTAAGATGTCCTCTATTTCTGAAACTGTGAAACTTGTAAAAAAAGGTTACTGTTCAAGTCCAAGAGATAGGCTAACTTTTCCAGGTGGACAACCCTGTAGGAATGAGTGATCCCCTCAGAAGCCAGTGCTCAGAGTGTTGGCTTAATTCTAATAGCTTCTGGCATTCTAGAGCATCAGCTCAATGATACCATGAATAGAATGCTGAGCCTGAAGGCAGAAAGACTTAATTTCAAATCCAATCTCAGACATTTATTAACTATGTGACATTTAACTTCTATTTGCCTCAGTTTGCTCAACAATAAAATGGGGATAATCATAACACTACTCAGGGTTGTTACAGGCTTCAAATAAGATAATATTTATAAGGCACTTAGTATAGTACCTTGCACATAGTAGGCATTATATAAATGCTATTTCCCTTCTTCCCCTGACTTACTTTGGGATTAAAATAAGAGATGTCCTTAGGACTTCATGACATGTCTAATGCTTGTACTCTGAAATGTTAATTTGTCTTGGAAAAACTCTGACAGGTTTTGGAATGGGATTAAGTCTGAAAATAACCTCTGCTCTTGCCATTTCTCCCTGTTGGCTAAGTCCAATGTAGCTCTTCTGTTTACTTAGCAGCTAAGCAACAGATGGATGAAACTATTCACAATCATTTTACAAGTCATGATAAGAATTAAGCTAATTTCCATGGGGCTTCCAGTTTTCAGAGCTTTTTCTTCCCAATAACTGTGGAAGATCAAAAATAGGAGACTAATTGCTTCCATTTTGCAGATGAAAAGACTGAGTGACTGGTTTATAGTCATATAACTAGTCAAGGGTGGCTTCTTGAAGTGTGCTTATTTCCCAGAAACTCAAAGCACTTTTGAGATACTATTTAATCTTAGTAACTCTTCTCATCTTCTAAGACATATTTGGAGGATTTTTCTTTTTACCAGCAGCAAAAAATAATTCATAAATTAAACTGATATTAAACTGAAAGGGACCTCACAGGCCATTTTGTCTGATGCTTTCATTTTAGAGATGAGAAAATTGAGGTCCAATTAATGCGGATTGTGGTCCCTTTAAGAATAGATTTATTTCTGATTCCCAACCCCTCCTAACTGATGCATTATCAATCCAGGAAGCTAGGACCTTTGGATTCACAAATCCTGGTCAAAAGTACCCACCCCTTTGAATCCCAATAGAAGATCTGGGCCTGTCCCAGCCCTCACCCAGATCTGAGCCAACTTGGGCTGTCCCAGCCCCCATTCTAATGATCTGCTCAGATTTCCTAACCCCCACCAAGCAGACTCAAGCCCCCACTGAAAGCCAAAAGGAGCCAAGTTGGGACTTCACTCACAGTGCCCCTTTAGCTGAATCTCTCATTGTAAAAGAGTTAAGCTGAAATCCTCTCTGTGCAGAGGTTCCAAACATGCCAGCCTTACGCCTGGCATGCCAGGGATCTCTGTCTGCTGGAATCCTGTTTCTAGTGTCCTCTTATCTCTTTATCCTTACCTATTTCCTTAACTATACTTTAACCTTACTTCCAAACCCCATAATAAACCTTTTTTGTCAATCTAGCTTTTCGGGCCTGCAATTTCTTTACAGGGGACTCTTTGCACCACCACTAGACCTCATTTAACTCCGTACCCTTGTGCCGAATCCAAAAGGGTTGCAGGGGAGCTCTATTTGACTCTCTGTACCCAGAACCTGCCACTAGACCTCAACTAAACCCTAATTTCATTTAAGTACCCCATATCTAGATCTCATCACAATCATTAAATATTAGAGGAGGAATCTGATCTCAAGTCTCCCAATTATAGAGTGAGTGCTCCTATTGTACCATATGGAAGTTATTTCTATAATGAATGAAGTTTATTTGGGAGATGGGTTCCCTGTCCCCTAAAGAGTCTGGCTGGGTCCTTATAGGGATTGTGGAAGAAAAAAAAAAATAAACCTGAGGAATAGGATTAAGGAAAGTCCAAGCTGATGGAGGGCTGTGGATTTCTGTGGACAGGAAGCAGTTCCATCAGGAAATATATGTCCTAGATATTAATGCCCTAGGAAAAAAGCCCCAATTACCCTCCCTAATTGTCTTATATTTAAATAGAGATCTCATATTTATCTTATTGTTGCATATACTTATATTTGGATATATTTTCTCTCCTGATAGAACGCAAGCTCCCTAAGAGCAGGGATTGTTTACTTTGTGCTCCTGGATGAGACATTTAATCTGTTTACCTCAGTTGACTCAACTGTAAAATGGGGATAACAATGGTATCTATCTCCCAAGGCTATTGTGAGGATCAAATTGCAGTAACAGTTGTAAAGTGCTTAGCAAAGCGCCTGGCACATGGTAAACATTATATAAATGTTAGCTATTATTATTATCTTCTTTATTACTTCCAATGTGTGGCATAGAATAGGAATTTAATAAATACTTATTGGTCGACTCTGGAGCTAGACATATGGTGTAACAGGGGAAAGTAATTCATAGCATAATATGAATATTATAAAAAGGAGGCAGCTCTACCAGGGAAGGGAAGGGGAAGTAAATATTTATATAAATATTTATATAACACCTACTATGTGTCAAGCACTATGCTAAGCACTTTTACAACTATCATTTGATCTTCAAAACAACCCTAGAATGTAGATATTGCTATTATTCCCATCTTATAGTTGGGAAGACTGAGCCCCAAACAGGTTAACATAGCTAGTAAGTTCCTGAAGTCAGATTTGAACCCAGACTCCAGGTTGGGTGCTCTGTGCACAGTATCACCACCTAGTGGTCAGACACTGGTCAAACCACTACTATCACTTCAACTACCATTCCTTGAGACCTGGATGGAAAAAGAATAGGATCCTGCACCTGAGCTTGGGAATAGCAGTATCCATCTTTAGACCATCAGTCTTGCTTCTAGACCAGCCCCCAATACCATCATCCAGGGAAGCACCATCATCCAGGGAAGCACCATTATCCAGGGAAGCACCATTATCTAGGGAAGCACCATTATCCAGGCTCATGGAAAAGGAGCCAGCCGTTCCCATCAGCTGCTACCAACATGGTGGGCAAGCCAGTCTCCATGAAGCAGCAGATCACTCATAATAGGTCAAGGAAGTCAAATCACCACCTCCCTTCAGGCCCCTCACTCAGGAATCTGAACCCAAGAGCCTTGGGGAACAGCAGTGTCCGCTGGACCATAAGCCCTGCTTGCAGCCCAGCCCCAACAACCATCATTGCAGAGGAAAATCATTATGGAGAAAGAGGAAGCACCTTCCTTACCATGACCAACGTTGACTGCTGACCGTTGCCTACCGATGACCAAGCAAGACCAAGAACCCTAAGGGGGGCTGCATCCTTTAGGCAAGTAGTATCAGCCTCAAATAGAAACTGAAGTCACTAAACTCTAGAGAAGGATCCTTATTGACTTAGAAAACCACATAATTAGCATTACCTTTGGTATATGTATCTTTATATGTATTTTGTTAAATATACCTTTTAATCTGGTGGGCTGCAATCTGGTGATAGGTCTTGCTTCCCGACCAGCTCCCAGTCATTAATCTTTAAAAGGAAGTGATCCACTTTCATTTGGTTTCTTTTCATTCCATTTACAGATTATGTCAGAATTATTTAAATCTATCCATGAAGAGGTGAGGGGAAGAGAACTAGTGTTTTTTCCCTCCTCCCCCCTCTAATTATATCGAATTATGAGTTACATGGCAAGTAAAGCTCAGCTAGGTGAATTGAGTCGAGCCTTGGTACTCCCTAGCTGCCTTTCTTTCTCCTTTTATTTTCCGAATATAGAAGACTGGATCACAAATCCAAGATGGGTTCAAATCCCAGCTTATTGCCCATTTGACTTTTGCCCAGTTCTTAACCTTCGATTTTAATTTCCTCAGCTGTAAAATGTAGGTGTTGGATTAGAAAGAATGAGCTTCAAAAGCTGCCTCCCAGCCCTGAATCTATTGTTTTTGCAAACCTATCCCTGTGGGAGGCCCTGCCAACCTCAAGGGTAAACATGGCCTGCCAATGGACTGCACACAAGTCACTTGAGCCCCAACCTGGCTAAATTTCCTTAAGATTCATTGTTCCATTTGGCCTTTAGTAGATGATTTCATGTAGTTTATCTTAACTCTAGTAATTCATCAAAATGATTTGGAGCTGGAAGAGGATCTTAGTGATCATTGAGTCTACAGATGGGGAAACTGAGGATCAGAGAGGCTAAGGACTTGCCCAAAATCACCCAGCTAGACTGCGGTAGAATTTAAATTTAGATCTTCCTGACTTCAAACAACTCTGTAGCCACATGGTCTCTCACTTTTGATTATTCATGGGTGGAAGAAGTTCTTGCCTTGACAAAATCAAGGATCATTAAGTATTGAAGATATATCGTTGGGGATTTTGATCAAACGAGAGAATAGTTGTAGACACTGAGCACAGTGTCTAAGCTAAGCACGTTTGTTCATTTTAATAATACCTGACTTTTTATGACCTCATTTGGGGTTTTCTTGGCAAAGATACTGGAGTGGTTTGCCATTTCCTTCTCCAGCTCATTTTACAGATGAGCCACTTAGTAGGCAGTATATAAATGCTTATTCCTCTCCCCCCTCCTCTGTGACTAAGCCCAACTATCCATCCAACTTTAAGCCAAAATCCCCAATAACACACCCAGTTCTGGAACATATCCAGTTTCTCACCATTGCAGCCAGTTCTCCGCCCCCCCCCCCCCCCCCCCCCCCCCCCCCCCCCCCCCCAACCAATATAAGTCCATTTTCTTAAGATCATCGAGTTAGTGATAAAAATCAGAATTTGAACCTAAGTTTTCTGGTTTCCAAACCCAACACCTCCCTCCTCCCCCTTCCTCTCCACCTCCCCACCCATTATACTTTGAAAAGTAGTCTAGACACTTTTTTTTTTTTTTTCCCCCAGTGTAAATATGTGTAATAGAGAAACAGGGTTAGCTTTGAACCAGAGGGCCTGTAGTTTCCCTCTGAGATTGTGTCAGATTTTTCCAGTCTCTATGGCGATTGTACATGGCTGTTTGCATCTTGTCTTCCCTCTTCCATTTCATAACCGTTTGAGAGCAGGGACTGTTTTTTGCCTCTCTTTCTATGTTTAGCATTTAGTAGGTGCTTAATAAATGCTTATTGACTTGATTTGATCCATGCAACCATTCTGGTTCTGAGTTTCCTCATCTAGAATATAAAAGTGGTTGGGTTAGGTGATGTCAAAGGTTGCTTCCAACTCCAGAGCCTCAGACAGTCCTGGGTGACCCACAGAGTTTATATAAGCTCCAACAGCAATGTCTCCCAAAATGGAGAATCTAAGGAAGACGGCCAATGGTACCTACTACATCAGGTGCCTTACTATGCAATGAGTATGTAAAGAAAGACAAAAACGCTTCCTGCCCTCAATAAGCTTACAGTCTAGCTAGGGAAGACAACGCTGAATGGGGAATGGGCCAGGGAGGAGCTTTAAAGACAGGGAGATTCCTGGGACATCCAAGAACAGTGTTAGAAGCCGGAGAACACGTCTCACAGGTCCTTTCCAATGATGGAATGTTCCAATGTTATTTCTGCCTTCACATCTGGTGTGGAATGAGTATGAAGAAAAGAATTAAGTGGGTATGGTTCAGCTGCGGAATATAAAATGGACAGGGAAGGAGCATGAAAGGGCTGGGGCTGGACAAGATAACCTTGAAGATAAGAACTGCATCTTTGCAGACAGAGACAGAAGCAAAAAAGAGAGACACACAGAAAGAGACAAAGAGACAGAGCAAGAGATGGAGACAGCAAAACACAGAAACACAGAGAGACAGAAGCAGAGACATCAGCAAACAGACAGAGAACCTTGAATAAAGCCTTTACTGGAAATCTGGCACTGCCTTGGAATACAAATACAAGCAAGTTAGACAATCTCTGCCCTCAGGGAGCTTACATTCTAACTGGAAAAAGACAGCAAGGGAGCAAGAAGGAGATCAGAGGAAGGATTGCACATTCCCTGACTTGGCTAGAGATGTCCAGGAAATGCTGTGGAAGTCTAAAATTTAGTAAGATTAGAAGAAAGTTGGTTCATATATTTTAACATCTTTAACAGAAAGTTTTGCAAGGGTCAATGCTGAAAAATTACTCATGCATAAGTTTTGTAAATAAAAAGCTATAATAATTAAAAAAGAAGAAGAAGAAGAAGAAAGTTGGTTTATCAATGGAACAATTTTCTATCCAGGAGTGGGATGGAATAAGGATACACTGAGTGGAAATCTCCAGTACTTTGCATAGTACCCAGTACATAGGATTAGCTACAGACCCTTTCCCCACCTCTCTAATGGGAGAAAGGAAGTAAATTTTCTCATATTTCTGGCACCAGGCTTATTATAAGGGAAAGGTCTCTGGGAAGGAGACAGGCTTTTTTTTTTTTATGCTAATACAGTTGATGTGTTAGTTTCCCAAAGTGTTTTCTTTTCTTATATATCTTTGTTATGAGAAAAGGTTCATGGTAGGAAAGGATAGGAGAAATATGTTAGGAAATTAATGTGATATAGGTTGGCTACCTGGTGATTTTCTTTTTAGCTATGGCATCCTCCCCCTTTCCCCCTGCAAAAATGGCCTTCAGTTGTCTTTAGCTCCCTCCCACTTCTGTAATGATAGTGAAAAAATGATGGGAAAAGTAAGATGCTCCTAAGACTCATACAGATTATTAGTCAACTTTGATCTGATTGTTGGTATTCAGAATGTAAAGTCCTTGTCTAATGACCAACGATTATATGTCTGGTAGGAGGAACTAGTCGTGTCAATCTTTAATACTTCAGAAAGTTAAACCAGAAGAAGAAAACAGTAGAAATGACTTTGACAGAAATTACTATAATTTCATTCATAAATTCAGCTGATGTTAATTAATTGACTGCTACAACAAGAATACCAAAAAAGCCTGAAAGTGCCTTGGTCAACAAATATCTAACTTGTTTTGCCAAACAGAGAGAGCTGGCTGCCAAAGGGGTTACAATATAAAGTCACTTGTAAAATGTTACAGAGAAGAATGATGGACAGTTATGAGCAATAAAGTAAAAAGAAATGGAGGCTAAAACAGATTTAAAGACAGCAAGAAATCCAACCAAACAAAATTATTCCAAAGACATTTAAGGATGAAGATGTAAAGAGGAAGAGAAACAAACAAACAAAAAGAAAACTGGAAAAGATTTGCAAAACCTTCCATTTTTATCAAATTGTTTTTTTTCTGTCAAGGTCAGTGTAATCATATGGGCCTTAACATCACAGTCTCAGATGTGCATATAGGAAAATGTTAGAAATTGGCCTAAGGAGGAAAAAAATGGGGAACGAGACAGATTGGATTGTGAGTATGGTGAATATAGATTTCTTCAGTGGAAATTATATAATTATGAGGGTTTTGAAAGACCAATATACGGGAAGGAATGATATCAAAGGCATGGGAAAAAATGTTGGACCTTACTAATGTCTCCCAAAGAGGACAACACAACATTAATTGCTACTCACCCATATGCCTATAAAATCTTTACTACCATCATCTATACAAATTGAAGACATCTTGCATGAGGTTTTTAATGGGCAACAAGCCAATTCTCACAAATGATGGTCAACAGTGCACCACATTTTACCACACATACATCAGAATTATTCAATATATTCCTCATAACAACAGAACCAACCCTCTTAAATAACCATCCGACAGGGTCTAATCCAGAGAATGTAATGTTGACCAAAAAGGGATTTTGCCCAACTTGCAAGTCCATTCTTGGGTTGAATTTTCCAAGGGTGGCCGTTACCTCAGATTCTAGAGTGCTCTGTTAATAATTTCTCCTATTACTACAGCACAAGAGCCCCCACTAATGGGCTCAATGATTAAAAATCAGCCCGAAGAAACAATTAACTCTTAGCAAAAGGTTTTACTATGATGATATGGTAAAAACCGTGGCTATAAAACATTCCCTCCCTAAACCTGGGTTTATTCTCCTATATCTACCCATAACATTCAATGAAAGAGTAACAACTTAGTGGCCAAAGCACTCTTAGCTCTAGAACTGCAGGTCTCAGCATCCTTTCTCTCCTGCTGATAGTCAGAACTAGTTATAGAATGCCTATTATGTGCCAGGGTCTTGCCTGAAGGCTTTGCAATTATTACCTCGTTGGATCCTGGGTGGTAAGTGCTATTATCTCCCTTTTACTGACTAGCAAACTAAAGGTTATGTGACTTGCCCAGGCTCTCTAGTGTCTGAGGCAGGATTTGAATTCAGGTCTTTTTGTGTCCAGACCGGGCACTCTATCCGTTGCCTGATGGAGTCCTCCTGAAACTCTCCCCTCAGGGCAGTGTCCCTTCCTGGTGAGGCGACCAGCTGGGTTCCCAGGGTCTGCTCCTCTCCACAGCCGGACTATTGATAGCCAGTATTAGTTCTCTCATGAATCCAGAGCTGGCTCTCTTCTCTGTTGCTACGGGTCATGCTCCCTGAAGCTGCTTCCTCTCTTGAGTGACCGTCTCTTTGTAATTATGGTTGTCTTTCTACTTGCTGACGGATGCACTCTCTTTTTGTAGGTTGAGCATTTTTTCATAGATAAGCAAAATAGGTCGCTCAATCTCAGAGCTGGGTGGGACGTCTAGAACAACTGATAATGGAAGAGGAATCTCTTCTAATCATTCTCTACCCATAGTCATTCAGTTTCTCTTCTCTGGAGATCACAGTGATGCTTAAATCTACTAATCCACCACTTTCACTCACTGTTCTTAGTTTTCTCTTTTGGGACTTTACTATCTGTCCTCCATGTGACGAGCCTTTAAACACTGACTATATTTATTGCATCATAATACTGTTCTTTTCTTTCTTCTAAAAACTTGCTGCAATCACCCCCTCTCTCCACAATCTTCATTCTCTTCAGCCTTTAGCTCCTTCTCTATAAGTTTGCCTCCATGTTCTCATCCTTAGAAAAAACCCCACTTTCCCTGGGTGTGGCACAGGCTGGTACCCCCCTGAATCTGGTGGCTGCGAGACTTCGGGAGGTCTGAGGCCTAGCAGAGGCCTAGCTTGATGGGGTGTCCATGCTGAGTCTGATGCCAGCCGGGTGAGCCCTGGCAATGGGGGGAGGGGGGGGAATCTGGCCCAGGTCAGAAACAGAGGAGGCCCAATCTCCCACAGCAGGCAGAAGGGGGAGCAAGCCTGTGGGCGGCCGCTGCCCTTCCAGCCTAGGTGACATAGGAGACCCAGTCCCCAAAACAGAAGCTTTCCCCTTGACTTTCACAATTTCCGGAAGCTTCTTTTCTTCCTTTTGCCAAACTCCTAGAAAAAGCTGCCTACATTCGTTCACTGTGTTTGCGTTTTTACCTTCCACTCACTTCCCAGTTTCTCGCTACCTGGATTTGGAGGGCGCCGAGGGACTGAATGAAATCCCTTTCCCAAGGCTACCAATAATCTCCCGACTGGCAAATCGGGTGGCTTTTCCTGGGCCCATTGCCCTCCCGCAGCCTTTTATGCGCTTTTATTTTTTTATGCCCTTTCCTGCCCTGACGCTCTCCTTCCTGGCTTTTTGTGATTTTCCTCTCTTCCCTTTGCACCTTCTCTCTTTCTTTTAAGTTCTCCGCCTTTAGAATGGGAGCTTTTCAAGAGTATAACCACTTTTTTCCTTCCCACGTGTGCGCAGGCCTCTGATACAGAGCCTGCATACAGAAGGTACTTAATAAATGCTTTTGGGAGGTACCGCTCGCCCCCTCCAGAACTAGAACGCAAAACATTTCCCCAGAGCAGCGGATGTGGAAAATGACAGGTGGTTTGACTCAGATGAGGTCACAAAGTTGGTGACGTTAACAATGCCCTTTGCCCCCATTTTACAGATGAGGAGACTGAGGGTCTGAAAGGTTAAGGAGCTTGTCCCGAGTGTCAGAGGGGTCATCCGAACCGGATGTTCCCGATCCCAAGTTCGGGGTCGCTGTCTTCTGCTACTTTAAGGTCGGAGCCGGACGTGGCCAGCCCCAAAGTTCCAACAAGCGGAGGAGGAGGAGCCTCGGGCCTGCTCCTCTAGACCCCGCCTTTCCGCGCGCGCGCGCTCCAGGAACCACACACGGGCTTCCACGAAGGCCGAAGAACGCGTTTTGTCCCCTCGGGGCCGCCGTCGGCGCGTAGGGAAGGCGGAGCTCGACTGATCCTCGGCGGCCACCGTGCAGCCGTTACGTGGCAGTGGCGCCGGCCCGCCAATCGGCGCCTCCCGCATCAGTGCCCCCCCCCCGCCCTGGGTGGCAGCAACCGGAAGAGGCGGAGGCTGAGGAGGAGGCGGCGGCGACGGCGGCTGAGGAGGCCGCAGTCCCGGCCCTAGTCCCCGTCCCCCGCCAGGCCCCGTGCCCGCTCGCACGCCATGGTGACGCTCCCGGAGGTGCTGACGCTGCTGGCCGCGCTGCTGGCCACAGCCTCGGGCTACTTCGTTAGCATCGACGCGCACGCGGAGGAGTGCTTCTTCGAGCGGGTCACCTCGGGCACCAAGATGGGCCTGATCTTCGAGGTGGCCGAGGGCGGCTTCCTGGACATCGACGTGGAGGTGCGCGCGCGCGCGGGGCGGGGCGGGGGCGGGGCGCGCGGGGCCGGCGGCGGAGGCGCGCGCCGAGGAAGGGGCTGGGGGCGACCCCGGAACTCACTCCGTGGCCCCTCAGTTTCCCCACTTGTCACCTAGGGATAAGGGCCCTCACCGGAGCGTGGGGTGGGTCCGGCCCCAGCTTGGGCGGCCCCGGGATGAGGGTGTCGCCGGCCGGCTTTGGCCCTTCCCCATCCCTTTGCCTCTCTTCCTTCCTCCCTTCTCGCCCCTCCTTCCTTTTCAGCCCCTTCACTCTTCCGTGCTCGGCCCCCCTCTCCAGGCCCCCTTTAAAGTTGTCTCTCTGTGTGTGAACACGTGAGCGAGGGGCTCCCAGCTGCCGGGACGGGGACTTGCCCCCTGCTTTCCCCGGGGGCCGAGGCCCCGATGGTCTTTGTGACCTTGTGGGAGCCGTGGTCCTTCCCTCAGTTTCCCCGAGGTTGACCCTGGTCCCCAGGACGCCGCCAGCTGCGAGCGAGGGGGGAACCCTGCCGAGTGACCCTGGGAGCAGTAACCGGATCCTGAGCCTAGGAGAGAAGCCCGCTGCGAGCTCGGTGCCAGCCCCCGGGCCGGGCCGGGCTGGACGGTGGCCTGCAGGACAGCTGCTTCATAGCAGAGGACACCTCGTAGAGCCGACGGGGTCCTGGGGTGCCTGGGTGGCCGCGGCAGCTGCTCCGGACAGCGTTAAGAATATGGGGGCAGCTCGGGAAGGAACAAAGAAATTTTAAAAACTTGTGCTTTTCACGTTAAAGGATTACTTTCTCTCCTTAAAAACGAGTTGTAATTTAACACTGAAGGCTCATAAATGATCACAAGGAATTAGATTTAAAGATGATTCTTTTTCTGGTCATTAGAACAGGAACAGACTAAATTCACCAAAAGTCCCCCAAAGCCACACAACGTTTCTGCTTGGGCTCTTTGTCTTGGCATTTTGAATTATCTTTAAATTTAAAAAAAATTGAATTTATTTTCTCTTTGACATTAATGGTTATAGTGTCTGCTGTACTAAGAA
Source organism: Sarcophilus harrisii (assembly GCF_902635505.1). Lineage (NCBI taxonomy): Eukaryota > Metazoa > Chordata > Mammalia > Dasyuromorphia > Dasyuridae > Sarcophilus > Sarcophilus harrisii. The sequence goes on along the minus strand of NC_045426.1, from coordinate 684,875,669 downwards.
GGCCTAAGAGAATTGGCTATGATCTACCTTTATCTTGTTTTAAAAAAAAGTTTCCTTGGGCATTATTGTTACGCTTAGAAGCACACACGAAGTGCCTGTTCTCTCTGTTGGCACCTTGCATCAGTGCCTTTGTCCCCCCCTCTGTCCTCTTCTGAACCATCCCGCTTCCAGGCAGTCCCTTTGTCAGTTTGTTTTAGTAATAGCAGCAAGCATCTCCATAGCACCTACTGTGTGCTTTATAAATGTTATCTCATTTGATTCTAGAAATAAGATGGGGGTGAGGGAAGGGAATCGAATGGGGCTGTTACCTCTTTTAGATGAGGAAACTGAGGCAGAGGTCAAGTGAATCACCCAGGATCATACAGCCAGGGAGTGCTGGATTTGAACTTGGCTCTGACTGACTCTTGGTGTATTTTATCACCACGCTCCCTTTACTTCTCCGTACGGCCATTGAAATTATCTTTGTAAAAGTTGGGTTAGACCATATTCCTCCTGCTCAAGAATCTTTCATGGGTTCCTTTTGCCTCGAGGATAAAACATAAACTCAGGTTCTTCCCAGTCTGGCTTCACCCACCTTTTCTGGCTTAATTTTCACTTCTAGCCCTTTGTCCTTGTTCCAGCCAAACTGGCTTTCCCTTATCCTTTTCCTCTCCAACCTCAGAAGGTTTGTGCAGGCTTATTGCCCATTCCAGTAATGGACTCTTTTCACATCTGCCTTTTAGCCTCATTAGCCTCTAGTTGCTTCTCAATTGCTGCATCTTGTGGAAATCTTGAGTTTCTAGTGGTCAGTGTTTTCTCTGTCTCCTCATATTCTCTTGTATCCCCTTGTCCGCTCTACACTTTATATCCCCAATAGAATGTCGGATTTCTTAAGAGCAGTAAATCTTTTCTGTTGCAAACGTCTGTTGAATTAGTGATGCAAGAAGATCGGAGAATTGCTTGTCAGTTGGGGAGACAATTTATTAGCCAGGGAAATAGTTGGGAAATCCTAGATTCGGAGGTGGAAAGGACCTTAGCATTTATTTATTTTCAGGTTCTTCATTTTTCAGATAATCTGCATCTCAGAGAAGAGCAGGTCATCTGGGCTCCAGGGCCATGATCTTATAGCATATGGTACTACTTTACAATGTGGTAGAGGAGAAAGAATATTGCATTTTGGAGTCAGGAAACCTTGGGTCGAATTCTGCTCTGTTACTTATTAATGCTGTGACCTTGGGAAGTTCACTTTGTTTCCAGGCCTCAGTTTGCTCCCCTGCAAAATTAGGGGGTTGGATTAGGTTTTATCCAACCAAGGTCCATTTCAACTCTCTTTGATCCTATGATTTACTTTGGGAGATGATAGCAAAGCAGATGTTGTCTTATATATTCTGTTAGTAGATTTCCCACCATTCAGATAATTATTACTTTGATGATTTATGAATTTGAAACTTGTTTCAGGCCATATTCTTTGTTTCTTTCCCACTCCAGATTACAGGACCTGATAATAAAGGAATTTATAAAGGAGACAGAGAGTCCAGCGGAAAATATACTTTTGCAGCTCACATGGATGGAACTTACAAGTTTTGTTTTAGCAACAGAATGTCCACCATGACTCCCAAGATAGTGATGTTCACTATTGATATTGGAGAAGCTCCAAAGGGCCAAGACATGGAAACAGAAGGTGCGGACAACCCTTGAATGAGAATGTGTACTTGATGCTCCTTTGTTTAGGGGTAGCAAACCTATTTGCCTATTCGAATAGAATTCTTGGTTAAGTCTTCTCTGACATTCTTTTCAATATCCCTATTTGGGCATTTTGATGAATTAGCAGAATTTATGTTAATTACTTAGTTATTAAATCTTATTCTCTCCCTCTCCTTCCAGCAAAAAATTTGCTTTTTGAAAGCATTTTTTCCTGGTCAGTTCCATTTAATCAGTTTCAACAAATAGTTTGTTTCTTGGATAATTTGTTCTTCCATTACCATGCTAATACTGGTCTGACCTTTTTGTTTGCCATTGTATAAATGCCTAGTTTATCTGCAGCTCTTTGTTGGGCACCTATGTTTATCTCTTCCGCTTTTCTTTAGGTGGTGGAGATACCTGGGATGGTATGTGGATTGCTTTTTGACAGCTCATTAGCCTCCTGTCTTTTGCATACATTCATTGACTAATGTCTAATTTGTGCTTCTCTTTTTTTCTAACCTCAGTTTGTTGGCATGAGAATGTTTTTTCTTCTCTTTTTTCTTAAAATACAAAAAAAACTATTCATGATTAGATCTAAGGATGATTTGTAGGGAGATTTTCTTTTTTTGTTGACATGGTCATACATTTTTGAGTTTATTTGGAATTTAAATCATTCATCATTTAATAGTGTTTTATTTTGTTTCTTTAAGATTAATGAGAGGAATAAGTTAATATAAACTGATTTATATCAGTTTACAACTGATTTGTTACAACCTGATTTAAGTTGACTTGCTGTTTTAATGAAGATAAGACGCGTGTGAAGTTTTATGGGCTTTGCTCTAACATGATTAAAATTTTTTTTCCTTTAACTTTGAGGCTTGGGTGAATAGGAAAGATAAGCCCTCGCTGTTTTAAATTGCTTTATATATTATATAGAACCCTTTCTGCAGCTGTGTTTCGGGGCAGTGGCAAAAATCTATCCTAACCATTATTATCAGTTATCACTAATGAGCTGCCCAGCAGTGAGACCCAGAGTGGTCCTGGTGTTATTAGTTGGGGGGAAGAAATCAATCTACTGGCAACTAAGGCTCCCATTGTGATGGAAAATTATTGTGCATGTGTGTATAACTTTAGGCATATGCTGGTGTTTTTTCAGCATGTCTCAAAACATTAGCGTGGTAACCTTTGCTCTCTTATGGAGCAATCAGGAGGAGTAGCAAGAGATTGTAACAAGGGTGAAATGTCTCGATTGGATTTCTTGAAGGTCAGTATTAATGATTGGATTTGTCAGGCAGTGGCAGACTCTTTACAACTTAGATGTTCCCTCTTCAAAACCTTTTTTCATGGTGTGGGACTGTCTATTCTCCAGTGAGAAGTATGGGTTTGAAAGTCTTTGTCTTTCCTCTCCATCTTGCTAGAAGATGGCCCTGTATGAGTAGTTTGGATATGTTGGCTGATGAATGTGAACAGTGAATTGTTCTCAAATAATCCTTTAACATAAGAGCTAAAACCCTTGCTTTTGCTTGTTAATGGCAATGAATGGTAGCTGCCAATTCAAGCCTTCCCCTTAAAGGTTCCATGTAGTGCACTGGACTCTTTGAGCAAAGCCTGTGAGAAGGGTCTGATTTATAGCTCCAGCATTATATATGCCCCTCTAACAATACATTTATTATCTATTGTGTTTCCTACCCTGTTAGGATGATTGGGCATCCAAGCTCTGTCCTGTTGGATCTTACATTTCTATGCAGAGACTCCCCCAAAATGCTCATTTTTTAAAAATAGTACTATTGTTTTTTACTTTACTACTTGTCAAATAATCGCACTACCTGGAAGCGAGTAGTTTTTTCCCCTTCAGAACTGATGTTAATCCATATATCCCATGTTCATTCTTGATCAAAGGTATACTTGGATGAAAATCTAATTCCCCTGAGAACTTGTCTCCTTATTTAATTATTGGTTATTACTCATTGTATTAAAATTGCTACTTTAAATATTATAGAGGAGTGTGTGAGGGGTTTCCAAATAGTCCATAGTGCAGTTTTTTGCTCTTTTTAGAGGTAGCTCTTAACTTTTAAATGTTCCATTTCTGTTGCTTTTCTGAAGTTTTTAAGATGTGGAAGGTATTTATCGTAAATGTAGTAAAATCATAGCTAGTATACTTTGAGACCTTAAATATTTTTTGGCTTTTATTGAAAAGCAATTGCCAAAAAAAGTTAAGATATTCTTGGATTCCATAATATTAGGGTTGTTACCCTCCCCATTGAGTTCTTTTCTGTTTCTTGGCCTTCTTTTGTTAGCTCTTTAACATCCATTTAAAAACAAATGAAAACAAAAAAGATCTAAGGAAGAAATCAGTTGTGAAAACCTTCCATTGGTAAGCATTTTATAATATGGCTGTGACCCTTACTGGTCCAAAGAGATTCCTTTCACCTGAATGACTCTGTTTTAGGGGATACTCTGAAGATTAAGTCATCCTCAGGAAAGTCTAGCCTTTTTTCAAGATGAGATGTAGAGTGCTTCAAATTTTTCCTGAAGTTATATGACTCTCTTGGCCTTTTCAGAAGTATTTTCTAATTTTGTAAGCCCCTGTTTTTTCAGATTGTCAGGAAGAAGTCTGTTCTAATTGTTCTTTCCATTTTTCCCTCTGTAGCTCATCAAAACAAGCTGGAAGAGATGATTAATGAGCTAGCTGTGGCAATGACAGCCGTAAAACATGAACAGGAATACATGGAAGTACGGGAGAGAATACACAGAGCAAGTAAGTGGGTGCAATAACTGTGGCAGCCTCCTCTCATTTGTGGCTGCAAGAGTAGAGTGGGAGAGAGATCTAGTAGTTCATTGGATTTCAGCAGCTCTAATGTCAGCTGTGTCTTTTTCACCTCTCATGAAAAGTTCTGAGGTCTTTTTCACCTCTCATGAAAAGGTCATCTGGGTAATAGTTTTTTGTGTCTGTGGCTGCAGACAATGGGGCTAAGCCACTGAGGAGTTTCTTATTTCCTCAAGAATGCCACAAATCCAGGTGAGTAACTCAGCCAAGATAGTCTGAAGAATCCCTCCAAAGTTTGTTGAGTAGCATTATGTTGGTGCCAAGTACATGCAAATGTCAGCTGTTAATTAACCAGGAAAAAGCAATCAACTTCTATAGAGCTGATAAAGAGACTTTTGTCTAGACCAGAGCAATCTTTCAGGAAAGAAACTTTCCTAGTGCAGATTTGACACCTTTTCTTTTCTATGGGAAAATTTATTTCAATTTACAGCAATCAACTTATAAAGGAATTTTTAGGATACCATCTGCTTTTGAAATTTAGTGTGGCAGAGGATCAAGGACCAGGCAGGTTTGCCTAGGTGACTTAGAAGAGAGGCTGGGGCAATGAGGGTTAAAGGGCTTTCCCTGGAGTCGAACCTGAATACATTTTCCCATAGAAAAGATCTTCTAGAGCACAGATTGGGCAGAGCTACCTCTTTTCCTTCGAGAGTCCTAAGATTGGAGGGGGCAGAACCTGGAAAACCTAGTGTGTTCCTTATTTAGTGAGGACTGTCATCCTACCTATCAGAGCATTCTCTTGAGAAAAGAAACATAGTTTCCCTCTCACAGAGTTGTTGGGAGGGTCAGATACTTGGTAATTCCCAGGAGGGAACTCTCCAAGGATACAGAAATACCAGTGATTACTTTAGTCCTTGCTCTCAGTGTAGCCGGAATGTGGGAACTTCTGCCCATTCTTGCCTCCAACATCAGTTTTGCTCTCAGGGCCCTTGGCTTTTCATATCTCATCATCTCCCTCTGAATTTCAGTTTCCTTATCTATAAAATGAAGATGATCCTTCTTAAGCATCTATCAAATCAAGTTTGTTGAATTGACTGGAAGAAAAACACAACAAATCTATGTTTTTCATGGCCCTTTTCTAGTCTATTGATAGGTGCCTATAAAAATCAGGATTATTGATGATACCTCTTTTTAAAAATTCAGTGATTCTTGTTCTCTTTTGCTTCCAAACAGTTAATGACAACACAAACAGCAGAGTGGTCCTCTGGTCCTTCTTTGAAGCTCTCGTATTAGTTGCCATGACATTGGGACAGATCTACTACCTGAAGAGATTTTTTGAAGTCCGGAGGGTTGTCTGAGAAGGCTTTTCCTGATAATCCCAAACTCCCAGTTCACTGTTTACCAAACATCTCGGTCACAACGATGTCGTAGTTTCTGAGCTTTGTTTTCTGAACACTCATTGCTTCTCTTTCTTCCTCACAAATAGATTTTAAAACACACCTTCTTAGCAAGGCTGTCCTGACAATTTTGACACTTAATTGGCATAACTTCTCATTTGAAATCTGCCTCCAACACACAGGGCATTCCAGAGCTCCAACACCATAAATGAAGTGTGAACTACTCACATTTGTTTGTTCTGTTTTTATTTTTCACAATGAAATGCAGCTTGTTCATAACACAATACTAAGGCAAATACAGTCTTTTACTAAAAATGATTGTACATGTCTTTGGATCTCTAAAACCTGCAGAAAAAAAAAATCAGTTCTATGAAGTACTAAGGAATGACAAATTAAATAATTAAAAACTGTGTCCCTAGCCAATGGATAAAACCATTTGACTTTGTGGCACATGCTATTATAACTGAGTACTTGTTTTTCATTTAGGGTAGTTTTTGACAAGCCCACAAACTATATTCTCCCCTAAAGAAAATGGGAATATTCTAGACGCCAGGACTTAGCCATTTGTATTAAAGTATAGCACATGTGGCTAACCAAGCAGTTTTAGTTTCTCCCTGGCACTCTGATGTGTCAAGCCAAGGCTGGAGGCTATTTGCAGCAAGTGGTAGTCTTTTTTAGCTGGTATGTCCAGCTCTCTTATCCCTGTGTTGGCACTTAAAATGTGTATGTAAATCTATTTTGGGAAAATCTGGATTCCTCATGCCAAAGGGTTAAAGTTCTACTCTTGGATATTAATTGCAATGTTATACAGCCACCATTTATTTGATCAGAAACAGTGGTTTTTTTGGCCACTGGTTAGCTAAAGCTGACTGAGCAGACTTCTCAGTACTAGGGTTCTTTTTTTTTTTTCCTTTTCTTGTCTTTCATTTTAGGCACACGTGAAATTTTTTTTTTTGTATGAAAAATGACTTTTTCTTGGTCTTTGATAATGGGTTGACAATTAAAGCATCTGTTTATGGTGTGGGGCTGATCAAGGATTATGTTGTGACTGATGTATATTAGTTACTTGTACTTTTTTTGATCTTTGCAAGGGGGAAAACTACAAGTAACGAGTTTTGTACTATTAATTTAAAATTTGTTACAGGTTTTCATGTTCAGAGTAAAAAGTTTTTTGACTTTGGGCAAAATTCTTGCAGCAGTTTATTAATAAGGTGAGAGTTTTTTCACCTTAGTGTAACTGTTGAATGCCAATTTTATTGTGTGTAAAAACACTGCAAAATTAAATTCAACGATGTAAATTAAAAATTGGGTGTGTATCTAATTTGACCCAGGTCCAGAAAATAAACAATTCTTTAAAAAAAAAAAAAAGAATCCTTAGTATCTGGGGTTTATTTATTTATTGATGCTCTTACTCACCTCTAGTGTCTCATTGGGATTATGGGTGGTGCTGGTGGATGTAGCCATGGGTTCAGAAGGCTATACCAATGGTGCTGTGATTCCATCAAGCTGGAAAGACTTCAGGATTGTACCTGGTGAAAAAATATTTTTCAGGGACCATTCTCACTTCAGAGAGTGCCTCAGTTGTTAGCTTCATGTTGTAGCAGGATCATGTTCTCCAGTAGCTCATTGATTTTCCCAGCTGATGAAATTGGATCCTTAAAAGGCTGAAGTCTTTAAAAATGGCCTACTGGGTAGCTAGATGGCAAAGTGGATAGAGAACTGGCTCTGGAATTAGGAGGATCTGAGTTCAAATACTATCACAGACATTTTCTAGCTGTGACTGGGCAAGTCACTTAACCCCAATTGCCTGCTAAAATCAAAATTTTAAAAAATGTCTTTGACAAATGCCACAATTGGACCTTTAGTAAACTTCAAAATTTTTGTGGTCTTTGAGTAATGGGAGCTTAGTTGCTATAAAAATTAGAATCTTCTGCAGGTATGTTTATAAGCTTTATAGTTTTAAAAGTTCTCCTTGCAAATGAATGGTTTGAGAATATAGAATTGTAACCATTACATAGGTCATAGTTGGGGTTAAGCAATACAGTACATTTACTTAGCTTTCTGTTTTTGTAGATGGTCATTTTTCTTTTCTTTTTTCTTTTTTTTTTTTTTGAAGATTGCCTTTGGAACCCTTATCCTGTAAAAATTTATTTAGAAAGCTGTTTTTACAGAATGAACAGTCTTATTTGGGACATTAATCTACAAGGGAGAGAATAATTGCATTTATTAAGCACCTAATGTGTGAGCACATACATTGTAATGAACACTTTGTAGATGTCTAATTTTATCTTACAACAATCCTGGGAAGTAGTTGCTGTTATCTACATTTTACTATTGAGGAACCTGAGACATACTGCAGTGAAGTGATTTGCCCAGGTCCATAGCTAGAAATGGATGAGACCAAATTGGAATTTACTCCTGAACTACTCCATTGTCCTGGGTGGAAATCAGGCTTATGAGCTTAGAACTGGATCAGATCTTCAAGGTCTGCTCCAACATTCTCACTTTATACATGATTAGGCACTGAGAGCCATGTGGATAACTTTACATGAAGGTCACGTTGGCAAGAGGTGGTACAGTCAAGATTTCGACCCCAGATCAGCCTGGAGGTCCAGAATCTTTACTAATTAGCACAATTTGTACAACATGCTGTTTTCTACATTTTATTTATCAATCATTTTTTGGATCAAAAAATTGCCAAAAAAGTGTAGATTTTGAACCTTCAAAAGTTTCAGTCCAGCTCCTTGTTACAAATGAGAAAACAGATCCAGAGAGTTTAAATATATTTAAGTGATAGTAAAAGATGAGGGATCTAGAGTCTTAAAATCCTCTTTGTTTTTTATATGGCTGCTGCTTTGCTTTATGTTCTATTCGAATTGGGTATTCCTGGGGTGGTGTGGATCACTGGGCAGACCTGGGGCCCAGGAAAGGGCCAAGCAGCTATGGATTGTAGGCAATGAATGGCCTTTCCTCTGTTCTTAATAGTGGAAGAGAAGCTATAATGGCAGCTCTCTTATCTGCCCAGATGTGCCAGGGAGTTTGCTGCAAAAGCAGTGGGGAAGATGGAGCCTAGGATGCTCCACTATGGGGCCACTGTTGTTTGTCTCGTCTGTCACAGCTGAAAGTGCTTCTGAGACCAGCCCTCCCTATAAGGTGGGCAGTGCCAGGATTGTAACTCCCATTTCACAGAGGAGGACCCACAGGCTGCCACCCGATCAAGGTCACTCACACCTGTTTTCAGAAGCAGGCAAGGTCATGTAGTCCAGATCCTTTACCATTGAGGGACAGTCCCAGAGGAAGAAGAAAAAGATAAGTAGATTGCCAGCTCAGTTTGAACTGCCCTGTGAGGCGGTAGAAGATGGGCAGACCGTAATGAAAGTGTGGGCTGGAGGGCATAGGAAGCCAGAGGAGTTGTTTGGGGGAGGTGTGGAGAGCTGGTGATGTAGTTGGATCTGCACTTGGGGAGGTCACTGAGCTGAATGGTGTGGGGAAAGCCTGGAGGCAGGCAGATCCACCAACTGGTGCGATGTTCCAGGCCTGAAGTGAGGATCTGGCAGAGAGGGGAGGGAACCTGCCATTATTTGAGGAGAGAGGGGTGTTTTTGAGAGATGTTGGAGGCCACAGCAGACTGGTGATGGGGATGCCCTTGATGGAAGTTTGGAAGGCGAGTGAGTTGGGGGGAAAAAAAATTCTGTTTGGGGACAGATTGAGTTTAAGATGTCTGCAGATAATAGCCAGCTGGAGATGTCAGGGCTAGGTAAGATTTGAGAGTCAACACCATAGAGATGATGGTGGAATCATGGGAGCTAATGAGAGCAATCACCCAGTAGGGCTCCCCTGGTCTGTGGTCTGGTAGGGGGGAGACAAGGAGAGAATGGTGTCACTGTTACTTGGAAGAGAGGACCAGAAGGGGCGGTGTCAGGGCACGGGAGGTCACGGAGGATGAGGACTACTAAAAGCCCCTTCGCTTTGACACCTAAGAGATCATTAGGAGCTTTGGAGGGGAATGAAGATGTGGCAAGTCGTACAGCAGGAGTTAAGATGAATAAAGAGCGGAGGCACCCAGAGTGCCAGGTGACAGCAGGGTGCAGGTGAGCCTTTTTGGAGGAGGGGAAGACGTGGGCATGTTTGTAGGCAGCAGATTGATGGTGAGGGGATAACTGAAGGACTGAGGCTCATGGCAAGGTCAGTGATGAGTGTGAGCAGGCTGGTGACCCAGGAATAATACAAGTTACCAAAGCACGTATGGAAGAAATGGATGGGCTGGTCTCCGTAGTAAGGAGCATTGAACCCTGCGCCTGTGTTCCACTGGAAGGAACCCCAAAGGAGCCGGGGAGCCCCGCCGCAACCCGTGCTTCTGGGTGGATTTAGGGAAGGGGAAGAGGATGAGTGGAGTGGCTCGGGACCGGCCGGCTTGCGGGCTGCGATCTGCAGATGCAGGATGGTTGCAATACCGACATCTGGGATCTCAGACAGCACTGCGGCCAGGAAAACCGTCTTGGAAGGGAAATGGGCTGCTGGGAGGCGAGGGCTTTCCCCCTCCCTGGAGGTCTTCCAGCCAAGTCCGAAACAGTTTGGTCTGGCTTCCTTGCAACGGGAAGAACGGAGCTGAGGCTCGTCCAGACCCAGGCTCCCTCCCCAGAGAGTTTCCGTTTGGTCGTGGAATTGAGTTTGGGATTTTTAGGAGCGGAGACAAACGTCTGCCTTTGGGCACAATGAGCCCGGGGTGCGGAGAGTAGTAACCACTTCTGGCGTGCAGCGCTTTGAGGCTCGCCCGCGGGGGAGGAGGGGCAGTTACTGAGCCCACTTTAGCGGGGAGGAAGCGGAGGCTGAGGTTAAATGACCTTCCCCAGCGCACAAAGCAGATCGGCACTAAAGGCTGGACCTGAACACGCCCTGCGGGCGGCTCTCCGGCTGCGCCGCCGGTTCCTGCTGAATTCCGGGGACGGAATTAAGTGCCCGGCTAACTTTCCGATTTCGCCCAAGAACTGCTGGGACTTTGGTCGGTTGCGGATAGTACGCGAGCGCAGGAGGCCCGGGCCCGCCCGAGCTGCCGCTGGAGGCAGCCGAGGCTGGGGGCGGGGCTCACCTCAGACCGCGTGCCTCGAGGCAGCTCGCGAAAGCGGCAGCCGGGCTGGCGGCTCTGCGCAGGCGCGCAACGTCACTCCGACCCGGAACTTTCGGTCCGGGAGCGCAGCGCTCCGCGGGGCCATTGAGAGGCGCCGCCGCCGGAAGCGGATGTGGGCGGCGGGGGAGTGAGGGGAGCAGCTGACTTCCACTCCCGAGCTACCTGTGGCAGCGGCTGTGGCCGAGTGGGATGGAGCATGTGACGGAAGGCGCCTGGGAGACGCTGCCTGTGCCGCTGCACCCGGGGGTGCTGGCGGCTCTGCGCGAGCTCGACTTCCCCCGCATGACGCCCGTGCAGGTCGGTGGGCGGGGAGTGGGGGGCAAAGGGGAGCCGCTCGCGTCCGGGCTGCCCCTGCACGGCTGCCTCGGGCGGCGTCGAGCGCGAGCCCCGGGAGGGCCTCCTTCCCCCGGCCCGCGGCTCTAGGTTGATTCCGGGCCGCGGGCCGCTGTCAGTGGCCAGCCCGCGCCGTGGAGCCTCCTCACGGAAGGCAGCGTGGACGAGCTGATGATGTCACTTTCTACTCTGGGCCTCAGTTTCCTCATTTGTCCGGTCCGGCGCCTTTGTGAAGAGCCGGGCGGGGGCGGGGACAGACCTGCGCCGGGTCCAGGTGGGGCAGAATGGGCAGAGCATCCCGGGCCGTGGTTTGCGCCCGAGGAGAGAGCTGGCAGCTCGTCTCTTCCAGAGCAGCCCATGAGAAGGAGCCAGGGCCAGCGGCCCCGGGGCAGCCTCCACGGCCTGGCCTTCCCCACTGACCTCGGTGGTGGGCTCTCCCCGAGGGGGGCGAGGTGATCTCCCAATCTGCCTTTCCGCCTCCAAGGTTCTGAGGGTCCAAATAGTCCTTTCTTCTTTTCTCCAGTCTGCCACCATACCGCTCTTTATGAAGAACAAAGATGTGGCTGCAGAAGCTGTGAGTATGCGCTGGAATCTCTGCCCATCTCTACTCGGGGGGTTTTACAATAGAGAAAAGACCTCTGACTAAAGAACCCCAAATTTCTTTGTTCTGTATATAGGTCACAGGGAGCGGCAAAACACTGGCTTTTGTCATTCCCATCCTGCAAATTCTGCTGAGGAGGGAAGAGAAGTTAAAAAAAATGCAGGTAAAATGATTCTTGTCTCATTGGTCACCGTCAGTCCTTGGCTTGGATATTGTCATTGCTGCTGAAGGTGTGTTAAGTCCTCACCGAGCCCTGGGCTTGGTTCTTCTGGAATACACTTGCCGCATTGTTTTGTCCTGTCATCTGTGCATGGGACCTGGTCCCTCTTCTGGACCGTGAATCACATGTGTAGGAACTACATCTTGGGTGCATTTTGATTTCTCTCCAATAGCCAATTTTGTGTTCTACACATTGAGGCTCAGTAAATCACATTGAATTAAATTATATTGGATGTTGGGAGCCTATAATAAATGGAACAATTTGAGTCATAGCAGGCACTTGAAGCAGTGATATATATGGTTCTTGTGAGTTTCCCCATTATTGTAGTTTCCTTCGGCATGCATTTTGACAGATGTGTAAGAAGATTTGATACTGAGCATTGGTAGTGTGGTTGAGAGCTATGTAGGAAGACTTCCCTCTAAAATAAGTATGAGCCAAGCTTTGGCCTTCACCCCACGGGGTAGTTGTGAGGATAGGATGGGGTAACATGCCTTAAGGACTTTATTCTTTAAAATGCTGGATATGTCAGTTATTAATTCCATATTGTCCACTGTGTGAAGTCAAAGATTTTTTCTTGCTGTGTAGGTTGGAGCTATCATCATCACACCCACGAGAGAGCTCGCCATCCAGATCAGTGAAGTGCTGCTACATTTTTCTAAGCACTTCCCACAATTTAGGTACCTTGCATTTATACAATTAATTAAAAACAGATTTCTATTTTGTCTGTTTTTCTGAGAGTCTTGTTTCTTATTTTAGCCAGATTCTTTTAATTGGGGGTAGGAACCCAGGAGAAGATGTTGAAAGGTTCAAAGAACAAGGGTGAGTTGGCTTTATTTGTTCCTTTTTTTCCCACTTCATATTCCTGTAAATAGGTGGAACTGCTGTCTCATTTGATGGGGGATACCTCTTCTCCCTCTCCTGGGGCCCAGCTTGCTTCTTCCTTGCTCTCTCTCCCTCTTCATAATTTTATCCCCAGAACAGTTTTCCCTTTTGAATTTATATTTTTCTACCTTTCTATAAGGCCCCAAAGATGAGTTCTTTTTCAGGATAATGTTGGCAAAAGGGGAAGGGGGAGACTTTCATTCCTCTTCCCAATTTCTCCCTCTTCATTGTCCCTCTAGAGCTCACCACGTTTGAGGTACAGATTTATCCTGTTGGCTTGCTTTGATAACAAATCCTAGACTGGATATTATTATTGTTTTTGCCGAGGCAATTGGGGTTAAGTGATTTGCCCAGGGTCACATAGTTAGGAAATGTTAAGTGCCTGAGACCAGATTTGAACTCAAGCCCTCCTGACTTCAAGGCTGGTGCTCTATCTACTACACCAACTAGCTGCCCCGACTGGGTATTATTTTTTTAACTTGGCTTAGATGAATATTTGAGTGTGTAAATTTTCTTGGATTCTTTGGTCATACTGATGAATGTTGCAAAAGCCAAGGGAGACCCTATTTCTTTTTCTTTCCTAAGTGGAAACATCATAGTTGCCACTCCAGGCCGCTTGGAGGACATGTTCAGGAGAAAGGCTGAAGGTTTGGATTTGGCAAATTGTGTGAAGTCCCTTGATGTCCTGGTGTTGGATGAAGCAGACCGCCTTTTGGACATGGGGTTTGAAGCCAGGTACTTTGGGCCAGAATAACTCTGAATTAGCCTTCATTTTTTTCTCTTGATTTTTGACTAAGTCCTCTGTTGTCATTTTAAAATGACATCAGGATTAAGTTTGTTGGGATTGCTTGATGCTTTGTATCTTCCTGTGAAATCTTGGTCTCAACTCTTTCTTTGTCTCTTTGAATTTTTTAAATCTTTCTTAAAGCCTCTGCCACTTATTATTGCTTCAGTGTTCTCAGGATGCTGACTTTTTCATCTCTGTTCCCAGTATAAACACTATTCTGGAATTTTTGCCAAAGCAGAGGAGAACAGGCCTCTTCTCTGCCACTCAAACTCAAGAGGTTGAGAACCTGGTGAGGGCTGGCCTTCGGAATCCTGTCCGGATTTCAGTGAAAGAGAAGGGAGTGGCAGCCACCAGCACTCAGAAGACTCCCAGCCGCCTGGAGAACTACTACATGGTGAGGCGCTTTCCAGGCTTTGTAAAGGGAACCCTTGGCTTTTTTAGAAAGATTCTAGAGATCAGGAACGATGTATGAGACACATTGTGTAATTGGCTTATTGTGCCTGGAAAATGAGACCTGCAGCTTGGTACTTATGTGCATCGTTTAGATGGGAAAGCCTGATGACTCTTTGCAGTCCATAAGTTTTTTGTTTTTTGTTTTTTTAACTCATTCAGCCATTACTCCTTTCTTGGGTGCCTACTGGATACAAGGCGATAATTATCCCACAGTGTCTGAGAGCCGTTTCTGAACAAAGTCCTTGTTCTGTCCCCACACATTCTGGGGGTAGCGGGGGGAACACCTGGGCTTATGTGATCTCTCAAGGAAGCTTTGTGTAAAATTCCATATGCTCTGCTGAGCAAGATCAGTATTATTTTGAATATAGGTCTGGGTATGGGGATAGCTAGGATTGACAGTTTCTTTTCTTATAAACTTTTGTTTCCTGGCTAGACCATGGAACTAGATGTCTAGGTCAGAAAGATGCTTTTCCTTTCTGGTAAAGGTTTAATTTAGATCCTGCAGCTCCCCCTGTTGGCTTTCTTTGGAGATGCATGCTGACAGCTTTGCCAAATATTTTCCAGTTATAGATTTCCCTGCCCTGAAAAAGTTACCATTGTAGTTGAGGAGGGGGAATGTGATATGTGATATATGGAATTTTAGATTCCCTCCCTTTCCCTCAACATCAGTGTTCCCTATTCCTATTTACTCTTCCGGGATTTGAAGGTCTGTTGTGCAAAGGGACATGTGTTTTCTTTGATGACATTTCTATGAGGCAAATGGATGCTTTTTGTCAGGAGGAGCTTTCTCTGAATCTAGAAGTAGGATGGGTCACTTCCAGAGATAGGGGTTGGGTGGGTGGGTTAGGCTTTATCTGAAAGTGATTCCTTTTCAGGGATGAGGTAACTGATGGGTCTCTGAGGCTTCTTTTGTGTCTAGATCCTGTGATTTCATGATATACTATGAACGGGAACTTCACACTTTTTTGAGCATTTATTAAAAATTTGGTGCAGTTATATCTGGAACCTGGAGGATGTATCTGAAGTCCATGATTCCTCTTTCCATGCTATGACTCTGCTTTAATTTCACTTTGACCAATAGTGGTAATCTGAATTCTGTGCTTAAGTTACTAAGGAAATGGCTGACTAACATTCCATCTGAAATATCCAGTGAATTAATTCCCTTAAAGCCTGTATGGTGGAACTGAAAAACACAATGGAGAAAATTTTCTAAAAATTAACTCACATTTTTATAGCCTTTTCCTCAGAATAGCCTGTGAGGTACAGGGATTGTGGTCCCTATTTTACAGATAAGAAAATTGAGGCTCAGAGATAAAAAAGGGCTCACCCATTGGTATCAGAGAATATTTGTCCTTTGATAAATCTGACTCCATGGTTGGGGCTCTTTCTACTGAATTTTGTTTAAAGTTGTCCTTTTAAAAATTTTCACTTAATTTTAATTTTTAATTTCTTTAATTTTTTTATATCATTTAGTTTTCATTCCTTTATTATTGTGCAGGTCTGCAAAGCAGATGAGAAATTTAATCAACTTGTGCATTTTCTCCGAAATCATAAGGAGGAAAAACACCTGGTATTCTTCAGGTATGGCCCTTGGTTTCCTTGGGATTGAGTATAGTACAAACAGTGATCCAGCAAAAGAGTGTTGTAGGTACAGGAGATTCTCTCCACAATAGGATTGGCCGTGGTTTCGAAATGGAAGTCAGGAATAAGTTTGTACAAGTTTGCCTTTATTCTCTTGACTCAAACCCAGCTGTGGTTATGAAAGTTTATTATGTGTGCTTTGTGCATTGCTCTCTAGAAATGGAGAACAGCTGCTGTTTTAGGAGAATCTCATGGTTAATTCTCTACAAGTAGGGTAAGGACAGCTAGATGGTGCAGTGGACTGCAAAGTCTGAGTCAGGAAAACTCATCTTCCTGAATTCAAATTCAGCCTCAGACACTCCCCAGCTGTGTGACTCTGGGAAGTCACTGAATCCTGGCTGCCTCAGCTTCCTCATTACAAAATGAGCTGAAGAAAGAATGGCAAACCACTCCTAGTGTTTTTGCAAAGAAAACCCCAAATGGGGCCATGAAAAGTCAGACTTCACATATCAGCAACACAAAATTACTAGAAACAATAACAAGAAAAAAGAGTTGTTTGGGTAGAGGAGGTGATTAAAAAAAAGTCAGTGTTGGAATCTGGCCTTTATGGTCGAGTAAGAACACCTGATTGGGAGACATTGATTTTAGTCTTTGGCTTTTTCCACATGTTGACTCTGTGAGCTGAAGGACAGTCAGATAACATCTCTAGGCCTCAGTTTCCTCATCAGTAAAATGAGAATGTTAATATCTGCTTTATGTCTTAATATTATTGAGAAAATCACATGACAAAAATGTGTGGGAAAGTGCTTTGAAAACTAAAATGTACTCACACATAAAGTATTATTTTGATGATGGTGAGTTAACATTTTAGTTGAGGCAGCTTTCTATTTGAAGTTCAAGAACTTTGATTTGAAGACATTGCAATTCCTCTACAAATCTTAGCTACAGGGACCAGAATCTTAGTGTTTTAACTCTTACAAAACACATTTGTCATCAAAGGACTTTAAACCCTTGGCCCAAGAGACCAAGTTCTGAAGATTGGTATTGGGAACTGTTTTTTATATGCCGTTCTCTCATCATTAGAAAGAGTCTTTTAATCCTTATATCATTCCTTTGTTATTTATTTTGAAAATTTTAAGTTTGAAAAGTAATAAATGGGAGTAGGTTTATTTCTTGATATCTTCCCCTGTCAATTTTATTTCAGATAAATGGGAGCACAGATAATGTCATAATTTTAGGTGATTTTTTTCCTTTTTGTTTTGGTCCCTACAGTACCTGTGCCTGTGTGGAATATTATGGAAAGGCTCTTGAGGCCCTGGTTAAAAATGTAAAAATATTGTGCATTCATGGAAAGATGAAATATAAACGCAATAAGATATTCATGGAGTTTCGTAAACTGCAAAGGTAGGTTTGCTTCCTTTAAGATTTCACTCAATCCCAGAAACAGAAAAGATACAGAATTTAGAAGCTGGTCATGATGGGACAGGAACGCTGTATTACAAAGTCCTGTTCATCCTTATGGGTGGCTGGCTCCTCCAGCTAAATGTGTCCTCACTGTGGCTGCCTATAGGGTCATTCTTACATATTGGCAGTTTGGAAATTGAAAAATATTTTATATTTTGGGCCTGAAGGTACTACCACATATTGGATGATACTTTTTAATTTGAGGGAAAAAATTCTTGTCTTTGAATGACTGTAAGAGCAGAGGTATTCTTTTTCCCCCCTTCATTTATTAAATTGTATGATCAATAATCACGTGTCTGGAATCCATGACGATTTTTTTACAGGCATTATTTAATTGAGGTTTGACACTTGCTTGTAGTCAGTTTTCTGACAAATAGTAAGTGAGCAGTTAGGCTCAATAATTGGTAAAAAAAGGTTTTTACTAAAAAACCTAGTGCATACTCTATATTTGCCTTTCAGCATGCATGTTGTAAATCTGTTCTGAAAAGGAATGAATACATTGTTCCCATTACTTATTTTCATATGAATCTTTGTCCTTTATCCACATTTTCTGTGGGAGTTGGATATTTTAACCAATTTTGTACTGTTGAAGCAATGGAATTTTGTCAGATTCTTGAGATTTGTGGAGGAAAGGGCCCCCCAGTCTCGAATATAGTGCTTTATTCATTTGTATGACAGGCACTAAAGATACCTTCTGTTCAGTCAGGCTTCTCTTGGGATTAGGAAGTACATTTTTGCTCTTCAGATTACTTTTGTTCCCATTTTAGACTCAGTTAATTCTGACAAATGTTTCTATGACTGTGTTCTTTACACAGTTTCTTATAGAATGAATACTCACTAAGTACTGTTTGGTGATAATGAAGCTAGTTTTTAATTGTAATTAATACTTCCTTTTTTTCAATTTCACAGTGGTATTTTAGTGTGCACTGATGTGATGGCCCGGGGGATAGACATTCCTGAAGTAAATTGGGTTTTGCAGTATGATCCACCTAGCAATGCAAGGTATAACATCTTCTTTCAGATAATGACTGTGAAAGCATAGTATTTGGTAATAATGTTGCTTTTTTAAAAACTGGTATTTATGTCATGAATGATGTAGTGGTTAGAGAGCTGACCTCAAATTATGGAAGCCCAACCCACCACCCGCACACCCTGACCTTACTTCTAAGAGGGTTCCCAAGACCTCTGTGGGTCCACGAAGTTAGTTTATTGGGGAGTGTTCTTCATCACTTAAACTCAAAGTCTTGTCCCTGTCCCTGTCGCACATATATCCAGGATCTGTTAGTCTAGATAATTCCCGATGTTTGCATTTTATTTTCTTTCAACTTTTTTTCCTTTTTGATTTGATTTTTCTTGTGCAGCAAGATAATTGTACAAATATGTATGCATATATTGGATTTAACATATGTTTTTGCCATGTTTAATATATATTAGATTACTTGCCATCTAGGGGAAATGCTGGTGGGAATGGGTGGGGGGAATTGGAACATAAGGTTTTGCAAGGGCTAATGTTGAATAATTACCCATGCAGGTTTTGGAAATAAAAAGCTTAAAAAAAAAAAAAAAAAAAAAAGATAATTTCCAATGCTGATGCTTACTGCAGGCCATCTCTAAGTTAGACTCTAAGTCATCCCAGGGTTCCTCAGCTAATAAGTGGTCTGATCTACAGTCTTCCTTTTGACTCATGGGGAAAATGACCTTTTAGCAGTGTTCCTTATTGTTGTCAGTAACTTTCTCAGATTGGTGCACACAAAACATAGAGTCCAGTGTTGCCAGCCACTGGAAGGCTTGTTACATCTGTGTGAGAAGCCCTGTCTTCCCTTACTTTCTCTCTTACCCCCTTTTGTAACAAAGATTTAAAAAAAAAAAAAAAAAAGATAAAAATTGAAGCAAACCTGTTGAGAGATACAGCATAGGCTGGATGTAGGCAGTGCCCCTTCCTTTCCCCATGGTCCTTGTCTTTGGGACCGCGGCCGGCCCCTGCAGCCAGATAGCCATCTTTTTGGTTGCCCTTGGGTTCCTGGTCCCGCTCACTGGATCTCCACCCCTCTTGTTTGTTCAGCGCTTTCGTGCATCGCTGTGGGCGCACAGCCCGGATTGGCCGGGCCGGCAGCGCCCTGGTGTTCTTGCTTCCCATGGAAGAGTCCTATGTCAATTTCCTTTCCATCAACCAAAAGGTAAGTTGTCTTCTCTCTCCTCTGCCCCTGAGTGGCAGAACAGGCGAGGAGAGTGAGGGAGAGGGGTCAGGATTGGGAGCTGAGGGCTCTGCTCACCAGAGGGCTGACTTTAGCTAAAGCCTTGCTTAGTCCGAGTCTGTGAGATGAGTGAGTGGGCCCTTCTGTCCTGCATTTATAATCTGGAGAAAGCGAAACATTCAAGAGATTATTGAGACTTCAGGGTGATAGGATTGAGCGCTGAATTTAGATCTAGAAGATCTGGATTCAAATTTTGACCCAGACCAAGGTAGTTCCATCATCTCAGGCTTAGTTTCCTCATTTGTAAAACAAGGTAGCAGAACAGCGTGGCCTCTGAGATCTCTCCAGCTCTGAATCTCTGGTCTGGCCTTCACTAAGATTACAGTCCTTCCTTTGGGAGAGTAGGACCCATGTACATGATTACAGGTAGCTTTCATACAAAAAAGCAGAGCCCCGGGGGTCCTTGCTGCCTCAGGGGTCAGGCTTCCTGGAGTGGGAGGTGGTGGGCCATTTTGGATGGACTCTAAAGGGCAAGCAGGGATTCAATAGGGAGGGAAAGTGTGGGCACAAGGGGACATGCTGGATTAGAGGAGGAGCAAGAGCAAAGAAAGGCAACTGTGGGCAGCTCCGGATGGGTGTGGGAGTGTCAAGAACAGAGAATGTCCAGTAGGAGGGAGGCCATTAGGTCATAGAATGTCAGACCTGAGGGACCACCAGATACAGAGCACAAACATGAATTGTGTTTGAACAGGTCCTTTCCATGCCTCTCATGTATAATGGGGGGAGCCTTACTCTTGCCAGAGACAAAAAGACCTAGGTGACCAACTGGGAAAAACCAGTGGAATTGGTTTTTTTAAATGATTATGCATATTTTATAGGCCTTTGTTTGGGGAATATTTTTTTTTTTTTGAGGGGGAAAGTAGGAGGAAGAATGAAAAAATGATTGTTGATTGAAAAATCTCAAAAAAAAGAGGAATGGTTCTATGTACATTTAAAAGGGGAGGGGGGCAGGGTTTGAACTGGCATGGCCTCTGAGGGGGAAGGGTGCTTTATTGGGACACTATTGGATTCAGGCCCAGTCCTTAAGGCTATGATTTTGGCAGTGTCCCCTGCAGGAGATGAAGCCGCAGAAAAACCCAGCTGACCTTCTCCCCCAGCTGAAGTCAATGGCTTTGGCAGACCGAGCAGTATTTGAAAAGGGGATGAAAGCTTTTGTGTCTTGTGTCCAAGCCTATGCAAAGCACGAGTGCAATCTCATCTTCCGATTAAAAGGTGAACTTTTGCCATTTTATTTTTGCTCCCACCTCACACATATACTGTTTTCCCAAATGTTGCTGTTGTGCTATGTTAGTACCTTCCATGTTGATACTTTTTGTATTAGGAAAACATATTCTTGGGTTTCAGGTAGAAATAGCCCACAGCAATAACAACAGTAATAATGACAATAGCAGCATTTATTCAGCACCTATGTTCCAGGCATTGTGCTAGGTGCTTTACAAATATTATCTTATTTAATCCTCACAACAGTCCTGTGAGGTGTTATTATTCCCATTTTACAGTTGAGGAAACTGAGGCAGAGGTCAAATTACTTGTTAGAGGTCACATAATTGGTTAGTGTCTGAGGCTGGAGTTGAAATTAAGTTTTTTTGACTCCAAGACCAGGACTTTAGCCACTGCTCCATCAGTTTCCTCATGAAGTAGAAAGTCATTGTCAACTTGATTTCACCCGAAATTGACTCAGATTTTTAGTAGTTTATTTAAAAAAAAAAGTATAAAAGTATTTTAATTTTTTCAAAAACATTAAAATCTTTGGTTTCATTATGAAATAAGGCTCTATCAAGGTACAAGGTGTTTTTTCCCTCCCTGATTGTAACTAATGTTGCTTTTTGTTTAGATCTAGATTTTGCTAGTCTTGCCCGAGGTTTTGCCCTCTTACGGATGCCCAGGATGCCAGAGCTAAAAGGAAAACAGTTTCCAGATTTTGTGCCTGTTACTATTGATACAGACACTATTGCCTTTAAAGATAAAAACAGAGAGAAACAGAGACAGAAATTTCTAGAGCAACAAAGAAAAGAAAAAAAAGAGAACGAAGGAAGAAAGAAATTTATCAAGAACAAAGCCTGGTCAAAGCAGAAAGCCAAGAAGGAAAAGAAGAAAAAAATGACTGAAAAGAGAAAAAGAGAAGAGGTAGAGTATATAACTTTCTGTCAATCAAGTCAAATGTCAATTCACCTTTGAATCCCTGAGCAAAATACAAAGTATGCTTGTGAGAAAATTGTTTGGACAGATATAGGCAAGGGCTATACTCTTCCACTTTTCACATTTTGGTGACATTTCTGGTCATTGTAATTTTTGAAGTGAGCAAATTAATTATTATGTGGTAACAGGTAATAATAGTTTTTGAGGGGTATGTACATATAATTTTAAAACATGACTCATTGAGACCAATGTTTTAATTTTAGAAGGTGGGTAAGGAAACATACTTCATCTCAATAGAGAAAAGGGGTAACTCTGGGGTGTTGGGGAATATTGCATCCACTTTGGTCTGGTTTGGGGTTTTAGGTGTGTATGGGTAATGGAAAATGGCCATGCCATGACAAACAGAAAGCATCCACAAACCTTTAAAAAGTACATAGGCCATTTGCTTCTATCACACATTTCTTTTGTGGCATTTAACTAATAATCATTGGTTCCTTCTTCTTCCAGGATTTTGATATTGAAGACGAGGACATGCAAGAGCTGCTCAATGATACAAGACTCTTGAAAAAGTTGAAAAAGGGCAAAATGAGTGAAGAAGAGTTTGAGAAGAGATTGTTGGCTCATGGCAAAGGCAAGGCCCATCTTGAGCACTTGGGGTCCTCGGATCTGGACGGTGATGACAGCTGACTCCCTAAGGGCCTTGTGCCCCTACACCAGTGGAGGCCACAGTCTTAACAAATTCCAAGAAGGGCGTGGTGAAAGGTGGTGAGAGGAAAGGGTCTCTGTCTCAGGTGGAAATTTTGGATATTCTTTATGCTTTCTTGAAAGAGGCAAACTGAATCACAAACCCAAACATGTCATTTCTGCCTCCGCTTTTTCAATTTGACTGAGGGGAACATATAACATTTTTGTGTGTACATAAGAGTTGATATTTATTTTTAAAAGCCATTTTTCTACAGCTTTAAGAAATAAAGCTAATAATAAAACACTTGTCACTTATTGTTATAGTTTGTCTCAGTGGAAGGCAGCCCCCGTCCAGTGAAGTGGGCCTTCACCAGTCTAACATAGGCATGTATGTGAGAGACTAAAGGATAGAGTTTGGCCAGCCTGTCTTTAGTTTGGTTTTTATTTGGAGGCATTATTTATATAATAGTACTTAGGGAGGGCTTTTAGGTCTGTAGCTTATTTAAATTTGAGCTTCACAACACCCCTGAGAGGTAGGTGCTATTTTACAAGCTTATCTATTCATCTTTAATGATTAATTTGTCTTTCTATGGGAATTTCTTTTACATCCATTTTACAATTTAAGAAACTGAGGTAGACAGGTTAGGTTAACTTACCAAGGATCTACTAAAACTGAGACTGAATTTGAACTCTGGTCTTCTGATCCTGGATCCGGTACCCACCCTCATTCCTACACACAGAGTTCCTGAAATTGTCCTGCGGGCAGTCATGTTGAAAGGGACAAGGGTCTAAGCCAGTTGGACATTTCCAATCTGGAAAGTGATCTGGCAACAGATTCGTGTTACATTAACTTTCTGGCAGACTGGCGCCTGATTGCAGAGTAGAGCATTAGAATTAATAAAATGAGATTGAAAGAGATACATATAGGCACTTTGTAAAAACTCAGAGCACTGTACAAATATTAGGTGTTATTAATAATTCTTGAGTGAAAGGAAAATACAAGTTTAATTTAGATAAGCCTTCAATAAGCAAAAATAGGTACTTAAGGATTTGCCCTATGCATATTTAAACTTTTATTAAAAATGTATTTCCAGGATATGGAGACAGTATAGATTCAGCCCTGAATTTCTTCATTTAAATATTTTTAAAAATTAGGTTTATAATGATGACTATAATTTAGACAAGATCTCATGTCTTCAGAATCGTCATCATCATACAGCTATCCCTTCCACGTTGAAGGCGTTGGGATGTGATGGCCCATTTTCCAGCGATCTGGAAAGTGAACTTTTGGCCCTTCTTCTGTACCCCAGAATTCTGAAGTTTTTTCTTTTATAGAGTATTTACATTATCTTACTGCAAAATTTGGGTTAAGTATTTTTATGTCGGCTGCTGACATTTGTAGCTTCTGCAAAATTCCTCCCCCCAAATTACCATTTAATTTTTTATGCTGACCTTGATGGGGAAAGTTGTGATGTGGAAGGGATAACTGTATGCTACATGTCTTATGCAGAAAAGCATTCGGCACACATGATGCTTGTTGGATTGAAATAGTCCGTAATGCTTGGAAGTTTTATTTACTCCAATTTTCTTGGGTCACCACCCTGTGCTTTTGGTAAACTTGATGGTCAAGGACTGGGAGCTAGAGGTAAAGCTTGATGAGTTCATCGCTGACGGCTGAGGGCGTCAGCACCCCAAGGTCTGTGAACAATAATGTGATTAAAGAAGGCGGGGTGTAGTCAATCCAGGGGTGTTCTTCTTTGAGATCTTGTCCAGTTCCAACAGATTTTAGTGTGGCTGCTTTGTACTGGGGAAGGAGAAATACATTAACTGGAACAAAGGAAATGGAAACCAAGGTTCTCCCTGCTAAATTAATTCACTGAGTCTTCCTTCAACACGAAATCAGCGGCTCTCTCCAAGCTCCCCAGGGACAAAGGCAGCTGAGTGATGCCAGGATCCCCACTATGGGACCTATCCTGAGGAGAGCCTAGGATGTCTGTGACTCCCTTTAATTCTATCGATCGGCTACATGAAGGTCCGGACCCCTTGGCAAGCCTTGACGGACTGCCCCTTCTCCATGCCATCTGTTTGTCCTTCCCTAGCTCAGGACCTCACTGCCATTCAATCATGCCGGGCCTCCAGTTTTCTGGCCTCTGGCTGCTTCTCTCCCATCTGCCCACACAACTACTGGATGGATATTCTTAAGAAAGAGCTGAGAGAATGTTGCTCTTGCTCTTAGCCTGGCATTTTATAGGGTTCCAACCCTCCCTGCCACTTTTATTTCATCTTGGACCCGTCACACAGTCTGACAGTCACCACGGCTGGGGGCTGCTCCCCTCACACAACACTCCTTTCTCCTTGTGGCCCACTGGGCCTAGAACTCTCCATGTCTTAACCATGCCCTCCTCCCAGCCTGCTCCCCACACTTGATGCTCTATCCCTCTATCCCTCTTGTAAATGGTAATTCTTATGAGAGGGAGTGCTCAAGTTTCTTGTAATGCCATGCAAACCACAGGCTCCTTCACCAACTCTCCCTGAATTGAGCTGATGTGCTTGGTGGTGATTTAACATATCACAGATATTTAGTTTTAGGATGATTTTCAATTTTAAAAAATGTGAACAATGTTTGTCTTTTACCTTAAATTTATCCGGCACATCTTGCTGATTTAGAGGAAAGAGTCGGACAAACTTGAAACTTTCTGCCACAACGTAGAAGGGCTTGTTCTGTGCCTTGGCGCACACAGCTGCCTGGTTGGTACCGATCTGTGGAGTCAGAGGTGTGAGGAGGCTTTTTAACCTCAGATTTAAGAGTTCCTGTACAATGTTGGGGCCAAGAGGATATGGGGGCCGGACCCCAAGGGATTTTGTCAAAAGACAAATTGAGTCCTTTAACCCTTCTCTTAGAAATCTAAGTGATGAAACAAAGAAGCTACAAGATGTTCTGTCTGTGCTCCACAAACGGATCAAAGAGGTCCAATGAAGCAAGTCTGTCTCATCCCGCTTTTTATTTTAATGGCATGCACTGGCCTGAACTCCATAAATAAGCATCTACATAAATACAAACTATGCCCTTAAATGAATCGAGGAATATTTCTGCTATTAAATGAAAATCATCTCTCCTCAACTTTGTCTTAGTTACATTGACAAGTAAAAATGTGTTCTTTTCCCTACTAATTCCCTGAAGAAAATGTTACCAGAAACAAAAAGAAATCTGAACACAATCGTTTTGCTATGTCACATGGAAAGAGATGGTGAGGTCCAGGATGGCAAGATGTTTGGGGGGAGGTAAAGCTCAATATCAGGGTCAGGAAGACTACAAAGCACCTCCTACCAGTTCTGCATTGGAGACCTGCTCCTTTCTAAGTGCCCCAAGCTCTGCTGCTTCCAGCACTGAATTTAAGTGCTTGGGTCTGACTCTCTGTGACCTCATTTGGTAGTTTTCTTGGCAAAGTGGTTTGCCATTTCCTTTTCTAGACCATTTTACAGATGAAGAAACTGAGACAAACAGTGGTAAGTAACTTTTCCAAGGTCACATTGCTAATAAGGATCTGAAGCCAGATTTGAACTCACAAGGAGTCTGATTTCAAGCCTAGTATTCTAACCAATGTGCCACCTAGCCACACGTAATCGATAAATACCTTGTTAATAATGCCGCCATTTTCAACAACTCCTTCTGCACCAACTATCACGAGATCCACTTTCTCCATGATGTAGCTAAGAGGAAAAAGAAATGTCCTTATGACACCATGATCACCAATCCCTCTGCCCCCTTAAGCACTTCCAACCTGGCCACGTGGGAATTCTGGCTGCGTGTGACAACAATCATCTTCCCCTTTCTCTGAACATGACTTCCTGGAATTTTATTCATATGGGGGCTCCCAAGTGAGGAAATTCCCTTCACCAAAGCAAGATGACACTCTTCTATGTCTTAGTCTTAGAGCTGTCTAATCCCCTGAGAGGTCCACATCTTAACCATGCCCTCCTCCCAGCCTGCCCCCCACACTTGGTGCTCTATCCCCCTTGTAAATGGTAATTCTTATGAGAGGGAGTGCTCAAGTTTCTTATAATGCCGTGCAAACCACAGGCTCCTTCACCAACTGTCCTTGAATTGAGCTGATGTACTTGGTGGTGATTTAACATATAACAGATATTTGGTGACCTAGCCAGGCCAGAGGCAGAACTTGAACCTAAATCATCCTGGCTCCAAGGCTGCTGTTACAACAACCTAATTAAGACAATGTCTTATAGCAGTCTCATGCTTTCTTCTTTTAAACATTCTTTTAAAAAATATTTCTGAATCCCCAACTCTTCCTTCCACCCTTTCAGAAGGCAAGCAATATGATATCAACTATACAACAAGTCACGCAAAACATTTACATAATTTTCTCAGACTCATACTTTCTGTAACTAAATTAGCTGTGCTCTATACAATGGATGCTTTGAAAATATTTCTAATTTCCTTACTCATCTGAAAATATGTCCTTCTGTCAAGAAATTAGCAACCAGGCTTAATTTCCTCCAGAGTATCTGTCTGACCTATAAGCCCGTGACCTACAGGGAATAAACTATTCAAATTGGCAGAAATAGCAGGCCCAGGTTCCAGTGACGTTATGTTCTAGAACAAAGGGACAGGCCTTCAGTCGTTGCTGAAATCTTAATCCCAAGGTCATTTTTCTCAAGTTCACTCCCCTCCACCCCATTTGTGTACACGACCTTTGTTTTCTATCCTTAAAATACCCCAGTCCTTTAGTAATCATGTTATCAAATCACACCTGCTTCCCCCAGTAAGCCACAGTCCTAGGCTGAGTAAATCACTAGTTACAAGCTGACGCTGGCCTTGCTAATCTCATGTAGCCATTAGTCAAGACTTGGTTGGCTACTAATTCGAAGTTTACAAATTGTCCAACCTTCAATTTACAACAGTGTTTCAAGCCAGTCTTCTAAAGGAGAAAAATAAAACATGGGTGTAACCTAGGAAATGAGTGAACTCACCCAACAGCAGCATCTAGAATCACAGTGACTGGCACATTTAAACTGCTGAGAGCTTTTGCCATTTTTTTCCTGCAAACAAAATTACAGAAGGGTTAGGAAATGCCTTTAAAAAGTAATGTGTTGTTTAACCTATATTGGATTGCTTGCTATTTAGGGGGAAGGGGAAAGAGGGGAGAGGAGTCTGGAATGCAGGGTTTTGCGGGAGTGAATGTTGAGATCTTTCAGGGGTTTTGAAAATTAAAAAAAAAACTATTATTAAAAAAAAAAAAAAAGATTCCAAAAAACAATTGTAAGCTGATATTTAGAGTTAAGAGTATAAATGCTCCCTAAATAGTTTTCAAAAACAAAATAGAAAATCTCAACTTGTATGGAGAATAGGAAAAACTGTACAATAAAATGATTCAACTACGATGTTTCTATTTCTTCAATTAAAAAAAAAGAAAAAGAAAAGTAATATGTGTCTCTAGTGTAGGACTCAGCTAATACTGATATGTGGGTAAAATGGCAGATTACTGGATTTTTTTGTCTCTAACAAAGTACCTGATTAACCACAGAGTTTGTTTAAAATCAGCGTATATAAAACTAAAATTTCTGTTACCAAAACAGTTTACATTACTGTTTGTGATGAGTTTCAGCAAGAATAAGTGTAATAGAACAAGTTGTGGTATACAAACCTGACTATTGTTGCCCTGTGATGAATAAGGAAGGCAAATAATTCAGAGAAACATGATACAGAACTGATGCAGAGTGAGAAAGCAGGCACAAAGAAACTAACCTTACACAGTGATTGCAAGAATATAAATAAAGATAAAACCAAGAGGCAATAAAAATTAGGTCAAATACACAGACCGTGTTGGCTCCAAATTTTTACAGCTAAAATGGACATGCTTTCTGCTAACAATCAGTAAACTAAAAAAGGGAAAAGTGATATGAGCTGTTATTTGCAATTATTCCATTAGGTAGCAGGTTCTAACCTTTTAATAAGGGGGGAGGCCAAGGTTGATATTTATTAGAAAGTGACTAATATGTCAAAAGAAAATAAATTAATGAAAAATAAAGAGTGCAACTGAAGATGGTTTTGTTGTCAAAAAAGGAGATGGCTTTACTTTCTTCACTTGGCTACTTGCAAAGCAACCCTGGGGTAAATGCTTCGCTCCCAGTGCATCCTGGTTATCAAGGGGCTCTGCCTGGCCACACAATAGTTGGTTCATTCCCAACAATGACGGCCATTAAAATGACAGACTAGAAAGATACTTGCCCAGATAAGTCAGGCTGGGACTCGGTGATGTACACGCTGAAGCGTTTCTTGGCGGCGGCTGCTTTCTCCAGGACTCTGAGCACCACTCGCGAGTAGGCATGAGTTAATATCCGCTATCAAATGGAGAGAATTTAATGTCTAATTTCATCTTTTAATTGAGTTAAGTGAAATAAGTTATGCAAAATTGGTCATGTTGCCTCATGATATTCTAAATGTAATCTGTATTCCATTGGCCACAATAGTAAATAGGTCAGAATTCTGATAATCCTCAATACTACTCTTCCCAATCAGCCTTGTGTGTAAAGTGTACCTGGAAGGTGACATCACAGGCTTTAGGGATGGGGAAGGAGAGGGGGAGAGGAACAGGAAGGTGTTGGAAAAGACCTTACAAGGCACAGAAATATTTTGTGGGTCTCCTCCCTCCCTGTCCCATTCCCTTCAGAAGGAGGCAGTGAATACAGTGGAAAGAACAGAAGATTTATAGCCCAAATTCTGGTTTCAAAACTCTGCCATATGTGTGACCACAGGCAAGTCACCTGACTCAGTTTTTTCTGTAAAAGTTGCTCTAGATTAGAAGGGTCACTTGGAAGGAATCAAGTAAAAATATAATTGGGAAATGCTTAACAAAACCTAGAATATATCATAACATAGATAAAGTTAATTGGAGGTTTTCTATGTGAGTATGCTTTCTCTGCATTTGATGTCACTGGTCTGGAGGACCACTGATGTCCTTTCTAGCTCTATATGTGACTTTATGGCCCCCATGAGGGCCCACCCTTTTCTCTATACAAATCTTCTAGATTTAGGAGCCTAAGAATTTGGACCCGGGTGAGCCTGGAACTGAATCCTAGATCTACCTCTTACTCTGTGTGTTCTTGGCTAAGCTGCTTTTCCTCTGAGTCTTAGGTTTCTCATCTGTATTATGTGGGACTTGGTCCAGATGACTGCTAAGGGCCCTTGTAACTCTAATTTTGACCCAGGGACCCATGCTGGAGCTGCCATTCCTCATTCCTCATAGGAATTCTTGGTCTGCCTCTGCTTGGTATTGTTGGGTCTCTTAGAAAATGAAAGATGAACAATAATATATGTTGAGTTTTCATCTTTTAATTTAAGGAGTTAAATGAAAGAGGCCCTACAAAGGTGGTGAGGCTGACAGGATCCCAGACCTCTGTACCCCAGTATCACACCATATACATAACAGGAATTTATAAATGGGTATCAAATGAAACAATTACTTATTAAGCACTAATGAGGTGCAAAGTGTTGTATCAGGAGCCAGGAACATAAATAAGGACAAATTGAAAAGTTCCCTACTTTGGAGGAGGAAGGGATAGAAATTTTACTGGAGTGAATTATTAAACTAGAGCACACCAGCATACAGACATATGAGTAACTATACTCAAATGAACTCAAAGGCTTACATAATTCAACATGACTGTGTTTGTTTGATGGAAAAGACCCTCTCATTACTGGTCAGGTAGAAATGATGTACAAGTAGACTATAACCCTTAAATTGTTCAGTAGTAACTAGTGTACTTCAAAGGGAATAAACTCAGAGTGATATTTATGAGGGGAAAAAAAAGGGAATGGACAATTAGGCAACCAGTATGTTCACATATGATAATATGGATGTACGCTGGCTGAGAAAGGCACCATAAAAGTTTGATTATCCTAGCAAGAGACCAGCTTAAATTGCTACTCATGAGTCAATGAGCCACAAATGCCTTTCCAACCCCTCATTTCATAAGTTGTTATGTCATCTTCTCCCATGTAGCACTGATGACTCATGATTGTACTTACAGCTCCGTCTTTGATGAAAGTATGGCATAGGTCTGCAATTTTACTTCTGGACAGTGAGATTCTCCTGAGAAAGAGTTCTCCTCGCTCAATCATGATCTTTTTACATTTTAAATAATCCTAGAAAAAGGGAAAGAGAAATCTAGGTATGGACTGTACACAGCCACTTGGAGAAGCACAAAAAGGGTCTAAACAGGACACGAACTTACGGAGTACTCCAGCGATGTGAGACTGATGAATCGAAGGAAGAGTTCTCCACCCGAGGAGACGGCCACAGAAGAATCTACACTGCACAGGATTTTAATGGCATTTTTGAGGTTTGCTCTCAAACCCTGAATTGTCTCTCCTGCAAAGTTTAATAGTAGAATAAATGGTGGGTCTTAGAAATTTGCCCCATCTCTCTATCTTACAGCTCAATTATACCTATTTTACAAATAAAACTCTTCGGAATAGAAAAGGATTTATTAGTTATAGATTTCTCTAAATTCTAGAATTTAGGATTGGAAGGGACCTTCAAAGACATCTAGTCTCTTAGTATACAAAGGAAGAAGCTGAAAGCCAGAGAGGAAGCAACATTCTCAATTAACTCAATCCCTCAGAATGTTCTAGCCGCTATATCCTGCCGCTTTTACTATGCAAAATATCACAACGTGCTTGTTATTGGCCCATCATGGAGAATTAAGTTGAAGAAATTACTAAAAACATGAGCCTGTTTTATATATCTGAGAATAAAAATCTGTTCTGCTAGCACATGATTTGAACCAACTCTATTTTGGAACAGGAAGTTCTAACAAATTCAAAATATTTCTTCATTCTGCAAAGGAGCTGTCTGAGCATTACTCTAGGAAATTCTATTTAAAAAAAAATTACAAAGTCAAGTTAATGTCTGGTGCACAGCAGGTGTTTAATCAATGACTGCTGGTTAATTACAATCAGAAATTGGGTCAAAACTTAAGAACAGATGGGAGTGAAGGGGCTTGTGGCTGTGCAGACACATAAACATATAAGGCTTTCCTAGATTTTTTTTTTTTTTTGAGAAAGGTCTAGGAGTTTCGGAAACTGCTGACTGAAATCTTACCTTTGTCTCTCTTTAAGAACTCAAGCAAGGTGCAGATGGCAGCCACAGCAGAAGCCACATCAGGGTCTTCTTTCATTTGGGAATTAAAGTACTCGATCAACTCTGGGAAGGAGAGAGGCACACAGGGAGAAATTTGTTTCCAGAATCGCCCTGAGGAAGCTATGATGTCTGGGGACCATCAGTCCCTAGGGCGAGTTATACATAGATTTAGAGATGAGAAAATAGAACCCCTCATTTTACAGATGAAATCCCAGAGGAAAAACAGTATCAGAGCCGGGAAAGGATCTGAATTTAGAACCTCTGACTCCAAAGCCAGTGCTTTTACAACATATCCCCAGAGCAGCAACCAGGCTAATGCAAAGAACTATATTCCCAGAGGGTCAAGAAGTACTTATTAAATGCCTACTATGTGCCAAGCACTTTGCTAAGCTGGGGACATAAAGAAGGAAAAGACAGTCCCCATGCTCCTGGAGCTCCCGGGTGTGGGACAAACAGATGTGGACAAACAAGCTGTAGTCCAGATAAACTGGAGATAATCAACAGAGGGAAGAGGCACAGGCATTAAGGGAACAGGAAAGGTTTCTTGCAGAAGGAGCAAAGATTAAAAAATTCATACATATATACATACACACATGCATATATATATACACATAGTAAGAAAGTGAGATTTATTGCAGAAAGAGCAGAGATGAAAAATACATACATATATACACATACATATGCATGTATATGTGTAAAAATATATATATAGACACACATATGTACATACACAATGTGTACATATACTCATAGTAAGGGAACAGGAAAGATTTCCTGCATAAGCAGAGATGAAAAATACATATATATATATATACACACACACACACACACACACATATATATATATACCCACACACATACAGTAGGGGAATGAGAAACATACACACAATCTAATTTATATTTATATTTATTATATTTATATATATATTTATATTATATTTATTATATTTTAATATATTTAACATCTACTGGTCATTCTGCCATCTGGGGGAGGGTGTGGGGGGAAGGAGGGGAAAAATTGGAACAAGAGGTTTGGCAATTGTCAATGCTGTAAAGTTACCCATACATGTAACCTGTAAATAAAAGGCTATTAAATAAATTTTTAAAAAAATCAAATTAGCCACACTGCTAACTGTTGTTATACCCATTCGATAAAAATATTAAAATGCAAAAAAAAAAAAAAAAAAAAAAAAAAAAAAAAAAAAAAAAAAAAAAAAAAAAAAAAAAAAAGGAAAAAAAAAAAAAAAAAAAAAAAAAAAAAAAAAAAAAAAAAAAAAGAGAGAGAGAGAGAGAGAAACACAAATGCATATATACACACAATAAGAGAACAGGAAAGGTTTCTAGTAGAAGGAGCAGAGATGAAAAATACATACACATATATACACACACAAATACACAGAGATGAAAAATACATACATAATGTGCCAAAATGTTTGTGGCAGCCCTGTTTGTAGCGGCCAGAAACTGGAAAATGATTGGATGCCCATCAGTTGGAGAATGGCTGAATAAATTGTGGTATATGAATACTATGGAATATTATTGTTCTGTAAGAAATGACCAACAGGATGATTTCAGAAAGGCCTGAAGAGATTTACATGAACTGATGCTGAGTGAAATGAGCAGGACCAGGAGATCATTATATACTTCAACAATGATACTGTATGAGGATGTATTCTGATGGAAGTGGATTTCTTCAACAAAGACAAGATCTAACTTAGTTTCAATTGATCAATGATGGACAGAAGCAGCTACACCCAGAGAAGAAACACTGGGAAATGAATGTAAACTGTTTGCATTTTTGTTTTTCCCACTGGGTTTTTTTACCTTCTGAATCCAATTCTTCCTGTGCAACAAGAGAACTGTTCAGTTCTGCACACATACATTGTATCTAGGTATACTGTGGCACATTTAACATGTATAGGACTGCTTGCCATCTGGGGGAGGGGGTGGAGGGAGAGAGGGTGTAGGGAAAAATCGGAACAGAAGTGAGTGCAAGGGATAATGTTGTAAAAAATTACCCTGGCATGGGTTCTGTCAATAAAAAGTTATTTAAAAAAAAAAGTAAGAATGCTTAACCGGAAGAAGAGAAGACTAAGTGATGGATACCGTTTGGTCTCTAGGTGGAACTAGGAGGAACAGGTGAAAAATGAGAAGAAACAAACTTGGCTCCGACATAATGAAGTGCTTAAGAAATGTAAAAAAAAAAGAAGAAAAAGAAAAACACACACATATATACACAAACAAATATACACACATGCACACGCACACACACGATGTGTCTATATACACACAATAAGGAACAGGAAAGGTTTCTTGTAGAAGGAGCAGAGATGAAAGATACATGTATACCCAGACACAAATGCGTACACACACACACCCAGTAAGGGAACAGGAAAGCTCTCTTGCAGACGGGAGAGAAATGAAAACACACACGTTTACTCCCGTGTTGCAGCGCACGCACACACACGCACACGTGCACGTTTACACCCCCCCACACGGCTATGGGATGGAAGGGGGTCTCACGGGGTCCCTGCTTTCGAGCTGGAAGGCCCCCGAGCCCCCCCCGCCCGCCCCCTCCACGGCGCGGGGTCCTGGACACAGACCAGAGAACCTCAGAGCTACCTGGTCCAACCTCTTCATTTTGTAAGAGAAGAGGCCGAGGCTCAGAAGCTGAGGCTTGATCCCAGACCCTCCGACTCCGACTCCGGAGGGGGAAAGGGTCTGAGGAGGAATTCGCCCCCGGGTCCCCCGGACCCCAAGCCCGGCCGCCGCCCCGCCTGCGCCCCCTCGCTCTGCGGAGTCCCGGCTCCGAGCCTGTCCCACTTACCCGTGTCGTTCATGGCGCCCCGACCACAGCGAGAAGCGCGACGCGGCCCGGGAGCCGCCCGCGCCTCCACCCACCTCTCCCGGGCGAGCGCCGGTAGTGACTGACAGCTCAGCCCCGAGCACGCGCGGCCGGCCCAGCGCCGGGCCGGGACCAGTTTCCCAGCAGCCTCCCGAGTACGGCGGCCGGCCGAGCCCAAACCTCTTCCGTCAGGTCGCGCCTGCGCAGTCTGGGCAAGTACGGTGGCCGCTGGGGTCCTGTCGCTCTCAGCTGCCGCGCCAACGGTTCACCATGATTTCGGAAGGTGAGAGCGCCTTGGGGTGCCCCGGGCAGGGCTGGCTTCCTAGGAGGCCCTCGATCCCCCGGGCGGGCGGGGCGGCGGGCGGGGAGGGCGTGCCCCCAGGCTTGGGCCCGAGCGGCCCCTGCCGCGGAGTCCTGGGCGCAAACGCCGCCTCTCGCTGCCCAGGAGGCACCTTGGCGAGCCCCTCCCCCTCCCCGGCGCCCTCGGTTGCGCCGGACTCCCCCCTGCCCCCGACGCTTCCTAGGCCCGAGACTCCGCGTCTCTTGCGTCCGGGACCGCGGGGCAGCCCGGCGGGGGCAGCCTGGGGAGCGAGCGAGTTGTAAATGCGCGGGATAAAGCCCCCAACCACAAAGGAAAGAAACCCGACTAAGCTGAACTCGTTATCTAAGGGCTTTTTTAAAACGGCCCCAAGACCCCCGGCACTAGCTGTTCCCAGGGGGTCCCTCCCAATCCCGGTCTGGCCAGTGAACCGTCCTTCCGGCTCTTAGCGTTTCCGCCAGCTCGGAGTGCCCGTCACGGCGCGGCCCCGCTGCGAGCTCAGCGTTGTGCGCTGCTTCCGAGCCAGTGCCGCCCCAGCGTACAGTCTCGATTCTAAAGCCCAGAGAGAGACCTCGAGAGTTCCCTGCTCGGGGTAGGCGCCTGCCTCTGAGGCCCCTGGGCTCCCCTCCGCTTGGCCGCTGTACATACCGCAGCCCCCTGGAGCCGCAGGTGAGAGGGTCACCAAAGATCTTAGACTGCTCAGGGCTTCCCGCTCCACTATCCCTCACTGTCCTTCTCCCCATTAGATGGAAGCTCCTGAGGCCGGAAACTGACTTTTTTTTTTTAAATTTTTAATTTATTTCTTTTTCGTTTTCAACTTTCATTTTTCAATATTTCATTTTTCCCAATTTTACGTAGGCAGTTTTCAACGTAAATTTTTGTAGGATTTTGAGTTCCCATTTCTTTTTCCCTTCTTCCCTTCCTTCTCTCCTCCCCAAGACAATAAGCAATCTGCTATAGGTTATATATGTGTAATACTTTAAAATGTATTTCCATAATTGTCATGTTTTTAAAGAAATATCAGAACAGAAGGGAAAAACCATGAAAAAGAAAAAAAATACAAAAAAAGATGAAATACATGCTTCAGTCTACGTCTATTCTCTCTCTGGATGAGGATCACATTTTCCATTCCAAGTCTATTGGAATTGCCTTGGATCGGTGTATTGCTGATAAGAGCTAAGGCTGTTATAGTTGATCATCACAGTCTTATTGTTACTGTGTACAGTGTCCTCCTGGTTCTGCTCACTTTGCTCAGCATCAGACTTTTCTGAAATCTGCCTGCTCATCACTTCTTATAGAACAGTAATCCATTATTTTCATATTCAGCCATGTCCCAGTTGTGGGTATACACTCAGTTTCCAATTCCTTGATACCACAAAAAAACAGGTGCTACAAACATTTTTGCACATGTGGATTCTTTTCCCTTTTTTATGATTGCTTTGGGACACAGACTCAGTAGAGACACTGCTGGATCAAAGATATGCACAGTATTTGGAAGAAACAAGATTTACAGTTTCATGTGCAATCATCTTTTTTTATTGTACTGTGTTATAGAAATCCTTATTCTGTGAATTGAAAATGAAATAAATTTTATAATATACACAAAAGAAATAAAAAAGATGTGCACAGCTTTATAGCTCTTTGGGTATAATTCCAAATTGTTCTTCAGAATGAAGAGTTCACAACTCCACCAAAAATACATCAGTTTTTCCACATCCCCTCCAACATTTATCATTGTTTTCTTGTCATCTTAGCCTGACTGAAAGGTGTGAGGTGATTTATATTTCTGTAATCAGTTGTGATTTGGAGCATTTTAAAAATGTGATTATAGAGAGCTTTAATTTCTTCACCTGAAAATTGTTCATATCCTTTTGATCATTTACCAATTGGGGAATGACTTGTATTCTTATAGGTATAATTCAGTTCTCTATACATTTTAGAAATGAGGCCTTTATCAGGAACACTTGTCTATGAAATTTTTTTCCCAGTTTTCTGTTTCCTTTTTCATTTTAGCTCCATTTTTTTTTCTTGGTATGAGTGCTATGCACAGTGAGTCACATAGCAATTTCATAAATGGTTATTGATTCTATGAAGTGGAATAATGACTTCTAAGGTCCTTTGCAGCATGGGCTCTAAGGTGATGAATGAATGGATGAAAAAGCATTTATTAAATATTTACTATGTGCCAAACATTAAGGATAAAAAGATAAAGAAATTTCTATGTAATTAGAAAAAAAAAAATACAATTAAGTTAAAAAAAAAAAAAAAGATAAGCAAAAAGGAGAGTCAGGAAGATCTAGTTCACCAAATACCTCAGATACTGACTGGTTGACTTTGGGTAAGTCATGTTACCTCTCAGCTTCTTGTTCCTTATCTGTAATGTTGAGGTTGGGAAAGGGAACCCCAAAAGTCCCAGACCGTAAGAATTTGCAGGCTTGAACCCATCTCCTAGTTAAGGGGCAAAGTTTATTGAAAGTAATGGTAACGCCATTACAAAGTGGATTGAATTATAAGGGAATTCAGTAAAGAAACAGAGCCAAGGAGAGTCATTTTATCCAGCTTCTACCATAAACATGCTAATTCTGTGGCTCAAGGTAGGAAGGAGTGGTCTTAGGAAGGAGTGGTCTTCGGAAGGAGTGGCTCTCTGTTGACCAGATTATTCCTAACAAGATTGCCAGTCAGCAATGAATTGGAGTGATCTAGATTCATTGTGTCAGGAGTTTGATTTGTGGAAGTTTCCTGGGGCCAGAAGCTATCTGGCTGAGTGGTCAGAATCAGATCAATTGGGAGTGCTCAGTTTCCTGAGGCAGACTCCAAAGTTAGAAGGTTTAGGGCTACTGACTGACTGTCCCCCAAGGTCAGGGGACCTCCAAATCATAGTACATTGGTAACATGGGGATAGCAATAGCACCTATTTCCCACGCTTATTATAGGGAATCAAACAAGATAATAATAAAGCAAAATGAGGATAATAATAGCACATATAGTAGGCAGCTGGAAGGCTCAGCAGAGAGAATTCTGGGTCGAGTCAGGAAGACTGATCTGGCTTGAGACACTTACTAGCTTGGACAAGTCACTCACCCTCTTTTGCCTCTGGAGTCACAGGACCTGTAGAATTAGACTAGATAACCTCTAGTTATCTTCCAGCTCTGGATCTTTTATGTATTTATGGGTGGGGAAAGGTCATGCTTGGCTAGTCTGCAGCTCATCTGAGAAAGAACTGAGGGTCTTAGCACACTTGAAAGATCTAGGGGCAGCTAGGTGATGCAGTGGAGAGAGCACAGCCCTAGAGTACCTG
This sequence comes from Sarcophilus harrisii, assembly GCF_902635505.1. Classification (NCBI taxonomy): domain Eukaryota; kingdom Metazoa; phylum Chordata; class Mammalia; order Dasyuromorphia; family Dasyuridae; genus Sarcophilus; species Sarcophilus harrisii. Next base: position 684,837,696 of record NC_045426.1, on the reverse strand, counting down.
TGTTCAAAGTTGACCCCTGATATTTGACATGTGTGGCCCTGGACATGTCACTGAACCCAGTTTCCCCGACCAAAAAAAAAAAAAAAAGCTCTAGGCAGTTGTGCATTGAATTGAGGCTAAGGGCCCCTGGTGTTCAAGCCTGCCGAATGGTGCTCTGTAATCGGGCCACATCTGAGCACCGAGCACCACAGTTTAGGGAGTTCTGTGGGTGCCACAGTCGGCCCCTTCTAACTCTAGAATTCTGTGAAGTCACTCAGCGGCAACTTTTTTCAGGTACGCAAAGCAATAGCCGTGAGGAAGCTTCTTCGGGCATCATTCCCTTGTTAAAATAACAGTCATAGGGGGCAGGATTGAGACTCTGTCTCCAAGCCCGGCACTCCGTCCATCAAGCCACCTTGTCTACTATATGAAATGCACTCAACTCGTGCAAGAGTCAGTAGTCTGTGCGCAGGTATCACCCGTATCAAATTGCTTGCTGTCTCAAGGAGCAGCAAGGGAAGAAGAGAGGGAGAGAATTTGGAATTCAGAATTTTTAAAAAAGAATGTTAAAAATTGGAACTGAAAAAATATCTTTTAAAAACTAGAAAGATCAGTAGTCCTTTGCCCTCGAGAAATTTACTTTCTGCTCTGAAGAACGTGACATGTAATTTCTTATTTGACTTCACCTGTATATGGGTATTATGTTTCTTGCCTTTCCCAGTGAGTTGAAGAAGGAGTAGAGGGAGGAAGAACTTAGATCAAAAATTTTTAAATGTGTATTAAAGAATAAGTTAATTTAAGTCAGTTAGGGTATTTGATGGCCAGTGGGTGTGTAGAGAGCTGTAGGAATCTTTGAGGATTAAGAATGTCCTTTTTTTCCTCTTCCTCTGTTTCCCCATCTATAAAATGAAGTGCTTGTATTAGATGCAGGGATCTGTAGCAGACCTCTGAGATAACATAAGTATTTAAAGAGCTTCATGATCTTCCCTCTTGGTCATTAATTGTTACCCACCTGCACTACTTGCTTGGTCCCTGTGTGTGATCTTCACCTCCTGCTTCTGCTGAATGCTTTTCCTCCTCATCTCTACCTTCTAGATTACCCAACTTCAAGGGCCAACTTAGATGCCTCCATCATCTGGAGGACTTTCCTGATCTCCCTGATTGTTAGTACCTTTGCCTCCCTGCCTCCCTCCCTCCAAGAAACAAAATTATTCCTTTTACTTTATCTGTTGCTTTCTTCCATTAGATTGTAAGCAGCATTTCCTTTTGTCCTTGTCTCCCCAGTATTTTGCATGGGTATCTGATACATTGTATGAGCTCACTTAATCTTGTTGAATTTTGTACAACAGTTTTATTTTACAGGAGTTTGAGACCCTGAGAGATTAAACACTGGGACTCCACCTAGTGTCAGAGCCAGGATTCAAAAGCAGGCTTTCCTAGTGATTCTTGATTCATTGTCCATATGTTATACTGCAGTGTCTCGGATGGTCACTAAGACCCTTTCAAGTTCTGACATTTTTTGATTTTGTGGGGAAAAACAACTGCCTATGAAATTATCCCTTCTAATCCTTTATTTTAAGTGATCAGTCGAAATAGACTGATTAGTCTGATGGTAATCACTTTTTGTAGACCATTAGAATAACTTTTGTCTCCTTTGATTTTTAACCTTGTATTCTTGGGTGAATTTATATCTAGAATGTAAAATAAATAGAAAATCATTTCAGTTGAGCAAGAACAGTTAAGAGCAGGGGTTCCAGAAAGGCCTTTTTGGAGGAAGTGAGTACAGGTAAGGAGCAAGGCACGCGTGGGCCTGCAAAAGCCCAGAGGTAAGATCTACAAAAAACAGCAAAGAATTCTGCAAGTCCCTGCAGTGATTCTTCATTTGGTGAACGTTACTAAGCATGGCTGGTGCCTTGGTATTAGTACTGGCAGGTACAAAGTATAGATAAGGCCCACTGTGGATAAAAGGGATAGAGATTTAGGCTTTGGATTGACTCCTAACAAGGGTAAGCTGTTACCTGATAATGAGCTCTTTCCCCCAAATCTCTTTCTCACCCATACTAAGATTTCCATCTTCACTGATTTACTTTTGAGATGGTCCAAAGCCTTGCTCTCTCCTCTATCCTCTTCTACTATAAAGGTGGCTTGGGTAATCCATTAGGAGGCTAATACTTTAGAATGAAAAGAGTTTTCCCTGCTTTTAATCTTCATGACAAAAGCATTCCAAGAGTCAGAGTGCATTGGATGCTTGGGTGTACAAAGAGAGATGAGACTTTAGGCTGACCTCATCTTGGTCTTTGGAAGATCTTGGCTTTCTACTAGACCTTCTTAAATTTCTTTTCTGTGAAATAATAGATATTTAAAAGCAGGTTGCTCATAATTAAGCTATGGATTTGTTAGTGTGGTGTTCTTCTTTTTTATAATATGATCATTCTCTCTGGGAGCAGGTTTCTTGGGGAGGTTTTCTGGAGGCAGCCTTAGTTTCAGTTCAAAGTAATAATCACTTCAAACGCAGCCAGGAGTTAAAATCCATTCCTTTATTGTGCCCTTTAAAGTCTTGAGCTTCAGCCCCTAGCTCCCTCCGAATATCTCCAGCCAGCACAAAGGTGGAATATGGAATGAATCTGTCTCCGCCTCTGAGAGTGGGCTTCTGTCCCTGGCCCTGAGAGCTTCTTGCTTATATGTTGTACACTGAGTATATACCAATCATTATATCACTGGGAAACCATTATTTGTTGTAGGATTAAATCGATTCTAAACTAAATTTAAACATAGTCTCCTCAATTCCACTTAGTACCTTGTTTCAAGTTCTGGCCCATAACATCTTCTTGAAGGATCAGATCAATCATACTGAACCATGCTAAATTAGATAATTATTGTCTCTATCAATTCTAATGACAACACTTTGTAAGGATTCCAACAGTTAGCTTTTTTTTTTTTTTTTAAGGATGTTACTGATCTTTCTCATATTTTTTGTGATTTCAGATGATGAATTAAATCTTCTGGTTATCATCGTTGACACAAACCCAATTTGGTGGGGGAAACAAGCTTTGAAAGAATCTCAGGTAAAGTTTATCAGGCTGAAGATTGCTTTTTAAAATTTTAATAGTAAATTAATTGAATATCAGAATTGCTATTTTGAAATAAGATAGAGAATTTTGGCTCTTGAAATGTCATTTAGCCTCAAATGGATATTTATACTATTTTGAATTTGCTTATTGGAAAAGATAGAGAATTCATATTGTAAGTGTTATAATTTACAATATTTAAAATCAATTAATTAGCAAGCATCTGGTACCTACACACCAGTAACTTAAACTATGAATACTCAAGACATACTGTATTTGTTTTCCAAATGTCGTACTATATACTTTTTTGGAGTTTTAATGTTTATTTAGTGCAATAGGTAGAAATAGTTACAAGAAAAAGAAGAAAAATATAATTTTCTGAGATTTTCAGATATTTTTATTTGAGCATTCTAATAAAAACTTATGTACAAAAAAAAGCAGTATGTGCAAGTTCAAATCCTAAATATGTTTCCCAATTATTTAACTATAGATTTTATTATGTTTAATAATGGATTTTTGATAGAATAATTTTAAATTCCACTGTTGGAATTTGTGCCCATCACCTTTCCTAATTTCTTCCTTTTTAACAGTTCACATTATCAAAATGCATAGATGCTGTCATGGTGATGGGAAATTCTCACTTATTTATGAATCGTTCCAACAAACTTGCTGTGATAGCAAGTCATATTCAAGAGAGGTATGATTGTTGTGATTAATACTTTAATGTTTCTGAATATTCTTGAGGCTTGTGTACCTTCAGTGAATAGTATCCACAATATTAATGGGAAAGAAGGATATCTTAAATTAAATCCCATATCTTAAATTATGGGATAGTAGAATCTCATTAGGTGAAAACAGATAATTAAAATAGAACCCAAATAAAGCAACTCTTGTTTCTCAGCTTATTGTTTGTTTTTCCCATTCTATATTTTATGGTCAAGCCATTTTAGTAAAATGCTAAGACCTAAATAAATGACAGATATCATCAGGAGCAAGTTGCTCAGCAGTTCATTGGTTCAGATAACTCTTTAAAACCCTAAGTTGCAGGATAATTAATGATTTGAATTGGTAGAGGGAATTGCCTCACTGGGAGTCCCCTACTAAGCTAATGGAATCACAGGTCAGACGCCCAGTTACATGGTGCATACCACTCTGCTGGGCTTCAAAAGAAAAAAGGACTGCCTGTACCCCAAATTATGATACTAGGGATATAAGGTTTGGCATGTTACTATGGGATTGATGCCCTTTAAATTCCTATAAGGGGGGCAGCCAGATGGTGTACCAGAGAGCACCAGCCCTTATTTCTCTGGAAGAATCCTATTCAGAAAGTTCTCTTCATTTTCTTTACTGAAATGAAATTTTATGATTTGAATTCTTTTTTATTCAAAATGGCTTAACTTTTACTGAAGAATTTAAAATTAAAAGACTTTATGTATTATGTTTATTTGCTTTTCTTTCCTTTTTTTTTTCCCAAGTCGATTCTTGTATCCTGGAAAGAACTGGAAATTTGGAGACTTTTTTGGTGATCCTGGCTGCAGCTCTGCCGATTATAATCCTTCTGGTAGTAAGGATGGAAAATATGAGTTATTAACTGCAGCAAATGAAGTGATTACTGAAGAGATTAAAGATCTTATGACCAAAAGTAAGTGGAGTTTAGAGGCTTTTAATTTATTATTTAAAGGACTTAGAGGTCTAGAATTCTTGGGGGAAATTAGTGACCTCTTGAATTTCTTAGTACTTTCTACTTTGGTAATCTTTTAAGAATTTTTGTTATTGGAATTTTTTATTAAGCATCTTTGTGTTACTTGATCTTTTAGTCTTTAAACTGATTAACTCAAAGAAAAGAAAACATTTGTTAAGACTTTTTTAACATTTGTTAAGAAAAAGTACAAGATGGCAGCATCCTAGCACCCACACTTTAGTTTCTGCCCAAATTCTTGTTGGATTAAAGCTGTTTCAAAGACCTATTGACTTGAATTTATTGATTCTCTACTAAATGACTCATGTGTGCCGGATAATGCACTCTGAGGAACACAAGAGGTTCCTCAGAGGTATAAGGTAATGGCTTTCAAAAACTCACAGTCTGGTCACTAGGATAAGATGTAGACTCAGAAAAGAAAAAAAAAGAAACAACAATAATATAGGGCAATGCCCTGCGCACCTCTGTAGAATCATAAATTTGGCAGAAACCTTTGTGGTCTTTCCACCAAACCAAAAGCAATTTTGAGCTGTGGTTTTTGCTATTCTTGAATTTGATATTACCTAGGATCCTCAGATCTTTTATAGATGAATTCTGGTTAGCCCGTGCCTCTTCCCATTTAGACATGTGAAAATGATTTATTTTAAACACGTGTAAGATTTTTACATTTATCTTTCAAATTTTATCTTTTTAGATTCCTTTCAAGATTTTAGGCTGTCAAAAGCATCTTGAATCCTAATTGCCTGAACTAATATATTAACTCTCTCTTGTCATTTGCAAATATAATAATGCCATTCAGACTTTCACCTGAATCAGAAAAAATATTGACCATCATAAGGATATGTGCAGGTTCCTTGGGAACTTCACTGGAGATCTTCCAAGTTGACATCAGGTTGCTAACTTTTGGGATCTAGTCATTCTCTTTTTTACATCCCTTTCTCTTTTCCACAAAAATAGCAATTTTGTCCCAAGTATTGTTAAAATGGAGGTAAATTATAGCTGCAGCCTTCCCTGGTCTATCAATATATTAACCCTCTCAAAAGTAAATGGGCTTAAAAAATTAAATTTAAAAAAAAGTAAATAGACTTAGTCTATAATCTATAATCTTGCAGAAATAAGGTTTGCTTGAGTGAGTAAGACTTCATTAGATGTTTCCCAACTGTCCTTCTAATTCCTTATAGAATTTTATGTCTATGATCAAGCTAAAAAAGTCAGTGCTGGAGCACCAGAGAAGAAATATCTTTTTGTTTGATCCAAGTGCCTTTGTATTTTGAAATCTTTGCTGTAAGGGCTGGCTCTCATTAGACTGAACTGCAGGCTACCAAGACATCATGATGTAAGAGCAGAAGGCACAAATTTAAAAAGAAAAAGGAAAAAGACAACTTTAGAAATATACCCATGAATTTCTTTGAGACTAATCAAAAGCTGTTGGAAAATAGTCATTTGCAGATAATTCTGTCCTTTTTTGAGCTTTTTCTTTTCCAGTTGGGAGGTAAGTCAACAAGCAATTTATTAAGGATCTGTTATGTGTGATACACTGTGATAAGTTTTAGGGATACAAAATGAGGCAAAAACCATGTCTTCCTTAAAAGGAACTCATGGGAAGACAATGCACAAATAAGTATGAACAAACAAGATGAAGATTGAAGTTTTTCATGTAGAATTTTTTATAGGGATGTTTTATTTCAGAGGGAACTAAATACATTAGGGTGGAGAAGAAATTATTGTTTGTCCTGTTATATTAAGTTTTAAAAGTATATTTTTAAATTGAAAAGCATTTTTATTTTCTCTTTGTATACAATCTTTCTTTAAACATTTTAATCGTTGGAGTTTGTGTCAAAGGATGCTTGGTTTCAAAATTAAGTGGATAATAATGGATTAAATATTTAAACTCAGGAAAGAGTAAACAAAAATGCTTTTTATAAAATTGCTTATTTTCAGGTGACATGGAGGGACAGCGTACAGAAACATTGTTGGCAGGATCTCTTGCAAAAGCACTTTGTTGTATCCTTTATTATTAGAATTCTTGTATTTTCCCTGTAATTAAAAATATTTTAAATTGTAATTTTTTAGAGGACCTTGGATACTTATAATAGTGGTGGCATGAACTATGAAAATAGTAGATAATTAAAATGATATTTGTTTGGCTTTGGAATGTTTTCATGTTCATGTTTGAGTATGTTCCTTAATTCTAAAAAAAGATATTCACAGAATGGGCAAGGAAGTAAAAGGTATCAACCTTTGTTTTTCTACTAGTGAATGTTGATGTCATTTATTTTATTGTCAGTTTCATCTCATTTCTGTGTGGGGAGGATGGGCTAATTAGAAATTGGTTTGGGCTAAAAGATGTGATGTTCTTATAAGACTGAACTAGAGTTAAATTTGTATTTTTTAATTTATCTTTTATAGATAACCAAGAAATGAAGTCAAGAATATTGGTAGGAATTTCCATAAGGAAATATGTTTAACATGATTATACATGTATCATCTATATCAGATTGCTTGCTGTCTTGGGGGAGGGAAGGGAAGGGAAAGGAAGGGAGAGAGGGAGAAAAATTTGGAGCTCAAATTTTTCAAAGGTGAATCTTGAAAACTATCTTGGCATGTTGGGACTAGGGGGAAGAATTTCCATAAGAAATTGTGCTGACATGATTGTTAAGTAAGTGAAATTTTAATATAGATCAACTTTCTGTTAAGGTCATTAAGGCTGCAGAAGACAGTGCTTTGCAATATATGAACTTCATGAATGTCATCTTTGCAGCACAGAAACAGGTCTGTATTATTAATTAGGGAATGTATAATATCATACTGAAAGAATGAGTGTCAGACTTTAATCAGGTTATCTCTGTGGAGAGACAGGAGTTCAAGAAGCTGCCTTCAAGACATTTGCTGGTCAGCTTACTATATTTATTCCAGTTTCTCCAGTTGGAGAGTGGACCTACTCATCATCTTCTTAGTTCAATAGAGATCATTTGAAGATTACACTCTTTATTTTGAAAATAACGTTTCAGTCATAGATCGTTAAAACAATAGGAGTTTCAAAACTACTCTACTTTCACACAAATTATTTAAACAACATCTTTCTTTTCTCTTTTCAGTGTCGAAAACTATTTACTTAGTTTTTATGAATTTCCTTTTTACTACATATTTTTGCTTATAGTGGTATTTTAGATGCTTTGATAGTTTTTACTTCCAATCTTATATAATTTTAAAATTTTGGTTTCAGAATATTGTGATTGATGCTTGTGTCTTAGATACTGATTCAGGACTCCTCCAACAGGTATGTTTCTTTCTTTTTTAATTCATTGAATCTTTATTGAACACATAATGTATGCAAATGATAAGAGACAAAACTAAAACACACACATGTGGCATCTACCCTCGAGGAATAGAGAAAACTTACAAACAAGTAATTGATAGAAATTTGAAGATGATAAGTGCCTGAATTACAACATAAATTATGAAACTTTGGAAGAAGAAATTGCTAAAGGAGGTGGAATTGAAAATAGGCCTTTCCGTCAGCAGATGGAGAGAGGGAATGCGGCGCATCAGGGGATCATGTGATCAGTGATCAGAAGCGCAGAGGCCAGCGAATGGTGGATTTGTTTAGGCGACAGTGAGTAGTGCTTCAGTCTGGGGAGATTTGGGGGAGTCATATGAAATAAAGCTGGAAAGGTAACAACAGTCCCGAGGTGGAAAGGAGGGGGAATAAGGTAGAAGGCAAAGCCCTCCATGGATGGAGTTGGACTTGTGGGCTTCAGGAGAATAGAAAAATGTTTAGAAGCTGTCTATTGAAGAAATTCAGTAAAAATGAAGATAAAGATTGCTGAATGTCTGTGAGAGCCTACAGGAGGTTGAATTTGAGGCATATTAAAGGTTTAACTGCAGCTATAATGTTCAGTGTTTTATGTGGGTTTTCAGGATATACAATTTTTTGGGAATAAGATTTTCTGTAGAGATTCTTTAATATACGGGAGTGAGAGGAAGTGTTGGAAGGATGAAATCATAGGGTCAGTCTCACTTCTGATACCTTTCACCTATGACCCTCTCAATACTCCAGGCAGCTCTGAGATTCTTAAGTTAAAGGGATGTTACATGACCATTTGTCCCATTAGACATTCCAAGTTGGATGTCTTGGAAGCATCTTATACTTAGCATGTCCAGACCAGACCTAGCCACTTCCAAATGGCCCTCTTTTTATTGACGTTACCATCATTTTCCCAAGTCTCTCAGTCTTATAACCTTGGCTTTTATTTTCCTTCTTCCCATGTGGCCAATCAGTTGCCAAAACTTGCTGGGTTTTTTTTTGTTGTTGTTGTTGTTGTTGTTCGTTTTGTTTTGTTTTGTTTTTTGCTGAGGCAATTGGGGTTAAGTGACTTGCCCAGTGTCACTCAGCTAGGAAATATTAAGTGTCTGAGGCCACATTTGAACTCAGGTCCTCTTGACTTCAGGACCATATTCCATCCACTGCACCAACTAGCTGTCCCAATCTTGCTATTTTTTAAACAACCTCTCTTACATATGATTCTATCCCTCTTGTCTTTTCAGATCCTACCTTAGTTCATGCCATCATCACCTAGTCTAGATTACTGCAACTGCCTCCTTTTATTTCTTTCTACTTTTCAGTTTATTTTTAAATTAAAAAACATTTTTTTCTCATTTATTTTCCCTTCCAAACCGTTCTTGATTAATTGACAGTATCCCAATCTACCCTCAGCCTCTTTTGCTGAAAATCACAGAAAAGGGCCCTAATATGATACTTCTTTGTTGTTGTTATTGTTTGGTCATATCAGTTATGTCTGACTCTTTGGGGTCTCATTGGTGATTTTTGTAGCAAAGATACTTCCTTTGCCTTTTCCAGTTCATTTTATAGATGAGGAAACTGAGGCAAACAGGTTTAAGTGACTTGCTCAGGGTCACACAGGCAGTAAGTGTCTGAGGCCAGATTTGAACTCAGATCTTCTTTGTTCCAAGTCCAGTGTTCTATCCACTGAGCCATCTAAAGGCCGTTCTTTCATTTGCACCAAAATATTTGTTTTTAGTCTTGGAAGCATGAAGATCCTTTTGTGTAGCCTACTTCAGTTGGTTTTCTAAATTGGTGATTCCCTTGTTAAGTAGTAGAGTTGGTGACTAAAAGTATCTGAGGTTCGTTGTAATAAAAAATAATTCCCATTGTGACACCATAAGCACATTAGAACAAGGGAGAGTTTACCTGCCAGATTGTTGGGAGAAGGGAGAAATTTGTGAACAGACAAGAAATAGAAAAATTATGAAATGCAAAATGGATAATTTTGATTACATTAAATCAAAAGGTTTTGCACAAACAAAATTAATATAGCTAAGATTAGAAGGGAAGCAGAAAGCTGGGAAGCAATTTTTATAGACATGTGTTCCTAATAAAGTCTTCATTTCTAAAATGTATAGAGAATTAACTTAAATTTATAAGAATACAAGTCATTCCCCAATTGACAAATAGTCAAAGAATATGAACAGACAATTTTCAGGTGAAGAAATGAAAGCTATCTATAGCCATATGAAAAAATGCTCTAAATCAGTATTGATTAGAGAAATGCAAATTAAAACATCTCTGAGGTACCATCTCATGCCTATCATATTGACTGAGATTATAAGAAAAGATAATGATTAATTTTATGTTGGAAGGGATGTGGGAAAATTGGGACACTAATGCATTGTTGGTAGAATTGTGAACTGACCCAACCATTCTGGAGATCATTATCCCTGTGATCCAGCAGTGACTCTCCTGGGTCTGTATCCCAGAGAAATCATAAATGAGAGAAAAGGATCCACATGTAAAAAATGTTTGCATCAGCTCTTTTTGTGGTGGCAAAAAATTGGAAAATGAGTGGATGCCCATTAATTGGGGAATGGCTAAATAAGTTATCATAAATTAATGTAATAGACTATTATTCTTTTGTAAGAAATGAATAGGCTGATTTCAGAAAATCCTGGAAAGATTTACTAAACTGATGCTGAGTGAAGCAAGAAAAACCAGGAAACATTGTATATAGCCAACAGTAAGATTGTATCATGATCAACTATGATAGACTTGGCAGTTCTCGGCAATTCAGTGATCTAAGGCAATTCCAATAGACTTTGGATGGAAAATGTGATCTTCACCCATAAAGAGAACTATGGGAACTAAATGCAGATAAAAGCATACTATTTTTACCTTTTGTTGTCCTTTTGTAATTTTTTTCTCATGGTTTTTCCCTTTTGTTCTGATTTGTCTCTCCCAACATGACTTATATGGAAATAGGTTAAAAAAAAAAAAAAGCATATTTGTATCCTAAAAAGAAAAAGTAATTCCCATTTAATTTGCAGACTCACATTCACCCTGATCACCCTGACGTCCATTGTAGGTATCATTCTTCAGATTTTCATCATTGTAAAAAATACAGGAGTGATAATCTGTGCCCATGGTATATATTTATTTACAGGCCTGTGACATTACAGGGGGCATATACTTGAAGGTACCCCAGATGCTATCGCTTCTTCAGTATTTATTGGTAAGGAAATATTTATAAGAAATCTTTTAAATGAGCTGTGCACATTTGTACCTCTTTAAAAACATCTTTCTGAGACTCTATAGATATTAGACAATGCTCAGGAACTGAATGTTGTAAGAACACAGTCAATTAACTACTATAATGATTGCTGTACTGGAATGCCCCCAAAAATCTTCCGTATATGGGATCTTTAGTTTTGTTGGTTTGGGGACTCTCAGTGTCTGGGTCATGGCCTGTCTACATCTTAGCAGATGGTCTCTGTGATTTGTGGCCAGAAAAATTCATCTGCTCTTGATCAGCTTTCTAGTCTTGTGGAACCTTACCTTCAAGAACCAGGTATTACCTCTATGGTATAGCAAAGCATCAGACCAGGTGCTTCATACTAATAAAACAGAATACAAATACTGATCTTGGTGTTACTGTTAATTTTCCTTTTCCCAAGCAAACAACAAGAGAAGAAAAAGATTGTATACAATTTAGTATTAAATTAAATGAAGGACCAAATTCATAACTTAGTTAAAGGAAATGAAAAATTGTGTCTTTAAGTAATTTATTTTTGTGGTAAATATTTGGTATTTATATTTCACATCCCCTAGTAAATTCCTCTCTGGTATTAATAACACTTCTTTTATTTTTATTTTAAACAGTGGGTATTTCTTCCTGATCAAGACCAAAGGTCTCAGTTAAACCTCCCACCTCCCATTCACGTTGACTATAGAGCTGCTTGCTTTTGTCATAGAAATCTCATTGAAATTGGTTATGTCTGCTCTGTATGTTTGTCAAGTAAGTTTATATATAGCTGATTTTTTCACAGTTGGGTACTGGGGAGATTTTAATTATCCTTAACTGAAATCATCTTGTTCATTTCATTTGCAGTATTCTGCAATTTCAGCCCTATTTGCACCACATGCGAGTAAGTATCTGTGATATGTGTGAATGGCACACATTTTCGATATATAACGTACTAAAAAATCTTCTTTATTGTGTGTCATTTTAGGACAGCTTTTAAGATTTCACTACCTCCTGTTCTGAAAGCCAAGAAGAAGAAATTAAAAGCATCTTCCTTGTGACCAGAAAAACCACCAGAAACTTGACCCTCTTTTCTCCAACTTCTTTTTACTGCAGTCGAGATTTTAACTAAGAAATCTGTGCTGAATGTGTTGTTAAAATAATTGATAACTGAATATACTTAGCTATTTTTTATATGCTAATTCCTTGAAGGCATTTTTTTTAAAAGAACAAATTCCTCCTGTGTCATCAGGTAGAAGAGAGCCAGGTCAGGAGGCTGCTGTTCCTGGGTAACACGAGGGGGAGAATGTTTAGCTCACTTCTGAATTTTTAAAACACTGTTACTTTCAATTTAGTTCAATAAGTATTAAGCTGTTTACAGTGGACATGGGTGCTATGTATAATCATTTCTAGGGTAATCATTTATTAAAGTAATCGAGTTGATTACTGATCTTATAACATTAATGTTTTGTCTAAGTTTAGTCCTCATTCAGGGTATATAAAATTTTCACATAATTATGACAATTTAAACACATTTTTACTCACATCCATTTCTTGTGGCTTTAATCAAGATAAAACTTCCTTAAGTAGCCGGCTTTTGCAGTACAGATGTAAACAAAATTCTCCATCCATTAATTTGCTACTCATTCTTCCTTTCAGGCATTAGCAAGTGTTCAATCCTTAATCTTTAAGAGGTCTTTATTAACCATAGCTATTTTTACCCAAATAATAATCACTGAGTGATTACAGAGCCTTTATTTTTTTAATAAATTAGGAAATATATTGGCAAATATACAAATGCTCTCTTCATATGCACTTCCCTGGGATGGCATTGGCAGAAGCTATTGAAGGGGGGCAGTTTCCAGGAAACGCTTCCATGAGAAAGCTTTTCCAGTCACAAGAGTTTTCCCTCGACATGACTCTTTCCTCATTTTAATAATTTACTAGAAAATCTCTGGAAATTGTCATTTTTCTATCACAATATTTCTTAAATTCAAAAGAAAATGATTTTTAAATTTAGTTTTAGAGAAATCACTTTCTGTAAACATTTTGAAAGTTCTTTTGTCTTCCAAATTACAGAAGTATTAGAGAAAAGGAAAATTATGGAACCAAATAAAAAAGTTTTCTTAGCATAAGACTATTCATGTTTCCTAGAAAAACATGACCATTAATTAAGTTCTGTTTGCTGAGGGAATTCAGACTGACTTTGCTGGTTTTGTTAAAGACTACAGTGAAAATATTTGTCATAATTTTTGTAAGCATTTATTCTCTTAAAAGCCTTTGATCTTTCCAGTGTGTTAGAATATTGTTATTTTAAAATCGTTGCTAAATCTTGTGGGAAGAAGCACTGACCAGGACTCAGATGCGAGTCCTAGAGCTGAAGTCCCAGGGCCTGTATTCAAATGCTGACTCTCTCTTCCATAGTGATGGAGCTAGCTGTCACCTTTTAGGTTCCTTCCAGCTCTAAATCTGATCCTGTAACTTGAATTTAAATTGCTTTTTGACATATATTAATCTTGTGATGATGGACAAGGCACTTCATTTCCCTGAGCCTTAGTGTTCTCATCTGTAAAATGGGAATTATAAACCTATCTACTTCACAGGGCTGTTGTGGAGACAATGTTCTGTAAAAACTGTAAAGTGCTATGTAAATATGAGCTGCGGTTACTTACATACTGTGCATTTGGGTGTAGTGGGGATCATTGTTTTAAGTCTAGCAAGAGATCAGAAACATTTCAGAACACTTGATCCAGAATTTTCTTTTCTCTTGTCCCATTTAAAAACTTGCTAATTTGTTCTGTTCCATTTTATTTTCATTGTATTTATAGTTAATTTTAATATGAAATTTTTTCAATAAAATAATTTGTATTTTTTCAGTTTGTTCAGATTACTTTGTCTTGTATTTTCTTGTATTTATTTCTGCTTATCTTAGAAAATTTGAGACAAAACTATCAAGTTTAATGTGATATGCTTCCGCATCATTAAAGATTTCATTTGAACACATCTAATCTCCAAATGCAAAGATTATATATAAAAATCCTCTCTTCCATATTCAGTCAATTTGAAACAAATTATTGTATAAGTAAGCATGCTTTTAATGTGATCAAAACCTATTTAAATGGTAGAAAAAATATATTGATAAGGTTATGCTTGATTATAGTTATGTTGAATTTTATGTTTTTAAATTGTTGCTGTTACTACTTTAAAAAACTAATAGTAATCAATATTATTCAGATATATTGTTATGATTCTTTGCTCTGCATCACTTAGTAATATGTATTTACTCTAGTTCTTTGACTTCTTCATATTTGTAATTTCTTGTTAAAACACCAATAATATTCCATTATATTTTCCTACCACAATTTCTTTACTCATGTAATAGTCTCAAACACATATATTTTTTTTTCTAAGTTTTTGCTTTTATACACTGTGATCTTGCTATGAATATCTTTGTATAGATAGATCTTTCCTTTTGTGTAGATAGATGTTTTCTGTAAGAGTTTAGTCTTACTAGCTTTGTTATTTGTCCTGTATATTATTCATTGCTTTCCAAGAAGATTGCACTCATTCATAGTTCCCCCACCAATGTGAAAATATGCCTACTTATCCATAGACCTGCCAGCTTTCATTTGTTGTTAAACCACATTTTTCAATTTACTGGGATGCTTTAATAACATTTTCTTAATATTAGAGATTTTGAACAACTTTCATGTGATTACTATTAGTTTGTTTTCTTTCGATGGTTGACCACACATATCAATGTATCTTTAAATTGTGTTCTTTCATTTTCAGAATTGCTTATTAACTATCATTTGCTAGACTTACTAATTTCTTTAACCTTTTGGTTAAGTATTTTAACCCTTGAATATGAAGTATTCATATTCAAGTAAAGAATATTCAAGGAGTAAAGAAGGAACCATGACCTTTTAAAACTCTTTTATGAAACTTGAGTCCTGTCATAGTTTATGAATAGCTGATTGTAGAGGCCTTGGTTGTGCCTTTCTTTATATTCCTTGCGCCCGGCACATAGAATAAAAGCTTATTTACCAAATTCCTTTGATAAATATTTGTTGAATTTCTATTATGTTGAAAATACTAGAGAATATCAATCCCGTCAAATTAAGCATTTTGACTTTCAAAATCTCAATAGGTTTGATTCCCTGTGGATCTTTCAGGCTCAATGGAGTGCTAGTGGTCACCTTGGTATCACAGCTTTTTTTGTTGTTTTTTCCAGAACTAAGAGTCCTAGTATTGGAGAGAGAGTCCTGGTTTATCTCACCTCTAGGAAGACATGAACCTGACTGTTGATTTGTGGATCTAACTTTATTTTTCTCTGGAGAGCAAATTGCTTTTTTTCTTCATTCAGTTGTAGTCTAGTTAGCCTTTGATGAAATGGTTTCTTCAGTGTCTAGAAAGAAAAAGAAAAAAAAAAAAACCTCAAAATCTTTCTTACCAAAAAAAGTTGAAAACTATCTTTACCTGTAATGAGGGGAAAAAAAAATATTGTTAAGTAGGGAAAAAAATAATCCGGACATAGATTATGTCTGCCTATAAGGGTATCTTCACTTGGATGTCACTTTAGCAGCTTAAACAAAACAAAATGAGCTTCTCTTTTCCTCTTAATATATTCCTCCTTTTGATTTCATGTTTCTGTTAGTGGTGTTACAACTCCTGGCCTCCCAGGTTCAAAACCCTTTATCTTGCCTATATCTTTGACATTTCCTTTTTTCCTCATCTCAATTATCACTTGGTCATCAAGTCCTGTTAATTCCACTCCATTCATCCTCTATCTACTCTTACTGCTGCTACTCTTTTGTTTGATTCATTAGTTGTGTTTGATTCTTGGGCGATTCCGTTTGGGAATTTTCTTGGCAAAGATACTGGAGGAGTTTGCCATTTCCTTCTATGTAACCTGAGGTTGTTACTTTACCTCTCAATGTCCCAGGTGACTTAAATTTTATAGGGATCCTTTAGCAGTTTGGTGAAGCCTATGGGCTGTTCATAATGATGTTTTTATATAAAATAAAATACATAGTATGATAAAGGAAATCAATTATGTTGAAGTAATTACAAAATCTTTAAAAATTAACACACCAGGTTAAGAACTATTGCTGTTCTTTTTGTAGTAGCAAGGAACTGGAAACAGAGTGGATGCCCATCAGCAGGCTAATTTCAGAAAGGTTTGGAAAGACTTACATGAACTGATGCTAAGTCAAATAAGTAGAATCAAGAGTACATTGTACACAGCAACAAGATTGTGCAGTGATCAATTCTAATGAATGTGGTTCTTTTCAACAATGAAGTGATTCAGGCCAGTTCCAATGGTCTTGTGAAGAAGAGAGCCATCTACACTCAGAAGGAGGACTCATGGGGATTGACTGGATTACAACAAAGTGTTTTCATTTTTTTAAAACTGTTTTTTGCTTGCTTTTTGTTTTCTTTCTCATTTTCCCCCTTTTTGATCTGATTTTTCTTGTACAGCATGATAAATATGGAAATATGTATAGAAGAATTGCACATGTTTAACTATATTGGATTACTTGCTGTACTGGGGAGGAAGGGAGAAAAAATTTGGAACAAGATTTTGGAAGGTTGAAAGTTAAAAAAAACTGCATATATTTTGAAAATAAAGTTAAAAAAATACTGCTGTAAGAGAAAAGAAATAGTGGTCCCTCTATTTCTAGAGGCCTTTCCTCATAACTATTAAATCACGGGTCCTATCCTGCTATCTCCCAATGTTTCATTTTAATTGTTCATTTTTGTTTAAAACATGGCTATTGCATATTCTTAGAGTCTTAGATCCAACAGTAAGTTCCAAGTTAGAATATTTTTTTTTCCTTTTTATTTTCTTTGGCAAGGCAATCTGAAGTGATTTGCCGAGATCACACAGCTAGTAAATGTCAGAGGCTGGATTTAAACTCATTTCTTCTGACGCCATGGCCAGTGCTCTATCCATTGCTACACCCAACTGTCCTCCAATTAGAACATAAAGAAAATAAGGATTTCTGACATCCATATAGGAGGCCCTTCCTTCATTTTAATGTGTTTCTGTGTACTTATGTACATTGCCCTACCCACATGATGAAAATGCTGAATGAATATAAATGTTTTGGTCGGTGGTCAGCGATTAGCAACTTATTAAACTTAAGTGGAAGAAAATGAAAATGCTCATCATTTTTTCTTTTGTTTAAGATAATAACAGATGATATTTTTGTCTCGCTACTTGAGGGCAGGGACTTTAATTTCTGTCATATCCCCACACATCCAGTATACATTTACAAATGCTGGGCTCTCATTTGAGCCTCCTAATAAAGCTGTGAGATAGGAATTTTTATTTCCATTTGACAGTTGGGGAAATGGTTTGCGTACAAGTATACAACTCACAAGATTTGGACCTAGACTTATTCTGACTCTAAATTCAGTACTCTGGTCATAAAGCTTACTGTCTGTTACAAAGACACATTTCAATTGTTAAGGGATTCCCTGATAGAAATGTGGTCAAAGGATATGGAAACATCTTTCAAATGAAGCTGTTCTCAAAAGAATTAGACTGCTAAAAAAACAAATAAAAGAATGCCCCAAATCACCAATAAGAAAATCAAAACAGCCTTGAAGTTTCATCTTACACTCAAAGATAACAAAAGATGGAAATAAACACCATTGGTATTATGGAAGACAGGCACACTGATATTGTTGAATTGTGAATTGGTACATATATTGTGCTAAACTACTTAGATTATGCAGATTATGCAAATAAAGTGAAGAAAATATCCATGTTATTTGACCTAGAAATTCCACTGTTAGTCACAAACCCAAGAAGAAAGGGTCCATATATAACAAAAATATGTCTAGCATCTCTTTTTGTGGTAGCATTGACTGGAAACAAAGTAGGGGGCTTGGTTGGGGCTTGACTAAACTACATGAATATAACATGGTAATTCTAAGCTGCAAGAAATAAGATGAATACAGAGAAGCATTAGATATGGAAGGAAGTACTGTGATGAAATAACCTGAAATGCTGTAAACAAGCAGAAAACTGCAGCATGTATGCGGAAAAGATAATAGCCAGAAAACAATCCAAAGTGAGTATTGCAAAATTACAAAGAATTTTGTAATTGTTGGCTCCAAAGAGGAAAGGAAAGATGATGATCCTTTGCTCCACCCCAGCAGAGGAAGAGATCCATGGGTTTGGAACAGTGCATATAAAGCAAATTTTTTCTTTCATTGAATCAGTTTTGCTAAATTTTCTTGTTTTAAAAATTCTCTAAGTGATGTCTCTCTGGTAAAAACCACAGGGAAGAACCAACAGGGGAATACCTGGATATGTGTATGAGCAAAGACGAGTTCATTAAAAATCTATTTTAAAAAGTGTATTAGATTGTAAATTTCAGGGCAAAGATTTTTTGCCTCTTTGGATCCTCGTCCTTAGCACAGTCCCTGGCATATAGTAGGTACTTAATAGCTGTTTATTGATTGATTGATTGCCAAATGAATTTTGAGGGACAGCATTGAGATGGGTAGGGAAAGTCAATCTTGGAGGTAGAAAGACTTTATTGGGGCCATGATTCCATGATTGAAGTCACTTCAATGCCATAGACGTTGGGGTCTAAGATGCCAAGTGACACATAGAGATTATGTCCAGTCATTAACATCTCAGTCCTCTAGGCAACTCTCTAAGACTATATAGGAGAGGAAATTTCCTCATTGGGAGTTCCAGTATCAATGACATCACAGGTCCAGTCCTTCCTCTAAAGTTGTTTTTTTTTTTTTTTTTTTAGATTTAAAATTTTTGCCTCCTCTGAAGAATTTCAGAGACTTGCACTATAAACTACATTGGTGCTCATGTATCATTTTGTCTCAATGACCCCAGTCTCAGTCTCAAGATGCAATAAAGATTCCATTTTACCCAGAGAGCAATTTTTTGTTCCATGACAAAAATGTTGGACTTTGGCTTGTGGAGCTTCCGTTAGGTCAGAAAGACAAAGGAAGTAAAAAGGGTCATTTCTATATTTCAAAAAAGAGGTTGACAGCTATGAATGACTTTGCTATTCTCAGCAGTACAATCATCCATGACTACTCTGAAGAACTTATGACGAAAAATCCTATCCATACCCACAGAAGGAAATGATTGGATCTGAATACAGAAGCATTCCCTTTCTCCCTCCTCTCTCTCTCTCTCTCTCTCTCTCTCTCTCTCTCTCTCTCTCTCTCTCTCTCTTCTTAGTTTCTCTGGTTCTTCTACTTTTCTCTAGTTATAAGGTGGGAGATTTATTTATTTGCTCACAACTTGACTTTCGTGGAAATGTTTTGCATAACTTCACATGTGATTTCTTAATTGTGAGTGGGGATAAGGGAAAGAACCTAGTACTCAAAAATTTTAGAAACAAATGTACATTTTTTTTGTTTTGAATGTAACTGGGTAAAAATATTAAATAAATAAAAGAAGAAAAAAAAGTTGGCATCTCTGGTTTGGCATCCACTATTGATTCCAGGCCTCTTCTGGGATTCCAGTCTTCCTTGATGTTACCAAAGCTCTCCTACGTCACAAGGCCCTTGACTTGGGCCAGTTGAGCAAATGAAGATCATTTAGAGAGCATCATTCCCGCTTGGTTGATTTCACTTGGAGAATGCTCCCCGCTGGAGCTAAACATTGGCTTAATCATAAAAGATCAAGCCAGTCACTCATCCTCCTGGAGCACTCACAGGGCAAATTTCTCTGACCAACCAATGTATTTAGAGGGAAATAAGTGCTTTGGGAGAATGTCACTGATTTGTAGGAATGTCTCCTTTTATTGGGTTTTTATTGTAACTCCGTTCTCTTGGTTGGATCATCTCACTACTTCACCAACAATGAATTAGTGCCTAGTTTTCCCATATCCCATCCAGCATCTATCATTATCTTTTCTGTTTTTGCCCAGGAACGATGGGCTCTTTGTTAGAGATAAAAAAGAGTGATGGGGATGGGCAGAGGATGCACAGCTACCCATAACTTGTCTTAAAGACTATTTCCTGATGCTCCCTCAAATCATATGAGACAACTCTCCAGTTACCCACCGAAGAGACTACTGGGCAGGGAGGAGTTGCGTCATGATGCAGTGACCAAGACGTGTTACAACTGTGCTTACTATTGACAGAAATGAGCAATTCCCAACCTATGCCTCATAAAATCACGGGGATTTGTTGATAAATTGCTATATCTCAGACAAGAAGAGCTTTTCCATGTTGAGGGGGAGGAGAATCTGTATCTGAAGCACTTAGGACATTGAGCACATAGTAGGTGCTTAACAAGTGTATATTAGGAAGCTAGATGTTGAATTGGATGGAGCACCAGCCTGGAGTCAAGAGTTCAAATTTGGCCTCAGACGCTTAATCATTAGCAAGTTACTTAACTCCAAATGCTTTATTTTTAAAAAATTCTTTAAAAATACAAATGCATGTTGTGTTCATACTTGGCCAAATCCAAGGCATGTTCAGACTGTACGCTGTAGTGAGCACAGTAGGAGCTCACAGTAGGTAAGGAGAGCGTGTGTAAGTATGAATTCATCTTAGCGCTGGAAAGACTTGAGTTCGAGACCTACACACGGGCCATATGGCGTTAGCTAAGTTATTAAACTATTATCTCAGACTCTATGTTGTGGAGAGGTCGAGAGTACCTGGGGCTCCCCAACATCAATGAAATTACAGGCTCATTACCCTTTATTATAATAAAAAAGTCATTAGCACAGATGACTATGGGTACAGGCCCTATCAGGTACTGGAGGTAGGGACGCACAAAGCAGAAGCGCGCCCTCTAGCTGGGGGACACAAAGTACACGGGCGAACACGAAATAGATGCTGGCGGGAGGGGCTTCATGGACAAAGCGTGGCAAGATCCGAGTCTGGAAAAGGCCGGAGGAGTCGGAGGTTTTGTAAACACGGCTTTTCAGATGCTCTGCGCTTCTGACAGACGTTATCTCATTTTTAATCTATCGGAAACCCGGGGGAAGCCCAGGGAGCAGCCCGTCTGGACACACAACCACTCGAGGGCGAGCCGGGAGGAGGTGGGCGGAGCCACCAAGTGACGCTGTAGGGCGTGGGACGAAGGCGGGGTTTTCTGTCCCTTTCGACCAATCGTGGGGCGCGCCGCCGCTTCGCCTGCAGCCGATTGGCGGTTGCCATAGTCGTGGGCATTCCGTTGACAAGATGGCGGCTGTCCGGGCTTCGCCGACGCGTCTTCCTTTCTGCCCCTAGCTCGTGCCGCCTGCCGAGGATCGCAGAGCCGGGGCCGGGCCGCGGGGCGGCAGCACGGGGAGGCGAGCCCGCCGCCATGGGCCCGGCCCGGCCCCGCCCGCCAGCAGCCCCGCAGCTCCTGCTGCTGCTCCTGCTCTGCTTCCCAAGGGCCCTGTGGGGAGACGTTGGTGGGTAGGGGCGGGGCTTCGCAATGGGCGGGGCTTCAGCGAGGGGCGTGGCCTAATCTGGGGCAGGGGCTGGGTCCGTGCTGTTGCTTCACTCTGAGCCTCCGTAATTGCTAGCGCAGTATCTGGAACCACCAGTTATGGTTATCCTATAGGTGTGGGAGCAGAGGGCCTGGATTCAAATCCTGCCTCAACTTTTACCAGCCGTGCGGCCCTGGGCGTCTCACTAACTTTTATGCCTCAGTTTCCTCATTTGTATAATGAGGATAAATCCGCCCCCACCTCTCGGGGCTGTCGCCAGATAATGTTTGTAAAGCGCTTTGTTAACCTTAAAGCACCCCACGAGGGCTAGCTATTGTTATTATTATTATTGGGGGCAGCTAAGCGCCACAGGGAATAGAGGCCTCCAGCCAGGAAGACCTGAGTTCAAATTCAGCTCAGATACTTCCTAGCTGGGTGACCCCGGGCGTACCACCTCACCCTGTTTAAATCAGCTTCCTCATCTGTTAAAAGAAAGAAGGAAATGGCAAAGCGCTCCTGTACCCGCTAAGAAAAACCCAGAAGAGGGTCCCCAAGAATTGTGCCCGACTGAAAATGACAGGACAGCAGCGATGATTAAACGACACTTGTAATGCTCCTTGCTTAAAGTTCTTAAGTAAATGTTAACTATTATTAAAAGGAGGTGATACTTGTAAAGTGCTTTACAAAAGCACTTGTATTGCTAATTAATTACTAATTACTAATAATTACTTACTTGTGATAATAATTAATTACTAATTGCTAATAATAAAGTAATAATTACTTATTTGTAATAATAATTACTAAATTATTGATCATAATTATGGTGAAGAGAGATGAGATAATATTTGTAAAGTGCTTTACAAAAGCATTTGTATTACTAATTAATTACTAATTACTAATAATAATTACTTACTTGTAATAATAATTAATTACTAATTACTGATAACAAAGTAATAATTACTTACTTGTAATAATAATTACTAAATTATTGATCATAATTATGGTGAAGAGAGATGAGATAATATTTGTAAAGTGCTTTACAAAAGCATTTGTATTACTAATTAATTACTAATTACTAATAATAATTACTTACTTGTAATAATAATTAATTACTAATTACTGATAACAAAGTAATAATTACTTACTTGTAATAATAATTACTAAATTATTGATCATAATTATGGTGAAGAGAGATGAGATAATATTTGTAAAGTGCTTTACAAAAGCATTTGTATTACTAATTAATTACTAATTACTAATAATAATTACTTACTTGTAATAATAATTAATTACTAATTACTGATAACAAAGTAATAATTACTTACTTGTAATAATAATTACTAAATTATTGATCATAATTATGGTGAAGAGAGATGAGATAATATTTGTAAAGTGCTTTACAAAAGCATTTGTATTACTAATTAATTACTAATTACTAATAATAATTACTTACTTGTAATAATAATTAATTACTAATTACTGATAACAAAGTAATAATTACTTACTTGTAATAATAATTACTAAATTATTGATCATAATTATGGTGAAGAGAGATGAGATAATATTTGTAAAGTGCTTTACAAAAGCATTTGTATTACTAATTAATTACTAATTACTAATAATAATTACTTACTTGTAATAATAATTAATTACTAATTACTGATAACAAAGTAATAATTACTTACTTGTAATAATAATTACTAAATTATTGATCATCATTATGGTGAAGAGAGATGAGATAATATTTGTAAAGTGCTTTAAAAGCATTTGTATTACTAATTAATTACTAATTACTAATAATAATTACTTACTTGTAATAATTAATTACTAATTACTAATAACAAAGATAATTACTTGTAATAATAATTACTAATTACTAATAATAATTACTAAATTATTGATCATCATTATGGTGAAGAAGATGAATAATATTTGTAAAGTGCTTTACAAAAGCATTTGTATTACTAATTAATTACTAATTACTAATAATAATTACTTACTTGTAATAATTAATTACTAATTACTAATAACAAAGTAATAATTACTTGTAATAATAATTACTAATTACTAATAATAATTACTAAATTATTGATCATCATTATGGTGAAGAGAGATGAGATAATATTTGTAAAGTGCTTTACAAAAGCATTTGTATTACTAATTAATTACTAATTACTAATAATAATTACTTACTTGTAATAATTAATTACTAATTACTAATAACAAAGTAATAATTACTTGTAATAATAATTACTAATTACTAATAATTACTAAATTATTGATCATAATTATGGTGAAGAGAGATGAGATAATATTTGTAAAGTGCTTTACAAAAGCATTTGTATTGCTAATTAATTACTAATTACTAATAATAATTACTTACTTGTAATAATAATTAATTACTAATTACTAATAACAAAGTAATAATTACTTACTTGTAATAATAATTACTAAATTATTGATCATAATTATGGTGAAGAGAGATGAGATAATATTTGTAAAGTGCTTTACAAAAGCATTTGTATTACTAATTAATTACTAATTACTAATAATAATTACTTACTTGTAATAATTAATTACTAATTACTAATAACAAAGTAATAATTACTTGTAATAATAATTACTAATTACTAATAATAATTACTAAATTATTGATCATCATTATGGTGAAGAGAGATGAGATAATATTTGTAAAGTGCTTTACAAAAGCATTTCATAAATGCTAGCTATTATTATTAAGAAGAGATAGTATTTGTAGAGCATTTTGCAAACAGAACTGCTAGCTATGTGCCGCTAAATCTTATTGATAGTGATTATGGTGAAGAGAGGTGAGAGAATATTTGTCAAGTGCTTTGCAAACCTTAAAGCACGGCATACATGCTAGCTACTCAGGAGAGGTGGGGCTGGCTCTCTCAGATTATTATTAATTATTGGGAGGATCCAGTGAGATGAGGTCCATGAGGCACTTTGTGGACCTTAGTGCCCTGTGCGGTTACTGTCTCTTCTGAGGCTGTGAGTGCTGAGGGGTCCCAGGCTTTTATAGCACAGTCTTGTCTGGTTTTGGTATAAAGGTGCCTTGGTTCAGATCCCGGGTCTGACACCTGGCTCACCCAGGATGGCGGTTCTCTACCAGGCAACAGGCAGCCTTGTGTCTGGAGAGTGAGCGAGACTTGGCATCCAGAGTGCAGTGGAAAGCAACTGGAAGGAACAGGAGCTTTCACCTTTTCTCTGCCCTTGACGCCTTTGGCAAAATCACATTTTTAAATTAATGGAATAAAATATGGAAAATTGCAAAAGAAACTCATTATATTGAAAGTTACTAGCATCTAGAAAAAGTAGCTTCATTCTGTTTCATTTGGACAGGCTGGGAATCCCTGCTCTGGAGTATCAAGGATTCAGATTCACGTTCCCGCTGAATCTGGGCAAATCTTTTAACTTCCCTGGGCCTCAATTTGCTTAACTCTCAATGGAGGAGGTTGAAGGAGGTGATTCCTAAGGTTCCTTCCAGCTCCAAATCTTGGATTCTCTGAAGATCTGTGTTTAATCCTGCTCAGATCCTTACTGCCTGTGGGAGCCTGAGAAGATCCTTATAGCTCCCAGAATCTAGACCTGGGAAGGGGAGTTTCTGGTACCACTTAGATCCCAGGGCTGGGCTCTTCCCCACCCATGGTGGTTTTTAGCATTGATGGAGAGCCCCAAGTCTCCTGCCAAAGAAAAAGAGCAGCCATGAGAGACATAGTGACTGTCCTTCCAGGGCCTTTCTTCTATGACTTCCCTCTGAGATTCCTTTCCATCTATTCACTACAGATCTTCCCCACCCAGATTAATTTCTTTTTTATTTTTAGGTTTAAACATTATTTATTTATTTTTGACTAGGTTAAAGAGACGATTCTAGGCCTTGGTTGCCTAGCCATAATCACTGAATGACGGTTAAACTCTCAAACTGGGACTTGTTAAAAGGCCTTAGTTTATAAAGGCCCCTGTCTCCCCTTGCATCCAGCCCCATCTCCAGTTGTCCTGATCCGTATCTGGCCACTGGACCTAGACAGCTCTGGCACGTGACCTTGCACAGCCCTCTCTTAAATCCACTCCATCATGGCATTCCCTCCCTGAGGTCAGTGGCCTCTCTGAGACCGAAGGACAAACCACGACCACGGAGCTCACGTGTCAGCGTTGCTTGCCTGGTGTTTCCCCCATTGGGCTGTGAGCTCCATGAGGGTGGGATTGCTTTTACCTTTCTTTAGATCCCTTCCTTCCCTTAGTCCAGTGCCAGGCACACAATAGGCACTTTGTGTTTGTTGTTAGTGACCCCCACTCTGCAGCCCTCTGAGCACTCGCTTCTGATGCTCCTCAGAGCTCCCATTCTCCCTCTGACTCCTCGTGGTCCTTCATGGGTGGTATTAACATCTGCCTTTCTCTTTGCCAGTTTTTCTCCCGCCTTTCATTCGAATGTTTGACACTTCGGTTACTGCAGCCTTGGTTGGAGACACAGAGAATGTCAGTGTGATGCTCACCCTGGGGGACGATGCTCTGGGTAAGGAGTCTTAAGTGGGTGGGTTTGAGAAAACGCCTGGGAATGGGACCCTCCTCTGCCAAGGGACGGGGCCTTCCTTTGCCCAGGCCATGGGTGTGCTGATCTGCTGGCCTTCAGCTCTCTGGCCTGGGCATGGGAGAAGGGGAAGGGGCGCTGCCACTTGCTTCTGAGATAGCTGCCAGGCCAGGGGATGCTCTTTAGAAACCCTTCTCTGCTCTTACCTCCTTGTGTTTAGGAATTCTGCCCATGCCTGACTGTGGATTGCAGAGTAATGGAACAGGCAATTGGAGTCTGACTGTGACCCCTCACGCGGTACGTTCATTTTCTATTTCAATCCCATCTGACTCTTCGTGAGCCCTTTTGGGGTTTCCTCGGCAGAGATGTCAGAGCCTGGTCCTTCTCCGGCTCATCTGACAGAGGAGGAAACTGAGGGTGCAGTGACCTGCTGAGGCTCACCCAGCAGGAAGTATCTGGGGCCAGGTTTGCACTCAGGCCTTGGCTCTTGCCCTGGTGCGCTAGCCACTGCACCACCCCTTGCCCTCCATTTTCCATTAGCTCTCTGTGCCATTTACAGCCCTTTGTGCCTTGCTCTGGCCTGGCCCTGTGCACCCACCCGTGTTCCAGCCAGCCTGGCCCCTTGCGTCCTCTGCCTGTGGCCTGAGCACTCCTACCTCACCTTGCTCTCCCAGGAGCCTTAGCTTCCTTTAGAGCTGGGCCCCAGGACCGTGTCCCTCTCCTCCCCAAATGACTCTGCACTGACTGTGCTTGACATTTGCTTTCTAGTCTCTCTAGTCCCCCCAATAGATTGTAGCCTCTCTAAGGGTAAGAAATGTTTGTTGGTAAATACTTGTGGAGTGAAAGGACCCACAGGTGTGGTGAGAAGGGCAGTTAAAAGTCAGGCTTCTCTAGAGCTCACTGATTTACAGAGCACTTTCTTTGGATGAGTCTGGGAGGCAAACATGTAACTGAGGCCCCTAAAATGAAGTCACAGCCAGAAAGTATCCAGGGTACGATTTGAACCTGGGACTTTGTAGGACACCAAGCCATTGAGACAAACTTGCTGATTCATTCTTCATAGAGATCTCAGGGTCAGTCTTCTAGGATCTGGTGGGGGTGGGAAGCAGGGATGTAAGAGGGGGAATGGAGAACTTGGAATCACAAGACTGGAGTTTGAATCACTCCCTCTGTGACCCTGAACAACTCCCTTTCCCCCTCTCTGGGATTTGGCGTCCTTCTCTATAAAGGGAGGAGGCTGACCTCCCCTTGGTGGCCTGGGGCGAGCCCCTGCAGTCCTTGCAGTCCTAGCCCAGCGGGGCTTGCTGTGAAGATCTGGGCATTATGAAAAGGGGGCTGAATGTGGGGCCAGACATGCTTATGCCATCGGGGCAAAGTGGGGAGAGAGTAGACTTAGCATGGGCACAGGGCCCACCTCCAGGACTTCTGATCTTGGTGCTTTGGAGTCTTTCCTCTCTCTGAAAATGAGATAGTCCTGGTGCTCCCCACCCTGGCCAGAATGACCTGTGTGACTTTGGGCAAGTCAAGTCACTGCTTGGAGTCTCAGCTTTTTCATCTGTAAAATGGGTGTTAATTCAGATGACTGATCCCTAGAGGCCCTTCCAGGATGAAGGCCTGTGCTGGCAGTGAGAGAATTTTAAAGATGAAAAAGAGAGTTTGAGATCCTCAGCTCCTCCCACCTCATTTCTGGATTGTGCCGGAGACCAGAGAAGGTATTGACCTGACAGCAAGAAATATGTGGTCCCAGGGTCATGGGGAGCATCAGATCTGAGACCAGTGAGTTCCACCCTGCGTTTTTGCAGAGGAAGTCACCGAGGCCTGCCCCTCTTGGGTCTTGGCTCTGATGCTTAGTGTCTGAGGCATCTGTAAAAACAGGAATAGTCATGTGCAGTCTCAGATTGTTTGGAGGTCCGGCCCAAGGGGTGGAAGCCGGTCATGGCCCGGGCAAGTCTGAGCCTCTAACAACTACCTGGGACTTACAAATCAAATCTAGGTTGTCTTCTGGATAGTCAGAGGGAGTTCCCTCAGTGATGAAACAAACAGCCCGGGAGAAGCAGCTGGGGCTGTCCAGGGGCTTCCTTTGTGTGGAGGCTATTTGGGATTATAAATGTTTTTTCTAAGTGAGATGAGACTTTTCTTTTCCCCAGAGGGGCTCAGAAGTGACCGTAAGATTGGATGGCGATTTGCAGCCGTGTGTCTCAGAGACCGATTTCTTCTCTGAGTATCCCTGTATTGTTGAAACACTTCTGGTTTCTGCCTCCCGCAACTCCTCCTGTTTGGCACACTTACTCATCCAAGTTGAGATCTACCCGAATACTTCCTTTGCCCAGAATGTGTCAGGTAAGTATTGTAACCACATGCCCAAAGAAGCAAGAAAAGCTTTCTGAGAATCTCATTTTATTGGTTTTTTGATACTGTGAATTGGCTATTTGCTTTGTGCATGTGGGTGTGAGGGAGATAAAAAGACCAAGTATGCAAGACTTACACAAAGTCTCATTAGAAAACCCACCAATTTTATGTGTACCTGAGGAGAAAGCCCAGGTTTGGAACTAATAAATGAGGGCCTGTGGTATCAGTAGGAATGAGTAATGATTTAAGACCCCCTTTAAAAAGCAGTGGGAAAGTTTTTTTTTTTTTTTGGATAGAAATAGATTTTATTCAACAGGGAAATGTGATGACCAAGTTAGCACTCTGGGTACTTTATTTATTTTTTATTTATTTTTTCTTTTCTTTCTTTCTTTTTTTTTATTATTATGGCTTCTTATTCATAAGATATATGCATGGGTAATTGTTCAGCATTAACAATTGCAAAACCTTTTGTTCCAGTTTTCCCCCTCTTTCCCCCCACGCACTCCCCCAGATAGCAGGTAGACCAATACATGTTAAATATGTTAAAGTATACATTAAATACAATATATGTATACATAT
Source organism: Sarcophilus harrisii (assembly GCF_902635505.1). Taxonomy (NCBI): domain Eukaryota; kingdom Metazoa; phylum Chordata; class Mammalia; order Dasyuromorphia; family Dasyuridae; genus Sarcophilus; species Sarcophilus harrisii. The sequence goes on along the minus strand of NC_045426.1, from coordinate 684,808,522 downwards.
CCATACAGTTATTTTCCTGTACAAGAAAATTTGGACTTAGAAATAAGGTAAAATTAACCTGAGAAGGAAATAAAAAAATGCAAACAGATAAAAACAGAGAGAGTAGAAATGCTATGTAGTGGTTCACACTCATTTCCCAGAGTTCTTTTGCTGGGTGAAGCTGGTTCTCTTCATTATTGAACAAATGGAACTGATTTGATTCATCTCATTGTTGAAGAGATCTAAGCTCTTTTTCTTTTTTCTTTTTTTTTTTTCCCTTAGCTTTTTATGTACAAGTTCTATGCATGGGTAATTTTACAGCATTGACAATTGCCAAACCTCTTGTTCCAATTTTTCCCCTCCTTCCCCCCACCCCCTCCCCTAGATGGCAGGATGACCAGTAGATGTTAAATATATTAAAATATAAATTAGCTACACAATAAGTATTCATGACCAAACCGTTATTTTGCTGTACAAAAAGAATCAGACTCTGAAATATTGTACAATTAGCCTGTGAAGGAAATCCAAAATGCAGGTGGGCAAAAATGTAGGGATTGGGAATTCAATGTAATGGTTCTTAGTCATCTCCCAGAGTTCTTTCGCTGGGCGTAGCTGGTTCAGTTCCTTACTGCTCCATTGGAACTGATTTGGTTCATCTCATTGCTGAGGATGGCCAGGTCCATCAGAATTGATCATCATATAGTAGTGTTGTTGAGGTATATAAGGATCTCCTGGCCCTGGAAAAGCAGTGGGACAGTTTTAGGGACACCATCATTGCCTTTAATTTCTTAGGTGAAGGAGAGAAAAAGATGTTACTCTTGAGAAGCATCGTGGTGTTTGTAGCATCAGGTTCCAATGCTGTCTCTGCCATCTGACCTTTGGGGATATTATTTAGTGATCTAGACAGCTGTCGTAAGCCTCTGGGTAGCCACACAATTATCAATCTGTATGATTTCTTACTAAGCTACTTATAGATTGATAAAATCACTGGTCTGGACCAAAAAATTTTTATTACTCTGATGTCCTTTCTTTTGTGACTTCCCAACATGAGTGTATCTGGCATACAGTAGGCTTTTAATAAATGCTTATTGATTGCTTCATAAATATTTTAATTTAGCTTAATTTAATTATTTACTTGTAGCTGATGATGTGCTCAAGCTATTTTATACCAACTAGAGAGTCGATTGTTAAATTTTTAATGTGAACATTTACACCTTGGAAATCAGTAAATGCTATAAATCAAGGTCTGATTTATTGCTTATAGATTGTCTAGACTTAATAAGAAAATAATGTACAAAATTTTTAATAATGTAGGTTAAACTTAAATAGTCTGGGCAAACCTTCCTTGTCCTTCACACTTTCTCCTCCCCACCCCCCAATCTTCCCCAAGCTAGTTGTTAAACATTTACCAGCACATCCTGGTTGTAATATTGAACGGCAGGAACTGTTTTTTAAATTTTTTTTTATTTTTCTTTCTATCCCCAGAATTTAGTAAAGTCAGCCTGATACATAGTAGGTGCTTAATAAATATTTGTTGTTTGGGTAAGAGAACACCTTTTTTAGTTAGCTCTGAATATATCTGGAGGTGATCTAAGGAACTGGATCCTGTTTTCCTCTTTTTATAAACTTAAGGTGTTCTAAGCACATTATTACTAGAAGTTTCACTCCTTGTAACCTAGAATTGAAAGCACTTGTTCATTTCTAAGCATCTCTAGCTCTCAGACACATCCTGGGAGGCTCATCTCCAGAGACAAGCACCAGCCTCTAAGGCTCCGGAGTGTGCCTTGGGGGCCCCCACTCTCAGCCCTCCCACTCCTGCCCCCAGCCTCTCATTGAGCCCCCAAACCCCACCCAAGTCAGCAGTAGGGAGCACCCCAAGCCAGAACAGTGACCCTGGATGTGTTCATGGTAGTAATTGTGAGCTGTTGACTCTGACCCCATGAAGGTTTTGCAACCAGTAAAAGAGAAAACAGGACAAAGAAAAAGATGAAAAGAAAGACAGGAGGTATGTGGTATGTTTAGGACATCATAGCGGTTGAGAAGAAGTAAGTTTCTGAAGGAGGCGCTGGGGAGGCGGTCATCTGTCTGTCCCTGACATGGGAGAGCCGGTTTCCCAGGACCCTGTGTGGCCACAGATGGCCTGGGTGGGGCCCACATTCTGACTGTAAGGTCTCTCCCTCACTGCTCCATGATTTGTACTGAGGGTGTCAACCTGCTCCTTCCCCCCCACCCCCCCTGCCTGCCATTAATATAGTCTGGTTCTACTCTATGGTGTCATGTGTATTATAGACTAAAATTAGCTGCTGTTTTTATAGTTTGTTTTCAGTCTTATGATGTTAAAAGTAGTTCAGGTAATGTATGCACTTAGCTCATAGAATGTTACTAGTCAAGAGCTTGAAGAGACCTCCCAGACCATCGAGGCTTAAGTCCCTCTCCCAGAGAGCAGGAAACTGAGGCTCAACAGGATGTAGTGACCTGGGGTCCCATGGAGAAGAAAGGACAGGAAGTGAGATTTGAAGCCAGGCCCTCCAGGGCCAAACCCTATGCTCCCTGTTGCTGACTAGTTTGCTTTGGGCATTAAGACTTTGGAAAAGGTAAGAACCTTCCTTTCAGAACAGAGGCTGACAAAGTTCACTATGCCCCCTGCTTTCATATATTGGGCTGCCTCCTCTGACTATCCCAGGGAATCAGAAGTTTGCCTTTGTTCTTCCCTAAGAAGGAGCAACAGGAATGTGTTTGTTTGTTTTTAAAATTTTATTTATTTATTGCTTTTTAAAAACTTTAAAAATTATTTATTATTAATACACATTGCTTTATGAATCATGTTGGGAAAGAAAAATCAGAACAAAAGGGGAAAGTGATGGGAGAGATAAAAAAAAAAAAACAGCAAAAAGAAGTGAACATAGCATGTGTTGATTTACATTCAGTCTCCATAGTTCTTTTTTCTGGATGCAGATGGCATTTTCTGTTCAAAAATCTATTGAGATTGCTTTGGATTAATGAACTACAGAGAAGAACTGAGTCTTTCATAGTTGATCGTCACACAATCTTGCTGTTATTGTGTGCAATGTACTCTTGATTCTGCTGGTTTCGCTCAGCATCAGTTCTTCTAAATCTTTCCAGGCTTTTCTAAAATCAGCTTGTCCATCACTTTTTATAGAACAATAGTCCATTGCCTTCATATACCACAACTTGTTCAGCCATTCCCCAGTTGATGGGCATCCACTCCCTTTCCAATTCTTTGCCACCACAAAAAGAGCTGCTACAAAGATTTTTACACATGTGGGTCCTTTTCCCTTCTTTATGATTTCCTTGGAATACAGACCCATTAGTGGCACTCCTGGGTCAAAGGGTTAGGGTTAGGGTTAGAGTTATGCTCTGTTTATAGCCCTTTGGGCATAGTTCCAAATTGCTCTCCAGAGTGCTTGGATCAGTCCAGAACTCCACCAACAATGCATTAGTGTCCCAATTTTCCCACATCTCCTCCAACATTCATTATAGTCTTTTCCTATCATGTTAGCCAATCTGAGAGGTGTTTAGTGGTACCTCAGAGTTATTTTAATTTGTATTTCTTTAATCAATAGTGATTTAGAGCATTTTTTTCATATGAGTATAGATGACTTTAATTTCTTCATCTGAAAATTGTCTGTTTATATCCTTTGACCATATTTATCAGTTGGGGAATGACTTGTATTCTTATAAATTTGACACTGTTCTTTATACATTTTAGAAATGAAACCTTTATCAGAAACAAACAGGTGTGTTCTTTTCCCATGATTTAAGTTATTCTGCAGGCCCCATTACTTTCAGCTTGCTGTCTTCCCCATCGTAAAGCTTGTTAGGAAACTAGAAATTCCTTGAAAGAAATACTTTTGTTTCCTCAACACCAGTGTGGTGGCTTGCACACGGGAGGTGCTGGCTTCTCTGCCCATTGGAGAGTAATTATTTTCTAGCTCTGCTCCAAAAGTGGAACCAAGAACACGACTGAACCTTGAACAATGTCTATATCTGAGTTTTTGGCCACCAGTGGCCCAGACTGGAACCATGTGACTACATACATGTACTGGGCCTGAAAATTCCATTCCCTTGAGCTGGAAAATGTGCTCACTGAGAGGTCATTGGACAATGGAGGTTTTGACTCTTCCTCCATGTTACAGAAAATGAGAAAAATCATCAGAAGAAATGTCCATTAAACAGTCACATTAAAAAAGCATCTTTTGTTGCTTGGCCACTCTCCAACTTGGGGATATTGTGCCCACCTTGTAAGGTGGACCTGTAGACCTAATTTTGTCAACAAGACCTACACAAATATGACTATAGAATACCTTCTGTAAGATTTAAAATCTTCAATATGTGGGACAAGGTGTCTGAATTCCTTAGTCGGAAAGATCTTTCATAACTAAAGAATTCAAAAACTGATACCTGACAAGTTATGGGAGGTAAAGTGGGGAAAAGGACTTGTTAAGGAGATTTAACGTCTCTTCCAAAAAGCGAAAAAGTCCCTGAATAAATAGGAACCACTTAGAATCCCATTGCCTCAAACCCTCTTTTCTCTTTTTTTCTAGGCCCCAGAGTCCAGGTGATCTCATCAGCTCCCAGGGGTGTGATTATTATTGCTAAGCAGATGGTTCCCCAATCTCTCTTACCAGCTTTCTCCCTTCTCCTGAGATCCATTCCCTATTTCTACTTGTGTCTTCTGGATAGCTCCACCTGCTAGTCCCATAGGCATCTCAAACTCAACAACACGACTATAACGTGTTTCCTTTCTAAGCTCTCCTTTCTTTCTACTTTCCGTATTTCAGTCCAGAGTATTGCTATTCTTCTAGTCACCCAACTCTGCCAAATGGAGTCATTCTTCACTTCTTGTGCCCTTCCACACCTTGTATACCATCAATTACCAAGTCTTGTTGATTGTACCTTTCTAAAATCTCTTGAATCCATCCCCTTCTTTCCACTCACAGCACAGCCATACTAGCTCAGGTCGCATTACCTCTCACTTGGCTCTTTGAGCAGCCTCCTGATTGGTCTGCTTGTCTCCAGGCTGTCCCCTCTCCAGGCTGTTCTCTGCACAGCTGCCAAATTAATGTTCCTAGAGCATAGGATGGACCACATCCATGAAACAAGCTAGCCCATTGGCCTTGACATATAGATGGCTCTGTTCACCATCTGAAACCTTTCATCCAGGCTTCTATCCTAGCTCTTCAGACTTGTATCCCCCACTTCTTTCCTTCACGCACTATTTCAGCCAAACCGTCCTACTCAGTGTGCTGGTTGTGCATTACATTTTTCAGTTCTTCATGTTTGGAATGCCCTTTTCCACATTGGTCTCTTAGAATTCCTAACTCCCTTTGAGATTTACCCAAGTGCTACCTCCTCCAAGAATGTCTTTTATGGTTCTCCCAGTTATTAGTACCCCTTCCCTCCATACTCCCCAATCACTTTGTATTTACTTGGAATATAGCTTGTATTTACTTATCTGTGAATGTGTCATGTCCCCCAAGAGAATGTAAGCAGGAGCAGGGACGGCCTCCATTTTGTCTTTGTATCCCTGGTGCCTAATAAAGAGTCTAGTTCGTGGTGGGAATTTAATAGGTAGGGATCACAACTTTTGGTTGGTGATTGGATTGATAATAAACCAAATTTCAAGCCATTACCTCATTAATGACCAAAGTATTTGTCAAACCATCAACCACTGACTCAGAATCACATTATCAAAACTTGGAGTTTCTGGATGGTGGGGATTAGATGTTGGGCTATATAGCATTATTAACTATGATCTGTGGTGGAATTAATTCAAAATAACCTACCTGAAATTTTACAGCATCTGTACTTTATCTGATTCAGCAGAAATGTAATTATCTTGAAAGATTAAAAAAAATGAACCATTGTTGCAGAAATGGGAGAGGCAGGACTTTTGCTTTGGTGGATACGGGAGCCTAGAAAGTTGGAAGAGATGCATCTAATTTGCTGCAAAAATGCTGGCTATGCATGCATTAGAATTTCTTCCCCTGGAGAGTGGAGCTAAAAGTTTCTCTCCCAAAAGTGACTTGGGTTTTCCTGGGAGTCTGCTGGGCCTCGCTAGCCCATATTAATATTATCCATGCTCTGGGATCCATGGCGGGTTTGTGGCATCTGGGCGGGCACTGGATTGCTTGGAGATCTATTCATTGGTGACCTGTGACACTGCCAGAGTTGTGGCAGCATCAGTTTCTCTGGCAGTCCTTTAAAGGCCTCACCTTCTCTTTCTTCCTGCCTTTTCAGAGAACGCCACCATCATCCCCAACCAGGTGTATCAGCCCCTCGGCCCCTGCCCCTGTGACTTGTTCATTGGGGCCTGTGATGTCCAGTGCTGCTGTGACCAGGTATAGACTTCCCCCAGCAGGGGCGGGTGTGGAAGCCGGTGTCATTGCCAGGATGCCAGGTCCTCTGGCACTGTGCCAACAAGCAGCCCTCATGAATCCCTTGATATGAACTGGCGTGTATTATTTCAAACAAAATCTCTTGGTTTCTGGAGCTCTCAGGTTAGTTTACAAGGAGAGAAATGGGCTGAACTGGACATTGTGGGTCTGCTTCTAGCCTCAGACCCATGAGAAGCTCTGGGAAGGGCCTTCCATTCCCATTGACCAGGACTTCTTCTCTGTAATCCTGGTGCTGGATTTTATCTGGCAAGATTTATTAAGCACTTAGTGTATGCAGGGAGAGACTTTGTGGTAGTGGAAAGAGTTCTGGCCTTGGAGTGGGAAGTCCTGGGTTCCAGTCCCATTCCTGACACTGACTGGCATGTGACTGGGCAAGTCACCTCCTCTTGCTGAGCTTCTGAGATGGGGATAATAACTCTTAAGTGCTTCCCTCGCATGGCTGTGGGGAGTCCCAGAGTGGTTAAATAGGATCCTTGGGAGCTGATGACATCACCTGGAGAGATGGTGTGGGGGCTGTGTGGAGGCATTGAGCCTGGGGAAGGAGAATAAGGCTCTTCCTCCCCAGAGAATGGAAGCACCTAGGGGCAGGGTTCTTTCATTGTTCCCCCGGTGTCCCACCTGCCTCCCTTGGTGACTGCTTCACTTCCCACCCTACTCATGGGTCTTCTCTTGTGTTGAGCTCTCTGCCGAGCTGCCCACTGGGCCTCTCAGATTGGGTGTCCTGGGGCTTCCCATCCCCCCTTGTATTGCCAGCATCTCCTTCCCCTTCTCCTTGGCTTCTCCTTGGTCATGCCCCATTGGCCCTCCTGACAACCCTCTTCCTGCTCATTCCTCCCTGCCTCGCTCTCCTCACTCAGCTGCTGCTGGAACTGGCCTGAAGCTCAGGGCTGACCACGTCAGCTCTTTTTGTCCCAGGACCAGATACCCCTGTGCTCTGTTGGGCACCAGACCCCTTCTTATTCCAGGCCCCTCATGCCTTCCTTTTCTTTTTGCACTTAGCTTGTTTCCTTTACTATCGGGTCACACTAGTCCACTTGTGGGATGGCCTCTAATGCCTGGGAAACTCTTCCTTCTCTTCTCTGCCTTCTAGCTTCCCTGGATCCCTTCAAGACTCAGCTCAGGAACCCCCTCCCTTCCCATCCTTGATACCCTTGCCTGTTCTGCCCTCCCCTATATCCTTCCTTAATGGTGCCTTTATCCCAGAGATAACCTCCAATGTGCCCATAATTAGCTGCATGCTGTATCTATAAATACCTTTTTACGTTTTTATCTCAGCATTTAACACATTTAACACACTGCTTTATACATAGTAGGTTCTTAATAAATGCTTATTGGCTGACTGACTAGCAGAGAGAATTTCTACACAGGGAGTTCCCCTTACGTCCGAGGTCAACACAATCACAGATGACAAATTCTTGAAATATGGAGAGTTAACTTTTTTTTTTTTTTAAGTAACTAATTTTGATCAAAACATTTCATTATCTTGGTAAAGAGAGTCTCTGGAACATAACTGAGTTTTTGGTGATTTCTCGGGGTCCTCATAATGATGATCAGTGAGTCTCCTTGCCTGGGAGACAGTGCTGTTTTAGGGCTCCTGCTACATTTCTGGGTCCTTTGAATCGAGGCTGCGTGGCAGGGCCTGTGTCTGTGTCTAATTGATTTGCCACATCTCATTTAACCATAAGGAACCCCTTGGTGGCCCCTTCCCCTTAACTGGCTCTCATAATGTGTTCAATGTGGATTGCCCTGGTTTCTCTGTCTTGGCACAGGCACTGTCCAGCCACCCTGTGGCTGTAGCAGCGCTGTCTGGGCCTGGTGCAGGGACATCCCTTTTTGGGAAGGCCTGGAGGAGGGGAGCGGCAGAAGCCAGGCACACAGATCGACTGCTCTTTTGTGTCCTCTTCCCAGGACTGCACGCCCCATTTAAAGGACCTATTCAGAGAACACTGCTTTACGGGAGTTTTTGGTGGAAATGTGAATCCGCCTTTTGACCACCTGTGCTCTACCCCAGTAACAGAAGAGGTGTCGGATTTGTTCCCCTTCTTGTGTGTTCAGTCCTCCCTGGAAAACACTCCTTTCCTTGGTTATTTCTTCCATGGCTTGATGTAAGTAGAAACACAGTGGACCAAGTGGCCTGAATGTTAACGAATGCACTTTTGTGATTGTCACAGACTGTGCCGGGTCCCCGTGACGTACGATTCCTTTCCGAAAGTCACTGACTTAAAAATGTTTGTGCCATGATTTAGTTTGTTCGAGTTGATCTTGTGCTGTACATTGGAAAGAATGATGTTAAACTGCTCACATTCGGCTGAACAGTTACTTGTTAAACGTGTGAGCAATAATTCTTTCTCTTTAACTTGTAGTTCACCGAGGACAGAGCACACCTTCAGGGTACCCAGATACAGCAGTAGCACCAGCTGGTTGGATCTGGGCTATTGGCAAGACAGACCAATCCTTACATCGAACAATGAATTCTTCACCATACCCCAGGTCAGGACTTCTGTTTCCTAGTGTGCCTGTCTGTGGTCTCCCTGCCAAGTTAGTCTTATTTTAAGACTCATCATGTGGGAGATGGTGAGCTAGGCCCCGAGGAGCCAAGAAATATAGAACAGTCCTCGACCACAAAGAACCGCCATTTCCATCTTTTCTCTTCCTTTTTTTATTTCATCCCAAATAACTTCACTACACTTAGAGTCAGCATGCGGTAGACAGAGCCCGTGGCCTGGAGTCAGGAGTTTGTAGGTGACTCTGTGGATCTCCATGGACTCATCCATGGGTTTTCTTAGCAGAGTGGTTCGCCATATCCCCTCCAGTGTGTCCCCATTTTGCAGATGAGGAACTGAGGCAAATAGGATCACTGAGCTGCCAGCTGCCCCTAGGAGTCGAGTGTGACCTCGGACACTCACTGGCTGGGAGAGCCTGGGCGAGGCATTTGACCTTGTGACCTCTCATGATGAGGAGCCAGTGGTTTATGTTACTTTTCTTGTTCGTTGTGAAGAGCAGCCTCATTTACAGATGAGACCTAGAGACCCTGAGAATCGCAATCCGCCCAGTGCGCTCACTCCCAAGTGTCCGAGGCTGGATTTGAACCCAGGCCTTCCTCAAGTGCAGCCCTGCCCTGTTGGAGAGACAGCAGCAGTTCCCCATGTCAGACTTGAGGAGAATGCTTCTGAGTGCTGGGTGGCCCAGATTACCCCATCTCTCCGAGTCTGAATGAGTGATTCTTTAAATGGCGAGAACAGCCCCTGCCTTCACGTGGCCCTGAAATGACGTAATGGCTGTGGAGCATCAAAGGCTGCAGAATGAGGTCTCTCACTATGTGATGATCAGCTCTTCTCAACAATACAGGGATCCAAGACACTTCCAAAAGACTTGGGATAGAAAATGCCATTCTCATTCAGACAAGAAACTGTGGAGACAGATGCGGAGGGAAGCCATGCTATTTTCATCTTTTTTGTTTATTATTTCTTTTTTGTGGTTTTCCCCTTTTCTTTCTCACAGTGTGAATAATGTGGAAATATTTTTTTTAAAAAGAGAGAAAATGAAGTCTCTTCCTTAGCCAGTTTGCCACCTTGATTAGTAAATAAATGATGGGCAAAGGTCACTGCCTCCGTCTACCAGCTGGCCTTTGGTAACTCTCTGTTAACCAAAGGAGTAGGCCCCCCCAAAACACTGGCAGTTGAGTTGGTGCTGGCAAGAAGGGAGATCTTCAATCTTATCATGTTCATCTTGTCCCTAGGTGTCCTTGGTGGGACAGTGTGTTCAAAAGGCTCCTGTGGCCTTTCTTCGGAATTTTGATTCAAACTGTGCTACTAACTTGACAACATATCAAGAAAGGGAAAATATTAGTGAAGTGAGATTAATAAACAGTCTTGGTGAAGGTATGTTGCACTTACGGGAGGAGGGAAAAAAAAGTCCTTTTCCACTATCACCCCATGATAGCAGAAAATATTACCGTTGGAACATATTTAGTGATCTGTTGGGGAAGGCATTTCATTTTAAAAAATATTTAAAAGGGCCTTCAGTATTCAATAATTTTAATTTAAATTTTATTAGCATTTATATTGTTCTTAAGACTTGCAAAATACTTTCCAAATATAATCTTGTTTGAACTTAACAATTCTGAGAAAGAGGCTACTATTAGCCTTCTTTTACAGGTGAGGCTGCAGAGGCAGACAGGTTAAGTGATCTGCTCAGTGTCACACAGCTAGTAAGTTCCTGAGGGTGAATCTTTACTCAGATCTTCCTGACTCTAGTCAATCCAATGAGATAACAAATATAAAGGGCCATGTAACTGTGATCTGTTGTCATCATCCTCAACCTTCTTATCCTGGTGCAGCTGTAGCTGCCACCACGTGGGCCTCGGGGGGCCAAAGGAGAGGACTGATACAAAAGCTGCCAGCTGGCAAGGGTTCTACCAGGAGAAATGTCTTAACAGAGAAACGTGACAAACATAGAATCAATGAGTAAATGCGGCTGCAGTTCTCCCCAGAAAGCGCATTGCCCTGGACTGTTCCTAGCTGTGTCCCTTTTATGTTGGGGTGTGGGTGAATGACCAGCTCACCGAAAGCCCAAGGGCTCATGTTTGATGTGTTCAGGTGGGCAGAGCCGGAGAGCAGCCTCAGATCCCATGGTTAGTAAAATAAAGAGAGGCTTCCTCTATGAGGAAAGAAAACATGATTTGGACAGTTTTTGCATGGATATGATTGCAGACCCACCGAGGTGACTTATTTTGTCTTCCCTAGACTGGATTGTACCCGAAGTGGTCTATGAGGAGTCAACGGCTTTAAACAAGTTCATCTATGACACAGGTACCTTACTGTGATAATGTCTGTCTGCTCATAGAAATGCATTGGCCCCATCTCCTTAAAAGTTCTACTAGAAGCTGAAAAGAAAGTGATTCTAGATAGGGGACTTTTGGAGATGTCTCTTTGTCCGCATAGAATAGAACTTCCTTGAGGGAAGTTTCATGTTGTCTGTCTTCCCAGAACCTAACCCAGTGCCTGGCACATAATAGGTGTTTATTGTATGCTTGTTGATGGATTGATGATAAAAATATAACGTTAAAAAAATTTCAATAGTATTTTACTTTTTCCAATTACAATTCCACGTAAAGATAGTTTTCAACATTTGTTTTTGTAAGATTTTTGAGTTTTAAGTTTTTTTCTCCTTCCTTCCCCCTCCCTAAGACAGTAAGCAGTCTGATACAGGTTATATATGTACAACCATTTTAAACAGATTTTCATATTAATCATCTTGGAAAGAAAAATAAGGTCAAAAGTAAAAAAAAAAAAAAAAAAAAAAAAGGGAAGAAGAAAAAAACCAACAACAAAAGAGGTGAAAATAGTGTGCTTCGAGCTGCATTCAGTCTCTATAGTCTCTCTCTGGCTACAGGTGGTAAAAATACAATTTTCTCGAACTCTATTGAATATGTTGGTTTGGCAAAAAGCTACAGACTACCTTGGCCCCATGCAAGAGATGTGGGGGTGTAAGAGTAAAGTGCAGCCTAGGCTTTCTGATGTGGATTTTCTTTATCATAAGGAAAGTTTGATTGAAAGACTTTCCTTGGGAGTGACTTGTGGATGGAGCAGAAGGGATCAGTTACACCTTCCCTAAACAAGAAGATGCTCTGTAGAGGAAAGGACCTGGCTATGGTTGCGGGCTCTGGGTGGCTTTTGGCTACCTTCCCTTCTCTGAAGGACTCCAGCAGAAGAGCTCTCAGAGCCCCTTCAGTTCCCTAATTTTATTTTCATCTCTGTCACATTAAGAACTGAGAGGGCCCCTCCAGCTCGACACTTCTGCTCCCCTGAAATTAACCCCAGCACTCTTCAGAGAAGAGGGCAGTGCTGAGGACTGACTGCTCTGCTTTGCATTGACCCTTTTGGCTTTGTATTTTCACCATTTAAAATAGTGACTTAACATGATGACAGCTCAGTCACTTAGACTTTCAGTGATACTATTATTATTATTATTGGGGAGGCAAATTGTTAAGTGTCTGAGGTTGGATTGAACTCAGGTCTTCCTGACTGCAGGGCCAGCGCTCTATCCACTGTACCATCTAGCTGCCCCTTCTAGTGATTTTTTTTTATTAAAATTTTTTATTTTTCAAAACATATGCATGGATAATTCTTTGATATTAACCCTTGCAAAACCTTGTGTTCCAATTTTTCCCCCTCCCCTCAATTGGCAAGTAGTCCAATATATGTTCACCATGGTAGAGATATATATCAAATATGAATACATATTTAGACAATTAAATTTAGACAATTAAATATGCATACCTATTTAAACAATTATTGTGCTGCACAAGAAAAATCAAATCAAAAAGAAAAAATGAGAAAGAAAATAAAATGCAAGCAAACAACCACAAAAAAGAATGAAAATGCTATGTTGTGAACCATTTCAGTGATATTATTGCATTTAATGAGGAAAGTTCTTTCTGGGCCTCTTGAATCTGGTCTAACTTTATAATTGTGTTCAGAGGACTGACTATGATTGGTTTACAGAAACAATTCTTCACCCCGGGCCAACATTCAAATCCGTGCACTTGGAAGAGCATTATACTTTCAGATGGAAAGAGAACAAAATCACTGAATTAAATGTCAGAATCATTTGGGCAAAAATTCATGCTGACCAGCAAGGTAATACATGGGGGGGCAGAGGATTTGATTTTTTTTGAGTGTTTTTTTCCTTTCTTTTTGGGATATTGTGATTATGTGTTTCATGCATATATTTAAGTCTGTCAGAGGTAGAGATGTGTGAGCATCTCTTTCGGATATTTCAAATTGATAAGTGGTTGACCTTAGTCCCAAAGAAAAGAGGAGAAAAATATATATATATTTTTTTTTGCTTAGGCAATTGGAGTTAAGTGACTTGCCCAGGGTCACACAGCTAGGAAGTGTTTAGTTGTTTAGTGTCTGAGATCAGATTTGAACTCAGGTCCCCTGACTTGAGAGCTGGTACTCTGTCTACTGTGCCACTTAGCTGCCTCAAGAGGAGAAAATCTTTATCTCTTTGCAGAAGTGAAAGCCTGTGGGTGTGGAATAGCACATATACTCCTCGATTCGATTTGTGTTGGTTAGTTTTGCTAATTACTTTTTCTCTCCTTTCTTTTTTATCTTTGTACCAAGGGATGATTCTGGGGAGGGTCATGATGTATTTGGAGGAAGGGGAAAGATACTTTTTGAAATGAAGGTGTTAAATAAAAGCAGAACACATCAAGAAAAAATGTTTAGAATAAAATACATTTCTAAAAAATCTGAGAAACAGGATGGATCCATTATTCCCCCAAGGAAATTAATAGTACTTGTTATATTTGTTGTTATTGTTTTATTTCTAGGAACATTGACACAGAGATTTAAAGTAACATTTTTAACCTTCAATGCTACGGAGGGCTTGAAGCGATCTGGAAATCCAGGTAAGATGGTTAGGCTTTAATTTCTTTGATAAAAAAAAAATCAAGAATTGATGTTTAAGAAAAATTACTTTCCCTGCCCTCCCGAAGCCTGAAATCAGCCAAGCCTTTCATTTCTTTGAAGCATAGAAACCCAGAAGTTAAATATGACTACTCTGTGAAGTTGGAGGGGGAGAGGCAGCTTGGCGCAGCAAAAGGCAGCGCCATATTGTGGCTCACTGACCCTGAGCAGGTCACATAAGGGTTCAGGGCCCCAGGGGATTATTCTGTGGTCTGCCCCTCCAATCTTCAGAATAAAGACAGTCATCAATTTTGTTTTGTGCCTTTGTGCTTTAATTTTTTTTTTAATTCTCCATTGAGACTATATATGCTTTTCCTCATATGGCCTTTCTTGGAGTGCTATCAGTGGATTCAAATCTTTCTTCTTTATTTAATCTATGGATCAATAGAAAGACAAATGTGATTCTTACCTGTTAGGAAATACAAACTTTTCCAGAAGTGGTACAGCCACACTTGGCTCTTTTTATATGCTGATAAACCTTTGCGTGATCTTTTGCTCGCCTGTTTTAAAATCCAGTTCCACGGTCCTCAGAACGTTGGGCTGGGAGTGGGGCTCAGTGTTCTCTCTGGAAGCTGTGGGGAGACCCTTGGATTTGTAGGTAGGGGTCTTGGTTCTGTCTCATGGCACCTCCGGGACACTGTTCCTTCTGGACTTCTGGTTCTTGTCTGTGTTGAAGTGGAGGCGATGGACTCCCCGGCCTCTCTGACCCTCTCCAGCCCTAAGCTTAGACCCTCTCCGTGGCCTTCTGTCCAGCTCGCTAAGGGTCAGTCTGCGTTGCAGAGAATAGTAATCCCCAGCTGGGCAAGTGCCACCAGGCTGGCAAGTGTCACTGTGGGATGCAGGGAGGGACGGTGTCTCTGTGGGCGAGGTGCCCTCCCTGAGCTCTGTGGCCACATTCAGGAGCCTCAGGCTGGGGAGGGCCCGTGTGGCCGGGAGGAGCTGTGTCCCAGTCCCACCTCAGACCGATCAGACCCTCCTTGGGGTGTGACTCTGGGTGATGCATGGAATCTCTCTGGTCTCAGGGCTTCCCCCCCAGTCTCCCCACCCCCCCCCCCCTCCGGGGGGCCTTTCCAGCTAGATCCAGCTCCTGTGAGTTAGGAGGGATGTGTTTTGCAGTGTGTGTGTGTGTGGGGCATCCTTAAGTACTAACCACACCTCTAGTACACATCTCATTGCGTCCCCACAACAACTCGGTTATGATCTCCGTTTTACAGTTGGGAAACTGAG
Organism: Sarcophilus harrisii; assembly: GCF_902635505.1. Taxonomy (NCBI): domain Eukaryota; kingdom Metazoa; phylum Chordata; class Mammalia; order Dasyuromorphia; family Dasyuridae; genus Sarcophilus; species Sarcophilus harrisii. The sequence continues at coordinate 684,793,422 of NC_045426.1, read as the reverse complement.
GTGGACAGAGGTGAAGTTGTTGAGGTCTGGAACCAAATGTTGAGGTGTAGACCACATGTTGAGGTCTACATTTGGGGTACCTAAATGAAATTAGGGTTTAGTTAAGGTCTAGTGGCAGGTTTGGGGTACAGGGAGTCAAACAGAGTTCCCCTGCAACCCCCTTGGATTCGGCACAAGGATACGGCGGTATATGAGGTCTAGTAGCGGCGCGGATTCCCAATAAAAGCATTTATTGGCCCAGAGAGCTAGATTAATAAAAGAGGTTTATTACTGAGTTTAGAAGTAGGAGATAGGTGAAAGTAGAGATAAGGAGGGCACCGGACAGAGGGTCCAGTGGACAGAGGGTCCTCACATGGCGACCATGTTTGGAATCTCTGCAAAGAGGGGTTCCCAGTGTGGTCCTTTTAAGTCGGAGACTTAGCTCGAGGGGCTTTGGGGTGTAGCCCCAAAGTTGGCTCAGATCCGGGTGGGGCTGGGACAGGCCAGGACCTTCTATTGGAATTCAAAGGGACCAGGATTTGTGAGTCAAAGGGTAATTTACATTAGCTAAGGGGGTTGGGAATCAAAGATTGGAATCTTTCCCGCATCAAAGTGACGTGGGCAGCCTCACCCTGCTATAAGGCTCTGAGACTGGATTTGAATTTAGGAGTTTTCCTGACTCCAGGCCTGGCACTCGGATCATGGGCCACCTAGTTGTGCCAGGCTTCCCTTGCCTTTTCCTCACAACTACCCTGGCAGGGAGGCGCTATTATGGTCTCTACGTTACAGAGGAGGAAACCGAGGCAAACAGGGTGAAGTGACTTGGCTAGGGTCTCACAGCTTGTGAGGGTCTGAGGCTGGATTTGAACTCAGGACCTCCCAACTCCAGGCCCAGTGGTCCCTCCCTGTTGCCTGCCTCATAGCGTCTCTGAAACAAGCCTTGGAAGAGAGATCCTGGTTATCAGTGTTGCCGCTCGTGGGCTGTGCTGTGCCCACTTAAGAGTGCCAAAGTGCCCATCTCCTGCTCTGCCCTCCTCATGCCTCTGCCGGCCAAATGTCCTGGGTTGGCTTTTTGGGAGCTCCCTCTGTCTCCTCGCTGAGAGCCACGCCCAGTGTCACGGAGCTGTCGGGGGGCAGGGGCCGAGACGCCCCTCGGGCCCTTGCCCCTGCGGTCTGTTCTCATCTCAGGAGAAGAAAGGTCCATTAGGTCTCCTACTGTCTGTGCTCATGTCTAGGTTACCACCCTGGCAAGCCTGTGAGAGCCCTGAATGTCGCAAGTGCTGAGAACGTCTCCACGATAAACCTTTGGCGGCCAGGTAAGCGTGGTTTCTTTGTTATCGTTCCCTCATTTCTCGTTACAATTAGAGGCAGCTCTAAACCCAGTCCCTCCATTTACTTTTGCTCCTGCAGTTTACTCCTTAGGCCTGCGATGATGTTTGGAGTTATCGTGATGGTTCCTCCACCTAAGCTGGCCTGTGGAGCTCCCCAGGCATGAGATTTGATTTCCTGGCCTCCCGCTTTTGCATAGGAAGTCCCTCCTGTGGGAAGTGTTCTCTTTCCTCCCCTGGTAGAACTCCTGTCTCTTTTCAGTAGTTAGCTCAGGGACTACTTCCTCCATCTTTCTAGCTGGTAGGTCCTTGCCCCCTAGGCTCATTGTATTTATTTTATATACATCTTGAATTTATTTTTCTGTGAATACAAGCTAAAGAGATGTGAGCATCTCTTTTGATATTTAAAATATAATTCTAAATGGTTGGTCTTGGTCCCAGGGAAGAGAGGAGAAAATCTATTTCCCTGCCTTCGTTGCAGAAGTGGGGGCTTATGGGTGCAGACCATCCTGTATACTCCCAGACTGAGTTTATGTGTACGTTAGTTGGTTAGTTGGAAGGAAGGATCTATTAGTGAATAAATCGATACTTAAGCATCTATACTCCTCCTGTGTTCTAGGCAAGTGTTGGTGCTGGGGACGTTCAAAGACAAAATTGAGATAATCTCTGCTCTCAGGGAACCTGCATTCTAATGAAAGATACATATATATATGCAGATAATAAAAGTGATACAAGGACATTTCTTTAGAGTAGGAATTGTTTTGTTTTTCTTTGTATTTGTATCTCCCACACTTAGCCATAGTAGGTGTTTAATAAATGCTTGTTGATTGATTAATTATCTGTATACATTTCATTCTTCAGTGGAATGCAAAATCCTTGAGGCCAAGGCTTATTTGAATTCTAATATTTGTATCCCCAGCACCGAACAGTGCTTGGCACATAGTCATAGGCACTTAGTAGGTGATTACTAACGGATAGATCATCAGGATTTGGTTTGGAAAGGGGCAACGGGAGATTTCTGACGCACGTCTGTCATTGGTGGGTGCAGCCTGCCCTGGGGCCGTCCCTCCTTGGCAGGAGGGCCCAGCTCTGTCCCTCCTGTATTGCTCTCCGCTGGCTGAGCCTACATCTTGTCCTTGGAGAAAAGGCCCTTCATGGCATCCCAGCTCCTCTGCCCAGGTGCGGGCTCTGCCTCAGCTTGTGTCAGTGCTGAAAAGTTCACTGGATCCGTGGGGCCCTCTGAGCCGCCGTGTTTGGGAAAAATCTGGAACCCTGTTTCTTGTTAAGAGAAAAGCGAATCAAAGCTTGTGCCAAAGAAAGTCACCTTGACTTAACGGTACCTTTGTTTTGGAGTTGGCAGCGGGCTGTGCACGGAGATGGAAACCAGCCCGGTTTTGTTTGGAGAAGACGCTGTATCTGGATGCCTCTGGGAGGTTGCCATTGATGAAAATTGTACCCACCTCAGGTGAGAAGGGAAGTCAGTGCACTGGGAGGAGGGGTTGCTGCTGAGATGTTCTGAGGGAGTGATGTGAAACTTAATTCGTAATGGAAGACAGGCCGTGATGGGGTGGAAACAAAGCTTTTTGGGAGTCTGAGGAGCTCGGTTCTCATTCTGTCCTCGCTCTACGAGGGGGGTCTTGGGAGCCCCAGGAGCCTCTCTGGACTTCAGTTTCCTCATCTTTCAAATGATGATATTGTATCAGATGATCTCCAAGGTTCCTTCCAGCTCCAAGTCTGTGAGCCTGTGTTGTGAAACCAGAATCTCTGAAATGTAGCCAAGATAAGGGGAACCACGACTTACATAGCAGAGACACACATTTGTAGAGCAGTTTCTTGGTGTTTCTAGGTTTGCATAAATAAGATTTCTGAAACATCTGTTGGCTGAGAAGTGCCCCTTTATAGCCAACATCACACCAACCCTCTTTTGGTATTGGTCACCGGTGTGGTGCTGACCTTCCCACTGGGCTTTCCGGGTCATTCCTTGGGACCCAGATGGCATCCTGCCCAGCAGCCTTCAGGAAGTCATTAAGCATATGCTGTGGTTGATTGAGACTATCCACAGATCTTTTATCTGTGAGCACCTTTTCCAAAGGCGGGCACAGAGGCCACAGGGAGTTGCCCAAAGACAAGAGGGTGAGATAAGAGACAATAGGCTTTGAATGGAAGGAGAGCTGGGGCGAAGCATTTCCGTGTGCTGGGTCAGAGTCCAGGTCACTTCACTGCATAGAATGCAGAATTTTACCCTCCGGCTCCATAGGGTATCCTGAAGGAAGGGAGGTCTGCATCATCTCTTGGGGCAGTGACGTGGCCCAGTGGGGAAGAGCATCAGCCCTGGGGTCAGGAGGACCCAAGTTCAAAGGTAACCTCAGACCTGGGCAAGTCAGCCTGCCCAGTCAGTTTCCTCATCTGCCTAATGAGCTGGAGAAGGAATCGGCAAAAAATGCTCCAGTATCTTTGCCAAGAAAACCCTCAATGGGCTCATGAAGAGTCGCATGAGATTTACTTTTGGAGACTGGAATGGCCTGTTTACCAAGGATATGTCTTTTGCTTAGATGCCAGAAAAAACAGAGAGGGTCTTGCAAACTATTCATCCTCGTTTTCTCCAAAGTTGCCCTCTTCCCAGTTTCTCTATCTGTTGATGGCCTCAGTTTCCCCCTTTTTCAAATGTGAAGAGCGGATTAGGTGACCTTGAGCTCCCTTCAAGTGCTCACATTCTGTGCTATATTTTCCAATGTTCTAGCATTCTAGCATCTAGGGGTCTTCTCTGATTCTAGCATCTGTGGACCAAGTGTTCTAACATTCACTTTTGCGACACGTTTGCAACTCCAAGTTTACTCTTGATTCCTCCTTCACCCTCCCACCCTCCATCCAAGCAGATTCTACTACCACTGTCTCTCCCCTCCCCTCCTTATCATCCCTTGTAACAAAAAGAAAAATGAGAGAACATTCAAAAGCACTTTAACAAAGCTGAGCCGACACATTAACTGAGCCCAGGGCCCCCATCCCGAAGGTGTCCAGCTCTACTTTAGACCTGACCATTGTACCCAGCTCAAGAACATGTTTTCTACCTATCTCTTCCTTTTCTGCTCACAAGCTATCATCTCATTTCCGTCCCTTATAGTCTTTCCCTTGAACTATTTCCAATAGTTCATAATAGATTGTTAATGAGCCTTCCTTTTCCCAGGCTCTCGGTTCTTATTAATCTATTCTTCACCCTGATGCTGAAGTCGAATTCTGGAGGCTGGGTCTGGTCATGTTACTCTTGTAGCTCAAACACCATCACTAACTCCCTATTGTGTCTGTGATAAAATAGCAGCAACTCCTCAGCCTGGCATTTTAGGTATTCCACAATCTGACTTCTGATTACTCCTCTCACCTTATTTCATGACTCTCTCTTTCATCTATCCTGTGTTAAAGCCAAACTGGGATTAGCCCCAGTCCCCTCATGCTGCCCTCCACTTTCTCAGCCTCCTTCAACTTCCTGACATTCAGGGATGTCCTCCCTGAATCCTCTCAGCTAGGTCCCAGCCAAAAGCGGCCCTTCTCCCATAAATCTTTTACTGACTTTCATAATCATTCTCACATGTATTACACTTCTTTGTGGGCATATTTCCTTTCTAAATTAGAAACTAAAGAAGGGCAGAGAGACTGTTGGCACCCCTGGTGCTTAATAGGGAGCTTCCACACAACTGGTCCTCAGGCTACTCGGTCTAGTGGGAAGAGCAGGAGGCTTTGGATCTCAAAGCCCCGAGTTTGGATCCTGCCTCTGACATTTTCTTGCTGTGACTCTGGGCCAGTCAACTAATGACCCACTTTAGTTTTCTTCTGTAAGGCGGGGAATAATAATACCTCTTCACCAGATTGTTTTAAAGAAAGTACTTTATAAAACACTATAGAAAGGTGAGTACTTTTCAGGGTCTCTTAGTCTATCAGTAGGGAAAACCGGCTGTCATCATCACCATCATCATTGTTATAATAACTGACATTGATATGATGCTTCCAGTTTTGCAAATCACCTTCCATATTGTTTTGTTTGAGCCTTAGAACAGCTTTATGAAATAAAGTGCTTCAGGTGTTACTATGTTCTTTTGACACATGAAGACACTAAGACTAAGAGAGATTGAGGGACTCACCTGTGGTCCCATAGGTGAGTGTTAGAGGTAGAATCTGAACTCGGGTCTTCCAAGTTTTAGAAGTCCAGCATTTCATCTACTATACCAATGTTTCCCAACTCAGGCGATGAGAAGTCAAGGAGGTTCAGGAAATTTTTGGGAAATAATATTATCTTAGTTGAAATTAGTTAAAATATTTTACTTCTTATGTGCATATACAAAGCAGACTCTAAAATCCCTTTCCATTCAGAATTTCAAAGGGTTGTGGAGAAGCTTATTTGAAAACCTCAGGTTTTCTGGGTATATGGATTGGCAAAGTTGGAGATTCTCTGGAAATCTCCAAATTTAGTTCTGCTAAATTCTTCTCTGCAGGAAGAATACTTAAGATATTTCTTATGCAAGTAATGATTAAATCCAACACTTAAACTAAGTAGATTGGAGGCCAGGGTCCCTTGGCTCCAAGATAATAAATCCTTTAATCTCTCTTACAGGGCAGAAGTTATGAACAGACTTAAATCATTAGTACAAGCTACTCATGTGGCCAAGAAAGGCAACTCAGACTATGGGAACATTCAAGATGGCTGGTTGAAAATAATATGTAAGTTAAAGCCTCTGGCAGTTTCTATTTTTCTGGCTGTCCCCTATACCCAGAATGTTCTCTCTTTGATCTCTACCTCCTGGTTTCCTTGACTTGCTTCGAATCTCAGCTAAAATCCTACCCTCTGCAAGGAAGCCCTTTCTAATGCCTCCCCTGCCCCCTGTTCAATGTCTTCTCTCTGCTAATTATCTCCAGTTTATCCTGTCTATAATACTTTGCTGTTTCTTTCACTAGACTGGGGAGGTCCCTGAAAGTAGGGAATAGTTTTACCTTTTTTTTGTATCCTCAGGACTTAGCATAGTGCCTACATATAGTAGGTGCTTAATAAAAGCAAGTCAGAGTTATTAAAGTGGCATGTGAAATAGTGTAAATGTGTGAGCTGCCATTTGTAGCTTCCAAATCATGCTTCCTTTGTACTTTGTGTAGCCAGTCACTTGGGATAGACAAGGCAGTTACAAGCCAAGACTAAAGTGAAGGGAGGGTTGGTGTAAGAAACTTTGCTTGCAAATGATTGCGCGGTCTGAGGCTGCCATGAGACTGAGATGCAACGAGTCAATTCTCTGCCCCTTGTGCGGATTTAGCCTCATAATTAACAGCAAGAAGACAGATTTTCTGTCACCCATGCCTGGAACCGTTGATTACAGTAGCAGGAGAATGCTGCTGTGGATGTCTATTTGCCTTGGCAGTATACTTTCTAGAGACGTCCACATTGGAACTAAGGTTTCTGGAGCTAGATCAGTGTCTGGGAGGCTCTGAAGGAAAGTATAGGAGAGAAGAGGCGTTAGACTGCCGGCCAAACTGAACCGCTACCGAGCATTGCGCTGACCTCCTTGTCGTGAGTCATGTGAAACCGCGCAGCATCCCGGCGCCGGGCCGAATTGCTTCTGTGTGAATTGTCTGGGGACGATTCTGAAGCTTTCTCGTCAGAATAAATACCCGAGGTCTCATCTGGACCTGAATTGCCAAGAGTTCAAACTCTGCTGTCGAAGGCCCAGTCCTAGTGGCCTGGCCACGTAGCTCTAGTGCCCTGTGCACATTTGCCTTAAAGACGGTTTTGCAGAGACCTGATACAAGGCGAGCCCACGAGGAGATCAGAAGGAGAGACACAAGGGCACCTCAAGGTCTCTCTGAAGAACCTTAGTACTGATCGTGCGCCCTGGGAGACCCTGGCATGGGATCGGCCTGCGGGGCAAGCCCTTCCCGAGGAGGGGCTGCGCACTGGGAGCAGAGCAGAACTGCTTTGTGAGAGGTGCAGAGTTAGACTTCTGTCTGGGACTGGCCTGTGGTGGGGCCTTCCCAGCCTGGGTGGTCTGATCAGCCAGAGCCAGACACGCCGTTCGTCGACCCCAACGTCGTCATGTCATTTGTGCTCCTCGAGCACGGAGGAGGAATAACACCATAACCGCCGATTATTCTGAGGCTGATGACCCGGCCCGCAGATGGTTCCAGGCTGGAAAGGATCCTGGGGCCAGGCGAGCCTCCTAGGACATGAGCGGGCGCTCTCTTCCCTCTCTGAACAAGTGCCCAGAGACTTCCAGTGAAGGGTAGCCCACCCCCTGGGGACGCAGCCCAGTCCATTTTGGAGCAGCCTCATCCTTAGAAAGTTCTCCCTTCTGCCAAGCTCCAGTGGGCCTTGCATGTCCTTCCTAATGGAAAGGAATGAGGTTTACATTGGCTGGTTTTTCCTTCCCCGGCACTTTTGGGCTCCCGTAACAGCGAGTACAGCCAGTGGCCAGTTTGGAGCTTGGAGATTACCAGGGATTTTGGTTGCCCCCACATCTTGTTTGCCAGCAGCTGAACAATGGGGAACAGACTTTGGAATGTCTTACTTTAGAACGAAATCGAGCAGAATAAGGTGGATGAGGTCTTGATGGTGACCGTGATGGCACCCACATCTGTTTGCCTGAGAGCTTGGGGAACGGCTCATTTGTAAAAGGGACCTCTGAGCTTCCTCCCACCTCTGGGTACATGACTCTAAGTCACTCTCCTTCTCTGGGCCTCAGTTCCTCATCTGTAAAATGAGGGCATTGGGCTAGATGTGATTCTGTGATCTCATGAACATTAGAGAAGCAAGTTCTCATGACAGAAACTCTGAAGCCCTTGGGACAGCTGCTGGGAAGACCCCCACCACTTAAGAAGGTCTGATCTCTTTTGTACAAAAACTATTGATATACAAGATTAAATAGCAGAGAGTAAAGGAAGAGAGCAGGAGCTCAATGCTGTGCCCCTAGGATGACACATTGGGGGACCAAGTATCTCCCAAGACATTTCTAGAAATTCTTCTCTCCCATAGTGCTTTGACCTGGCCTTGAAGATACTTATATGTTGTCCTATGGCTAAAAGAAAAACGTAACCAGACAAAATCCTTAAATGCACCAGAATGAATCTTGATAGAAAAATCTAGAAAAAGTCACAGAGAGTCATTTGTCCATCCCACCTCAGTACAGGGAAATAGACAGGGAGGATTGTGGACAGTGTGGACAAGGTTGAGGCAGAAACATGCTTCAGGGAGCACTTTACCCGGATTAAGCGGTATGTTTGGCCAAGGGGAGGTCACAAACCCATCCAGAAGCACCACTGAACCCATCCCAGGTCAGTGTGCCAAGGACAGGTGCCATCTGACTGCTCACTCTTGGACCACAGATCTAGGGCAACGTGAGAAGGGAACCTGCTTTTAAGGAAGGGAGGCCCTGAGAAGGCAGCAACAGGAAGGCTGCAGTTCAACCCCTAAGCTCAGAGCTTCCTATAGTTAGTCAAGGTTATAGAATACGAAGGTGCAGGAATCCTAGACCAACGGGAAGCCTGTAATTTTGCTGCTCAGAGCCAGCAGGGCTTTCCAATTGACTGATAAGGATGGAGTCCAGCAGCATCTACTGTTACACAGATCCACACCAGGTAAGAAACTTGCTGTGCTCAGACTACTGGATGGCAATCAGATTTTGTTGTGATCAACCACTTTAAGAGTACTAAGTGCTTGCAACTCTCCAGCCTGAGGTGTCCCTGAGATCTTGGAATAACACAATACTCAGTACTCCCAAAAAAGCAGCAACAGAACCACCCCAGACTTTCTCTCCAGAAGTGCACAGAACCCAGCCCGAATACCAAGTCTGAAGTCAGAAAGTAAGCTGAAAGAATGAGCAAACAAGGAAAGAACCTCATCATAATGAGCAGTTACAGTGGTAGAGATGCTCAAGACATAAACACTGAAGAGAATGATTCCAAAACATCCACAAGCTTAGAGAAAACACAGGGTAAGCATAACCTTGACTAGAATTCCTGGGAGAAATGAAACAAGAGTTTAAAAAAAGATCCCAATTTTAAAAAAATAAATGGAACTAGAGCACTTGAGGAAAACATTGGAAAAGAAATGAGAGCTTATAGAAGAAAGAATATACATACATACATACATACATATAAAAACAAATACATTCATACAATCCACATGAGATTGTTCCATGCTTGTTTGTCATTTGTTTCTTTGATAACATCATCCTTCTTAGGTCTAAGTCTTTCTATCTTTTTCTAAACTCACCAGCTCACCATTTTCTATGCACAGCAATATTCCAATCTTATACTATCTAGTTGTTTTGAATAGTCTTAAAACAGTATTAATATGGCTGATTTATAATGTAGTTTTCCTAATTTTTTACTCTATTGATTGAATCTATTTCAACTTTAACTTTGAGATCAGTGATTACTATCCCTATTTTTTCCTAATAAATTCTATTATTATTATTATCATTATTCATATGTATCTCTTGTTTCCTATTCCTGTTAACTTTTCTACTTTAGGAGTAAATCTGTGATCTGAGAGTGGGCAGGAGGTGACCTGCTAGCTTGCCTTGTTATTACTTAACCTCCTCCCTATCCCTACTCCTAACCACTCAGGATCCTTCCCTTATACTGTCCTGCCCCCAACTTTTTCCTCCCTCTTTATCCCATTCCTGTTAATCTGCACACTCTTTTATACCCCATTTTATCCTTTTCCTTCCTTTTCTTATTTCTTTATAAATTTTGAAGAGTTTTATACCCTTACACACTTTTTTCCTTATAGCTCTTTTTGAAATGGCAAAGAAAGGGAGCCTGAGCATGCTCATACATTGGGGAATGAATGAATGAATAAGTTATGATTTATAAATAAATAAATATGATTTATTGCTGAGGCAGTTGGTGGCACAATGGAGAGAGCCCTAGGCTGGGAGTCAGGAAGTCCTAAGTTCAAATCTAGCCTCAGATACTAGCTCTGGGATCCTGGGCAACTTCACTCTGTTTGCCTCAGTTTCCTCAACTATAAAATAGAGATAATAATAACACTTGCATTCAGGATTATTATGAGAAAAACATGAGATAATATTTGTAAAAAAATTGCTTATTTTAGCTCCTGGCACATGGTAACTATTATATAAATGCTTAATTTTTTCCCTCTTAATGTAATTATTGATCAGGATTCCAGAGGACTAGTGATGAAATGTAGAACCCTTCTCCTGATAGAAAAGTGAAGGACTCAGAATGACACAAATATTTTTTGGAGTATGAGTAATGTGGACTTTTGTTTTGACTGATGGGCAATGAGTTTTGTTAAAACTCATTTTTTTGTTTGTTTTTCTTGTGTTCTAAGGGAGGAGGGAGATGGGGAGTAGTTGGGGTGGAGTGATGAGGAGGGAAGTATCAGCTGATAAAAAACAAATAAAACATTTTTTAAAAAATTAGTGCATAGCTTCCAAGGTTGTTGGGAGGTTCACATGGAATAATGTACATAAAAAACTTTTCAAACCTTAAAAAAAAGAAAGAAAAGAAAAATGAGACTCTAGTGTACTGCTCTTTTCTATGAGATCTATATCAGAAACTACTGGCAGAACTGAAGAGAGTTCTTTTTTTCAGTATCTTTTTTTGTAATGGATTACTCTTTGTTTTAGTCACTAATGGAAATTTTGCTGTCTCATGGTTCTGGATCCAATTTAAACTACATTGTAGGAAAAATGTTTTGAATTATTCATTCTAGAAGACATAATTTATTGTTCTTACAGGGAGAGATACACATTTTCCTCAGGAAGGGCCCTATTTTATGGACATAAAAGGCATCTGCCCTGATGTGCCTGCCACGATGACTATCCACTTCCTTATTTCGAATAGTGGTAATTTGGAAGGGATTCCCCAGGATGTGATACTTGGTGCAGAGGTCAGGTAAGCTCCTTGGGGCAGTGCTAAATTGGAACAAGAGGGAGATGGGTAGCAAGAGCCCTGAGACCTCAGAGCCGCTTGCAGTGATGAAGACAGACTTGGAAGTGGGATGGGAGAACATCTTTCTTTGTTGCAATGCTGGGTGGTCCTGAGTGACTCAGTCCATTGGCTTTGTATTGAAGGTATATATTGTAATGTAGGTGCATGATCTGCATGGGATTCCTAAATCTAGAAAAACTTAATTCTCGGGATGATGAGGGCCTGCTTGCTTTGAGATAGTAGATGTGAAATGGAATGAGAAGGCCCCCAGCCACCGCCCCAGGGCTAGTTTGCTGGTGGTGAAAGTCTGCCTGCTGTGACATGTAGCTTCATCACTGGGATTTCTTTCTTCAGCTTTTCTTCTGTCACCTGGCAGTTCCACTGTGGGATCACCTGTGAAGATAAACCTAATCTTTTCCCGCTCAGTGTCTCAGTCCAGTTTATTAGAATACCTCCTCAACTGACCCAGCCGCTGACAAGGTAACGGCCACTTGAATATTTGACAATATTGGAAATGAAATCATCTACACTTTGCAAATGAAGATAGATCTGGGGGATAGATTATAGTGGGAATGGCACCCGAGCCACAGAAGTCTAGCTTCCAGTCCTTCTTCTGGCTCTGTGACCCCGGGAAGGAGTCATCTGGCCTTTCTGCCTTCATTTACCTCCTCTGTAAAAAGGAGGGATTGGGCTGGGGATGAACTGGATGGACTCTGAGACCTCAGCCTGCTCTCAACCAAAGCTCCTGTGACCTTATCAATCCCCTCTAGTTCTGGGATCCTTTGACCCTTGGGCGCCCTTCACTGTGGGGATGGTGGACTCTGCCTCGGCACTGTTCCGGCTTTGCCACTTACCGAGGTGTCTTGTAGTTTCCAGATCAGCCTTGCAAACCGTGACTGCACCAACAATGAAGTCTGCTGGTCAGAGCTTATATTCCCCTTGAGCAAGTATTATCAAGGTAGGGGAGAGTTCTAGGCCACATTATGGGCTTAGCTTTCTTTCTTTAATTAGCTGAGTGATTTAGTCTGCTATGGTGGGGAGGGAGGTCAATCAACCATTCTCAGGATATTCAGAAGCCCACTGTGGTTTGGGACCTGTGGTGGCTAACAAAGGCAGGTATCTCATTGGGGTAGAAAGAGGAGGGTTTCATCTGCATTTGCAGTTTTCTCATTTAAAGTTAAGGAGTAAACAAACACACACTTAGTGCCTGTAATGGGCCAGGTGATGGGTGAGGCTCTAAAAACATAAGGAAGAAAAACTGGCTCCTGCCTTCACAGAGCTGATATTCTATGCGGGAAAATAACCTGCCCCCAGAAATTAAATTTTGTGTGTATGTATGACACATACACAAATATGGGGATATATTTGCCTCACAGTATTATGTATGCCATATATACAGTATAAAGTAGTTTTTGGGAGGAGATATCAGGTGTTCAATCAGAACAGACATCTGAGCTCAGCCCCAAAGTTGAGGAGGGAGGGTGTCCCAGACCTTCAGGGCTGTCTGGGTAAAGTCATAAAGGGGGAGATGGAATGTTTGATTTGAACTTGTAAGGGATGAATGAATATTGTGCAGGAAGCCTAGCAAAGTGAACTGGAGACAGTTGCAAAGGGATTTAAAAGCTCAATGGAAGAGTTGGTATTTTAATCTGGAAGTAATAGGGAGCCATAGGAGTGACTTGAGCAAAGGAGAATAGTTTTTAGAAGCCCTACTGAGCAGTTGTGTAGGGAGTGGATTCCTGAGAGAAGAAACTTAAGACCCTGAACAAGGGGTGGTCCAGGGGCAGAAAGGAGACATGCAATAGTGGTAGAACTGACCATCAAATGTTTATGTGAGGACAAACCCAGGGATGACTAGGAGGGTGCTTGAGGGGACTCTGCAAACGGAGGAGAGTTAGGAAAGGGGTTGGGCTTCGGGGAAAGGCTATGATGGCTCTTGTTTGAGACGCCTCCAGGATGTCCAGTTTGGTGCAGGGAGGGAGAGGAGAGACTGAGTACTGATGGAGAAGAGAAGAACCTGGATAGAGCCCTTAAAACAGCCTTAAATAGGGGGTGGAATGTGAATAATGATCCTGCAGACTGAGCATCGGGGGCCTATTGGAATGGCAGCCAGGAGAGGTCTGTCACCAAATCCAGAGAGGAGACACTGTCTGGGAGGAGGGGGACAAGCAGCAATGGCTGGTGCTGTGAAGTCAAAAAGGATGGAAGGCTAGCTGGTGCCATAGGGTGTAGAATGATGAGCTTCTGACACTTCTAACAGAGCGACCCCGGGCCCGTCACTTCATCCTGGTTGCCTCAGTTTCCTTGTCTGTAAAATGAGCTGGAGAAGGCTTTCTTGCCAAGAAAACTCTAAAAATGAGGTCACAAAGAGTTGGACACAACCGAAAAATGACTAAACAACAAAACAAGAAGGAGGAGGCCTAAAAGGAGGCCATTGGATTTACCAATCTAGATTTCATTGTCGGGGCTTGTAAGGAATAGTTTTAGAAATATGTATCACCTTGAAGATCCAACCTGCTAGTAAGAGGAGGGTCTGACCCATCCTGGGGATGGGAAGAGGGAAGGTGTGTGCTCCAGAAGTGTTGGGGAGGAGGGGTGTTCAGCCGTTTCAATCATATCTAACTCTTCAGTACAGTTTTCTTGGCAGAGATCCTGGAATGTTTTACCATTTCCTTCTTCAGTTCATTTTAGATGAAGAAACTGAGGCAAAAAGGGTAAAATGACTTGCCTAGAGTCACACAGCTAGAAGTATCAGAGAGGATTTGAAGTTAGGAAGAGGAGTCTTCCTGGCTCTATTGCCTCAAATTTCAGTGCTAACAAAAATCTTGTTGTAGCACTCAGCTGGAATGGAAAGAATTAATTAGCACCATGATCTATGTAAGCACAATGGAAACTGACTTATATTTAAGGTTTTTGTTTTTTGTGCTTGTATCAACTCATGTCATGCTGCCGAGAGAGCTGCCCATTTATAAGGAGAAGAGCGATGGGGGACCCCGGGATCAGTCTCAGTTGGGCCAGGGCAAATGGCAAGGGTTTGGTTGAGCATTTATTTCTTTGCCTTCTTCTCTTCATTTGTCTATATTTGTGTTTATTATTGAGAGCTTCTCAGGAAGCCTCTTCTTTTCCATTGAGCCCCAGAGCTCAAGGCTCAGAGTGCGACTGCTGTTTGTTTTCTGGTTCCAGGAGAGTATTATTATTCCTGCCTGGCCAAAAGCTTGATGCTGGTCTTCATCTTCAGCTTGATTATATTCATCAGAAACCCGTGGATCAGAGAGCACATGATTTGGGGCTTATCCGTCTTTTAACTTCTCGTGACTTCAGAGAGCAGCGGCAATCTTGTGGTCAGGATTTGGGACCACGATGGAAAACTTCTCTTAGTGACACTTTTCCTATGTATTTTTGTAAAAAGGTGGTATTTGTGAATAGTCAGTTTGTTTTTAAATGCACTTGCTCAAAAGGCTGGCCGCCAGCCAGTTAATCTGATTTTAGCTGCAGCAACTGTAAGATACTAGCTTCTGAGAGGGACGTGGCTCCCAGAGGGGGTTTGATCTGCCCCAGTGGTAATGACACTTATACTGGGAGAATCACAAATCCTGAAAGGGCAGAAGCCAATAGAGCTGTCTGTCATTGGTGGAAATCTTAGCATCCTCAAAGTGATGTGTCCAAGGCTACACAGTTTAGCATACACATTAATAGAGTTGAGACTAGGACCTTAAAATAAAATGTTAAAAAGTGTGAATTATTGAAAGAGTTAAATATGTATTCATAAACTGTAAATGTATGCTTACGATCAATCTCCTTGAAGAACTTCTTGTTTTAAGTCAGTAAGAACTGATTTCTTTTTTTCAAAAATACACTTAGATTTATATCACTTTACCAGATGATCTTTGGTTTAAATAGATTTTTGTGTACTATGAATAAATTTTTTTCTTTTTAAGAAATTATTCTTTTCTCCTTCTTTGACATCCTGTTTATCCTGCAAAAAAATAGCTGACATTTATTCAGTGTTTTAAGGTTTGCCAGATGCTTTCTTTTTATTGATCCTATGAGACAGGCAGTACAAATATTATTTTATTATATATATTTTTATATCATAATATCATATGGGTCAGAGAGGCCAAGTCTCTTTCTTATCACTGAGCTATTAATAACAAGATTATACAATGATCAATTCTGAAGGATATGGCTGTTTTCAACAATGAGATGCTTCCAGGCCAGTTCCAATGATCTTGTGATGAAGAGACAATCTGCCTAGGCTTAATCACTGAATGGGTGTTGCTTCAGTCAATCAGACCTGTTGAAGTCCTTAGCTTCCCACCACCTCCAGGGCCATCTCCAGTGGTCCTGATCTTGTGTCTGACCCCTAGACCCAGATGGCTCAGGAGGGAAAGTGAGACAGATGACTGCACAGCTCTCCCTCCCTCACATCCAGTTCACTTGCCTGTCATAGTCCTTCCCCGAGGTTGTGGTCCTCTCTGAGAAGGACAAACAACAACCTCTGATCTGTTGCCAGTCTTGCTGTTCCTATTTCCAGGACATCTCTCCTATCTTTCCTCCCAGACTCCTCTGTTCAGTCCTCACCTCTCACCTGGATTATTGCAGCCTCCTCCCCCACGCTGAGCTCCCGCTGCTGCCCAAGTCTTGTTCTTAAGGCACAGGCCTAAGCGGGTCACTGCCTTCATGAGCTCTGGGGGCCTCCTCTTGCCCCAAAGAAAAAAGGCAAACTCCAGATAGCCTTTCAAGCCCTTCCACCCTGGCCCCAACCTGTTTCTCTAGATTTATGATACATTCTTTCTTTCTGCTTGGTGCCTAAGCTGGCTTTCTTTCTGCGCTCACACACACGGCTCCCTCTCTGTCTGTGCCTAAATGTGCTCACTTCTCACTTCTGCCCTGGGACACCCACCTCCCCCTGCAAGATGTGGCGGCCTGGCTCCCGAATCTCCCTGCTCTCGTCCTCCTCTTGGCGCTCACACTCATAAACAGAGAACCTCGTCTTCCCCGTTCAAGGGTCTGCTCTTTGGCTGTTTCCATCGTTGTTTTGGTGACCCCGGCATCTACCCTGTGCCTGGCCACAGAAAGGCCTTCATAAAAGCTTGTTGCTTAAAGCGACCATGTTTATGCGCCGGTGAATCCTGCCTTAAAATAAGGGGCACGCATGGAACAAGTGCCTGCCACTGGCTTGAGTTCACAGAGCAGGTAAGCCGCCCTTGATGAAATAGCAAGGCCCGAGGAAGGGACAGGAGCATGGCCGTGTCAAGCCCCCACCATGGTGGCCATCTGCTTTCAGACCTTGATGGAGACAGCCCAGGATGCTGAGCCCCAGTCTCGGGAAGCAACAAAGCTTCCAGTCCAGTGCTCTCCATCATCAGCCTGGGAAGGACAAAGGAGGTTCACAGTAGGGACTTTGGAGATGTAAATTGGCAGATGCTTGATAAGCTTCTTTCCTTCCCTCCCTTCCTCCCTTCTTTCCTTTTTTCCTCTCTCCCTCCCTTCTCTTTTCTTTCCTCCATCCCTCCTTTCCTCCCTCCCTCCTTTCCTTCTTCCCTCTTTTCCTCTCTTCCTTCCTCCCTCTCTCCTTTCCTTCCTTCCTCCCTCCCTTCTTTCTTTCCTCTCTCCCTCCCTCCCTTCCTTACTTCCTTACTTTCTCAAAGGGAAGAACTTAACAGATTAAGCACATATTGATCAGAGACTGTTAGCTAAAGTAGATCAGGCCTATAGGCCTCAGTTTCAGTTTCTCTAGAGTCACATGATTTTAGATAAGGCCTGGACTGCATTCCATTGTCCAAAGAAGGGATTACGCGGCCCAAGAAGCTGTGTATCACCTTGTCTACTGCATTCCACTGACCAAATAGGGGAATAAAGGTGAATTTGGCTCACAGACCAGGAGGGGGTCCGCTTCTCGAGGTGCTAATAAATAATTCTGCTTTCTATGAGTGATCTCCGAGTAGTCAATTTGGGTAGGTCTTTTTGTCCCAAACACTCCCTGCCTCCTTTCCTCCTTTCCTTCCTTCCTTCTGCTTCCTGGCCCCCTCAGTCCTCCATCCCTCCATCTTTCTCTCTCTCTCTGCAGAGATTTCTTTTGAATTCCAAGTGAAGGTCTGATAAGAAAAAGGCTTATCAACTGCCTGGTTCTACTTGGGCAGTCTGAGTTGTTACATTTGTCTACAGAGATAACCAGTGTTATTCCTGAGAAAATCGTAGCACCCTAAGATGGAAAACTGTAAGGGACCACAGAGAATTCCAGCACTATTATTCCCGCCCCCTCCCTTGAGTTTTAACATCACTTTCACTTTCAAATATACTTCTTTCCTTACAGATTTCTTGCAATAAACAACAAAGCCAAACAAAAAACAAAAACCCTAACACAAGCTGGTTCTAACCAAAAGGGTTCAAACAGATTATGCAATTTTCTATACCCATAAGTCTGTGAAGAGAAAGGAAAGCACAGTGAGATCAATACTAATACTGGAAAGTATAAGTCAGTCAGTTGATACTCCTCTCTTACCTCCACTTCCCTTTATGTATAGTCTTTTATTAAAACCTAAGATCCTTAAGGGCAGGCAATATCCTACCTTTTGTGTGTGTCATTTCTATTGCTTGGCACAGTGCCTGGAACATAGTAAGTGCTTAATAAATGCTTTTTTGCATTCATTCATTTATTCATTGTTGATTGGTCTTCACTAGGATTGAGCTTCGTTATTATAATATCACAATTTTCTTTTTTTTTATACTATTTACTTTGTTGTGGTCATTGTGTATAATGTTTTCCTGCTTGCTTCACTCTGCCAAATACAAACTTTTAATTTAATTAATTGAATTAGTTTTCATGGTTATTAAACACACAGAAATCCACTATAGTCACATACGAACATTTCAGTTCTTTACTGTCCCTATATCCACTGTTAGTTAGGAAGATTTTTAGGGCTTGATTTTTCTTTTTTTGACTCCCTTGGGGGATATATGCAGAGTATGGGCACCTCTGGGTCAATTCTAACATTTTTAGTCACTTTCTTATCATGATTCTAAATTACTTCCTACAATGGTTGGGCCAATTCACAGCCCCACCAACGGTGCATTAGTGTGCCTGTCTTTCCACAGCTCCTTCAACACCGAAAATTCTCACCTTTTACTGCCAATTTGCTGCAACTGTTTACATGTCCCCGGGAGAAGGAAACTGAAGCCCAGAGAAGACGGGTTACTTGGCTAAGGCAGAAGGCAGAAAACCCACACGCAAAACAAAACAAAACTTCATTCAAAACTTAGCCCGCACAAGTTTCAAATGAAGTCCTCCTCATCCCCACAGTTAGACTATTTTACAGCACTTTATCCCACCTTACTCCCCACCATCCCACTGCATCCCATCCCATCCCATCCCATCCCACCAACTTAAAATGAATTTAACATGTGATGAGCTTGAGTTCACTTTCCCCGCCCCCATTTTCCCAGGGAAAAAATCTCCGAGCCCGGGCCGACAGCTGTGGAGCCCCCTCCTCCCCGACCGTGGGCGCTCAGAGCGATTCCTCGTTTTTTCTTTACTTTCCACGCGCTTAGTGAGAGATCCGGGAGGCGAGGCCAGGCGCGGAAAGCTCCCGTTCGTAAATCTGGAAGGAACTTCGCTAAAACAACCGTGGCCCGTACGGGGATCGAACCCGCGACCTTGGCGTTATTAGCACCACGCTCTAACCAACTGAGCTAACCGGCCCTGAGGGACTCGGCTCGCAAAAGTCCTTTAGAGCTGCCGATGCTCTGTAGTGCGCGGGCGGGGACGAGCCCGCGGCTCATTGGGCGCCGCGTGCTCCGAGCCCGGGCTGGGCTGGCCTGGATCCAGCCTCGGCTCCCAGAGCCCGCCCTCGGGGGAGGGGTCCGCTTTCCCCCTCCCCTTAGTCGCGTGCCGGGCGGCTCTCCGGGTTTCTCCTTTGAAATCGCTTCGGTATTTATTAAAACACACACACACACGCGCGCGCGCGAAAC
This sequence comes from Sarcophilus harrisii, assembly GCF_902635505.1. Taxonomy (NCBI): domain Eukaryota; kingdom Metazoa; phylum Chordata; class Mammalia; order Dasyuromorphia; family Dasyuridae; genus Sarcophilus; species Sarcophilus harrisii. The sequence continues at coordinate 684,774,214 of NC_045426.1, read as the reverse complement.
AAAACAAAACTTTAAAAGTTTATCTAAAACTTAGGCCGCAGAATGTATGCTCTCTGAAGGCACGGGGTTGGGGCCTTCCTTTGCAGCCCAACCTTGTACACAGTAGGCACTTAATGCATGCTTATTCCGAAGCATCCCGGCGGTGGAAGTTAAGCTTCTTGAGGGAGGTGGTTTTTTTGGTTGTTGTTGTTATTCCCAGTACACGGTAGTCGCTTAATAAAAGCTCGATGAAGCAATGTATCTCCCCCTCCCCCCCCAACCAAGCTCCCTTCGAAGGGAGGGGCTTAAACTACCACAACATTCTCAGCACGCGACATGGGGCTTGGCTTGCAGTAAGCACTTACTAAGTGCAGGCTGCCAAAGCATGTAAGGCCCGGGAGGCCTCCCCTGTGCCTCCCGGGGCGGGACGGGGTGCCGCAGCATCCTGGGGCACCCCTCCCCCTCCCCCGGGGAGCCCGGGCCCTCCGAAGGGAGGCACTGTGCCATTTTCGTTTGCGTCCTTGGCCCTGCCCCTCTTGGGTTCATCCAACATTTATTAGGCAACGCGGCACCGAAATAATGTCTGATTAGTGGATTCTTCGAGAAAGGAGTCTGCGCGCTACTCGCTGCGCGCCCCTCCCCCAGTTTAGGCGGAAAGGTCCCGGCGCTTTGATTTTTGCTTCAACTTCCCGCGAGAAAAAAAGAGCCGCTTAAGAGACGCGCGCTGCCTGGGACTCGAACCCGCGGACCTGGCCCTGGGGCAATCCCGCTCGTATCCTTGAACGTCCGGCCCGAGCGGGAAGCCCACGACCCCGGTTTGAAACTCTGGGAGGCCTTCCGGGAGGATACCTCCCCAGGTAGGCGAGGAGGCTCCGCCCCTGACTGCGCAAGCCTCCATTAAGGAGCCCCCGGCAAAAAGGGGCCGGTCTCGCGCGCTCCCGCGCCGCGCTTGGCCCTCCTCCAGCCCGCCCCGCCCCGCTGCGGGAAGGGGGCGTGCCCGTCGAGTTCGGGAGCAACGTCAGTCGCCCGCCCCCGAGGGGACCCGGAAGCGGAACCGGCGGTTCCGCCGCGGGGGGCGGGGCCAGGCTGGCGTTAGAGGAGGCGGCAGCGGCTGAGGAGGCCCCAGTTGACTGAGTAGCTGCAGCGGCGGAGGCTGCAGCCTGGGGGCGGAGAAGAAGCCTCGCGGAGGCAGGGGGGCGGGCGGGCCCATGGTGCGAGGCCGCCGCGAGGAGGCCGCCGCGGGAGAAGCGCCGGGCTGAGAGCGAGCACGGCCGCGCCGGCCGGCCAGGCCTCGCGGGACCCCGCGCCGAGCCATGGGCTCCCTGTTCCGCAGCGAGGCCATGTGCCTGGCGCAGCTCTTCCTGCAGTCCGGGACCGCGTACGAGTGTCTCAGCGCCCTCGGAGAGAAGGGCCTGGCCCAGTTTCGGGACGTGAGTATCCGGGCCGGGGGGCGGGGCAGGTGGGTATTCCGGCGAGCGCCCCGCCCTCGGCCTCTGTGCTGGTCCTGCGATGCTGGGGTCTTTCTGGGCCTCAGGCTCCTCCTCTGCGAGGGGGGGCGGCGCTGGGCCACCGCCACGGCCGATCCTTGGACTACCCTGCACTTCAGGGTCTATTTTGAAGTGTGTCTTGGCTAAGCGCCCGACATGTACCTACGAGACTGTGGTCCTCCTGGGCCTCTGGATCTTCATTAAAGTGTGCCAGTTTCGTGCCTGCGAGAATGGGACCTCCCTAGGCCTCAATTTCCTTGCTTGTAAAGTGAGGGGGAGCTAGATTTGTAGCGACGAGACTGTGATCCCCCTGGGCCTCGGGGCCCTCAGTCGGCGGGCCTGTGCACCACCCGCTGTGAGCCCTGCACCAGCCTCCCCTGGAGACTCGGCCTTTGCTGGCGGTGCTCCCGGGAAGGGGGCGCGGTGCTCCCGGGAAGGGGGCGCGGTGCTCCCGGGAAGGGGGCGCGGTGCTCCCGGGAAGGGGGCGCGGTGCTCCCGGGAAGGGGGCGCGGTGCTCCCGGGAAGGGGGCGCGGTGCCCACTAGCTGTAGACGGCCCCGGGCCCGACCGGCCCGCCCAGGGAGAGGGTCCCTTGTCCGAGGGTGCGGGCTCTGGGGGACCCGTCCAGATCCTACCTTCCTGGGCCTCTGGTCTTGTTCTACGATGTTGTGCCTGCAGCCCAGGCTGCCCAAAGGCTGGTGTGCTGATTTTTCCCTTTCAGCAGATATTTAATTATTTTCTCTTTATTTAATATGCCATTTCCCCCCTCCGGTTGTATGTTAAACAATTTTCTCAACATTTGTTTTTAAAACTTCTGAGTTCCAGATTTTCTCTCTTCCTCTCTCCTCGCTGAGAAGGCACAAGCTGTGTAAAACATTTCCATAAAACTCATGGTGTGAAAGGAAACGTAGATCTTCACCTCTCCACCTCAACCCCCCCCCCCAAAAAAAAAACAAACAAACAAACAAACAAACACAAAATCCTCAAGAAAAATGAAGCTTAAAAAAGTTTTCAGCAGATATTTATAAGGGTCTGCCGGGTGCAAAGCATTGCGCTAGTATCTAGTAATCTGTCAAAATACCCTGGGTCTTCTGGGCCCTTCATGGTCTATGCTAGCATTCAGCGTTGTGGTTGCTCTTTGCTGAGAAGCTCAACCACTCTGTGGCCCTAGTGCAAATAGAGTTATCTTTGTTTTTCCAGGGTGGAATGTGAATTTCAGGAAGGATGGCTGTTTAACTGATAAGTCACTTCCCTCCAAGCCTGTTTTGTCATTAAGGCCACATAACCAGTAAGTGGCTGGACCAGAACTGGAACACAGGCCTTCTCACTATTTTCATTTGGTCTCCTTGCTCTAAGATCTGGAGTTGGTGCTTAATGATTTTTTAAGACCCTTTTAAAAACTCTAGTAGTTTAATGCCCTTTGACTTTGTCCTTCTGTAAACTTGAGTTATCTAGCAACGTTTGTTAATTAGGGCAAAAGTTTTCCTGATTTCAAGTAGTTGGCACCGTTTTAGGGAAAAGTGTCTTCAGTCAACCACAACGGCCTTGGGAAAAAGAATGTTTTCATAATATTGTGTTCTGGTGGACTTAGCAGAATAAATAATAGCCTGCAAAATGTATCCTCACGTAATTGATTGAATTGATCAATGGCAAAGTTTTGTAGTATTGTACATTTAAATATAGAAAATGTTTTAGTTTAAAAACTTCTGTTTATGTCTACTCACAAGTTTTTGGTAATAAAATGACACTTGCAGCTGAATAGGTTTGTGAGGGATATAGAAGACCCTTACCCAAAATGACTCCTCAGAGATCACTCAGTAGAAGGCAGAAAAGTTGTTTATTGAAAACCTCCGGAGCATGAGCCGTCCCATCACGAGATAAGAAAAAGGGCTAAAGAAGTAGTAAAGATACATAGCTTTTATACAAGAAATTACATCACAAGTAAGAGAGCATTGAGAAGGGGAGGGGGAGGCATCTAATTGGTTGTTCCTATTTGGGGAGATTGGAATGGAAGGTTTCTGTTTCCCCCAAAATCTCCTGATTTCAAGGAAACAAAGTCAGGCCTTTAGGCTTAATCAAGCAGACAGTGGTCCAGCTAATAGACTAAATATCGATAAATGTCAAATACCAATAAATGTCATCAGCTCAAGTTAAGTAAATATGTTTCTAGCTGGCCAAGGCTGAAGTAGATATGAGCCTGCACATATTATACAGGTCATAGGGGAAACACAGAAATAATGAAAATAAAATACAGAAAAAGAATTCATACATCCCTGTAAGTTCTTCACCTTCTCTCTCTATTCCATACAGGTTTGAATTTTGTAAATATTTATAGAATTTATAAAATTTTATGACATTAGATAGAATTTTGTAAATGTCAGAGGGCTTATATCCAATTCATTTCATTGTTTTACCAAATGATTTAAATTCAGTTAATCAGAGATGGAGGCTGGGAAACAGCTGTTTTATATTCTTTAGAACTAGAATTTTATTCATCAAAAGACTGCTCCTGTTCACTCAGATTTTGGCAGTGAAATGATAATAGCCTTTGAAAAAGCATTAGTAGCTTGAGAGCCAAATCCAAGATTATATAATTTGGGTCATAGATCATTTCTATTTACAAACATGAAGACTGAATTGAAGTTGATAAATACTGCAAAAAGGCCTGTGCTTTTAAGAAAACAAACATAACAGGATTAATTTTATAATATTAGAGTAGTTGTGGATAATAATAATATTAGCTCATAGTTATATACAAAGCTACTTCTACAACCTGCTTGCCTTTCATGCATGATATTAAACCTTGAGAATTAAAGTTGTCAGAGAGACAAAGTGATAAAAGTCCTATATGACCTGTAAGGCCCCTTCTAGCTCTAGATATATGGTCTTATGACTGAGCTCTAATATACTGGAATAGTTTCACCAAATATTTTTTTTGTGATTCACCATAAAATAGGAATGATATTTTCTTGTTAAAGTCTGCTAGCTTCAGGATAGAATTTGAAGGTGTATGGCTATATCTCAGTGAAAAGCAGCATTTTGGATAAACAACACTGACTGCAATTGCTTCTTATACTTTTGCTTTTGAAAGAATAAATTGTCTTAGGAATTCAGAGATCTGAAATAGTTACCTAAACATGTGTAATTTAAAAAAAACAAATGTGAAGTCAGGAATCATAGCAGAAGTAGAATTGAAAGTTAGTTTAAAAACTGATAAAGTGTAGAGCCTTGAAGTGTGTTGATTTCTGTTTGCACTTTGGCTTCTGAAAGTATTTTCTTTATTGCTGTAAGACAAATAGCTCTATTGGCTCAGTCATTGCCTCATTAGAGGGCAGCGGGTGTGATAGAGTGGGAAGAGCACTGACTTTTGGAGTTAGAAGGCTTCTATTGAAATCCTGAATCCAAACCTTAATTTTGGCATGAATTTGGAAAAGTCATTTAGCATTGTGTGATTGCGAATTCAGATCTGGGTAAGCCTGGGCCTGTCACCACCACACTGCCTTCTTCAGTTGTCTCATCTGCCAATTAGGCATAACTTCTGCCTCCCAGGGATGATATTTCTCAAGCATTTTGCAAACGTGCCATAAAAAGGCTAGCTATTATTGCTCTTATTACTAATGTTAACGTTCCAGAGTCCCTGAACTCCAGCATCCTCATTTGTAACTTTATGCCTGATGCATGTCTACTCACAAGTTTTGGGTAGATGGCTGTCTGATGGATCTATCCCATAACAGTGATGGGACCATGGCTAAGTCACTTACCTTCTTAGGAATCAGGGAAGTCACATGAAGTGTTGCTCTGATTTAACTGGGAGTTTTCCATACTTTGATTCCTTACCACACTGATAAAAATCAAAAGCAACCAATGTTTATAGCTCTGTAAGCTTTGGAGGCATTTTGCATTATATCTTTTCATTCAATTCTTCCAATACCCTACAAGGTAGGTTCTTATGGGTCAGAACACTGATACTCAGAGAAGTTGTGATAGTCAGCAAAGCTTTGTGTGTTCATGCATGGGGGTGCTTAGTGGTCAGGTTTTTCTTGACTCTAATCTCACTTATCATTTATCCCATATTATCTTAGTCTTTTTTTTTTTTTTTTCATAATTCCCTCCCCCCCCCCCCCCCCCCCAATAACAAGCATTTATTATGTTCTTCACATCCTGTCTGTAACCCCACTCCCTCCTTAACGATGGGGGAATGAGAACTCTCACAGATACATAGAGGCAAGCCAGACAGATCCCCATGTTTCCCATATCTGAATATTTCCATTCCTGTTCTTATACATGTTTGTAAGGAACTGCTTCAAATCCAAGGTGCTATATTAATGTGAGTGGCTGCTGTTATTTTTCTCTAGAGGTTTTGATAGCATAGCCCTGGAGGGATGGGAGAACTTTCCTTTAGTCTAGGCATTGAATGCTTATTGGGTGTTTGATGAGATTTTTTTCCTTCTTCCCTTTAGCTCAACCAAAATGTAAGCGCTTTTCAGAGAAAATTTGTTGGGGAGGTGAAGCGGTGTGAAGAGCTTGAACGAATACTGGGTAAGTTTTCATCTTGTTTAACTTCAGAATTGTATGAAGGCAGAGACGAGAGGGAGGCTGAGGGGATGAATTGGAGAGATCTATCATCATCATGATGTTTTTGAGAGTGTTCTAGACAGCCATGAGTTCTAGACAGCCATGGGTTTTCATTGCCCTTTGATTCCTGTTCACAGAACTTCCTCACAGTTTTACTGGGAATAGCTCCTCAGCAGCGGATCTGCAGTGATAACTTTCTGTTTTGACACATTCAACAGTCACAACAGACTAGGCCTCTTCTCCAAAATACTTTCCTCACAAAACATTAAATCAAACCACCTTACAGCTGGTGGCACATGTGCCTTCCACTTCTGATGTTTAGGGTCTGCTAACAGAAACTAGGATATATGTTTTAACAATAGTAGTTTGGTACTAGCATTGTCCAGTATGTTGGATGGGTATGATATGCTCTGTTGGAATCTGTTGGGAGGTACTGATAAACTGAGGATTTCAGCACTTGCTGTGCTAGGGATGAGGCCTTTGACATGCATGAGAGTCGGTGTGGCCTGCCCTCATCAAGTACATGGTCTAGTAGAGCAAATCTTAAACTGAAGGTCATGACCCCATGTGGCTTAATGTAACTGAATGTGGAGGTCGTGAAATTATGATTTATCACCAGTAAATATTTGATTTATATCTGTATTTTATATATCTACGTACCCAGAGGTGTGTAAAAATTTCTTTGGTTAAAATGGATCACGAGTGAAAAAAGTTTAAGAAATCTTAAAGTAGAGGATTGTGACAGACAGAATTCTGATGTAAGATAATACGTAACCCTATAAAACATTTTAAGCCTTGGGTACCAAAAGAGTCTGAGGTGGGAGAGGTCATTCACAATGGGTGGAGGAGAAGGGAAAAAGAGGAGAGATTGGGAACCTTCCTTGGGGAAAGTGATATTTAACTTGTAACCAGACTCACACTTTTGCTGAATGCATATTGCTATCTCTGTTTATTTTCTGGACTTATAAATAGGACCAGGCTATTTGATAGGATTCTGGGGAAGATATTCATCCTTTGATGATTTAGATTTTTTTTGGCTCAAGAAAGAAGGCTTGGGTGTAAAAATGTTTTGATTTATCACTTAAACATGTGAATATTGTTTTTTGTAAATTTAAACATATTGAATTTGATCAAAATTTCTTTGCTTCCTTTAGCATATTTAGTGCAAGAAATTAAAAAAGCTGATATTCCCCTTCCTGATGGAGATACCAGTCCTCCTGCCCCACCTTTTAAACAAGTTTTGGAAATGCAGGTAATTTTTTCCCAATAAGATTATTGAATTTAACTCTTAAGTTTTTCATATCCCATAATAAATTAGAAAACTACATTAGTCAGTTCTTACTCATTTGATTATTTAATACATTAATCAAGATAAATATTAATTATAGGCCAGTTTTCCCTTTTCCATCAAGCACACTTCAACTTTTTTCCAAAGTATTTTCTTTTTAATTTTATAGATTCTTAAGTAAGTTTTTTATTTTCAATTACATATAAAAGCAATTTTTAATATGTGTGTGTGTGTGTATACATAACTGTACATTATTAGCTGTTAGGTTTATGCTTTCACCACTTCAGACTTCCCTGAATATTCAGAGGATCATATCTCAGTTCTTTATTTGCTTAGAAAGTAGTTATCATTATCGTCACTTCTGGGATTGCTTTATTTTGTCAGGTCTAAAGAAAGTCATTGGAACCCTAGTGTATGATTGCAGAAAGAGTGTCAGTCAGTGTAGGATGCTGCAAAGAGCTTGGGACCAGCCTGATTTTGAGACTAAACCTGCCTCTGAAACTGATGACTTGCTTGTTTGACTTTGGACAAGTCACTTTATCTTCCAGGGTCTCAGTTTCTACATCTTTAAAATGAGAGAGTGGCCCTAGCTGACCTCAGAGGTCCCTTCAAACTCCAGATCTATGATCTTATGACTTGTGAATTATATAATTATGTGGAAGAATATTGTAACCAAAGTATAGGTTGGTGTGACATTCGTAATAATTGAATGCTGATGGAGATTTACTAGGAAAGTTTGTGTCAATAAGAATGCAAGGTAAATTCAGGCATTTGTTTTGAATTGTTCTTCCAGAATTTACTGCTTAAACATTTTCAAAGGATTTTTACTATGTTTTTGATTAATATCAGAAATAAGTAAATATGAAGAATTGAAAAAGGAAGGTGCGTTCTAAGCTTGATAACTTGAAACAATAGAAAGGAAAACCCCACAAATGATTAGGAAGTTTGAGATCAAAGTTCAACTGGTTATCCTGTTATTCAGAATACTGAAGAATAGCAGTCAGCTGATCTGACTTCATGAGAGTAAAAAGTATTTTCATTAATTAAGTGAATAGGAAATAATTACTGACTGAAATATTTCCATAGACAGTCAACAAATCCATATTAAACACTTCCTATATACCATGCACCTACTATGTATCAAGCACAGAATGGAGGGGACTAAATCTAAGAAAACTGTAACGATAGGAAGGAGCAAGGTTAAGTAGGGCAGGGAAAGGGTGACATGGTCAGACCTGAGCTGTTCAAAAATCTAAATAACTTAATTTTCATTTTTATTTCTAGGAACAATTGCAGAAACTGGAGGTTGAATTGAGAGAAGTCACCAAGAACAAAGAAAAACTGAGAAAAAACCTACTTGAGCTGATTGAGTATACGCACATGTTAAGAGTGACCAAAACCTTTGTTAAAAGGAACATAGAGGTACTGAATTCAGTTCAATACAATTCAACAAGTATTGGGTACCCATCATATGCCAAGCTCTGGACCGGGTGATTCAGTCCTTGTTTACTCTGGAGCTTACCTTTAATACCAGGCACAGATTCTATAGAATGTAGCACATGTTCTTTTAGAGGACAAATTCAGAATACAAAAACTTAACAAGATTTTGCAAGATGGGTAGACATTAGTTAACATAGTAATTGAGAAAGTGTATATTTTAATTGAAATTTGAAATGAACTTTTTTTCTTTTCTTTTTTTTTTTTTTCCACTTTTCCAGTATGTATTTACTCTATGTAAAGGAAGAACAAAATATCATTTGAGGAAATCTATTTCTAGATATTAGATATTTAATTCTCATAATTTTTGCTAAGTTGAATGCCATATTGAATCCCATTTCATACCAAAAAGTTTATTTTCATGTGCATATACTTATTTTATGTCTTTTGTAGCAAATACACAGACATTATTAAAAAATTCATATATTCTAAACTGATTTCATTTTCATTGAAGAATAGTTTAGTACTATGGGTAAAAATAATATGAACAGAGGATTGTTATGACAAACTGAAATCTGCCTTTTTTTGTTTTACAATTGGCCTAATGAAGTTAAAAGATTGGTTAACGTTTACTTTTTCAGCAGACTTGCTGAGTTGTATCTCAAAAATGGGTTGTTTTAGGTACAGCTGAGCCTAAAATGTTCTGTGATACTCTAAAAACTTGTTTGATATCCTGATATAAGGTAGTTTTCATGATGAGGCAGCATAGTAATAATGGATAGGATGCCGAGTTCCAAGGGAAATAGACCTCAGATCTTTGAGGTGCTCTAGGTCTCAGTTCCCTCACCTGTAAAATAAGGATGATAATTCCTATAATACTTTTGTCATAGGGTTATTGTGAAGCTCAAATGAACTAATGTAAGAAAGATTCTTTGCAGTTCTTAAAGTGAAGCTATACCAATCCATACTTTCCTGGTTATGTGTGTATGGCCAAGTCACATCACTTCTTGAGATCAATCAGCAAGGATTTTAAGTACTTGCTGTATATTGGGCCCTGGACCAGGTATTGGAGATACAAAAACTTAGATGAAACCATTTCTTTAGGAGCTTAACTTTCTATCACAGGAAACAACATTTGCATCTGTAATACGGACAAGGTTTATACAAAATCCATGCAAGGTAATTTGAAGGAGAAAGAACAACTCCCTAGCTATAAGTTAACTGATGATTGCTGATCTGCATCAGTGAAAGAAATTCTTATGCTGGAAGTTCATTTCAGTGGAAAAAAAAAGTCCATTGTCTCCATTCCTTTATTATTATTATTATTATTTACAAAATCTTAACTAAAATGTCTGTAAATGGTATTCTTATCTGTCTTTTTGTAGTTTGAACCCAGTTATGAAGAATTTCCTTCTTTAGAAAAGGATTCTTTGTTGGATTACAACTGTATGCAGAGACTGGGTGCAAAATTGGGGTATGTAGTGCTTAGGTTCAAATTTCTTGTAAAGGGAAAATGGGTTCTATCTAATAATTGAATCTCATTTAAAAGTTAAGATTAAATGGAAATATTTTTAAAAAGGATTTTAAAAAAGGACAATTAACCTATATCAGATTGTTTGCTGTCTGGGAGCAGGGGGAGGGAAAGAAGGGAAGGAGAAGAATTTGGGAAAGAAACAAAAATGAATGCCGAAAACTATCTACATGCACTTGGAAAAATAAAATATTGAGAAAAATTTTAAAAATTAAAAAGCAGATTAAAAACTAATTAAATGAAACAAATATAAGAAAACATTGTAGTATTTTATGCATTTATTTCATTTGAATTGAATAAACTTTGTTGCTTTTTTATCATTTAATAAAGTAAATCAGAAGGTATCAGTTTTCTTACATATTTATATCCACACTCTTATTTTGTCTCCTGTAATTTCTTTTGTTTGTCCATTAGCTAAGAATCTTTATCTTCACCATAATTGTAATATCACATTCCACTATTTTCTTATTTTTAGATATATTTTTTGTGTTTAAATCATTGATCTAAGTGGAATTTATTTTGGTGTCATAAGCCGCAGCTCTGATACTATTTTTTATTTATTATTGTGTAACAACTTCTTTTCTTGATATTGGATTCATCACTAGTTTCTAATAGGCCATTGGTTCTAAATCTGGATGATAGAATCTGTTTGACCTTTTAACCTACTTTTTAATTAAACTTAGATAATTATAGTATAATTTGAATCTGGAAATACAAAATCTCCTTCATTCTTTTGTCTTGCAATTCTTATGTTTCTTTTTCCTGTAAAATTTTTTCTTTATCACTTTCTTAATCAGTAAAATATCTTACAAATATTTTATTTGGTATTATAGATATGGATGGTCTGTTACTGGACCTGTATTTGACAAGGTCTTGACCAAGCCATGACAAAGTTCTGAAGTAGAATATATACATGAAGGGTGAACCTCAAAGTTCTCTTGAAGAAATGAGCTTCTCTGATTGATTCTTTACACTAGCAAAATGAACCTGGCCCCCTTTCATCAGTGGTTCCATAGGCATACAATACTTTTCCAGTGCTGAAGTTATGTTATATAGTTCAGGGACATTGATAGTCCATGTTTATTTGTTATGTAATTTAACAATTTTGTTAAGTAATCATTCTGTATTGTTTCCTAGATTTGTGTCTGGTTTAATTCACCAAACAAAAGTTGAAGCATTTGAAAAAATGTTGTGGAGAGTTTGTAAAGGGTATACCATTGTGACTCATGCAGAACTGGATGAGTGCCTTGAAGATCCTGAGACAGTGAGTGAATGTTGTGATTGTCTTTTCTTGGGTCTGTATTTTTCAAATGCAAGTATTTAAATGGCTACATTTCTTAAGATGAGACTTACATGAACTTTATATAAATAGATTTGCCTTTTACTTGCCTGCCTCTTTTCTCTTCCTTAATGGTTTATTGTTTTCCTTCTCCTTTCAAAGTCACATCATAAGAGTCCATAGGTCTAGAATTAAAAGAGCCATTAGAGGCCATTTAGTCCAACTTTACTTTATTATGATTTAAAAAAAAAATTTATTTTGAACTTAAACACCAAAAAACATTTCCCTTTAAACAGCAGGGGCATTTAGAAATTTGCATATGAAATCTTGAATCTCTGTTTCATACCACTTGCTTTTTTTTAAAAGAAAAGTATATAATTTCATGTTACTTTAAAATCTATCTTGCCTGTCTGTTTCCTTTTGTTTTATGGATTTAAAAAAAGTATTACCATTGCCCCCCCCCCGCCCTTTTTTTTTTTTCCACTATTGCTAATATCTCTCTCTCTCTACCTCAGCCTCTCTCTATCCTCAATTTAAAAGCTCAGAGAAGGAAAGAGAAGAAAAAAAACTTTCCTGTTACAAATAAATAGTTTAGCTAAAGAAATCCGTGGTCAAATTAACAAGCATATATAAATACCTGCTTTGTGCCAGGTACCCTGCGAAGTGCTGGGAATAAAAGGCAAAAATAGTTCTTATTGGCAAGGAGTTAACAGTCTAAGAGGAGAGAGAACATGCAAAGTTATGTAAAAATTTTATTTTTATGCACACACACATATACACTCACACATGCACACACACAGAGAGAGAAATAAATTGGAGATAATCACTAGAGTGGAGAAAGAATTGGCAAACCATTCCAGTTTCTTTGCTGAGAAAACCCCAAATGGAGTCTCAAAGAATTGGACACAACTGAACAATAAAAAATCAATAGAAAGGAGCATTAGCATTTAGCATTAAGGGAATTTGGGAAAGACTTCTTGTGGTTGGTACTATATTATCTGGGACTTGAAGAAAAACAGGAAATTCTGGAGACAGAAATGAAGGCGGAGAAAATTCTGTGCATGCAGCACAGCCAATGAAAATGTCTGTAGGCAGGAGATGGAGTTAGGTGGAGCAAGGGGCCAATGATACTGAGTCATGGAGTAAAGTATAAGAAGATTAAAGTTAGCACTGGGCTAATTTATGGAAGGCTTTCAAGGCCAAACAAATCACATAGCCACACACCCATGCGTACATGTGCCTCTTTTTGCACCTTGAATCAGTTCTCAGTCAGAAGATGGGTAATATATTTCATCATCTGTCCTTTGAGGGTATGGTTAGTCATTACACTGATCTGAAGTTCTTAATACTTTGAAGTTTTTCAAAATTTCATTTCATTACAACATTGATATCTTTGTATAAATTATTCTTGTGTTGATTTTACTCTGCAACAATTAATAGTATTCAGAGTTCTCTAAAGTTTTTTTGGTCATTTTTTATAGTGCAGTAATATTTCATTATATTTATATCACAGTTTATTCTCTAATTGATGGACATCCTCTTAGATCCTAGCTTTATTTATTTATTTATTTAACTTTTTAATACATTATTCAGTATCAGGAAATTTATTTTTATTATGACTATTCCCTCCCTGTATTATTTTCCTTCTTAGCCTCTTTCGCTTTCCTATCCTCGGTTTAAACTCTGTTGAATTTGGTGTATTTCTATATCTATATATCTTGTGTTCAACCCTCTTTTGTCTTTTTCATTTAAGAATGAGGGTAAGTTGAGCCTCACTTCCCTTCCCCCTTCATCTTTATGTATTTACTCTTTTCAGTGCCCCAGTTATGGGAAATAGCAGGTTTTACTCTCTTGTTTTTTCTTTCTTCACTAATATAATCCTTTTTTTTTTTTTTTTTCTACTTTTTCCATTTTAAAACTCAGAATTATTTTCTCCTCCCCCAATTTTTTTTGTTTTAAATTTAATTCCTTCAATGTCCTTTGGGAACATTAAGATTCTAGAGGGATACTTGTTTTCCTCTCCCACTATTAGAATATTAGTTAGCACGTCATCATCTTATTTCCCCTTTTAGTTGTTTTTATAAAATTCCTCCTCTTGGTCTCTGTGGACTCTTGTATTTGTATTTCAGAGTTCCTACTCAACTCTTTTCTTGGGTCTTTTCATCAGAAATGCTTGAAAATTCTCTATTTTCTTGAAAGCCCTATTTTTTCTATAAGAGATGATACCTTATTTCTTACTGTAAAGTAATACTATTTTTGACTTTGTAATACTGTATTGCAAGATTTCCTCATTTTTACTAGAAGTTGGCAAGTTTGTGTGATCTTGACTGCTTCTTGGAAACTTTAAATGCTTCCTTCTGGCTGCTTAAAAGTATTTTTTCTTTGGCATGGGAGTCCTAGATTTGACTGTAACATTTCTAAGGATTTTCCTTTTGGGATTTCTTTCTCTCTTCAGTTTGTCCTCTCATCCTTATAGATTGAGTTTTCATTCATGATTTCTTGAAATAGAATGTCCAGGCTTTTCTTTTTATCATACATTTCAGGGAGGCTGGTGATTTTTTTTTCTCCTTTTCTGCATGATCTGTTTTCCAGGTCAGCTGTTTTTGTTATTTAGACTCTCTTCTATTTTTTCAATCTTTTGATTTTGTTCTAATATGTATCTATCTATTCGTTGGTTTATGTTTGGTCTGTTTTTATTTTCAGCGAGTCCATTACTTGGCTAAGGTTACCATTTTTTCTAAGCTGTTGTCCTTCTAATTCTTCAGAAATTTTATTTTCTTTCTCATTTAGTTTGCTTAGTTTCCATTGGAATCAGCTAAATTTCTACATGTATCTCTGCCTCTCCAGATTAATCCTTCCTTTCCATATCCTGATCTTGCAGGTTCATATCAACTGGATCTTCAGAGTCTCTGTAGTGTCTTAAAAAAGAATAGTTAAAAAAATGGTAGCAATTTGGAGCTCTTATTTTGGTAATTCCTTGGGTCCTTTGGGAGAACTTTTTAGGCATTGAGTTGAAGTCAGCAGAAAGACAATTTTTTTTTGTATTTTTTTATGTTATACCCTACAATATTCTGAAAGAAATCTCACATGGTGTGTACACAGTGAAAAGGAGGTTGAAATTCCTTAATTTCTTCTGTTTGTCAAAGACTTTTCTTTTCAAAACTTATTTCTGACATTAACTGTGAGAATGTTGTAATGTTTGAACTGAGATTCTGTGAAATATTATAGTAAAAGGAAGAATAATTCTTATCTTTCTTTATTAGGGAGATGTCACAAAATGGTATGTGTTTTTAATATCCTTTTGGGGTGATCAGATTGGCCAGAAAGTTAAGAAGATTTGTGACTGGTAAGAGAAATAATGTGTTCACGTTGTTTATTATTCTTTATAATTCTTTGTGAAGTGGCCTTTTTCAACATTTTAGCATAAAATGAATTTTTAAATATCTTTTATTGTTTGATAATTTTGAATAATTTAAAAGTAGGAACTATGTCAACTATGTACTGAAGCTTATCTTTTTCTTTTAAAAAGATTTATATTGTTATAGGACAGAAATAACAGTTATGACATTTTGTTCTGTATAACCTCATCTTTATCCAAATATTTGTTATTTTTAGGCAACTATTTTAGTCTTTTGCTAAGAACTTTGGCAGAATTCTTAGAGAAACCAACCAAACCCTCAGCCCCCAACTGTGTTTTTTATAAATTCTGAAAGTCTTCACTTCTCCTTTTGCAGTAGGTACCCAGCTATTTCACGGTTGTCCCCAGGTGACCATTGTGGGCAGGTTCTGGATAACTTTGCTGAACCGTAAGGAGAACAACTAGAACTGTAGAGCGTCAGCCTAAAAGTTCTAGTTTCTAATCCTGGCCCTATATTCTTTGGACCTCAGGATCCTCTTTGGAGCTTGAGAGCTTCAATTAGAATGCTGTTGTTGGTGTTTAAAAACTCATATGCTTGCAAAAGGGACTTGAACCTCTTGGATTCTTTTCTAAATTAAAGGTGATGTCATAGATCGCCCATTCTGAAATTCAGTTCTATGATCATATTGGCAGTTATATTGCATGTAGAAAAATTTTGGAAAATAAATAATAGTATCTTCTAGGGATCAATATAATAAACTTAGGGGTTTTGTTTTTGGGAGGCAGTTGGGGTTATGTGACTTGCCCAAGATCATGCAGCTAATAAGTTTCTGAGGTCAGAATTGAACTCAGGTCCTCCTGATTCCAGACCATTGTTCTATCCACTGGGCCATCTAGCTACCCCTGGATTCTTTTTGGATGTGTGGTTCAGGCAGTGTGTGTGTGGTGTCCTCAGGAAGAGGTTGAGTGACAGGAGGGAGGAGGAACTAAAGTGTAGTACCCTGGGACCAGAAGTTTCCTGTGTCAAGTATTTTAGCTTCCATCTTTTCCCCTCTGTGTGGTGTCTGTCTATCTTGTACATTCATTTATTAATATATTCCCTGACCCTCTTTTTGTGCTGTTCTTGTTACATAGATTTTAAAAGAGGAGAAAAAGCAGTCGAATAAAACCAAACACATCACCTATTTAGAACAATATATATAGCATTCCATGCTGTAATTCCCCACTTCTGCATTGAAGAGAGGAAGAGAGCTACCTGCTCAGTCAGTAATGTTACACAGGACTTGGTGCTGGTGGTTCCCTTGTAGTTTAAAAAAAATGTTTTTATTGATGTTCTTTTTGTAACATCATTATTACCTGAAATGATCTCTCTCTCTTTCCTCCCTCTCTTGCTAGGTAAACCCTTGGCTGTGTCTGAACATGGCACTTCAATCCCCCCTATAAGTGACTCCTTCCCAAGAGGTAGTAGGCACACTCTCAGTCCTCCAAAGTCACTGCCATTGATCAGGGTTCTGAAATCTTTTAGTGTTGTTTTCTTTTACATTATTGTGATCATTGTGTATGTCGTTGACTGTTTTGCTTATTCTGAGCATTGTCAGTTCATACAATTTCTCCCAAGTTTCTCTGAACTTACATTATTGTTATGTTTGTTTGCAATGAATTAGTATTCCTTTTATTCTTACAGACCACATATTAGTTCAGTCTTTTTCATTCTGTTCTCCCTCCCCCCAAGGCAATTGGGGTTAAGTGACTTGTCCAGGGTCACACAGCTAGGAAGTGTTAAGTGTCTGAGACCAGATTTGCACTCAGCTTTTTCTGCCTTCAGAGCTGGGACTCTTATCTACTGTGCCACCTAGCTGCCCCTGATTCAGTCTTTTTCTAAGGCTGAGCATCCACTTTGCTTCTAGTTTTTTGTTACTATAAAATGTGCTATTTTAAATGGTTTCATACATACACACACAGAGGGAAAAGGAGATTTCTTTTTGCCTTTGTCACTGTTTCTAGTAGAAGATACCTACTGTTATTCCTGGTCTGTGACAGTTTGATAAATTTGACATAATTTGAAACTATTGAGATCAATAATGGGAATTTATACTGAGAGGACAAGGAAGGTAGGAATTGTCTTCCCTTTTTGTTTGCATTAGTATTGCAAGCATTTAGTACAATGCCTTGCACATAAGTAAGTGCTTAAGAACTTACCTATCCATCTAAAAGATGAAGAATGCTCACTTGCCTCCTTGTTTTACAAGACTTGTGTGGTAAAGGAATGTTTACTTTTAACTTTAAAAGTTGCTTCATCTAATAAGTGCAAAATATGTTTTAATTGTTTCCTAGTTATCACTGCCATGTTTACCCCTACCCCAGTACTGTTGAAGAACGAAAAGAAGTTCATGAGGGACTAAATACACGAATACAGGATCTTTATACTGTGAGTAAGATGGAGGTGGTTGTATTCTCTTCCTTCAGCTATAGATCATAACAATTCACTTCTTGTGGGTTTTTTTATTTTTAAAGAAGAAACTTTCTTGGTTATCTTTGGTTTTAACATCATCTGTTTCCCATTGTATCTTTCCTCCTGTTCTCTAGAATTTTATAAAAGAGGAAGAAAAAAAAAAGATCAGCAAAACTTACAAATATATGCTCCACTTGTCAAAAAAAATCTGATGTTAGTGTTCCATTCTCATGGTCAAGGCAACAAGTCAGTAGGCATTTATACCTATTATATGTCAGGCTCTAGGACTGGACACTTAAAGGAAGGCAGAAGACAGCTTCTGTCTTTGAGCTCACAGGATAGTGGATTCTGGTCTCCCCCTGTTGTATTGCAGCTAAGGGATGTATTTTATGTCATTTCCTTCATGGCATTCGGTTTTGGTAGTTTTCTGTTTGTTCTTTCCATATACTTTGCTGTAGTCATTTTGTGTCCTCTTAGCTTCACTTTACATTAGTTTATAAATATTGTTCCATGTTTCTCTGTAGTTGTCTTATTAATAATTTACAATTTTTGTAACATTTGTAACATTTAACTCTTTCCTAGTCAATAGGAGTCTGCTTTGCTTCCATGTCTTTGTTATTACAAAAAGTGCTGCTTGAAATATTCTATAATATTTTTATTTTTATTACTTAACTATTTTCAGTATATTCCATTTGGTGGAATCTCTGAAGTAGAAAGAACAGATGATGCCATTGTTTTCTTCTCATGATTTCAAAATGCTTTCCAAAATGGTTAAATTAGTTCATAGCTCCATCAGCCATTAATACATAATGTGCCTGTCTTTCCACAACCCTTCCAGAATTCACTCTTGTCTTTGCTGCTATTCTGAGTGTCAGATGAAATCTTAGAGTCTTTCTGATTTGCATTTCAATTAACTTGAGTTTCTGATTCTGAGAAGGTTGATGACAAGATAAATATCAGCATGTTTATGATGGGGAAAAGTACCTATTGTTTTTCTTTCCCTTTCATTTTTATGTGACTGTTAAACCTTATTGAAACCTCAGGGAATAATGAGTGGTATGGGTTTAAAAAATGGATTCTTGGCAGAGCTTAGATTGGAGGGAGGGAAGATAAGTAAGAAAAAAATATCTCTATATTTACAACTTTATTTTAAATTTAAATAGAAAACATGAAAAAAAAAAAAACACCCAACAGAACATTGCCATGTGCACAGCAGAAATAAGAGATTCAAAATATAAAGCAATGTATTTCCATTTCAAGAATGACTATATAATAAACACAACATATTGTGTTCAGAGGTGTCAATCTGTTTTTTTTTTTTTAATGGTTTATTTTTAATATACATTGCTTTATGAATCATGTTGAGAGAGAAAAATTCAGAGTGAAAGGGAAAAACCATGGGAGAGGTTTAAAAAAACAACAACCGAAAAAAGAAATGAACATAGCATGTGTTGATTTACATTCAGTCTCCATGGCTCTTTTTCTGGATGCAGATGGCATTTTCTATTTAAGTCTGTTGGGATTGCTTTGGATCACTGAACCACTGAGAAGAACCAAGTTTTTTGTACTTGATCATTGTATATCCTTGCTCTTCTTGTATACAATGTATTCCTGGTTCTACTTGTTTCTCTCAGCATCAATTCATATAAATTTTTCCAGACTTTTCTGAAGTCAGCTTGTTCATCATTTTTTATAGAACAATAATATTCCATTATCTTCATATACCACAATTTATTCAGCTATTCCCTGATTGATGAACACTCATTTTCCAATACTTTGCTACCACAAAAAGAGCTGCTACAAACATTTTTCCACGTGCTCCTTTATGATTTCCTTGGGATACAGACCCAGTAATGGCACTGCTGGGTCAAAGGATATGCGTTGTTTTTTATAGCCCTTTGGGCATGGTTCTAGAGTGGTCGGATCATTTCATTCAAGAATGTTTTTAATGTTACTTTTTCAAATAACATTATATGTTTAACTAAAGCATATTTTCAGTGACAAGCAATTCTACTTGACTGATATGTTGGTTTGTATTTTGTGAGAAACCAGTTAGTATATATTGAAGTGAAACTCAGAGTAAAACACAGAGGCATGTTTGTTTTATGAAGGACACGTGGGTTTTTGGATGTGTTGTGTCAGTCTTGATCTTTTGTCTCTGCATTTTTTCATCACTAACAGAGCATTCCCATTACTTGGTGTTGGTGATGGGAGGGAAGTTCCAGGCTCCTGGGTATAATTTTATTTATGACTTCATTAAAATAATTTTTTTTTTTTAACCAAGGTGCTGCACAAAACTGAGGACTATTTAAGGCAGGTGTTAAGCAAAGCTGCTGAATCAGTTTGTACTCGAGTTGTCCAAGTGCAGAAGATGAAGGCCATTTATCACACGCTGAACATGTGCAGCTTCGATGTCACAAATAAGTGTCTCATTGCTGAAGTCTGGTGTCCAGAGGCAGATCTACACAATTTGCGTCAGGCTCTGCTGGAGGGATCTGTAAGTTGCCTCACAACTAAAATATAGAAAACTACCTAATTGTTAAGGAAAAATGAGAAGAGACCTGAAATATTTCAGTACAAAATACGTGCTCTGGGTCTGCTTCCCATTTTAGGCAGGAGCAGCCCCTCATTTCACAAGCACCTGTTCAGGGCCTCTTATGGATAGTGAGGCTAGAATGGGAAGGCAATAGGGCTTGCTGGTTGTCTCAGCAAGATTAAGTGATGATAATAAAAATTAACCCATAAATAGCATTTCAAAGTTTGGAAAGCACCTTATAAACTTTATCTCATGAGATTCTCTGTGAGGTATTCATATCATCATTTTTTTTAGGTGAGGCTCCTGAACCTCAAGGAAGCTACGTAGTTAGGGAATGTCAGATAAAGGTGGTGTATTCTGGAAGGAAGGAATTCTGGATTTGTACTTAGAGGATCTCAGCCTTTCTGTGAATCTTCTCTGAACCACTCTTTCCGTAGCCAGGAAATGAAGGGTGGAGCAGATGATATCTGAGATCCTATCTGGCTGTATATGTCCGATCTCTCACCAACTCCCAAATCCTTTCCTCTAGATGCGTTACCCAGTAGCATGTCCTTGGAAGAGCTCAGCAGTGGGAATCCAACTCTTATTTATAACTGATGAAAAAGTTGAGGCCCAGATATATTCAGTGCCTTGCCTCAGGGCAGAAGATAAAGAAAAGGACATTTTAAAAGAAAGGGTTTCATGTAGCTGCCATGTCATATCGCACAATTTTTCTGATGCAAATATAAAGCGGCCAGTATGGAAAGACAGAATAATCCTTACAAATTTCTACATTGGTCCTTGAGATCATTAGGCTTAAGAGTGACATTTGCAGAGTGTGCTAGGTTTACGGAGTGTTCACTTTGCATCAATTCTCTGAAGGAATGAGCATGAACTACTAGTAGTGGTCCCAATTTCACTCAGAGTGAAATAATGGATTCATATGTCAAGATTTCTGGAAGTGACAAGACCAGAATTTGGGTCCTGTTCTCCTGTATTCCCTGTTTTTATGACAATTGTTCAGGTGTGGGGTTGACATCTGGCTCACATGTTTTATTAGTTACTTGTTAGGTTTTGACCTGCAGAATATCCAGGTTTTGGGCTGTGAGAAATTTTTTACTTGTAATAGCATCCTGCTGTGATTTTTGCCATTGCTTTTGACCAGGAAAAAGAATTGTATTTATGTTTTGTATTTGTGAATCTATGAAAATGATTGTTCACATGATTTTTGGAGAATCTTTTTTTTTGTTTTTTCTCTTTATGTGAAAAGAGAGAAAGTGGAGTGACAATCCCATCGTTTATGAACACCATCCCAACAACTGAAACACCTCCAACTCTGATACGAACCAACAAATTCACAGAAGGATTCCAGAACATTGTGGATGCCTATGGAGTTGGAAGCTATAGAGAAGTAAATCCAGGTAGAATTGCTCTTCTTCAACAGGGGAGTATAACATTTTGAAAAATTTTAAAAAGCCTGTTACTTTTTATAATTTTTTTGACTTTCAGCCTTTGACAATTCTCTTAATCATTTTGGAGAATGTTGAGATTATCATGTAGTGTTAGAGAGAGAATTTTAGTTAATTAGACCCAACGGCAACAGGTATTGTCAAACAAATGTATTGTTTCCTTTCTTTTGTAGCCCTCTACACTATCATCACATTTCCCTTCTTATTTGCTGTGATGTTTGGAGACTTTGGGCATGGCTTTCTCATGTTCTTATTTGCCCTCCTGTTGGTGTTGAATGAAAACCATCCCAGACTGAAGCATTCTCAAGATGAGGTAAAAAGAAAAAAAAATATCAGGACATGTAGGGGTCTTTGCATTCTGCTTATTCCAAATATAAAGGAACACTTCTTTTTTTTTTTTTTTTAATTCAGTTTTATTTTATTTTTGATTGTAAATTTTTTCCCTTCCCTTTCCTTTCCCCCATTCATTAAGAAAACAAACCCTAAGACCCATTGCAAATCTGTATAGTAATACAAAACAGATTTTCACATTAGCGATATAATAGAGAAGAGGAAGGGAATGAAGGGTAAGAGAGAAAGAAAAAGAAAGAGAAGAAAGTATGCTTCAATCTGCATTCTTGAGTTCAGTCTAGCAGGAAGTGGATAGCGTGTTTTATTATGAGTCCTTTGCAGTTGTGCTGAATCATGTGTATTGATCAAAGTTACGAGATTTTTCAAAGTTGATTGTCTTTACAATATTGCTTTAAGTGTGTAAATTATTGTTCTGGTTCCTATCACTTTGTTTTGCATCTGTTCATGTAAGTCTGCCTGGGTTTTTCTTAAATTGTCCTCTTCAGCGTTTTTTACAGCACAATAGTATTCCATTACATTCATACATCATAACTTCTTCAGCCACTCCCTAATTGATGGGCAGCCCCTTATTTTCCAATTCTTTGCCACTACAAAAAAGTATTTTTGTATCTGTAGATCCTTTTCCTCTTTCATTGATCTCTTTAGGGTATAAACCTGCTAATGGTGTCACTGTCAAAGAATATGCAGTTTAATGACTATTTTCTTTTTTGTCATTTTTTATCAATTTAATGGGTGTGAAGTGGTACCTTAAAGTTTATTTTAATTTGCATTTCTCTATTAATGATTTAGAACATTTTTTTATGTAGCTATTGGTAGTTTGGATTTCTTTGTCTATTCATTTCCTTTAAACATTAATTTTTGGAGAAAGGCTTCTTATTTTTCTAGATTTGATTCAGTTCTCTGTGTTTTAATGGTGAGACCTTTATCAGAGTTATTTACTACAAAGATGGTCTCAGAATTCATCACGTGTTGGCTGACTTGTTGATGATGAGCTCAGTTCTTTAGTTTGGACGAAGCTGTCACCAGCCAGACCAGGCTTGAGAGCCTTCTGGTCTGGTAGAACCCAGCAGAGCTTGTGCTTTATGGGCATAGGCTTGAAGAATCCAAGGTTCCCTTTCTAGCCATGGTATGGCATGGATGACAATAGTGGAAAAACCCAGCACTTATTGTAATGGTGAAAGGGGGTAATTGGAATAGATATCCATTGGTAAGGTACTGACACCAGCAATCTAAAAGATCATGATAATAGCTGACTTACTATAAGTACTTTTAAGTCTCAGGAGTGACTTTCATTATTTTATAGTGCAAGTATTATTCTCATTTTACAGAAGAGGAAACTGACTCACAGGTTAGATGATTTAACCAAGGACGTGAGACTAGGAAGGTCAGGCTTCTAGCTGAACTTGCTGACATTAGTCCTGGTATTCTTTGTGCTCTCCCACAAAGGTACACTTACTTCCAAGAGGAGCTTGGAAAATCAACTACTTGTAGGGTATTTATTCTTCTTACATAAGTGACATTGCCACACACGAAGAAGTTTTGATGTTCAGCTGTTTTTTTTTTTTAAATCTTTCAGGTTTTCTTGGCAAAGGTTTTGCTTTTTCCTTCTCCAGCTTATTTTACAGATGAGGAATCAGAGGCAAACAGGACTAAGTGACTTGCTCAAGGTCATTTAAGTGTCTGAGGCAAGATTTGAACTCAGGTTTTCCTGACTCCAGGCCTAGTACTCTATCCACTGTACTACTTAGCCGTCCTCATGAGGAATTTTAGTTTCCATATAACTTTAGGTTATACAAAGAAATAATAGAAATTGTATAATATATTACTCTAAGCTATAAAAACTTCACAGTTAACTAAACACCTAATAATAAGACATGGAATGGTGATTAGAATTATACTTGTGTCACTGATTTGCATAGATAAATCTTCTTACCACAACTATAGACCTCAAAATATCCTGAACAAAAAAAATTATCAGCTCAGTCATCTAGATGTAACATTGATCCATAAAAATTTAAGAGCAATGTTTTTGATAACATTGTCAAACAGGTGCTCAAGCTTTATGGATTGAAAAGCTTTCAAAATGTAAAAACCTAGAAAACAAATAAAAACCACGTTAGAACAGGCACCTGGAGTTGTACTGAGCACTCTTTTTGTGGGCCCATAGGTGATGAACTTCCATGGCTTCAACAGCAGGGTTTTTATGCCTGGGCAGTCATCTGTGCAGCATTAAATAAAAAAGATTAATAACAGCATGGTGACTGGTTCTGCGACCATTTTTATCCAAGTGCTATCCAAATACAAAAATATGATAAAAGTAGAATTCATAAGAATTACAATATTCTGCCTTTATATAGTCTACAACTGATTTTTACCTTTTGTTATTTACAGATCATGAAAATGTTCTTTGATGGCCGCTATGTCATTTTGCTGATGGGATTGTTCTCAGTATACACAGGCCTCATCTATAATGATTGTTTTTCAAAATCAGTTAATCTGTTTGGCTCTGGATGGAATGTGTCAGCAATGTTTAAATCTACTCTAGATGACACCAATACTTCAGGTCACTGGAAGTAAGTGCCTCGGTTTTATTACCAAATGATTGTTAAATTTTGAGAAGCATTCAGGCTGCTTATTTCAGTTACCTCCCTCAAAACATTTGTTCTGCTCTTCTTCTGCCCTCTGGATCTGCAGCATAATTTAGACATTTCATAACACAAACTTTTAGCAAACATATGTGGTGCACAGGAGGGAGTGCATCCAGCCTAGATCAACTTGGATCCTCCTTACAAGGACATAGATGATGTTAAATACAATCCCCAAGCACACTAAAGGAACCTCCCCCCCACCCCCACCCCTTTACTCCTTCCTTATCCCCGTTGTCTCTGTAGACTCCATCCACTTCCAAAGGCAGAATCCTTTGCCTAGATTTTGTCTTCCAATTTCCTTATGAGAACTGAAGATAAATCTTCTTGACCACAAGGAATATAATGAGACCCCGAGCTTTTGGTTTTTTTTTTTTAATTATTCTTTTTTAAGCTTTATTACTATGCTTGTTTTGCTACAGTGACAATGATATAAAGGCCAATGCATTTCTTCAGTTGGATCCAGATACTACTGGTGTGTTCCAAGGTGCTTATCCTTTTGGCATAGATCCGGTTAGTGCCTTTTCCCCCCCTCTTCTTTGCATTATATTATTCCTTGGGTAGCCACCAACTTGCAATATTAGAACTGCTTTCTGCTAGCTTTTCAGAATTGTTTACATTAGAGATGTGGAGAAAATGCTTATTTTTTTGGGAAAAAACTTTTATGAATGCTTCATTTTACTGAGCTTTGGCACTCATACATACTGAGTCATGTTCAGATTGGCAGCAGCAAAATGTATGTTGTTTTTGCCATCTATTCTGTAGGTGTGAATTCCCTTTTATCCCCTGATCTTGAAAGAAAGAGCTAGAAGAGACATTAGAGACCATCATGATGCTTAATTAGATAGTCATTTGTGGTGGGAGAACTTTGAAAATGTTATTTTAATGAGTAGATATGAAATGCCTCAGTTTGTTTTTTTTCCCTATTGAGAGTTGAGTTTAATACCTTCTTAGTAGAAATTATGATCAGTTAAGAATTTATTTGCTACCTACTGTGTGAGGCTCATTATTTTATCATTGAATTTTTTTGTAGGGGTTTAAGATTTCTAGCTTTCAGGAATTTATATTTAAAAACAGCTAAACAGGTCAAAATGGTTATTAGGAAGGCTCTGGGTGCATATAGATTAATTGGGGGAGAAACCCAATTCCCATTTCTAAGTTCATCATTCATGTCAAGTTCTACTCAGTCTTACCTCTTAGACGTTCTCTATATAATGGCAGTGTTTTAGTAAAAATTGTGACTATAATGATGAAGCTTGAAAATACTTTTCCCCCTCCTTCAAAGATATTAGCATCCTTCTGTTGAAAGCATTTTAAGAGCCAGATGGATTGATGATCTGTAACTATTTTATAGGACAAGAATGCAAGGATCAAGGTTTAAGCCCTAAACTTTCAACTAGAAAATTATGATTTTTTTTTTTTTTAATTAAAGCCAGACTACTTTCACCTCTGCTTTAGTTTTACCTGTCTGCTCTTGGCAAAATAAAGAAATTAAGTGTTTGTTTTTATCTTGGTTTCAGATTTGGAATTTGGCCACAAATCGTCTCAGTTTTTTGAACTCTTTCAAAATGAAAATGTCTGTGATTTTTGGAGTTACCCACATGACTTTTGGAGTTGTTCTTGGAATCTTTAACCACTTGTAAGTATAAAATTCAAAAGATGCATTTGGAAGTCAAGTTTCTATGTCTTGTCTTTGCTCCTATATGGTGCATTATAAGAGGTGTATTGAACAAAAGGCATCTGGGTGTACTGTATTAAAAAACATTCTGTGGTTCCTTTAGAAGTGAATTTTAAAAAAATGTATTTTTATAGTGTATTCTATTTAAAGAAAGTGATCTTTAAAATAGTTTTGTTAGTTTTCCAGAAAGTCACTTGCCAAGCAAGGTATCAAGCCTAAACAGAAATGTAGCTTCTGTGGGTGGCATGTTGCCTTGTAAAACTGCAGAACTGTTATCTGCGTTGTATTGAATTTTTAGTCATGTTAAATATTTCCCAGTTACATTTTGGTCTGGGTGGCAGTTGCTGGCAGCTTTCAGTTTGATACCTCTACTCTAGATCCTCTGATCCCGTTATTCTAACTTAATCTTTTTCTTGAATTGTATCAGATAGTGAAACCTTCTCCGATTTCACTCTGAGCACATGTAGTTTGTCAGTTCAGTTTGTGGTTGGAACTAAAATATTGGCACAACTTTCTGAGGCATGTGACATTAACTGAAATGTGGCTTGTTTTTTTTTCTTCTCAACTACAAAGAGTTTAAAAGACATGGACTTGATTTTATTTCTATTGTCTTTTAGTTTGATCTTGTTCTCCTTAGTAATTGGTGACTCCTTTTCTTTAGGCATTTCAAGAAGAAGTTCAATATTTACTTGGTATGCCTCCCAGAACTCTTGTTCATGCTCTGCATCTTTGGATACTTGATATTCATGATCATCTATAAGTGGCTCACTTATTCAGCAGCAAATTCTAGGCTCGCACCCAGCATTTTAATTGAATTTATCAACATGTTTTTATTCCCATCTGGTGGAGCAGCAAGTGGACTTTATCAAGGACAGGTGGGCAGCTATTCTTTGAGTACTTTTGGCCATCACAGAAATTGTTCTTCTCAGACAGTTGTGCCAATGTTTTTACTATAACTACAAACTGAACTAACAAACTAGATCTATTGAAAGTGGAACTAGCAGAGGTTTCACTCTCAGAAGTGGTTCAAGAAAAAGATAAAATCTCTTTTTTATAAAGGGCTATTTTAATGTACCAAGGGAGACAAAGATAATAAGACATGGCTTTTCTCTTCATAGAGTTTAGAGGAGGGGGAAAACAGTTCAGCAGTAGATAAATTGCACGCACAAATATATAAATTTAATTTAAAAAGTTTAAATAATTTTTGTTTCACAAACTTCATAATCCTGACAAACACTTTCTAGCTGAGTTCTAGCAGGATCATTTGTCAGTCACACGAGAACTTGAGTGGTCATTAGCAGGCTTCCCCAGTGTTGGCTTTAATTGATTAAATAAAATAATAATAATTAAATTTAATTAAAAGAGAACAAAATACTATGCAAGATCTGAGAAGACGTACATTTGGAGTTGTGTTAAATGTAGTATCATTTAAGAAATACTGTGCACGTGTGGACTTTAAGACAGTGAAAAGCATTGGAGAGCTTTAAAAATGTCAATCACTGTAAGACACTGTTGAGCAGAATCATTAGTTTTAATTCTTTGAGTTTTTAAAAAGAGAATCGATCAGTTATTAATAAGCACAAATATTTTTCTTGAGTTTTTTTCTAGTTTTTTTATCCGTATCATATCCTAATGCCTCTTAACTTGCATTTGAGTGGTGCTGGATTCTGTAAAGCTTTACCAGCACAGTATAAGCTCTGCTACCTTAGCTCCATTTGAGATGGGAAGGCTTCAAGCCTGACCTTGGAGACAAATTGTGTTTCTCATCTGTAGAGCAACTTAAGTGGCTAAAGTGGAGAGACTGAGCACCCAGCTACCCAGAAGGATGCATTTCTTGATCGCAGCAATTCTTGAAGGCCATCTGTTAATTAGATTTGCATTCTGTGTCAGGGGAGGACATTACCTGCCTGATGAAATCACAGGTCCTTGAAGTGGTGTTTTCTTAAATGTACAGAAGTAAAAATCAGTATATGTTATTTGACATCGTCCAAACATAATTAAATTTTTAAAGGTCTGAATCAGTGATACCTAAGTGTTTCCCATTAAGGATTTTCCCACTAAACCTTTTATGTAAGTTCTTAAGAAATTTTTTCAAAAAAAAAGTTTTATCGATGATGCAATTTTTCCTCTTTACTCCACTTCTTGCCAGAAAGTACTGTTTCAGGGTCTAAATTTAATTAGAATTCCATTTTTCTCAAGCTCAGTGCAGCATGATATTACATCTTAGTTACATTTTCCTTGTATTGGGCTGATTCCATCTTAGAGAAGAATATGCCTGAGATGTACATTGTGTCTTAAGTTCAAGTCTCTCACAAAACAGGAAGAGAGAGAACATGTTAGACCATGTGGTTATATCTATATAAGAAATATTATGAATTTTGGGGAAGAAACTAGCTCAGTTGAATATATTTTGCAATAGAATGATTTTCTGCTTGTTGTGGTTGAATAAATGAACAAACTAAGAGTACAGATTAAAGGAAGAAAGTAGCTATTTTATGTACAGTTTTGCAAAACATTAAATTTTTTTTAGCTCATTTTAGCCTTGTTTTGATTTTATTTTATTTTATTTTTTGCTTTACCTCTTACCTTGATAGAGTCATGTCCAGAAGTTTTTATTAGTTGTGGCAGCAGTTTCTGTTCCTGTACTATTCTTGGGAAAACCTCTTTATCTGCTTTGGCTACACAATGGAGGTCGATTATTTGGATTGCACAAGGTATGTGGCCATTATATTTTATAACTGTATGGTGCCTACTGGCTCCCAGCCAGTTTAGGACAGATGTCCTAAAGGAGCCTGATGATCTGGAGCCAGAGCTCAGGAGAGCATTCAGACCTGTATAAGACAGACTTGGAAACAGCATCAAGATGCTAGTGGAAGGTTTGCGTGATTGTGGTGTCCAAGGGAGAAAGCGAAACAAGAGAATGAGGTAAAAAGCAAAGTCCTGGGGAACAAAGATACTGCTCAGTAGAGATTGTGAAGCATACAGTTTGTGACTAACTCAGTCATCGTAGATTAGTATCTCCTGGTTCTCACTGAGAATGTCCTTCAGGGTCTGGTCCCATTCTAGAGGAGGCAGTGGGTCTTTCTCCCTGGCTCACATTCTCTTCCCTTGACACTTACCTTGCCTCTGTGTTTTCCCTCTGAAGCTTTTCTGTTCTTTCAGGATCTAATGAATTCCAGATAACTTGGAGATTAGGAAGGTAGCATCCCACCTTTTACAAAACATTCTCCTTTCCCTCTTGGGAGACCAGCCTGATTTTGTGATTATGTGCTTATTACTTGATGTTGAAAGAAATACAAACATGACATTACTGTCAGTGTTTAATTCTTGTCCTCCCCAGCTAACTGCTGGTGGGGTGATGGAACTTTTCACTGTCCAAGAGATTCAGTTGACTTGACAGTTTTACCACCTTCTTTTATATTCTGACTATACACTATTCACCTCATGTTCCCATCCTGAGACTTCCCTCTTGTTAAAATTAGTTCTTTTAAACAGAAAACGAATGTGAAGTGTAAAGTTTCTGAATAAAAAATGATTTAATAGTAACAATTGTCAGGTTACCATTAAGTCTGGTCAGCTAAACCCCGAATAATTAGTGACAAAAGAATGATTTACAGCACTTAGTTTTATAACAGAGAAGAGGAATGAGAAAAATTATAGCAACCTTAGGAAACTAGCCATGGTAGATCCTTCTGACTAATTTGCTTCTCCCAGGCTTTCTTAACTTAAATTTATCCTATGTTTGTCAACCTGTCTGTCAAAGTGAGATTCCATTAAGAATCTCTGCCCTGCACATGTAACAGTTTATTACCTGAAATCTTACTTTAAAGAGGAACTTGTGGTTTATAAGCAGTTACTCCTCCCTTTTCTACTCCAATCCTCCAGCTGCCGAAAGGGACACTGAGTCTTAGAAGATTACATTACTCAATTTAGACTAGCTCAAGAAGAAAGGGAGCTTATCCACTGAGATTGGAAAGAGGAACTTAGTCTTTAGTTAGCCCACCTTGGTTCAGCTGCTGGAAAGGGAAACCAAACCTTTAAAAAAGAGCCTTAGAATCCCTAGGATTATTTTTATTCCTATAAACAGACATGTCTTATACTTAATTATCTGCTACTAAATGATAAAGTCTTATCAACCCATTGATTCCCTAAATCTGTGGGTCACCTAGACTTAAGAGAATAATTCTCTGTTAGTTTGGCTTTGTGGTCATGGCTAACTTCTTTAATTCTGTAATCAAACTAAAAATAATCAGTATTGATTTAAAGGGTGTTCCCTTTCACCATGTCAACATTTAAAAATTTCTTTCTATACCAATGGGATATTCCCATATCCACCAGCCTTCTTGACATTTCTGTAGGGCTTAAGAAGATTAATCCTGCTCTCCTCTTGGAAGCTCTTTTCTCCTCAGGTTCTTATCATGAGACAGGCCTCTGATTATTTATTTATTCATATATATATATATATATATTATTTATTTATTTATCTGTCTGGTTTTTGTATACATAATATATCTTCTCTCCATTCACCAAGCTTTCAGCTCTTTTCACCTCTCACTTGGACTATTCCAGTGCTAAATTGTCTCTTTCAGTTGAGTCTCCCCTCTTCCTTTCAGGTCATCCTCCACATAGCTGTCACTTTGTTGTTCTTATAAGTTCTGCTTAGGAAACTCCAGTGGTTTCCTATCTCTAGGATAAAATATAAGTTCTCCATGCATTTAAAATCCTTTTTGCTCTCATCTGCTTTTCTAGACACCCTACTCACTCATTATACTCTGATTGGCTTCCTTTGCCCTGGTTTTTCCCTATGTCTGGACTGCCAACTTTTAGAATCTTTCAAGGCTCAGCTCAAGGATCACAGTCTCTAAGAGGCCTCTTCTTTTAGTTAGTGCCCTCATTTCTGAAATTTCTTTGACTATATTTTCTGTTACTTCATTAAAGTACATATTATTTCACCTCAATAGAATGTAAATTCCTTGAAAATGTTTGGGGTTCTTATTTTTGCCTACCAAAGATTGAATCTCTAGTACCACTTAATAAGTGCTATACCTTCAAGACCTGATTCAAATGCACTGTGAGTAAAAAGCAGTGTGAAGTCGGTGAAGACATTATAGAGAGGATTCTTGTTAAAAGTAGGAGGGTGATAGCAGGTGAAAAGGAAGTCTCAGGACCTAATGTGGACGTCATTTCAAGTAGTTGTATGGTGGAATGGGGAGAGAGAGATGGCTGGATTGGTTCATGAGTTCAGGGAAGACATATTTCTATGAAATCTGACATGCTACTGTCAGCAAGAGAGAGATTGAAAGTCTGTGGGATGGGAGATGCTGGCTGGCTGGAGTGAGTTCCTGAGGGAAATGGGAAGGAATGAGAGAAATGTGAGAGAGAGATTGGGACTGAGTAAATACAGGAAACTGTTCTTTTGTGATCAGGGAGAAAGGAGAAAAGATGGGAGATAATGGTGAGAAGGTTTGAAGAACGGCCCTGATTAATGAATACCCATTAACAGATCATAAATTTGAAGACTGTAATTTGTTGTAAGTGTGGGGGGAAAAAAGGGAAATGTGCCAGTCACTAGGCTGTGATCCTTGGTAATCTTGTAAGGTAGGTTTTACAGTTGTGATGAAACTGAGGCAACACCTTGGATATTAAAGTGTGAGGCTGGATTTGAACTCGGGTCTGACTCCAAGCCCAGTGCCCAATATTCATTGCCCTACTTAGATAGATCTAGCAAAATTTCCCAGTGATTAGAGCTGACTAGAAATAAGATGAACTGCCTTGGGTGGTAGTGGAAAATATTCAGAAAAGAATAGATGATTAAATGTTGGATATAAAAAGGGATAGAGAAAGGCCTCTGGGGAACCTTCAGAATCTAAGTTTTTGTGGTATTTTATTTTTATTTTTATCTCTCATTTTCTTTTTATATTTTTTCATAACTCTTTGTAACCTATCAAATACCAAATTGGTCCTTCAAAAGGAACAGAAGGATTGTTAATGTTTTTTTTTTTCTATTCTTAGGATCATAATGATACTAAAACTGGACCTTTTTCTTTTGTTAGAGTGGATATACTCTGGTTCGTAAAGACAGCGAAGAAGATGTTTGTTTGCTGGGTTCTCAAAATGTGGAGGAAGGAATTAGCCACTTTGAGGGGGAAGGACGGAAGGATGAAGAGGAGGTAATCTTTTTTTAGCTAACAGTATGTTGTGTTCGGATTAGCTCTCTGGCAGATCTCGATACCAGCCCAACTCCTTGGTCTTAGAAGAGGAATGAAGAGGCAGGACTCATGTGGATGGTCAACATGGAGTCCATTTATTCCCAATTCTCAGCTTTATATATCCTAATAACTGCATGGGACCACATAAACAACTTGCTACTGTATATAGATGACTCTTTGCCACTTGGTATCACTTCTACTTTAATTACAACACAGGTTGTCATCGCCCCCCTGACTTCTCAGGAAGAGCCCTTAGGGGAGATGGGGAGAACAAGACATTGTCAGCAGGTTCCCTTTGGCTAAAGGGTCTTATAACCTCACCCAGAGTTCCCCCACTCTGTAGCTCTACGTACATAATTTGCTTTTCTAATTATGTGAAATTCACAATGCTGACAAAAAAAGTAATTATTTGGTATTCTGTAGAAAAAGATGTATTTTTTAATATTCTTAGTAACATAGGGTAATCCAATCAATTTCCTAGGAATTTTAGAATTTTTATTTTAATAATGAATCTCTAGTTCCATCCATGTTTTTTGAGGGGTTAAATCCTATGTTCTCTCAGATGCATCTCACTAGGTCTCAGATATCTACAAAAGCCTTAAGCATGGCCTTGGCATTGGCCCCTTTTATCTATCTTCTAAAAATGGAGGTTCAGTGTTGGGCCAATAAGTAAAGGAATTTTTTTGCCCCAACTATAGCAACTAATGTAGATCACTAATGTAGGGAGTAGAGGGGTTGGAATTTGTATGTGTTCTTGAATATATAAGGGCTCCTTGATCAGTCTGTGAACACCTTCAGAAGATATATTGGCCTCTGATTTTCTCAGACATGTTATTTAATAATTCGTAAAAATAATTTCAGATAATTCATTTAACAGTTATCCTGAAATTTATTTTTGAATTTGCTAATTTGTTGAGTAAGGATTTTTTTTTTTTTTAACTGAAGAAAGTATGATATTTTTGATTTGATTTTGAAGATAGAATAAATGTAGAGGTTCTTAACGTTACTTTGTGTGTTATATACACCTTTGGCAGCTTGGAGAAACCAATGAACTCTTCAAAATAATGTTTTTAAATGCATAAAACCAACTATATAGGATGACAGAGGAAACCAGTTACATTGAATAGTTATCAAAATATTAAGAAAAAAGATTCAAGAACCCTTTGTTAAGAAGTACTGGCATAAACAGTTGGTATGTGAAAATGAATGACTAGTACTTTGATAGTCTTTGATGAATGAATCTACTGTCTTTATGTATATTATATCTCTAGTTTAATTTTGGAGAGATCTTTATGGCTCAAGCAATCCATGCAATTGAATATTGTCTTGGCTGCATCTCCAACACTGCATCATACCTGAGACTTTGGGCACTCAGTTTAGCTCATGCACGTAAGTCTTCCGCACTAATCTTTTTATGTTATTTCTTCCATTATGTTTATTTTTATTGGATTTTGAGAAATAGCTGCTCATCAGAGATGGTTTGTCCCAATCAAAATATAAAACAAACAATACATTTTGAAAAATTAATTGGGAATTTCATATTGGCACATTTATCTCCATGGCTGATTGATTCCATACAAGAAACCCAAACTTACAGCCTAGCTCAGTGAACAAAACCCAAGTTAATTGTAAAAAATCCTTTCTTTTTGTAGAGTTATCTGAGGTCCTATGGGCAATGATAATGCGTGTTGGCCTCCGTGTAGATAGAACATATGGAGTATTGCTGCTGATTCCTTTGGTGGCCCTCTTTGCTGTTTTAACAATCTTAATTCTCTTGGTCATGGAAGGCCTTTCTGCATTTCTTCATGCTATACGGCTGCATTGGTAAGTTTTCTATTAGGTTTGGATTTTTTTTTTTTTTTTTTGTGATTAGTGTTTTTGGGTATATCTGATCAAAGAACTAGAAAATAATTATGTATGCTAGTTATCTTTTAGTTTTATTTTTCATAATATATATTTATTCAAACCTAAGTTGGTGTTTGTGATTAAACTCAAAGTTCAAACTTGGAATAAACTAAGAGTTATTTTTCCCTTTTTGAAAAATTGTTTGCTTTTACCCCTACTTGATCCTTAGTCCTTCATTCAGTAAGCATTTTAAGAGCTTTTAACCCATAGTTAGATGCTGGAGATACAAGACAGAAATGAAACAATTATGAAATGGATCATAGCTAGTGAGTAGATTTACCTCAAAGGCATATGTGTAGTGCTTTTTAAAGATTCTTAATGAAATAATACTGTGTACATTTAGGGAATATTTTAACCTAATGGCTCATTAGCACTTAGTAGTGTGATACGTGGCAGACTGGTGGTAATAATTTTACATACATGCACATACTAATATATATATATATGTGTGTGTGTATGTATATATATATATATATATATATATATATATATACACACACACACACATATTTATAAATGTGTATATAAACATACACACATATATAACATGTAAAATGAAGTCTTTCCATATAGGAGCTCCTTTGGTTAAAAACACACATATATGCTGCAAAGCCCTTTAATTTTTATTTTATTTTATTTTTTGCATTGCTTTTGTTTTTCAATTCTCTCCCCGAAGTGCATGGCCAGTAAAGCTGTCTTCATCCTAGTTGAAGGTACCGAGCAATGTGTTTTGGTACCACCAGTTCTGTGCCAATGAGGGTATGACTTATTCATTACCATCAGGCTTTTGAGAGTAGAGACTGGTTCTTGAATCAATCTGAACTCTGATGCTTTAAGGGTCATTTTCCTTTATATTCTGATGAGTCATGTTTTAAAACTTGTGCTTTGCTACATAAAATGGTTTTTCCTCCCCACCTTCTTCCTTGCCACCTGATTAGAGCTTGTCTTCTTGAATTAATGTCTTGTTTCTTTTATTTTTGCAGGGTGGAATTTCAGAACAAGTTCTACATCGGTGCAGGCACCAAATTTGCTCCTTTCTCGTTTAAACTACTCTCGTCACAGTGTAATAAAGATGACATGGCATAATTTAGCTGCTGTAACCATGTGCTCTCAGCATGATGGTGAATTATCATGTTATTAAATTTTACTGAAGTAGAATTTATAATAGAAACATGTTGTTCCCCTACCCCCCATTGCCTTATATAATACAGCCAAATA
This sequence comes from Sarcophilus harrisii, assembly GCF_902635505.1. NCBI lineage: Eukaryota > Metazoa > Chordata > Mammalia > Dasyuromorphia > Dasyuridae > Sarcophilus > Sarcophilus harrisii. Next base: position 684,738,839 of record NC_045426.1, on the reverse strand, counting down.
ATTCTGTCATTTAGACTGCTGCCTTATGTTGAATATTTTGTAAAGCTTATTAGTCTTAGAGATTTAAGTTTCTTTTGACTGTTTTCATGATGATCAAATGTAAGTCAGTTGTTATATTTTATGTTAATGCTTATTCTAAAAAATTAGTTGTTGCTTTTTAGGCAGGGGTGGAGGGAAGTTTACTTCTTATGACTCAGATTGATTGTCTTATGGTATTTATTTTCTGTTCATCTGACCAATATAAAGCACTCCCTCACTAAAGTTAACTGGTTTATATAATTTTGTAACAACTGAAATTAAGCTTTTAAAAGCTGTCATTAATAAGCAAATGCAAAATTATTAGCACTGGTAGTGTTCGGTTTTTGCCAATTTTAAATGTGACGAAATGTTTGGTCTTACCATAGCTGTGATATTACTGAGAAACCAAGCTTTTCCCTACTTATTCTTCAGTGTTTTAATTGAGGAAAAATGGGATAAAATTGCATCCAACAGATAATTTGTTCCAGTGCTGAAAAACTGGTAAAGGGTTTTGTCCTTTTCTTCTCGCATAAACTCTTGATGATGACTGCACGCTGTGAAAGTTATGCTGTGGGGCTGAGCCCTATTGCCAAGTATGGAATTAGAAGCTATTATGGATATGATTGGACTGTAATAACCAGCTTCTGACTGATGTTACTTAACCAAAGTTGTTTATATTGAGTGAAGGAAAGGTACAAAGTAATCTTTGGTATATTTTTATAACAAAATGTATATTAAAATATTTTACCACTGATAGATATACATCTGTTATAGAAACATCATAATTATATTTTTCTTTCAGATTAATTCTGAATAAAGATCTAATTCCCACTTAGATTAAGTATTTTAAGTTGATTTTCAGTCATTCTGTTTAAATTCATTTATAACTAATCCTTATTGTTTCAATTGTGATCTTTAAATTTAAATTCAAATAATTCCATCCATTCATATTTTTAGCTTTGAATGAGCATTTCTCCCCTTTTCATTGAAAATTGTGATCCTCTTCCATATGGCTTTTTTATAAAATTCATTGTCATGCTGTTTTAAAATGTTCTGGATTATAATTTTTAAAATGAGTCACCTGGAATGTATATGCTTTCTTAAAGTTTAGGAAGTTTTGGTTTTTGTACTAAATATTTAAAGTCCTACTTCAGTGCCTCCTTGTGGTATGTAGGTGGCCCCAGGTTTTTGAAAGTGCTATTAAGTGAAGTCCAGATACAAAGCGCAGGTTCCAGGCACAGTGGTCTGTCACTTGCAGACCAGCACCTGAGTATAGGAGGCTGGAGCAGGAGGCTAGTCTGGCCTCCTGATGAATGTTTGTAACTAGTTGTGATGTATTTTAGTGGAGGGAATAATCGCATAGATGAAGAAGCAGAGCCTTGAAATGATTTAAAGTACCAAATTGTAAAATTTTAGTTAGCAGTGAAATTAGCACATTTAATATTGATTCCATTTGAAGCTCTAGATTTGTGATCTTACTTGGGACAGTCTCATGTACTAATAATAATGAGATAGTATTACTGCATTCAAAAGGTCTATAGGAAAGAGCATTCCACAGTAGTGGGCTGAGACAGGTGGCCTCTGGAAGATGTAGTTGTTACCCTGACTTTACCTTTAAAATTGTAAGAAATAATTCTTTTGTGGACATTTGATGGAAAGTTATTTAATTTAAATTAGAGGTTATCATTTCTTGTTTGATACACTAAAACAGCAAATGCAGAAAGGTAATACAGCTGAAATTTCAAATTATATATATATATCTGAATTCTCCCTAGAAAGTTGCCATTTCTGTTGCTTTAATATTGACTTTCTAAAATTATCGTTACTAATTCATATCTAGGAAATCACAGTGAAACCACACCCATTCAGTTTTGATGGGATTTTAGTGGCTGAAGGAAAAATGATAAATTTCAGAGTAATGGATGAATATAGTATCTGCTGGAGTCTGTTCACTACCCCATTGCAATAACTTTCTAAGTGCACCTCATGGTCTCTTAAATGGCTGACTAGAATGGGAAGAGAAGGCTACCTTATCAAATTAGAATCAGAGAATATCAAGGTAGGCAGAATTTACTTAAGTAAATGGTGATTTTTAATCTCAACTTTGGTGAATGTATCTTCTGGAAATGTAATTGTTTCTAGAAAATAGATTTTATGACTTGACACATTCTTGCCATGTGGCTAAAAAGGTAGCTCTCCTCTGTGTTATGTAAGCTATTTGATAGTTTGATAGTATATATGCATTTTAGTTGTAAAATGTAAATTTTGTCCATATGATGAGAAATGTGAAAAATGAAAACCAGCTAGATGATTCTAAATGGTAGACCAGTGGTGGCAAACTCCAATAGAAACTGATCTCTGCCAAATGCACAGTGACTTATACAACACAAGTAATAGTAATTTATGGTTTTCTGTTTTGTTAATCATTTCCTCATTTACGTTTTAGTCTGGTTTGTACAGCATAGGATGACTTTGCAGTTTGATATCTTAAATTAGACAAAATATCTCAGTTTTTGATGAATGAAAACCTTAAAATGTCAAGGAATTTCTTCAGAGAAAGCAATCCCCAATAGAAATTTGCTGCAGTCAGCCAGAATGCCAGATTTAGCTGCATTGGCAAAATCGGGTGTTCATTCAGAGGGTTAAAGTGTACAAAGATGTGGGTGTAATAGATTTGAGTTGTTGGATCTCCATTTTTGTATTATGATAGCTTCAAGTTTTAATGAAAGCTGTTTGGTCTTAATTTCTAGGAGTTTTTGGAATATTACTCCAGTCTCTGCTTCGAAATACAAACTATACAAGTTAAAATAAGGCATTCGAAAATCAACACATGCGTGCGTGTGTGTAATGTATAACTATACGCATATATCTATACACTTGTATATTTGTATGTATGTATGTGACGGGATAGGGATTGGACCTGGGATGGCATTGGTATAAGGAGCTTTCAGCCAAGGAAACTCCCTCCACCAATACAAGTTAGCACCTTTTCTACACCTTGTGGTCTTAGCAAGGTGCTTGAAACACTTAAGAAGTAAAGTGACTTGCTTAGAGCCAATATGAATTGGAGGTAGGACTTGAATCCAGGTCTTCCCGGCTTTAAGGCCAGCTTTCTATCCACTACACCGTGCTGCCTCTCATGTATTATAATTAAAAGTTTAACTTTTATTCATCATGCCCTGACTCCTTTGGGATCTAAAACTGAACTATGTATTAAACAAATACTAATTTCTTAGATTCTAGTCTATTTTAAAATAAGGAAGTTTTTAGTTTGCATGCCCATGTATCGGCACTGAGGTTAATGCTAGGAAAGAGGTGCTCTTTCAGTTCTGAAAGTAAAATAAAAGTATTCAGCAGACACATCCTGGTATTGTCTGTCAGGCTATGGGAGGTTATTGTTTGCTTAGAAATTGTTAAAGGATTAGAAGATAATAGTATTTTGACAGTAAACTCCAAAGGAAAGGCTACAGTTTTACTGAAGACAATTTAGTGACTTAGAGAATCAGAATTGTGTGAGGGGGGAAAAGACTGGAGAATTCAGCTGGAGCACTCCTTAATATGTTCAATAATTGAAAAGTTGCATCTTCCTGTCAGTATTTGGATGTTGAACATGATTTTATTCAACAAAAATAAACATTTTTTAAAAATGTGGGTGTATTACTTTGTTGTATCTTGGCAAATCTGGAAACTCAATACTCTTGGGCTCTCTCCATCCCCCGGGGAAAAAAGTAACTAACCTTTTATTGGAGAAAATTTGTGAGAAGCTGCAATAACAAAGATGAATCCTATTTTATGTGGGAGGTTTGGCACTGGACTTTTGAGTTGAGGGAAGTGGGTTATCAAGATTGATAAAGGCACGATTTTTCAAAGAGTTCAGTTTTGACTGGAATAAGAAAGCAATCCAGAAAACATTACACTAAATACAATTTGATAAATGTACATTGGGCTTATGTGGTGTTCTTCAGGGAGTACCCTTTTCTACATACAAGGAGGGAAGATTGCTTCTTATAGGGAATCATGGGAAGGAGTGTGAGGTTGGATAGGATTTGGGAGGAGCTCATTTGGGTCCAGGAGGCAATTGGTCAGAGAGGTAGCCCAAAGAGAAGCCAGATCTTAGTCCTATTACTCTTTATCCTAGTTGATGTAGCCCTTTGATTATTATTATTATTTTTTTTTATTTAATAGCCTTTTATTTACAGGATATATACATGGGTAACTTTACAGCATTAACAATTGCCAAACCTCTTGTTCCAATTTTTCACCTCTTACCCCCCATCCCCTCCCCTAGATGGCAGGATGACCAGTAGATGTTAAATATATTAAAATATAACTTAGATACACAATAAGTATACATGACCAAAACATTATTTTGCTGTACAAAAAGAATCAGGCTCTGAATTATTGTACAATTAGCTTGTGAAGGAAATCAAAAATGCATGTGTGCATAAATATAGGGATTGGAATTTAATGTAATGGTTTTAGTCATCTCCCAGAGTTATTTTTCTGGCATAGCTAGTTCAGTTCATTACTGCTCCATTAGAAATGATTTGGTTGATCTCGTTGCTGAGGATGGCCTGATCCATCAGAACTGGTCATCATCTAGTATTGTTGTTGAAGTATATAATGATCTCCTGGTCCTGCTCATTTCACTCAGCATCAGTTCGTGTAAGTCTCTCAGGCCTTTCTGAAATCATCCTGTTGGTCATTTCTTACAGAACAGTAATATTCCATAATTTTCATATACCACAATTTATTCAGCCATTCTCCAACTGATGGACATCCATTCAGTTTCCAGTTTCTAGCCACTACAAAAAGGGCTGCCACAAACATTCGTGCACATACAGGTCCCTTTCCCTTCTTTATAATCTCTTTGGGATATAATCCCAGTAGTAACACTGCTGGATCAAAGGGTATGCACAGTTTGATAACTTTTTGAGCATAGTTCCAAACTACTCTCCAAAATGGTTGGATTCGTTCACAACTCCACCAACAATGCATCAATGTCCCAGTTTTCCCGCATCCCCTCCAACAATCATCATTATTTTCTCCTGTCATCTTAGCCAATCTGACAGGTGTGTAGTGGTATCTTAGAGTTGTCTTAATTTGCATTTCTCTGATTAATAATGACTTGGAGCATCTTTTCATATGACTAGAAATAGTTTCAATTTCTTCATCTGAGAATTGTCTGTTCATGTCCTTTGACCATTTTTCAATTGGAGAATAGCCCTTTGATTATTAAAATGATTTTGGGAGAAAGAAAAAAAGGACGTTTAGTCTACAGTGAGTGCACAGTAATATTTTGTTACTGTTATAAGCAGAAGCACAATTTATATATCAAAAATTTATTAAAAAAAATTACCTACCTAACACTGACCAGACCACAAAGACAATGAAAACATTTCTGCCCTCAAAGAGCTTACATTCTACAAGGGAGACAATATATATGCCTCTATACAAAATGTAAAATACCAAGTATTTTTTATTTTGGATAAGTGAATGAACGGTAAAAAGGCAGTCAGACATGTCTTGTGGGGGTAACGATAAGAGGACCAAGGGAGAAAAATGTAAGACTAGAAAGATAGGAAAAGTTGAAGTGATAGCAGACCTTTAAGCCAGATTTTGAATTTGACCCTGTAGACAACCAGAAGCTAATTATTGATCAAGTCTGTGACTTAGAAAGGTAATCAGTGTGTGGATTGTAATAGGGAAAGGATGGAGTTGGGGAAATTGGCCAGTAGGCAAGGACATGAGACTCCCATCTTCCAATATCTTTGTCAAGAGAAATATGAGGACTAGATAAATAGATCTAAGAATGATTGCCTTGCTGGTGATCACTGAATCCAGAGGGACTGATGAGATCATCAAGTCTGTATAGGGGGAGCAGCAAAGAGAACATTGGACAGAGCCACGGTTATGAGACAGGACCTCACTTGGGAAAGATTTATTAAAAGGACTGGGGAGTGGTCAGAGAAGAGGAAAATGTTAAAACTTAGAAGAAAATATTGGAGAGGAAGGTGTTATCAAAGAATGAAGATTGAAAAATGGTTTGTATCCATTCAGTGATACCTAAGAATTGAGGCAAAGAATGGCCTCTTTTCCCTCTAACCATAAATGTCCCAAAGGACTGTCATGGATCCTCTTCCCCTTCCAGACCATTCACTTAGTAGTCTCATGAGTGCCCCATGGATTTAATCATCATCTGTATGCTAACTATAATCATCATATTTCCAGCTATCCATCAGACAAATCAAACTGGATGACCTATAAACATTAGATTTGGCAATTTGGGAGAGAATTGTCCACTTTGAAGAGTACATTAAAAAAAACAAAAACTTTTCTCTTTCTGGGATGGCTTAGTCCAACATCATACTGACGAAGGACACTCAAAATCTACCCACAAAGCAAATAAGGACATGGTTAATTCAATTTGTAGTGTAGGGTAGAGTAGAAGGAATGATGGCTTTGAGCTAGAAGACACTGGTTTGATATCTGATTCTCAGCTGACCTCTCCAGGCCTGGGTTTCCTTCTTTGTTGAATGAGAAGGTTGGACTAGATGCTCTTGAATTTTACTGGGCTGTTTGGTAATATTATTAAGCACCTATTACGTGTCCTTTCCTAGAGAAGGCTGCCTACCATAGGCATCTCCACTTTGTCTCTTGCTACTCTCTTAACCTACAATTCGACTTTTTACTTACCAGTGATCTCTTAATTGCCAAATCCAATGACCTTTTCTCATCCCTCATTCTCCTCTACCTTCCGGGCTTCCTTTGACACTGCTGATCACATTCTTGTGGATACCCTGCTCTAGGTTTTTGCAACCCTACTCTCGGTTCCCCTACGTGTCTCAGCCTTTGCTGGATCTTCATCCAGAGATGAATCCTTCATTCTGGAAGAGTGACATCAAGGAGGGGATGCCATTGGAATGAAGTGAAGGAGGCCTGTGCAGGGTCACCTGTCTCACTTTCCCCTCCAGAGCCATCTGGATCCAGGAGCTTGATAGAGATCTGGGAGGCTGCAGATGGCCTTAACCTAGGGACTTTCTTTCCCAAGTCTCAGGGTGGGGCTGCACCCATTCCAGTGATTAAGGCTGACAAGGGAGCCAATCTAATCTCATCAAGGTTAGGCAAGAATTGAGCCAATGATTGGTCTCATTTGCTCTAACCATAGGTTCCCAAAGGACTGTCCTGGCTCCCTTTCCCCTTTCAGACCATTTCACTTGGTCTCATGAGTGCCCATGGATTTAATTATCTCTTTGCTAATGATTCTCATCACATTCCCAATCACCCATTAGACACCTCAAACTGGATGATCTATAGACATCTTAAACTTAACATGTTCATGACTGAACTTATCTTTTCCCCCTAAACTCTCCCCTCCTCCCAACTTCTTTATTGCTGTTCCCAAGTGTCATCCTCCACTTTTCTTTTGCCCCTTATGCCCAATTTATTGACAAGACCTGTGGCTTTTACCTTTACAACCCCTCTCAAATTTATCCCTCTGCCCCTACCCTGGTGAGGCTCTCATCCCTCACCCAGGGGTGGTGATAGCTGCGGATGGGTCTGCCCACCTCTGGTCTTTCCCCGATCCCCAATCCATCCTCCCTTCAGCCAATGATTAAAGTGCAGAACATCCAGCAGCTCCCTCTCATCTCCAGGGATCAAATGCAAAATCTTCTGGCCATCAGAGCCCTTCATGACCACCTCCATCTCATCTTAGACCTTCCCTCCGCTCCTCTCGTCTCTGCCTGCTGACCCCTCTGGCTTCCCCGGGGCAAGTCCCACCGCCTAAGGCGGCCTTCCCCAGACCTCCTAATTCTGTGCCTGTTATTTATGCCTAGTTTTCTTGTCTATATGTTTGTTTCCTCGCCTCCCAGGACATTAGGGTAGTGCTCCTTGAGCGCAGGAGATGTTTTTGACCTGTTTCTGTGTCCCCTGCGCACCTTCCTTAGTAAGTGCTTTTACTGCCTTCCTGTGTGCCTTTAAGGACTGATTGGTCCAGGATAGCAAGCCTGGATCTGGGCAGAGGCCCCCCAACACGGCGAGGCAGAGGGAGAGCCAGAGGAGGGACTCTTGCTTTACTGCCGAGATACGGAGAGGCTGCGTCCGCTGCGGACAGAGCCCGACTGGGGAAAGTAGGTCCGGTCGGCTGATGGTCTCCCGGCGCGGAGGCGGCGGTTGCCAGGGTCGGAGGCGGCGGTTGCCAGGGACGCTGCGGCCGCCAGGGACGCTGCGGCCGCAGTCGGCGCTCGGGGCCCGGACTCGGTGGGGAAGGTGGAGAAGCGAGGCTAGGGCGACATGGACGACCTGCGGGTGGAGTGGATCCGGGACCGGGTGTACCTCGCCTTTCGGCTCTCCGACCCGGAGTATTTCCTGGATCTGATGAACCGCAACGACTGCGAGGCGGAAGACGACATTCTGCACTTCTTGAACCAGAGCAGTGAGGAGGAGGGCGCCGCGGCCGTCTTCTTCTACCGCCTCATGGTGACCGAGGAGGTGGAGGTGGAGATAGGTGAGGGCCGGACGCTCGCCCGCGCCCTGCCCTCCCTCCTTCTTCCTTCCCTCCTCCCTCCTCCCTCCTCCCTCCTCCCTCCTCGCCTCCGCGCGCGCCAGTCCGGGGGCCCTTCCAGCCGCTGACCTCGGAGCTGAGGCTCCAGGAAACAGGAGCAGCCCCGCCCTTGCTCCCAAGAGCTGTATACTCCTGGGAGGAGACACCGCGAGTGTGCCCGCCAGTGATACACAAAGCCCCTTTAAGAAGGGAGTGTCAGGAAAGCGCGTCCCTGCGTTTTCGGGGAGCCCGCGCTAAGCGAGGGGGAGACAGAGTGGGGAGCGTCCGTAAATGTGGGGAGGAGCCAGCTGCTCGGGGCTCACGTTTCAGGCCCCTCTGAGTCCCTTCCGTGCAGGTGAGCCCACGTTCAGGCCCCGCCGTGGCCCTGCGCCCCACCCGCCTGCTCGGAGCGCCGGGACTCTCCTCTGGGGGTGTGGTTCACCGGGCCTCTTGTAGCCAATGGGGTCAGTCACTTAGCGAACATTCATTAAATGCTTGTCACGTGCCACCCACGTGCTGGGGAGCGGTTTACAAAAGCGGCGGTAAAAGGATTTGTCTCATCTGCTCGGCGGAAGGATGCGCCGGGACTGGTGGGGGGCGGGGGTGGGGGGACCAACGGCGGGAAAATGAGCAAAAGCTTCGCGTGGCGGGCGGCTTGGGCTGGATCCTGACGGAAACTAGAGATCCGAAAATCAGAGGAAAGGGAGGGTCCCGAGAGAGCTTATGCAGGGCGAGAGGCTTTGCCCTGCTGCGCAACAGCGAGGGAGCCGCTTCGTAGGGCACAGCGGGGGAAACGGGAGAGTCGGGACCGGGGGCTGCGGCAGGACTTCAGTCCGAGAGGCCTGGCCCCTGTCTCGCCATTGCTTTATTCCGCAACACAGACGGCAGACGTAGGCGCTTGGCAGACACAGCGGTCAGTGAATGGCCGGCTTATTGTTTTCCATGTTGTGGCTTCGGAGGAAGACGCTCGGCCCCTATAGTAGTCAGTGTTTGCAGGCCTGGATCTGCTCAGGATGAGGAAGCACGGGCACTGCGGGCCCGCCGCACTGCCCCGGCAGCAGCCACAGTGCCGGGGATAGACCGCCGGCCCCGGCGCCGGGGAGGCGCGGCTTCCTCCTGAGCTGGGGAAGGACATGGCAAACCACGGCAATATTTCTGCCTGGCGATTGCGGGGTTATCAGCAAGGGCCCCAGATAGAAAGTAGTGCTTGAACTGAATCTTAAAGAAAGCCAGAGAGAGACAGATGGAGGGAGGGAGGGAGGGAAAGAAGGAAAGGGACGGGAGAGAGAGGAGAGACAGACAGACAGAGACAGAGACTGGAGACAGAGATGGGGGACATTCTGTGGCTCCAGGATAGGCTTTCTTAAATGGAAGTCTGAACAACATGTTAAAAAAAATTTTTTTTGATTGCCATTTCAATATAATTGGTTTCCTTTGTAAATCCTACATATTTTATGTATTGCACATTATTCTAAGAACAATCCCTCATCCTTCCTCAAACTTCCCATGGCTCATCTCTGACTCCACACTTTCAGCTGAAAACCTTTTCTCATATTTCACTGAAAAAAGTTGAGGTTATTGACCAAAAGCTCCCTTTTCTGTCGTCATTCACATCATTTGCTTGCCTTCCCCCACTATTCACTTCTTCACTCCTGTCTTGCATGGAGCAGAACCATTCTTTTTTTTATTATAATAACTTTTTATTGACAACCCATGCCAGGGTAAATTTTTTTAAACATTATCCTTTACCTCCCTTCTGTTAATTTTCCTCCCTCCCCCACCTTCCCTGATGGCAAGTATATATTTGAATATTTATAGTATATCCTAGATTAATATGGGCGAACCCAAAATTCTCTTGTTGCTCGGGGAAATTGGATTCAGAAAGGTAAAAAATAATCGGGAAAAAAAACAAAAATGAAACAGTTTAATTCATTTCCCAGTGTTTTTCTTTGGGTGCTCTTCATCCATCATTGTCAATTAAACTGAATTGGTCCTTCAAAGAAATCCACTTAACGTTACATCTTCTAATATCATTGTTATATATAATTCTTGTTCTGCTCATTTCCCAGCATCAGTTCATTAATTTTCGCTTTTGTATTCATCCTGCTGGTCATTTCTTCCGGAAATAATATTCCATAACATTCATAGACCCAATTTACCCAACCATTTAATTTTGGGCATCCATTCATTTTCCAGCCTCCCTACAAACAGGGCTGCCACAAACATTTTGGCACATACAGGTCCCTTTCCCTTCTTTAGTATCTCCTTGGGGTATAAGCCCAGTAGTAGCACAAGCAGAGCTCATTCTTCTCGACAAAGTAGACACTTCCACTTGTTCAAGTGATATTATTCTATCCCCTCTTCAGCTTCTTCCATCATCCTCACTGTCTCACTAATCCTCTGTGTTTTTCCATCTGATTGCTTCTCTGCTGCATTTTCTCCAGCCTTAAAAAAAAATCACTTAATATTCTTTAACCATTCCTACTAGCTTTCCTCCCATATCTCTCCTCTTCTTGGCTAAACTTGAGAAAGCTGTCCACCATCAGTGCTTCCACTTCCTTTCCTCTCACTCTTTTCTGCAGTCTGGCTGCTAACTTCATCATTCAACAGAAATTACTCTCTCCAGAATTACCAGGGATTCCTTAATCTTAAAATCCAATGGCCTTTTCTCCATTCTCATTCCTGACCCCTCTCTAGCAATGGAGCCTGTTGGTTATTTTCCTTTCCTTGATATATTCTAAGTTTTGGGGATACTCCTGTCTCCTGGCTCTCATCCCCTCTCTCTGTTTCAGTCTCCTTTGTTGGATCTTCACCCAAATCTTGTCTTTTATCTGGGAGTGCCCCCCTCCCCCCTCAGGTCCCCTTTTCTCTTCTTCTTCAGTACTTTTTCATTTGGTGACCTCATCAGCTCCCATGGATTCATATGTCATCTGTGTGCAGATGATTTGAAGATCTATTTATACAGCTGGCCTCTAGCTTTACATTTCCAGCTGCCTATTTAGCATCTCCAACTGGATAGCCTATAGACTTCTTTTTAAAAAGGAATTAATTAATTTTTTATTATAACTTTTTATTTACAAGTTATATGCATGGGTAATTTTTCAGCATTGACAATTACAAAACCTTTTGTTCCAACTTTCCCCCTCCTTCCCCCCACCCCTTCCCCCAGATACAGGTTGACCAATACATGTTAAATATGCTAAAGTATAAATTAAATACAAAATAAGCATACATGTCCAAACAGTTATTTTGCTGCACAAGAAGAATCGGACTCTGAAATAGTGTACAATTAGCCTGTGAAGGAAATAAAAAATGCAGGCGGACAAAAATAGAGGGATTGGGAATTCTATGTAGTGGTTCATAGTCATCTCCCAGAGTTCTTTCGCTGGGTGTAGCTGGTTCTCTTCATTATTGAACAAATAGAGCTGATTTGGTTTATCTCATTGTTGAAGAGGGCCACGTCCATCAGAATTGATCATCATATAGTATTATCGTTGAAGTATATAATGATCTCCTGGTTCTGTTCATTTCACTCAGCATCAGTGTCATCTAAGTCTCTCCAGGTCTCTCTGAAATCATCCTGTTGGTCAATAATTGGATGTCCCATAGACTTCTTAAACTCAAGATTTCCCAAACTGACCCCATTATCTTGCCTTCCAAATCTTTTTTTTTCTCCAATTTCTTGTTGCTGCCAAGGGCATCACCTTATTACCTCCCAATCCTCAGGCTTGAAACTTAGATGTCAGGTAACCCCTCATTGCTGCTCCCTACTCAATATCCAGTTTATTGCCAACTTCTGTACACTCTACTCTTAAGACAGCTCTCTTTCCTCGATACTATTGCCACCCTAGTACAGGCCCCTTATTATTACCTCATGTCTGGATTATTGTAACCTCTGGTTGTTCTTTTCGTCTCAAATCTCTCCCCATCCTGATCATTCTCCATTAATCAAAATTATTCTTAAAGTTCCCCTCCCTGCCGTGATACACTCTGGGGGCTCCCTGGTATTCCCTCCAGGATCAAATGTAAAATCCTTTGTCCAGCTATTTTTTGGGGGGAGCGCAATAAATTAAGTGACTTTGTCCAGGGTCACACAGTTAATGTTAAAGGTTGGAGGTCAAATTTGAACTCAGACCCTCTCCAGGGCTGCTGCTTTATCTACTGTGTCACAGCTGCCCCTTTGTTTGGCTTTTAAAGCTCTTTAGAACCTAGTCCCTCCTATCTTTCCAGTCTTATACCTTATTCCCCTCCATCTACTGTGTGATCTAGTAACACTGGTCTTTTTACTTTCCTTGCACCAGACACTGTTTTCAGACATTTCCCATCTCATCTTTTCTTCCAGGCTGTCCTCAAGGCTTAGCTCAAATCCCACTTTTTCTGATCCCCCTTAATTCTAGAGCCTTCCCTCAGAGACCACCACTCATTTACCCTATTTGGATCTCGTTTGTTCATAGTTCTTTGTTCTCTCTCCCGTTCTTGAGGGCAGGGACTGTTGTGAACTCTGCTTTCTGAGTGCTTAGTATAAGGCCTGGTGTCCGGTGAGTACTCCTTAAATGTCTGTTGACTGACTATCTGAGGGGTGGTCTATAGGCTTCAGTGGGACTGCCCCAAAGGGTCCATAACAAAAGGGATGGGTAAGAAAAAGCTACTGCTTTAAGGAAAAGAACAATTTTAGCCACTCTGTGCTCTTGTTTGAAAATGTTTCTTTTCTTTTCATTTGTGCTACAAAGATGTTCCAGTGTCATCTGAAGAGGAAGAAGAGGAGGAAGATTTAATGAGCCAGCCTTCCCAAATAACAGGCTTGGACAAAAGTGCAGGTGCAGTGCCCTAGGAGTAAATAGGAATGTAGGCATCTGGAGCAGGATCTTTGTCTGGGTCACACCCGATCTCCTGAGTTCTAAACATTCTAAATCAAAGCTCTTTTTATACAAAGTGCCCTTGCTTTTCTGGCTTTTCCTTACTATGTCTCTCTGCCATGGAAATGCTGAATGTATTGAAAAAGGGGCACGGTATACGGGCATTCTGACACAGGAAAGGGGAAGTTTTATCTAAGGTTGAATGTAGTAGTCCAGAAGACCTGAGTTCAAATCCTGCCTCAGACATTAGTTGTGTGACAGATTACTTAACCTTTTTGAATCTCAGTCACTTCATCTGTAAAATGGGGATAATAGCAGCATCTCTTCCCAGGGTTGTTGTGAGTATTCGATCACATACATACAGTGTTCTGCAAACTTTAGGGAAGGAGATTATAGAGAAGGAAATGAGGGAACTCTCTCTACCTATTCAGGTCAGTATCTCCTCTAAAACATATATCCTTCCCGCCCCCCACAAGATTCCATGTATGTTTGTTGGGGTTTTTTTCATAGTATTTTTATTTCCAATTTCATGGAATGAAATTTTTAGCATTCATTTTTTCTTCAATAGTATTTTATTTTTCCAAAAACATGTAGAGATAGTTTTCAACATTAATTTTTGTAAGATTTTGAGTTCCAAAAAATTTTTTCTCTCCCTACCTTTCCTTCCCTCTCCCCAAGAGAGCAAGCAATCTGATATAAGTTAGATATGTGAAATCCTTTCTACATGTACCTTCTTATTGAAGGGTGGGGAGGAAGGGAGACAATCTGGAACTCAAAGTTTTAAAAACTAATGTAAAAAAAGTTTTATATGTAACTGGGAAAAATAACATTAAATAAAATACACAACAAGCAAAAAAAAAAAAAAGGTGAATCTACTATTAGCCTTCATTTTTACAGAATATTGAGTACCAAATTTTTCTTTCTCCTTCCTCCCTTCCTCTCTTCCCCTCTTCTTAAAATGACAAGCAATTTGTTGTGGGTTATAATTACAACACAGACCAATCGAGAGTTGTCTTATATACCGAGACATTAGACCATTGTCCAATAACGTAAAGGTATCCTTTCTGCTAGAGAATTTCCTAGAAGTGATTTTAATCCAGTGATGATAATGATACTATTTGTATGTGCTTTCTCCTGAAAGAGCATGGACTTGACTCATTGATACCCAGCTCTTCTACCTCTATCCCACCATTACAACTCACTGATATAGTTAGGACCAGATGTGGGATTTCATTGATCTAGAGAATTTTTTATGAGCCCTTTGGAATTTAGGCCTATAAGTGGTATTGTCAGATCAAAGGTTGTGCTCAGTTTTTATAGAGTTTTGCTCTCTAGAATGATTGGTTCACTTCACAATTCTACCAATAATGCATTGGTGTTCCACTTTTCTCATATTTTCTCCAACATTTATCATTTTCCTTTCCTGTCATATTAGCCAATCTGATAGGTATGAGGTGATAACTATAATTTTTTAAAAATGTAATGTGTCACTAAAGTATATTAGGAGGCCTAGGGAGGGAAGGTTGTTATTGACTGATGGAAATCAGGGAGGGCTTCCAGGAGGAAAGGGTATTTGAATTGATGTTTGTAGCTCTTGTTCCTTCGTTTACCTCATCCCAAATCATTTAACTGCTCTGGAGAGAGAAGGAAACAGTGTCTTCAATCTCATTAGATCCTGGTACCTAACCAGCTGAGCCTATTGGCCTTAGATTTCCTCAAGCACTCTGTGATTATAGTGACCATTTCAAAAGTAGAAATTATGGATTATATTTTGGGTTTAATCTACATTTTCTTAAATCTAAACAATCAATGTAACAACAAATAAATCCCTGGTAGCATTTCCCAATTTCTGAGCTCACACTGAACATTTAACAATCAGCTGCTAGTTCCTGGTTAGAACTGATTTCATTGAACCCCTTCCTAGAAGGGACTTAAAATTATTCCCCAATTGATAAATGATTAAAGAATATGAACAAAGAATTTTCAGATAAAGAAATTAAAGTTATCTAATTTATATTTTAATATATTTAACATCTACTGGTCATCCTGCCATCTAGGGGAGGGTGTGGGGGGGGGGTAAGAGGTGAAAAATTGGAACAAGAGGTTTGGCAATTGTTAATGCTGTAAAGTTACCCATGTATATATCCTGTAAATAAAAGGCTATTAAATTAAAAAAAAAATAAAAAAAAAGAAATTAAAGTTATCTATAGTCATATGAAAAAAATGCTCTGAATCACTATTGATTAAAGAAATACAAATCAAAACAACTCTGACAGAGTGGCTAATATGACAGAAAGGGAAAATGATAAATATTGGAGAAGATATGAGAAAATTGGATGCATTGTTGATGGAGTTATGAACTGATCCAGCCATTCTGGAGAGCAATTTGGAATCATGCCCAAAGATCTATAAAACTGTGCAAACCCTTTGATCCAGCAATACTACTACTGGGTTTACATCCCCAAAAGATCATAAAAAGGGAAAGGGATCCATATGTACAGAAATGTTTATAGCAGCTCTTCCTGTGGTGGCAAATAATTGGAAACTGAGAAAGTGTTCATCAGTTAGAGAATGACTGAACAAGTTGTAGTATATGAATATAATGGAATAGATAGAATTGTTCTATAAGAAATGATAAGTGGGTGCATTTCAGAAAAACCTGGAGAGGATTAAAGTGATTGATGCTGAATGAAGTGAGTAGACCCCAAGAGAACATTGTACACACTAACAGCAAAATTGTGCAGATGATCAACTGAGAATGACTTAGCTTTTCTCAGCAATGCAGTGATCTAAGACAGTTTCAAAAGACTTCAAAAGAAAATGTTATCTACATCCAGAGAAAGAACTATGGAGATGAATGCAGAACAAAACATATTATTTTCACTTTTTTTTCTTTTTTTTTTTTTGTGACTTTTCCCTTTTGCTCTGATTCCTTTTTCACAACATGGACTAAGGTGGAAATATATTTAGCATGATTGTACATGTATAACCTATATCATATTGCTTGTTATCTTGGGGAAGGAGGGAGAAACATTTGAAATTCAAAAATATTATAAAAGTGAATGTTGAGGGGCAGCTAGGTGGTGCAGTGGATAAGAGCACCAGCCCTGAAGTGAGGAGGACCTGAATTCAAATCTGGCCTCAGACACTTAACACTTCCTAGGTAGGTGACCCTGGGCAAGTCGCTTAACCCCAATTGCCTCAGCAAAAAAAAAAAAAAGTGAATGTTGAAAACTATCTTTATGTGTAGTTGAGAAAAATAAAATACTATTAAGTAGAAAAAAATTAAAAAAAAGATTTAAGAGTTATCTACAATTCATTATTGGTAATGGTTAGCTGGCCTTGAAATAAGAAGACCAGAATTCAAATTCTGCTTCTGGAACCTATTGGCTGTTTGTCTTTGGGCAAATCACTTAATTTTCCTCTGTTGTTGTGATTGTTTGACCTTCATTTCTAAAGAGGACCATGACATCAGGGAGGTGAGGCTGTAACATGCAAGTGAGTTGTATTGAAGTGAGGGGTGGCTGTGCAAGGTCACCTGCCTCACTTTCCCCTCCAGAGCTGGGGGTCCAGTGGCCAGATATAGATCAGGATGACTGGACTTGGCCCTGGATGTAGTGGGAAATCTTGGCCTTTTTAAGCAGTCTTCAACAGATCTCAGTTTGACTGAGGCAACACCCATTCGGTGATTTAGGTTAAATAAGAAATAAAGCACAAAATGTCCTTTTACTTAATTAAAAAACAAAAGGAACCAATCTGGGAAGGGACCCTCACTCCAAACAAAGAATTCCTATTTATATTCACTCTGAGGCAATCAAGGCCCTCTGCTTTAAGCATTTTTGTTGTAATTAATCTTTTTAGTTATGTTTGACCCTTCATGACCCTATTTGAGGCTTTCTTGGTAACTTATTGGAGCAGTTTGCTGTTTCCTTCTCTAGCTCAATTTACACATGAGGAAACTACAGCCAACAGGGTTAAATGACTGGGCCAGGGTCACCCAGCTAGTAAGTGTCAGGGCTTCTGTACTATAGCGCCACCTCGCAACCCTATACTGTAACTGATGTACCTGCCTCAAAGAGAGGGAGTTTCCTCATCTGAGAGTTCCCTATGCCAATGAAATCACAAGTCCAGACCCCATCTGCTAGGAACAATAATACTATGAAATCTAATGTTAATAATCAGAATGTCATTGATAATTGATGATGACGATAATAATAATGATAATAAGAGACTAATGAGAACACAAGGCCCAAATGGGAAGTACCAGCTCCTTCTGGCTGAAGATCCTTCAGAAATGAAAGAAAAGCATTATGATATTATATTATAATTTACAATCATGATGAAAATCAATGGAAAAAATAGGATTCATTCATTTAATTTTTAAAAAATTAAATGCACAACTTTTACCAGATAAAATATCTCTGTGTAGTTATTGTGGAAAAACAACTTTCTCATGACCAAATCTTCATTTCCATGATGTTTTTCCAGGCCGGCTGTCAATCCCTAGAAGTGACACGACAGTTCAGACCAATACTACAGACCAAGATACAATAACGGAAAAGCCCCCACTCAAGGTGAGTCCCCCGTTCCCATTTCTCTTGCCCCTCTGTCTGTCTGGTCGTGGGTGGGGAACCTTTGGAGACCCAGCGTTGCTTCTGTAGTGTTGGAAGAGTCAAGATGCTCTGGGAGTGGGGGTTCTCTTCCCTGGTGAGAGGTTCTTCTAGAACTTGGCCCGGGAGGGTTGCCGTGGATAAACAATTCATTGCCATCTAGACAACTGAGTGATAAGTCTGAGTTTAGCTTGATGTGCCTCCTGTGAACGTTGGTTCCTGGGAGGGCCAGTTAGAACTTGCCTGTCTGCCATGGCCCTCCACAGTGCTGGATGGGAGGATGATTTCAGTGGAGGGGGAGGACAGAAGTAAAATAAAAATTAATGTTGGCCTATATCCACTCTGTATGAAGTTTCATGAAAATGCAATAATTATACTAATGAAGATGAGAAGAATAGCCAATAAATAGTCATTAAACATTTATTTAGCTCCCACTCTATGCCAGATGGCACAGACGCAGCTGGAAGACACAGTGGATAGAGCATGGAGTCAGGAAGGCCTGAGTTCAAGTACAACCTCAGACATTTATTATTAGCTGTGAGACTCTGGCCAAGTCATATACTTTGTGTTTGCCTTAATCCACTAAATAAGGAAATAGCAAACCACTCTAGAATCTTTGTCAAGAAATAGCTGGAAGAGCTGAACATGACTGAACAACATCAATATGCTGATCTCTGATCGAAGCACTGAGGATATAAAGGAAGGCAAAAAAGTACTTGCCCTCAAGAAGCTTACAATCTGATACAAGAACAAAATAATAATAATATTTTGCTTTTGTTTACTGGACTTGTGATTTCATTGGTAAAGGGAACTCCTAAGGAAAAAACATCCTTCTATCAACCTTAGGGTCTTATTGTCTATGGCACTGAGAGATTATGTGACTTGCCCAAGATTACACAGCCAGATGGGCCAATTCAGGGGTCAAGGATGGAACTTGAACCCAAGACTTCCTTTTTTCTAGGGCAGTCCTTTATCTTATATCCCATATTGCCTCTCTAATAACAATTAGGGTGATCTAAATAGCATTAAAGATTTTATATGTTATTTAGCTTTTTAGGGTACTTAATTATTAATTTGGGATGTTCTTAATATATTTCACTCTCCAGTAGTAGCTTTGTATTAGCATTTACCTCATTTTTTAAGTTTGCAAAGTATTTTTCATGTCCTCCTTTAGTCCTAAGCATTGTTGAATAGCATCCTCCCCCTCGAGTAGGACGCCTTTATCCCAGCAACTGTGACATCTAATCATACCAGATTAGAAATCGCTTTCCATGGCCCTCCTCTTGGAAGGAGAATTGAAGAAGGCCCACAGCATTTTAGGGGAGGCCTGTGTGATGGAAGTGTAGAAATCCTGACTTTGACCTTTTCAGTCTGGGTGACTGGGTAAGACTCTTGTGTGTAAATCGAGCGTGGGAAGAATAGGATTCATGTTTTTTGGAGGGTGCAAGGCAATGTTCAAGTATCTGAGGTCACATTTGAACTCAGGTTCTCCTTCCTCCAGGGCTGATGCTCTGTCCACTGCTCCATCAAGCTGCCCCTTCTGTCACTTTTGAAAACATTGATTTATGCCCCATTGAGTCTCAGTTCCCTCATCTTGTAAAAGGAAGGAATTGGACCCAGTGGCCTCTGAGACTCATTAAGCTCTATGACCATGTTGTTTCGGGCAAGATTGGCTCAGAATGAGTGGGGATCTGCTCTAGGTGAGATGGCAGAGTTGACCTAGGAAAACTTTCCCTCCTATCAGCCAGGAAATTTTTTTTTAGAAGGCAACCAGTTAACAAACTAACAGGAAGATCAGGCTTTGAATTCACAGCCAACCTGATAGTTTGAACTACTCATGTTGCTGGGGTTTGGGCACCAGAAAATATTGCCTCTCTGAAGTTGTCTCACTTTTTTTTTTTTGATGAATGGTACAAGCAATATACATATTTCTATGTCATGTTTCCTGTGTTTCAGAAATTCGTCAAGCAGATGGTTGACAAAATGTATCTTCAAATGTCTTATAATGTTATTCCCACAGAATTTATAGATCAACATGTCATTTTCTTTCTCAGAAATACAAAAGGTACGCATATTTCAGTTTGTTTCCTACAAAACTACAACGCGAAAAATGTTTGCAAAATTGAGAACAAATCCTATTCAATAGGAGCATTCTTGGGTGAAATTTTATTTTCTCTCCTTCCCATTGCCTCTACTTCCTGTTGTCCCTTCTTAATATATGATCGTCTTATTTCCATTCCTGTCACTTCCCTGAAGTTTTTGTTTCAGAGATTTATGTTCCTCTCCAAAATTCAACAATATTTTGTTTGACTTTTTATCCTCCTCCACCTGTCTGCAACTTTGACAGTGCTGCCTATCTGTCCCTTGAAATGCTTCTCCTTTGCCCTCTGGGACATTGTAGTTTCCTAATCTTCTTTCAGTGTTTTGCTGGGAAGTCCTTAACAAAAAATTCCCCAAAAGAAAAAAAAGACGTGTAGGACACAATTTACAATAAACAAAACATATTCAATACTCTCTGTTGTAAATTCCATATGATCAATTGATTGCCAAAGAATGCTTTTGTGTATATTTGCCTAGCCAACCTATGGTTATGATTCAGTCATGATTTGACAAATGGAGTAGCCTTCCAATACCCCTAATTCATTTCCAATAAATTTATTGTCATTAAATTTGTTATGTGATCTACTGTTAAATGATTTCTCATAATTATACAAATTATATTAATTAAACTGAAACCTCTTTCAGCTTTAGATGGTTGTAATGGTGTTAAGCATCTTTTTAGCTATTTGTATAGTTGGAGAGTTTAGAACATTGTCTGATTCTATATAATTAGATGCAACCCTCTCCCAATTCAAATTGATTTCACATATAAAATTGTCACTTAAATGATACACCTTCCCTCCCCTCCCATGACTATCTATGGCAAATTTAGTTCTTACTAAGGCCAAATAATTTGTTCAAATAAATCAAAATAATTAAATTCACTGTTGTTTCTGCCCAATAAAAGATGTACATTTGTAGGTCAAATTATATTTTCTAGCAACATTTCTAGGAAAAGTATTAAATTAACTATTTTTTATAAGATGGAACTTAGCTCACTTAAAATTAGTCTTCACCTCGAGATTCATGCTTTCCTATGCCAGTCTTTAAATTTTTCAAAACTCATTTGGTGTGTTTGATTAAATTTTGCAATCCTTGCTCTCAAAACTCATAGTTAAATGGAAGAATGACATATAAACAAATATGTACAAACAAGCTACATACAGGAAAAATTGGAAATAATCAACAGAGGGAAAATACTATTATGAAGAGGAATTGGGAAAGGCTTCCTGTAGAAGGTGGGACTTGAGCTGTGCCCATTTCTATATCTTTTACAATATGAAGCATGATGTCAGACTCAATAGTAGTTGTTGAGTTACCATTCTCTGATAAAATAAAGTTCTTCTTTTTTTTTGCTTTGAATTTTTGTATTAAAGCTTTTTATTTACAAAACATATGCATGGGTAATTTTTCAACACTGACACTTGCAAAACCTTATGTTCTAAGTTTTCCCCTCCTTCCCCCCACCTCCTCCTCTAGAGAGCAGATGTGTTAAATACATGTTAAATATGTTAAAATACATGTTAAATCCAATATATGTATATATGTTTATACAGTTATCTTGCTGCACAAGAAAAATCAGATCAAAAAGGAAAAAAAAATGAGAAAGAAAACAAAATGCAAGCAAACAACAAAAAGAGTGAAAATGCTATGTTGTGGTCCACACAGTTCCCACAGTCCTCTCTCTGGATGTGGATGGCTCTCTTCATCACAAGATTATTGGAAATAATTTGAATCATCTCATTGTTGAAAAGAGCCATGAGCATCAGAATTGATCATTGTATAATCTTGTTGCCGTATACAGTGATCTCCTGGTTTTGCCCATTTCCCTATATCAGTTCATGTAAGTCTCTCTAAAACTCTCTGAAATCCTCCTACTGGTCATTTCTTACAGAACAATAATATTCCATTACATTAATACACCATAACTTATCTAGCCATTCTCCAATGATGGGCCTTCACTCAGTTTCCAGTTTCTTGCCACTACAAGAAGGGCTGCCACAAACATAAAATAAAGTTCAATAAATGTAAGAGTTCAGAGAACTCATTCACAGACATCCAGGATCTCAGGAGGTTCCAGCCTGAGCCTAAAAAAGAATCTACTACTTTTCAAGAGACCCCAACCAAGGATCACCCAGCTTTGGCTTGAGGATCTCTGCTGAATAGGTGCCCCTGTCTCTCATGGCTGCCCAGCCTATTTTGAGATAATTCTCATTATCAGAATTTTTTTCCGTATGGGAAAGCTAAATTTTACTCTCTGTACATTTCCCATTACTCTTTTGGAACAGTGCAAGCTAAACAAGTTCATTCCCTCTTTTAAAGGGATGACTCTGCTTGGAGACAGTGCTATTATGTCCCTCTTAATGTTCCTTTCTCCAGGATAAACATTCTCAAATGCTGCTTCTGTGCTCTTCACAAGACATGGAGCAATGGGTAGGGTGCTAGATGGAGAATCAGGAAGCCCTAAGTTCAAATCCTTCTGTAAATACTAGCTTTGTTTCCCTGGCAAGTTATGTAATCTTTGTCTGCCTACTACCCAGGATGGTTGTGGGAATCAATGGAGATAATATGATAATAGAATTTTATTTTTCCAAATATATGTAAAGATAGTTTTCAACATTCACTTTTGTAAAACCTTGTGTTCTAAAATTTTCTCCCTCCCTCCTTTAAACTCCCCTCTTCTCAAGACAGCAAGCAATCTGATATAAGTTAAAACATGTGCATTATTTTAAACATCTTTCCATATTATGTTGTGAGAAAAAGATCAGATTAAAAGGGAAAAATCATGAGAAAGGGAAAAAACTAAGCAAACAGCAACAACAACCACAAAAGGTGAAAATACTATGCATTAATCCACATTCAGTCTCCATAGTCCTCTCTCTGGATGTGGCTGGTATTTTCTACTCCAAATTATTGGAATTGCCTTGAATCACTGCATTGTTGAGAAGAGCCAAGTCCACCATAGGTAATCATCCCATAATCTTCTTGTTACTATGTGTAATTATCTCCTGGTTCTGCTCATTTCATTCATTATCGGTTCATATAAGTCTTTACAGACTTTTCTAAAATTATCCTGATCATTACTTACAGAACAATAATATTCCATAACATTTATAAAACATAACTTATCAGCCATCCCCCAACTGATGGGCATCCACTCAGTTTCCAGTCTCTTACCACTACAGAAAGGGCCGCCACAAACACTTTTGCACGTGTGGATCCCTTTCTCTTCTTTATGATCTCTTTGGGATTCAGACCCATTAATGGTACTGCTGGATCAAAGGGCATGTACATTTTTATAGCCCTTTGGACATAGTTCCAAATTGCTCTCCAGAATGGTTGGATCAGTTCACAGCTCCACCAACAATATATTAGTTTCCTAGTTTTCAGTGAAGATAATATTTGAAAAGTGCTTAGCTCAGTGCCTGGGACATAATAGGTGTTGATTACATGCTTGTTCCCTTCCCCTTCCTTTCACTATCCTGGTTGTCCTCTTATGGACTCTTCCCATTCTTCCCACTGTGTGGCCTCTAGGAATACATGTAATCATCTGATGTGGTTTCACCAGAGTATGTCTGGTGGGACCATCTACCAAAGTTTCCAAAGGGAAACTCCTTTGGGTTTCTCTTACTGTGCTCTGTTTTTTTCCCCATTAGTTCTGTGATTTAATTGATATAGGGCCTCCCCTTTCTACCATGCTCTGGCTCAAGGTCACATGAACATTAAATGCCAAGCATGGTGCTAGGGGCTGAGAATACAAACCTGCAAGGAATCCTAGTGAACAAGGAATCTTAAGTAAGTCTCAGCCAAGTCTTTTGTGTAATTTTTTTTTTTTTTTGCTAAGAACATGAGAACATGCTTTCAGTTATCTGATGGAATGCCAGGGAAGCACACAAGAATGGTCAGCCATCCTCCTGGTACCTTAATTAATAAGTATACTTTTTTTACAGGCCTGTGTTTACCCCAGAAATCTGGCCAGTGTCTGGAGTGAACATAACTCTCTTAAAGGAATGAACAAATATTCTCCTTGGTGGACTTCTTGTTTTTTTTATTGTAGTAAATGTATTTTTTTTTATTACACATTGCTTTATGAATCATGTTGGGAGAGAAAAATCAGAACAAAAGGGAAAAGCCATGGGAGAGTTTAAAAAAAAACAGAAAAAAGAAGTGAACATAGAATGTGTTGATTTGTGTTAAATTTTCATAGTTCTTTTTCTGGATGCAGATGGTATTTTCTGTCCAAAGTCTATTGGGATTGCTTTGGATCACTGAATCACTGAGAAGAACTTTTCATAGTAGATCATCACACATCTGTGCTGTGTACAATGTATTCCTGGTTCAGTATGTTTTGCTTTGTTCAGCCATTCCCCAATTGATGGGCATCCTTGGTGTGCCTTTTGTAATGGAACATGGGAGGCTGCTACATCTCAAGAGTCATGTATCAAATGAGAATACTTAGCCTAGTGCCCTCTTTGTTCTTAGCATATAAAAACCCCTTAATGAAAAGGGACTTTGAGGATCTGGCTTGCCTAACAGTAGCTCCCACTCGAGACCGAATAGCTGTGACTCTAGGTAACTTCCAGTCAATAATATTCAAATTCAAAAAATGATCATGCAGCATTGGGTTTAGAAGCAAGATTTGAACTTGATTTTTTTCTGATTACAAGACTAACCCTTTATCTATTACACCATGGTGCCTCACTAGATAATTGTTATATTATCATTGTTAAAAATTCATCAATCATCCCTTTAATAACGTGCTCTAGAATTTCTACAAGAGTCAAAATCAATTTATCAGCTTATAGTCGATAGACACGAATTGAGGGGAAAAAAGGAAGCACAGATGTTATTTCAGTGATGGCCCCAAAGCCAGGCATTAATCAAACAGTTCCTGACACTTCCAGAGGATTTCTATCCCTATTCTTTAATTCATTTGCTTTCAACCCAAGTCTTGATACTGGGTAATTTGGTATAGCTCTGCCTGTTTTGCTGTTGTGTGAACCTGCTAACTAATTAACAGAGCCAGAGTTTTATTCTAAGATCCCAAGTTGTTAGTGTGCTCAGAGAATATTGGCTCTATCTTTTTTTTTTTTTTTTTTAAATTAATCTTGCCCTTTAAGGTTATTTTGCATCTGTTTAAGAAGAAAAAAAAAAAGAATACCGCTATTGTGAAAATGTTATTTGCCATTGTTTTTAGCGACTTCATTTTAAAAAATCTGTCCCATTCAGAGACAATTAATGAAGCTAATGATATGAAGGAAGCTATGGAACTCATGCCAGAAAAACTAGAATATGGGATCCTTAATGGACACATTCTACGCATGCTTAAGCACATTTTGGTTCACGTAAGTAAGAATGAATATCCTCCTATTGTCGTTTTCTAAGTTTTAATTTTTTTTGATGGTATTATATTGTAATGCTTTCCAAGTTTTGATTTTTTTTAATGGTGTGATATTGTAATGCTCAACAAATTTTATTTTGGGGGACAATTAGGGTTATGTGATTTGCCCAGAATGACATATCTGAGACCAGAGTTGAATTCAGATTCTCCAAAATTTAGTGGATAGACTATCCACTGTACCACTTAGCTATCCCTCTATACAACTTTTTAAAAGAAGACCCATAACTAATTTTTTTAATTACAGCTTTTTATTTACAAGATATATGCATGGGTAATTTTTCAGCATTGACAATTGCAAAACCTTTTGTTCCAACTTTCCCCCTCCTTCCCCCCACCCCTTATTATGCAGATGGAAGTTTGACGAATACATGTTAAATATGTTAGAATATAAGTTAAATACAATATATGTATACGTGTCCATACAGTTATTTTGCTGTACAAGAATTGGACTTTGAAATAGTGTACAATTAGTCTGTGAAGGAAATAAAAAATGCAGGAGGACAAAAATAGAAGGATTGGGAATTCTATGTAGTGGTTCATAGTCATCTCCCAGAGTTCTTTTGTTGGGTGTAGCTGGTTCAATTCATTACTGCTTCGTTGGACTTGATTTGCTTCATCTCACTGTTGAAGAGGACCACGTCCATCAGAATTGATCATCATATAGTATTGTTGTTGAAGGATATAATGATGATCTGGTCCTGCTCATTTCTCTCCAGGCCTTTTCTGAAATCATCCTGCTGGTCATTTCTTACAAAACAATAATATTCCATAATATTCATATACCACAATTTATTCAGCCATGACCCCATCACTATTGAATCTTCTGTCACACTCCAGACATTGCCATAATGTGGGACTTTTAGGAAATGTCTTCACCTATGTCTGTCTCAAGACCATGCACTGGGAAGAAAGATTATCCTCCAGATTATTTTGGGATCATTGGCTTGCGATTTGTAGGCTGACATCCCATTTCTAGGTAGTTCCAGCCATTTAAAATCTCTTAGGCTCATGCCCCAGCACCATTATTACTCCACACCTCCATTTTCTATATCTCTGAATCTCTTTTCCACAAGAAATCAGTACTAACTATATTGTACCTTTCCAGGTTTGTTACACATTAGCCTATGTCATGCACTCTACATTCCAGCTAAACTGATCTCCTTTCCATTCCCCATAGGACATTCTCTCTCCCATCACCATGTCTTTGCACAGGCTGTCCCTCATGGCTCTGATGCACTCTTTCCCCCTCTTGGAATCCTTAACCATTTTCAAAGATTGGTTCAGTGCCATCTCCCATGTGAGAACTTTTCCAATTCCCAGGAATCTTTTATTTTTTCAAAATCTGCTGCTGAAAAGTTTTTGTATATTTTTGTATTTATTTTTACTTCTATCGATTGGAAGTTCCTTCAGGGCAGGGACTGTTTTGTCTTTGCACAGTGCACAATGTCTGGCACGTAGTAGCGCATGATAAATTCTTATTGGTTGTTTAAAAAAATATTTTTTTATTTAAAAAGAAACTCAGAGGAAATAGCAGAAAAGCACATTAAATGACAAACACTCCAAATATCTTCCCCAGTCATTTGGAGTCAGAGGGTTGTGAGACCAGGCTAGTCTTGTGCTGTTCTGGTCCCAGACTGGTGGTCTCTTGGACAATGGTGGGCAAACAAGTGGCCTGACAGATAGCTGTCAGGTGATGTTTTGGCAGCCGTGTGGAGGATGGATTCCAGTGGAGGGAAGAGAGGCAGGAAGACGAGCTAGAAGCCAACAGTACCGATGATTTTGCTTTGCACACTTGGGAGAGAGGTACTTCAGCGGAAAGAGTATTGGAGTCAAAAGACCTCAGTTACAATTTGACTTACTATCTATGTGAGTCACTTTATTGATCTGTGCTTCAGAGCTTCATCCGTGGAACAGAGGGACCGGATTCAATGACCTCTAATATCCCTACAGCCTGTGGGAGAACCGTATTTTGGAGGAGGCTAGGATTAATTTTTGTTAAGTTCCTGAATCACAGTCTAATTTCTTTCAAATCTAGTTCGCGTTCATTCCTGTCTGGTGCTAATTTGGGGCAGTTACTGTATAGTTGTGCCTCTAATTAATATTTATAAGATCATACACTTAGACTTGGGAAAGATCCCAGAGAGATCTGGTCTAGCATGTTCCCGGGGGGAACAGGCTCAGAGGTGAAGGGAACGCCCAGGCCCCATCCAGTCAGCAGAACTTCCACTCAGGGCCTTCTACTTGAGCCTTGCTCTTTATTCTCATGAAAGCTTCCTGTTCAGGGAAGGATTTAAAAATGGAATTAATTTAAGGCGGGAAATAGTTGAGAGCAAACTCTGTGTAATTTGCCTAATCAATTGACATTTCAGGTGTTTATGCCAGCTCTCTCCTTCAATCAACACAGGGGGGAATTTTCGTCATCCCTGATTCCAGGAGATGTGACACCTCCTGGAGGGGGAACCGTGGAGAAACTGCCTGGGGAGACAATAGAATACCACAGTATCCAACTAATACGGGATGAATTCCTAATGAACATGCAGAAATTCACCAACAATATTCGGAGAACCATACAGCAACTGGAAGGTGAAGGATGTGTATGTGTGTGTTTTCTCTCTGGTTAAAATGAATGTATTATCTGTGACAAATTGGTGCAGGAGTACCCCCAGTTAGATTTGGAGGGATCATTCCTTTTCCTTTAAAACATTTTTTTTGGTTGCGTTTTTATGGCTCTCTGTCTTTGTCTCTGTCTCTCTCTGGTTAAAAATGAATGCATTTACTGTGACAAATTAGTGCAGGAGTACCCCCGATTAGGTTTGGAGGAATCATTCCTTTTCCTTTAAAACATTTTTTTTTGGGTTGCATTTTTATGACTCTATCTCTTTTTTTTCTCTCTTTGTTTCTCTGTCTCTCTCTCTTTCTTTCTCCCTCTTTACATTATACTCATTTCAGAATATATTCCTTCCCACTCCCCTAGCTAGCCACCCTTCCCTAATAAGAAAAGTTAAAAAATAAAAGAATAAAACAGTTGAACAAAACTAAAAAAACGTACTAATTGCATCTAGAAGTGTATGCAACATTCCAGAAAATCCTCCATTTAAGTTCCAAAGAGAAGGACGCATATTGTTTCTTCTCCAGGGTTAAGTGAGGTCATTATAATTATACATTATAGAATTTATTTTTTCCTTTTCCTTTTTAAAAAAAATTTCCTTTTCTTTTTTTCCCCTTTCCATTTACATTGCTCTAGTCAAGGTGTCTATTTTTTCCTTTTAGTCTGCTTTCTTTACTTTTGCATCAGTTTATATAGATCTTCTCCTGTTGGGATGAATTCCTTGTAGTCATCCTTTCTTATGACTTGGAAATATTCCACTCATGTACCACATTTTGCTTAAATACTCCCTAATTGATAGACATTTACTTTACTTGAAGATCTATGCTGTCACAAAAAAGTACTGCTGGGAATATTTTAGGATGTATGGGACCTTTTCTTTCTAATTTTGATCTCCTTCGTGCATATGCCTAGAATTGAAATATCTGGTATGGACATTTGTCACTTTTCAGGAGGATGCAAGTTTAAATTGCTTTCCAGAATGGCTGGACCAATCCCTAGCCCCATCCACAGTGCATTATTGTCTGAGTGTTCTAATAGCTCCTTGAATACTGACTGTCCTTTGCTTAGGAATTCTTCCCTTCTCCATGTCTGTGATCAGTATTTCATCTCATTCTCTTCTTGTATTTATGATGTTTCTTTTTATGATCAGTTCTTCATCCCTTTGGACCTTTTTGTAGTAAGTAGTGTTTATGTAAACCTGGTTGTTGTCCTTCATTTTCGAAGAGAACCAAAATGACATCCCTGTGTTAGAGTTGAGTTACAGTGTGTCCGACTGTAGCTCATCAGACCAACACAAGCTTGGCAAATAGTCTATATGAACATTTGGGGTAGCTTCTCTAATTTTGTGTATTTCAGGTTTCCTTTGGGCTACTTCAATTCTGTTTTGTTCATAGAGCACAGGACCTTCTCTGATGAGGGCACACCATGCTGGTGGTCCTGTGCCAGTATCTCCCATGTCATACAATCGATTCTAAAGTTCTTAAGAGATACCTTAAGAGACACACCTGGTGCGTGTCTGAGCAGCCTTTTAAGTTTCACACTGATTCCCCTCCAGGTGTGAGGAAGGGTGCCCTAAAAATTGTCTTCTTACACAACTTTGGCCTGATTACCAAGGCAGGTGGAGATCCCACCCTGTAGTCAAGACACTAAGAGATACACTCCACAGACTGTACCAGCAGGATAGTTCATCCATCTCTAAGAAGGCAGCATTCAATTCCATTAAAAGTAAAGTGCAATAGAAATGATGTTTTCAGTCAAATGCTTTCAGTGAAGATAAACATGGCATCAAAGTCAGCTACTGCACGGATGGTCAATTCTTCAACTTGAAAAGTCTACAAGTCAAAATTAAAGTAGAGGGAATGTTAGTGCATGATTTTTTGTTTGCAGATTGGTATCATTTTTTTCTGACCATCAGTGAGCACTTGCTCTGTGTGAGTTCTCCATAATATACATACATTTTTGGCAAGCATACATTTGACATTTGAACAATGTAGCCAGCCCAATGGAGTTGTACTCTCTGTAGTAGAGTTGCATTGCTTGGCAATTTAATTGAGAAAGGACCTCAGTGTCTGCTATCTTATCCTGCCAAATGATCTTCAGAATCTTCCTAAAACAATTCACATGGAAGCAATTCATGGCATGGCATTGGTACTGTCCAGGTTCAGGAAGGAAATGAAAATATTGCGTAAACCTAATTTCTGCCAAAGTGCTTTCCAGTTTTCCCGTTAATTTTCATCGGATCGGGAATCCTTGTCCAGGAGGCTTATCTCTTCTTAATATAATGTTCTTTCAATCAGAAAGCATTTATTAAATGCTTCCCCATGCTAACATTCCTGCTCTCAGAGAGTTTATATTCTACCAAGAGGAAACATGTGAATAGGCAAATCAATGCAAACCATACACAGTGATTTCAGCTGAGGTTAGGGCAAGCACTAATGAGATGGAAAAGTTCTTATGTTTGTCAGTAAACATTTATTAAGTGTCTCCTGATGAGAACAGTTTGTTCCAATAGCTATGAAGGCAGGTGAAGCAGGTGTTATGGAGCACTCAGAGCGTGGTCAGACACCAAAGATGTCCAGGTCATCCACTGCATCTGGAACCATCCTTAGTAGTCTCCTACCACTGGATAGTGATGGCTCTGGAAGAGAGAGTGAACCTGATGTCTTTGGGCAACTCTGCCTTACTTAAATTCAATTTATCCACAAATCAAAAGACGTCGCCATCTATTTGATCAATTCTGCTTATCTCAATGGCAGTGTATGAGTGATGAAGCAGTAAGTGTAGATAAAATGGGAGTTGTAGTCATACCCCTGAACACACAGGTGTAGCCAAGGCCATAGGATCATCTCACTGGAAGCAGCAATGGGATTCAACAGCTGGTGCGTGTCTGAGTAGCCTTTTAAGTTTCACACTGATTCCCCTCCAGGTGTGAGGAAGGGTGCCCTAAAAATTGTCTTCTTACACAACTGTGGCCTGATTACCAAGGCAGGTGGAGATCCCACCCTGTAGTCAAGACACTAAAAAACGCAAAAACTTGTGCAAAGCTGATTCTCTTGGGACATGGAATGTAAACACACTAATAGACAACACAAAATCCAGTAAACATGAAAGAACAGCTTTTGCTGCAGGAGAACTCAACAGGTATTGCATCACAGACCTGAATGAAACAAGGCAAATGAAGGCCAGCTTATTGAAATTGGAGCTGGATACATGGTTTTCTGAGTGTCTCAGTGAAGGGGAGTGCCATTTAGTTGGTGTAAGTCTTGCAATCAAAACTAATCTAGTCAACAAGCTAACTAACATGCCTTCCAAAAAAGTGAATGACAGGGTCATGACAATACAATTGCCACTTAAAAGAAAATTGCCACTATCATCGATTTCTGTGCTCCCTCCATGATGAACCCTGATAAGGTCAAAGAAAAATTTTATAAGACCTGGAGACCCTTATCATCAATGTGCCAAAAGAGGATAAAATTATAATTCTGGGTAACTGTAATGCTAGAGTAAGGCTCAGACTACCAGACATGGTGGGGAGTCCTTGGGAGGAATGGAGTTGGGAATAACAATAGCAATGGTCCCTTACTATTGAAGATTTGGGCATCTCATGACCTTCTCTTCACCAACACTGTATTCCATTTACCTAAACGCAATAAGACTTCATGGATGTACCCCTGCAGCAATACTGCCATTTAATAGACTCTGTGATTGTTACAAGAAGAGACAGGAGGGGAGAGTGAGCAAGGCAATGTATGGTGTAGAGTGCTGGACTGATCATAGACTTACTTCTCCAAGCTGAATATTTGCCTGCAACAAAAGGCAAAAAGACTGTCAGAAGAATTAATGTCAACTGATTATAGCACTTCTCTGAGAGGGAACGGTTTGTTGCTAACTCGGAGTGCTAAGCTGAGCCAACATACTGGCAACAATGGAGCGGAAAAGGAGGGCAGCTTTCAGGGATTTGGTGTATATAGCACTGCATTTGCTCATCTGGGCCAGAACATTCACAGACATCAAGACTGATTTGATGAAAATGAAGGGGAGATTCAGAAGCTGTTAAATGAAAAACAAGAACTCCACAGACTTACCAGCAGGATAGTTCATCCATCTCTAAGAAGGCAGCATTCAATTCCATCAAAAGTAAAGTGCAATAGAAATGATGTTTTCAGTCAAATGCTTTCAGTGAAGATAAACATGGCGTCAAAGTCAGCTACTGCACAGATGGTCAATTCTTCAACTTGAAAAGTCTACAAGTCAAAACTAAAGTAGAGGGAATGTTAGTGCATGATTTTTTTGTTTGCAGATAATGGTGCACTCCATGTCGCTTCCAAAACTGAGTTGCTACAAAGTATGGAATGATTTTCTGCTGCTTGTACTAATTTTGGCCTAATAATTAACACCAGGAAAACATAGGTCCTTCATCAGCCAGCTCTGACCATCCACATGTGGAACCATCACTCGTAGCAAATGGAGAAGTTTCAAATGCCGTGGACAAGTTCATTTATCTTGGCAGTGTACTTTCCAGGAAGGTTCACATTGATAATGAGGTTGATAAATACATTGCCAGAGCTAGCCCTGTGTTTGAGAGGCTCTGAAGGAAAATGTGGGAGAGGAGAGGGATTAGATTGATCACTAAAGTGAAGGTCTACAGAGCCGTTGTGATGACCTCATCGTTTTATGCCTGTGAAACTTGAACACTATACCAGTATCATGCTGGGAAGTGGAATCACTTCCATTTGAATTTTCTTAAGAAGATTCTGAAGATCACCTGGCAGGATAAGATACCAGACCTTGAGGTTTTTTCTTGAACTAAACTGCCAGCCATTCTAGCTCTATCCCAGAGAGCACAGCTCTGTTGGACTGGTCACATTGTTCAAAGGCCAAATGTATGCTTACCAAAAAGGTTATTTTATGAAGAACTTGCACAGGGAAAGCTCTCACAAGGTGCTCAGAAAAAGTGATACAAGAACATTCTCAAGGTGTCTCCTAAGAACTTTACAATTGATTGTATGACATGGGAGACACGGCACTGAATGGCCCAGCTTGGTGTGCCCTCATCAGAGAAGGAGCTGGGCTCTATGAGCAAAGCAGAATTGGATTAGCCCAAAGGAAACTGGAGATGCACAGATTTAAAGTAGCCACTGAAATGTTCCTAGGGACCATTTGTGTCCAACCTGTGGCAGAGCATCCTGAGCACTGCTCTGATCAGCTACAGTCAGACACACTGTAACTCAATTCTCACATAGCAATGTCATTCTGGTCCTCTTTGAGGAGGAAGGGCAACAACCAGTCAAACAATTAAATGCATTAGCAGACATTGTGCTAAACATTGGAGATACTAGTTAGAACAAAAAAATTATCTTCCTTAGAGGATTTTACAATCGGATGGAGGAAGACAATACTGGAAAGGAAACTGAAGGGAGGAGGGGAGAGGGAAGGTGCCTCTGTAAGATGAAGATTTGAAAGTCTGAATCTGTAGCAAGAGTTTCTATGTCAGGAATCTCTCATACTGATGAAGTCACAGTTCTGGGCCAAATAAAAATACGAGATACGTTATAGTGTATACTATAAGGAAGAGGGAAAAAACCTCCAAGGTTATTAAGGTTCCAAGGAGAGAAATATAATCTGGTTGGAGTGGGAATAGGAAGGCTTTCTGGATTTGAATTGCCCCACCATATGCCCCCTAAAAGATTTCTATAGCTAGAGTTGGAGGGTAAGGCACATTTTATGTTACGGGATATGAGGGCTACACAGTCCCCTTATATATATTCTTATCACTAGTGTTCTCTCCCTGTAAAATGCTACGTTTTTTTCTTTTTTTTATTATAATAACTTTTTATTGACATAACCCATGCTATGGTAATTTTTTTACAACATTATCCCTTGCAATCACTTCTGTTCTGATTTTTTCCCTCCCACCCTCCACCCCCTCCCCTAGATGGCAAGCAGTCCTATATATGTTGAATATGTCGTAGTATATCCTAAATACAATATATGTGTGCAGAACCAAACAGCTTTCTTGTTGCACAGGGAGAAATGGATTCAGAAGGTAAAAATAACCCAGGAAGAAAAACAAAAATGCAAATAGTTTACATTTGTTTCCCAGTGTTTTTTCTTTGGGTGTAGCTGCTTCTGTCCATCATTGATCAATTGAAACTGAATTAGGTCTCTTTGTCAAAGAAATCCACTTCCATCAGAGTACATCTTCATACAGTATCATTGTTGAGGTATATAATGATCTCTTGGTTCTTCTCATTTCACTTAGCATCAGTTCATGTAATTCTCTCCAAGCCTCTCTGTATTCATCCTTCTGGTCATTTCTTACCGAGAAATAATATTCCATAACATTCATATACTACAATTTACTCAACCATTCTCCAATTGATGGGCACCCATTCATTTTCCAGCTTCTAGCCACTACAAACAGGGCTGCCACAAACATTTTGGCACATACAGGTCCCTTTCCCTTCTTTAGTATCTCCTTGGGGTATAAGCCCAGTAGTAAAATGCTACATTTGTAAAAAAGAATAAAAAAGAAAAAAACCCCATAGTTCTGAGAAACTAACCAACATATTTACTAAGTTTTGTTAGAAATCAGCTGATTCCAAAAGTCGGGTAACAAAGAAATTTTATTGAAAGTCCAGAGGAATTGGACATTTCTGGCTGGAAGTGGATGCCGTCCTTCTGAGGGGAAGAGGGAGTACTAGATACAGAAGCAGACAAGCTTCAGGCTGGGTGTCGCAGTTCCCTCACCCCAAAGAATGGATAGGTTAGTTTCCCTTAGGGTTACATAATTTTTTACATGCTACTCCTAAATATATTACCCCTCCCTCAACAGGGAATTAAGTGACTTTCCTAAGCTCACATTGCTAATAAATATCCAGGGTGGGCAGTGGGGAGATTAGGAACCCAGGAGTCTGAGGCTAGCATCTTATCCACCACTCAATTAACTGTTAAGTCAATGAACCTGCTTCCTAATGCTGTGGGTGGCCCTAACTTATTTTTGCCCCCAACAGGAGAAATTAAGTTGGAGATGCCGGTGATTAGCCTGGACAGGGAAGTGTGGGAGATTGCCGCTGACCCAGAAGCAATGGATATCTTGGAGCAATGTGTGATCAACTGGTTGAATCAGATCTCCTCGGCCATAGATGGACAGTTGAAGAAGACCCCTCAGGTAACCCGCTGAAAGTTTTCTGAGAAGCCTGGTCCCTGGGAAGCAGCTCTCAACCTCCAAAGTGAGGCTGGAACCCTGCTCCTCATTTCCCTACATCACATTGCCTCCTGAACTCAGATTTAATCTGCCTTTGTTGCTATTAGGGGACTGAGAGAGGTAGCTGGTGTTGCTGGCGGATAGAGAGCCAAGTCCAGATCCTGCCTCAAACACTAACTCTGTGACCCTGCACAAGGCTCTTAACCTTGATTTGCCTCAGTTTCTTCCTCTGTAAAATAGGAATAATGACGGTTGTTATTGTGAGGATCAAATGAGATAATGATTGTTAAATGCTTAGCACAATGGCTGCACATAATGGTGGTTATCCTGCTTTTGTGAAGAGGACCAGAATGACTTCCTTATGTTCCAAATGAGTTACAGTATGTCTGAATGTGGCTGATCAGACCAATATGAGCTTCAAAGGCTCTGCCATGGGTCAGACAAAAGTAGTCCATACAACCAGCACATAGTAGGTTCTATATAAATGCTTATTTCCTTCCCTGAGAGAGCAGATCCCACCTGTCATATCTGATGCTGGGCTTTGATATTTCCTATCTGGCATTAACACTCTGGGGGTGTAGCTACCAGAACATTTCTATAGGGTGGGATGCTTTTTTTTTGTCTGCTCGTTCTTTCAACCTACTTCCTGACTTCAGCTGGCTTCTCTATCTGCCCGCAGCCTTGGTTATTTATTAGCCATGTGGTCCTGGGAAAGTCATCTAATTCTCTGTGCCTCAGTTTCCTCATCTGTAAAACGAAGGGGTCACACCACACAGCCTCTCGGGCCCCTCCCAGCTCCAAAGGCTGCTTGGCTGTACTTCTGGAAGCAAGGTCTGGGATGATCTTGTGGATGCTTTCTTGCAATATTTTGTGTGTGGTCATTTCAGGACCTCAGGGACAGTTCTGGCTGGCTCTAAAGTGTCCTGATCCAGGGCGCAGTCTGATTACTTTGCCTCCCCTCACCTCAAGCTGAGCTCTGTAGGCTCTTCTCCTGGGGTTGGGTCTGAGCAACAGGGGCCACCATGAGCTGGCCAGGGAGCTCTGGTTTCAGAGGGACAGGATTGTGACGCTTCAGTTCTGCTCCAGGCTGAAGCTGCAGAGGAATCATCAGACCTGACAGCTCCTCCTTTTCATCCCTCAGGAACTCATTTTTGTCATCATTTTTACCAGCTTCCTGAGGTCCTGAGAACTTATGCTTTCCCCACCTTCCCTTCCTGATGGGCCAAAGGAGATTGTTTTTATGACACACATCTTTGTCTTTGCCTCTGCTCTTGTTCTTAGGGTCACGGCCCATTGGCAGAAATAGAATTCTGGAGGGAGAGAACAGCGACCTTCAGTGCTCTCCACGAGCAGGCCAAGCTCCCAGTGGTGAGAAAAGTCATAGAAGTCATGAAGGAGGCCGACTCCATGCTTCTGGCCAACCTGCAACCCCTGCTGAACGATTTGTACAAGTATCACGTGGAAGCTTCGGACAACGTTCGCTTCCTCTCCACCGTGGAACGCCATTTCAAGGTACTTGGGGAAACCACTACTAGTGGCCAGCGTCAGGGCCAAACAGCTTTGACCCAGTCATTGCTCTGGGATCTCATTTTCTCGTTTGAGGCAGCTGGGGAATGCAGTGGATGGATCGTTGATCCTGGAGTCAGGAAGATGTACTTTCTGGATATGGGACCCTGAGCAAGTCACTTAACTGTATCTGCCTCAATGTCCTCATATGTAAAATGGGGATAATATTAGCACCTACCTCACAGGTTTGTTGTGAGGATCAAATGGCACAATAAATGAAACTTTAAGTCTTAAGCTATCTATAAATGCTATTATTATAATATAACATAATTATATAAGTTTTATGTAATAAATAATTAGAATTATTATTATATAATAGATTATATATTATATATAATTTTATTATAGATCATATTATATGCACATTATTTTAAATTATATTACATATGAATATATTATATAGAAATATATGATTATATGGAAATATGAGAGTGAGAGAGAGAAATGCTATTGTAGTAGACTTTTGAGTCTCATAACCACCTTCTAAGATAGGAATTAGGTATTAATTATTTTGCCTGCTTTCCTGCTGAAGGGATAGAGTGACCTGTACTTGATCACCCTCTGGTAACTGTCCGAGGTAGAAGTTGAGTGCTGGTGTTTTTGATTGCTGGCCTAATGCTCTGGCCGCTGTGTTCCAAGACCTCTGAGAATACTTCTAACATTAGTTCTGTTGGCTACTTTTACAGGGACTCGATTCCTTCTTTGGAAATTTCACCTTTTGTGGCTCAGGTGCCTTGTCACAAGGAAAGGGATTACTCTTTATTTAGGGCACAATGTCATGAGGTTGGTGACCTTAGTAGTCCTGCTAAGGTACTTTAAAGAAGGTGTTAACTCTGGGGGCTTAAAAAAATCATCAGTCACTTTTATTGGCAAAACATCACCCTTGCTTAGAATATATCTTGCCCTCCTCCTCCAAAGTGCCTTGAAAGCCTGTATAAAAACCCTTGGGATACTGTGTGACCCTCGGCAAGTCACTTAGCCCTGCATGCCTCAATTTCCTGATCTGTAAAACAAAGTGGAGAAGGAAATGGCAAACCGCTCCAGTATCTTGGCCAAAAAAATCCCAAATGGTGTTACAGAGTTGGCTACAACTGATATTACTCACTACCAGAAACAACCTCAGAGGCAAAATTTAAACCCATATATTCTAGATTCCAAGCATGGCATTCGATCCACTCCACTGCATCACTTCTTATTCTAAGCTAACAGGCGACTAAATGGCACAGGACCATTGGGCTTGGCCATGTACTTGAGGTATGATGATGGGCATTATTTAACCTCTGTTTGCCTCAGTTTCTTCAACTACAAAATGGAGATAATAACATTGTGAAGTTAATAGGATTATTGTGAGACCTATTGAGTAATATTCATAATGTACTTAGCCCAGTGCCTGGCACATAATAGGCACTATACAATGCTTATTCCCTTCCCTGACCCCATAATTTATATTATAGTTAATTATGTTTCTTGTCTTAGCTTCTACCAAATTATGGCTTCTTTAATAGTAGAGACAGTGGTTTTTCCTTTTCATCTTTGTATTTCCCAAAGAGTCTTGTGCAGAAAAGTTACTTAATAAAAGGTCTTTGAATTGGAAAAAACCCCTTGGGATCCTTGACCCAGGGCTGGAAGAAATCTTAGAGCCCATCTGAGCCAATCCCCTCATTTTACAGA
Source organism: Sarcophilus harrisii (assembly GCF_902635505.1). Taxonomy (NCBI): domain Eukaryota; kingdom Metazoa; phylum Chordata; class Mammalia; order Dasyuromorphia; family Dasyuridae; genus Sarcophilus; species Sarcophilus harrisii. The sequence continues at coordinate 684,700,257 of NC_045426.1, read as the reverse complement.
TAAAGAAACTGAGTCTCCGAGAATAGAGTTGGCTGAGGTTGCCTGAGGAGTGTGTAGCAGTGCCATTGAATGGCATCAGGGAGGCCATGTGAGAGAATAGGAAGAGCAGAAATAATGGGTCAGGAGACCCAGAAGATCCACCTGGGCTTCTCAGGGTGGGCTCAAGATGGAAAAGTCCCTTTATCTCCTGGGGATGATGAACAGGGAATGGGCGAGCTGCCCTTCTTCGTTCTGGCTGACCAGAGCCAGGGATTTGGGCATGGTGAGCTCCAATGCACGACTCTACCCTAAGGGTGTGAGATAACGAAGTGACCCCTCTGTAGGCCTCAGTGGACCTTGAAGAAGGAAGTGGGCTCAGCGTCCAAGCTCCTGGCGCTAGCATTAGTTGCTGTTGTTGGATATGGGTGTTCATCCAGAAATACAGTTTTGTGTAACCTTTCTTAACTCCTGGTTACACTTCTTTGACTTCAGTTTCCCAATCTGTGAAATGAGAGTTTTGGACTCTATTATTATAAAGCGTCTATGATGGACATATTAGGTGTTGAGGGAGATTCAAAGGATACCAAGGCTCGGAATCACGGGTTATCTTCCCTGAGTCCACTTTTTGTTACTAAAAAAGAACAAGGACGCTTGACCATTCACTGTCCCATTTGAACTTCTTAAATTCTAGAATGGAAAGATGGGGTCACCAGAATCCCACCAAATGCTTTAATCTTTCCTGAATGTTCATCTGTGTAGAATTTAACGCATGGAGTTGGATTTAGCATTATTTTGGAAACAATTCCATCCATGATGAGCGCGCTCCGGATGGTGTGGATCATCTCCAGGCACTACAATAAAGACGAGCGGATGATCCCCCTCATGGAGCGGATCGCATGGGAGATAGCTGAGAGGGTGTGCCGTGTGGTGAACCTTCGCACTTTGTTCAAGTAAGTGTTTAAGGCTCTTGCAGGGCGGGAGGAGCAGCATTGATGGCCCTTTGTTGTATTTCAAACGGATGTCAAAGGTGGAATTGTGGTGCAAGCTGGGTTTTACAAATTAGACTTCTGGAGAGAAGACCAAATGACCCAGCCTCTCTTTTTAAATATTGTGACCTATCTCTTCATTATTCCGCACCCCCCAATAGTAGTTTATTTTCCCAAATGCAGGCAAAGATAACTTTCAACTTTCATTTTTGTAAGAGTTTGTTGTTCCACTATACCCAAAGGGCTGTCAAACTGTGCATACCCTTTGATCCATCAGTATCACTACTGGGCCTGTATCCCAAAGAGATCATAAAGGAGAGAAAGGACCCACATGTGCAAAAATGTTTGTGGTGGCTCTTTTCGTAGTGGCAGGAAACTGGAAACTGAGTGGCTGCCCATCAGTGGGAGAATGGTTGGTTAAATTGTGGTATATGAATGTTATAGAATATTATTGTTCTGTAAGAAATGATCAGCAAGAATTTCAGAAAGACCTGGAGAGACTTAAATGAACTGATGCTGAGTGAAATGAGCAGGACCGGGAGATCATTGTACAGCAAGATTATATGATGATCAATTCTGATGAATGTGGCTCTTCAGCAATTAAATGATTCAGGCCAGTTCCAATAGACTGGTGATGGATGAGCTATCTGCACCCAGAGAGATCTGTGGGAAGTGAGTGTGGATTACAACATAGTATTTTCATCTTTTTTTTGTGGTTTCCTTGCTTACTTGCTTTTTCTTTTCATTTTTCCCCTTTTGATCTGATTTTTCTTATGCAGCATGATAAATATGGAAATATGTTTAGAAGAATTGCACATATTTAACCTATACTAAATTACTTGCTGTCTAGGGGAGGGGAAGGGAAAGAGAAAAATTTGCAATATAAAGTTTTGCAAAGGTGAATGTTGAAAACTATCTTTACATGTATTTTGAAAAATTAAAAAAAACTATTATAAAATAAAATTACAAAAATTTTCCTTTTTCTCTCTCCTGCTCCCTTCCCAAGATAGCAAGCCATTTGATATAGATTAAACATGTGCAATTCTTCTAAACATATTCTCATATTTGTTATGCTGCACAAGAAAAATCATATCAAAAGGGGAAAAACACAAAAAAACCCCCAAGCAAACAACCACCACAACAAAAAAGATGAAAATACTATGGTTTGATCCACATCCAATGCTCAATGTTCTCTCTCTGGATGCAAATGGCACTTTTTATCACAAGGCTATTGGAGTTTTGACCTATCTTTTTTGATTTCTCCTTTAAATACTATTTCCCTTCATTTTTACTTACTTTATGCAATACATTTTTAAAACATTTGGATGTAATTAATTTTGCCAGAGCAGTCATCTGCCAGTGAGGAAATTCTTTTCTCTGATGCAGATCACTGACTCCTGAGAAATTAAGTGACTTATCTAAAATCACACAGCTAGTATGTGTCAGCAGCCTTGAATCCAGATTTTCCTGAGGATTAAGGTGGTCATCTATTCTCTAGTCTACAATTTAACCTATACTAAATTACTTGCTGCCTAGGGGAGGGGAAGGGAAAGAGAAAAATTTGCAATACAAAGTTTTGCAAAGGTGAATGTTGAAAACTATCTTTACATGTATTTTGAAAAATTAAAAAAAACTATTATTATAAAATAAAATTACAAAAATTTTCCTTTTTCTCTCTCCTGCTCCCTTCCCAAGATAGCAAGCCATTTGATATAGATTAAATCTGTCCTCTGAGGAATCTCTCTTCCATATTGCTCTGGACTAAATAAATTAATTTACTATCATCATTCTTACTGTGAGTGATTGGAATTTTTTTTTTTAATTAACAGAGAGTCCCGATCATGTGCACAAAGCAAGGTAGCCGATGCTAAGAACACTCTTCTTCTGTGGAAAAAATCTTACTTTGATGTCCGAGCCAAAATTGAAGCATCTGGAAGAGAACCACGTTGGGAATTTGATAGGAAACGTTTATTTGAAAGAACAGACTACATGGCTACAATCTGTCAGGATCTGTATGACATTTTACAGGTAGAGAAGCTTAAGTTTAATTTCTTTACTGTATGTAAGTACGTGGTTAAAAAGTAGGAATGATTGATCAAGTTCTTTTTAAAAATGACTTTTCCATTTTTTAAAGGAAAATATTTGTACCAGTTGGCACCTTCTGTTTCTTATATGACAGTTATTTCTGGATGCACACACCAACTCTCCCTTTCCTTACAATATCAAAGAAAAATTGTTAAGAAAAAACAGGCTATACAGTGACATTATCTGAATAGTGTATACATCATTTTGTACCTGTGGTCCTCTCCCATGCATCCTGCGAAGAGAGAGAGGTCCATTTTATTATTTCCTATCTAGAGCCAAGATTAATCATCATTGTTACTCAGAGTTAAATATCCATCTGGTTCTCTTTTACGTTTATGGGACGCTAATCACTGTCTGTTAATTATAGACTCATAGATTTAGAGCCAGAAATTACTTCTGAGGCCATGTGGTCTAGTTCCTTCATTTTATAGGTGAGGAGATTTGACCAGCCAGCTAGTAAACATCAGAGGTGGGATTTGAATCCAGTTACTGAGTTCTGCAAAGAAAAGTTTATTTTTGCAATGCTCTTAGAATAATTGAGTTTTAGATGTTAGGAGTCAGAATTTAGCAGGTTGTTATTATGGGACATTCACATAGCATAGCACTGAATGGAAGAGCATGGACAACATCCTTACATTCTCATAGTTAATATTTACTTAATTTCTGGTAATTTTCTTCCCTTTTCAAAAATAACACATAAGTAAGTATAGATGGTTTCCATCCCAGTCAAAAGTGATAATCCAGAAGAGTTTGTGAAGCCAGTTCCTGAGATCAGAAGGGACAATGTATAAATACGGTCCTAATGGCCCCTGATGGCTCTCTTTAACTCTAGATTTAGAGCAGGGATGGAGCAGTACACACCAGATAGACTTTGTAAGTTCTTCCTGTTTTGATCCCTACAGTCTTGCTCCTTCCTCATGTTACTATCTCCATATTTATTTGTTTACATGTTGCATCCTCCCAGTAGACTACATACTCTTTGTGGGCAGGAACTGCTTGCCATTGTATTCCCAGAGCTTGGCATGGTACCTTGTGTATGGTAGATGTTTTGATAAACATGTTCTAGATGGGATTGGATTGGATCAGATTCTGTCATTGTCAAATTATTTTCTGCTTAATTCTTTCCCAGATGTTCTTGGGGAAAAAAAGAGAGGGTTCATGAATATGGAAGATGGGTTTTCTTAGGAGGGGACAGGGCACTGGTCTTGGATGTATGAAGAATTGAGTTCAAATCCTACCTCAGACACTTGTTAGTTGTGTGAACTTTTGTGTGCCTCAGTTTCCTATTCTGTAAAATGCACAGTTTAGATCTGATAGCTATTAGGATCCTTTTCAGCTCTACATCTGCATCCTATGAACCCACTACAACCTTTTGTAATTGGGATAAACTGGGGAGACAATGCTGGAAGTTAAGGAAGGACTTTTGAAAAAAGGTCTGTACAGAATACTTGAGAAAAAAAGTTGGTCTGCAAGTCATCCCTAATTCAAAATGAGGTGTGTTAGATTGAGGTAGCAGGACAGAACATTGCATGTGGAGTTAAGGAAGACCTGGGTTTAAATCTTGCCGGAGATACTCTCTGAATTTGGGCAAATTACTTAATTTCACTGAACCTTAGTTTCCTCATCTGTTAAAGGAGTTAGCTCAGTCTCTAAGACTCCTCTAGTTGTAAATATATGGTCCCATAAAGTGTGCATGAATGATTTTGGTTATTGTGTCTGGAAGGGGAAAAAGAAAAATTGGCACCTCTGGTAGATTTTGCTTTAGCAGAACAAAAAATTTCAGTAATTCAGAATTTGAGAGAACAATTTATTTACTGATAAAATTTTGCTAGGAAATTTTTAGAATGAATTTTTCAATAATAGGCTGTACGACTGCTAATAAAGCATTGTGACTAAAAGACCTTCTTGACCTGTTTCCATGACCAGATAAGACCAATTTGGGATGAACATCTAAAGAATTAGGGTACATAATCTAGAGGTGGCAGGATGCCTAAAATGTGACTTTCTCATGCCATTGGATTTAACAGGTTATTGAGGAATTCTACAATATATTTGGTCCAGAACTGAAAGCTGTGACTGGGGATCCGAAACGTATCGATGATGTTCTCTGTAGGGTGGATGGTCTTGTTAGTCCCATGGAAATATTGACCTTTGATCCCTTCAGCATCAAGTGTGCCCAGTACTGGAAGTATGTTATGGAAGATTTCAAGATTGAAGTCCTGGTAAGTAGCCAACCTAAGATTTTCATCTTATTAAAATATGTTTTAACTTAAATTCTTATATTGAATTTATATATATATGTATATACACATAAAAACATACAAATATATACAATATATTATATATATATTGTATATGTACACAATTTTCTCAATATATACAAAATATATACATATTGAGTTTAAAATGTGATTTTACACAAGTGGAAGTGTGCAGATATCTTTATAACCAAAATATAGTAGTAGAGGTAGTGGTAGATCTAAATTTGGGTTTTTAATTTTATGATTGCTGTAAGAGATTTAATTTGTTTCTTGATATATCTTAGAATCAAGATATAGCAAGCAGAGAAACTTGCTGCAAAGATTTTTTTTCTCACTCTTCCCAAAACAGAGAAGTTCAGAGGAGAGGAAGACTTTGGGGTAAAGAAAAGTTCAGCTTTGGAGCTGTTCAGTTTGAGATGCCTTCAGGACATCTAAATGCACATGCCCAGTAGACATGTGATGTTTCGGTAATAGAGCGCTAGGCTGCAGTAGGCTATGGACATGGTGGGTCTGGGCTTTGCGCACAACACCGTCAGCAGTAGCATCCTCAAGAGGGAGGTCCTACACAGGTAGCGTGTTAGGTCAGGTCCAGGATTATGGAGTAGAAGAGTGCTTCAGTTTGTCTCATTCAGGCTTAGCTTCCACTTCCTGTTAGCTATGAGATTTGTTTTTAGTATTTCAAGGGATCTGCATTTACGTCACAATGTGATAAAGGGAGCACATGAAATCCTTGTTCTGCAGCTTCCTGGTTGTGTGACAGCCTGGAGAAGCCTCTAACCTCTCTGACTCTCAGCTTCCTTGTCTATAAAGTGAGGGGTGCTCTCTGGGGTCTGGTCCTTTGGCACTTTAGTCTGTGAGCCCATGAAGGCTGCGTGCTCAGCAGAGAGCTGTGACCCCAAGTGGTCTCCTGGTGGCTTGTAGCTTGTGCCGATCAGGATCTAAAGAGTGTGTGTATGTGTGTGTGTGTGTGTGTGTGTGTGTATTATATATGTGTGTGTGTATATATATATATATATATATATATATGTATATATAGAGAAATAGAGAGGAGAGAGACAGAAAGACAAAAAGACAGAGACAGAAAGACAGAGAGACAGAGAGAAGAGGACCGAGATGGAGAGATAAAAAGACAGAAACAGAGACAGAGAAATAAAAAGACAGAGAGAGAGAGAGAAAGAGAGAGAGAGACACACACAGAGAGAGAGATAGAGACAGAGAGACAGAGACACAGAGAGAGAGAGAGAGACAGAGAGAGAGAGAGAGAGAGATAGAGAGAGAGAAAGAGAAGAGAAGAGAAGGGAGGGAGGGAGGAAGAAGAAGAAAGAAGAGAAGGAAGAGGAAGGGAAAGAGAGAGGGAGAGAGGAAAAAAAAGGAGGGAGGGAGAGAAAGAAAGAAGGAGAAAGAGAGATGCATCTTGGTGACAGCAGTCCCCAAATGTGTTCCATCAGTTCCAGCATTCTTATCTAGTCTCCCCCGTTCTTGCCCCCCTAAATTCTGCACGGGCAGGTGACTCGTCTCACTTGTTTATTTTGGCAGGTGATTGAGAAAGAGGCAAAGAGCTTTATTGATGAATCCTTTAAGACTCTTCGCTCTGCAGAAGCTGCTTTTGATATGCTCTTAAAGTTCAAGCACATTCGCTCCCGGGAGGCTATAAATAAGCAGATGATGATGAAGTTCAATGATATTTTGGCACAGTACTGTAAAGAGGTAATTTTAAGCAGCATGTAAGCCAGTACTAAAGCGTTGAAAGTGTACAGAGGGCAAAAGGAGGCCAGATGAATAACTGCAGTTATTTTTTATGCAGGGAACCCACAGAATTTCCCCCAATAATGTCATTTAGTAAATCAAATCATAGTCAAAACAAAATGAATTTGTTAATATAGTCAAAGTATTCTCCAGTTGTGCATTGGATGCCCACTATGATTTGAGCAGAGTACTAGATGTAAATTGGATCTCAAAAGATGATGTAACATGGTCCTTTTACATCTAGGGTCTTTTTAGCCAAAGTTGTCTGAATCTGGGTCTAAATCCTGACTCTGCTTCTTAATTACTTGTGTGGTCTGGAACAGACCACATTCTACCTCCTTCCCCCCTCTCTGTTTCTTTATCTGTAAAATGAAGGGGTTAGACTAGACCTCTAAGGTCTCTTCTAGTCTTAAACCTACAATCCTATGATCCCATAAGCAAGGGTTAGGGAGGAGCAGTAGAGGAATCCTTGAGTTTCTCCTAAACCAGCTGGTGCTTTGCTAGCTTTTGTCTTTGGTTCTAAACTAATCCTCTGCCAGATCAATCTTGATCTAATCACTTTATCCCATTGGCCACAACAGAGGTGGATGGCTTCAAGGACCTTTCAATCTTGGCTTAGAAGAAAATATTAATTAATATATTTAAGGGGTGTACCCGTTGGGATGCAAACCCAGAGTGTCAGATTCTTGTTTCCCAAGAGATTGCTAGTTCTGGGACATTTCTCAATGGCTTGAGTGTTACTGGGGTCATGTTGGTCTTGAAATCAATCAAAAATATCCCAGTCCTGGCTAGCCGTAGGAAAATGTCAATCTAAGATTCTGTGGTTCTACACGTTGATATGAAATAAGTAAAGAATCGTTCTATATAGTATAGAATATAGCATTCCAAAGAAATTGAAATTTGCCTTAATTATCTGGATACTTATAAAATATGTTCCTTTTTGACCTTGGAGACTTGGCCGTTGGTACCAACTGGAATAGAATTAGGGTTGTTGACTGGGATCTTAGGTCATACAACTGACAAAAATGATTCCAAGCCTTTGTGAGTTACATGTCCTAGTGAAGCCCATTCACATACATGCATAAGTGTGTATGGAATTTTTATTATCCTACCAATACACTGAGGAGACTAAACAGAATAAAAAGCTCCTATTAGCAGAGAAGAAGCTTTTTGAAAAAAAATGAAATGCTCCTTTACACCTTAAATATTTCTTCAAAAATCAGTTTCTTATCTGCAATTTGTTTAAAGTTTACAGAAAATAGAAAAAGGATCTTTAATATTTTATATCCAGGACCAATGATGTTTATCAGTCAACAACTACTTTTTGGTTTTGTCTTTGCAGATCGACATAATTAATGGCATCTTTGTTGATAATCTTGACAACCCACCCCTATACAAGAATCATCCACCGGTAGCTGGTGCAATATATTGGGAACGATCCCTCTTTTACCGTATTAAGCACACTATCCTTAGATTTCAGGAAGTGGAGGAGTTGTTGGACAGTGAGCGAGGACGGGAAGTAAGTGGCTTTTGCATCAGTTTTTGTAATTTATATTTTTATTCCAATGAATGCCAGAAAATGCAGTTTTTATATCTAGTGAATTCCCACTACTGGGGTGTTTCTATCCTACTAACTACAGCTGAAATCCTTTAACAGGTAAAACAAAAATATCTGGAAGTGGGTAGGAGAATGAAGGAATACGAAGACAAGAAATACGAGCAGTGGAAAGAGTGGACAGAGCAGACTCTACCATCCCTTCTGAAAAAAAGCCTGCTTGCTAAAGCCCATCTTACTGGATATTCAGGAGCAGATTATGGAGGACCAGTAAGAGCCCCCTTGCCAATGTTCATGTGCCACGATTTTGGCTTTTGGTTTGCTTCTTTTTGTGAAACTGATATGTGTTTTTAAAATTAAAGAGTAAAATCAGGAAATGAGGAAATCAGACAGAGTAAGGAGAAAAGAATAAAGAGGCCATATGTAATATGTAAGCCATATGTAACACTGAGGAATTCATTTTCCCTTCAGGCTTTGAAATTTTAAAATGCACCAAGTTTTTAGTATATAAGATGATGAAGCCTGTATACATTGAATGTCCTTGTCAAATTTGCTTTTAATATTATATATGTATCTTTTTGTCTTTTTAATTGTATTCATTCAATTATGAATTTGTCTCTTCCATAGACAATTGTGCTCAGTGATGATGTTGAAACTACCACAGACAAGGGGATTTACTTTGTTATCAATTTTTCTCCTGCTCTTAAAGAGATTATTAATGAAACAAAATATATGGAACAGCTGGGATTTATTGTGCCTGAATTAGCAAGGAATGTTGCACTTCAGGAAGACAAGTTTCTTAGGTAAGAATATTCTTTGGGGAAGAACAATTCATAATGTGTAAAAATCGACAATGGGATAGCCTTATTTTTTTCCACCGAGGAATTTTTTTTTAATCATTTCACAATAGTAGCTTTGTCTTGCCGACTTGTTAGGTTGAAGGATATGGACCACACTTCTGGCTTCAGATAGTTTTCGTAGGTGCTGCTTTTGTACTCGGCACAAAAGCAGCAATGTATACAGAAAATCATAGTGAACTGTTTTTGCCTTGGATACACTTAAAATCATGTTGAGGAAATGATGGCTTTGTTAACACATGAAATTATTAAAGCACACTTCAAGGTAGTATATGAGAATGGATCAAGGTCTAGGGTGTGGGAAGGAAGGCAGTGTGGTACAATGGGAAGAGATCTAGATTTGGGTCACTGGGTTTAGTTCTGAAGCTTGTTTCTGTTACTAATTACCTGTCATGTTGGATAAATCACTAGAGTCTTTAGACCTCAATGTCATATTCTGAAAGATGAGGGTATTGGAACAGATGGCCTCTGATCTTATGAAGCAGATAATTGTGTTAAAATGAGTCATGGTAAGTAGTGAGTATTCTGGACTAGAGCTGCCCGTGCATAAATGATGGGATTTTCTTTCAGCTCCCAAGTCACCTGAGGAAATCAGCATGGAACCATTATTGAAAGGATGGAAGAAGGAATGACTATTTTTCCTGAGGTTAAATATTTAGCTAACATATTTTTTTGGAACCCATCCATGACATGAACTTTAATACATCTTCCTGTGTCTGTCATTCAGGTACACAGAAGGAATAAGGCATATGTTGGATCATTATTATAAACTTTTGGGGACATTAAATGAGGCAGAGACGAATCTTCTTGAAGATCATACTCAGGAATTATCAAGAGTGTTCAAGGCTGGATATAAGAGATTGAACTGGAATTCATTGGGTAATATAATCCATGTGCTCCTTTGCTTTTGGATAGAATTTTTACAATAACCAAAAACATTAAATGTTTTAATATAATGAGGTTGTGTTTTTTTTTGGCAAGGCAATATAGCTAGTATCATTTAAGAATTTTTGAGTGTTAATGAAATAGGTTCCATTCAACAGAAAATTATAAGTTAAGCTTGATTTATAATTTTTTTCAATAGATTTTATTTATCCAAATACATGTAAAGATAGTTTTCAACATTCATTTTTGTGAAATTTTGTGTTCCATTTTTTTCCTTTCCTCCTTTACCTCCCCCTTCCCAAGACAGCAAGTGATCTGATATAGGTTAAATATGTATAGTCTTTTAAAACATATTTCCATATTAATTGAGTTGTACAAGAAAGATCAGACCAAAAGAAAAAAAATTGCAAGAAAGGAAAAAAACCAAAGAAGATGAATACTATGCTTTGATCCACATTCAATCTCCATAGTTCTCTATCAGATGCTGATAGTATTTTCCATCCCAAGTCTATTGGAATTGTTTTGGATCATTTTATTACTGAAGTATTACGTCTATCATAGCTGTTTTTAGAGCCTACAAAACAGATTCAAGGGCCTTATTGGAGACAAGAGAGATAACCTTTGTTCCCTCTAAGTGGATGCCTTTTTCTTTTTCTTTCTTTTTTTTTTTTTTTTAAAGTAATCAATAGGTACACCACAAAAACAAAAGAAATATGAAATGTATTTATTGGAAATCAGATTTGTTGAGATTTAATTCTGGGATGCCTTCACCAGGCTCTTGTTTTCATGGCAAGATATATGAACAAGACAACTGAAATGAATCCCTAGGCACTGCCAAGTGCTTTGAGGTCTGCTGCTGTTTCCATCCGTTTAAGTGCCATCAAGTGAGATGTAAATCCATGAAGAAAGCAGTCATTTACAGTTTGATGATCCTGGCCCTTCCTTATGTATAGGAAAAATATCAGGTCTTTAAATGGACAGTGACATAGCCAACACTTTTCTCCAGTGTTGTAGCTCTACCTAAAGAATCCTCATTATAATAACCCTCATTATTATTTGAGATCATTATATAGACGACCTCAAAGGTGGTCATCTAACCTTTTCTTAAAGACATTCTCATTTGCGCTTTGGCCACGACAGTGGGAAAAATGCTCCAAATAGGTATTCTGACTATGAGTTTGTCAGACTAAGGACTCTCTGAACATCAGTAATATAAAGCTATAATGAACAAAAAACTTTTAGGGCCATGCTTGGGGCACCTAGCAGTTTTTGCTCTCACATCTTTATACAGTTAATGGTTTTGTTAATGGGTAGGAGATCACTTTGTTTGAACTTAATAATCCTGTCTTTCTTTAGTAAGGAATAATAACAATCACAAATTGGATTATAATTATGTTAGTGAGAAGTATATGAAATGAGAGTAGAAAAAAATAATATCTTTTTTTTTAAAACTATATAGGTATTGCTGACTACCTCTTTCGGTGTAAGGAAGCCACGGGGAAATTTGAATCTCTTGTACACCAGATTCATAAAAATGCTGAAGACATCAAATCCAGAATTAGTATAATAGAATCAGTAAATCTCTTTAAATATCCAGCTCCTAAAAATGATAAAGAACTTCCTGGTAGGTTTGACATTTTATTTCTCTGTTTTCTGAAAAAAGTAACATCTTGCTATAACTATGCCTTTTTTTTTTTTTTTTAACAAAAAGCTGTCCCAGACATTCAATAATTTACTTGAATAATATTTGTTTGTGTCATAAATGTCATTGTGAACAAAACATTTTAAAAATATTTCTTAAATTTTGAGCTATTCCCTCTCCCCAAACTATGGCTAAAGAATCTTGTACTAGTCTTATGAAGAAGATGGAGTGTTGCAGGTTGGAGAATAATCCAGTTAGAAGGATTCAGAACTTGTTGGATGACCACATATAAAGAGGAATGATTTGTCAGTGGTTCAGTGTCAACATGGCAGGAGGTTTCAGGTGGAGCACTGAACCTCAGGAATCTGAACCTGGCCAAAAGCAGTTTGACTGGCCAGAGCGCTAGGCTGAACCTACTAAAATGAAATTCATTAAGGATAGATATAAAGTCTTACACATGGATACAAAAAAGTACAAAATAGGAAAGGCATGGATAGGTGGTGGATGTTCTGAAAAAGATGTGAAGTTCTTGTGAACTGCAAGCTCAGCATGAATCAGCTATATGATTGGCATTCAAAAGGGGTATAGAAAGAAAGGCAGAATTTCCAGGAATAGGTAAGTGGTAGTCCCCCAATTCTCATCCGGAATATTGGATTCACTTTTGGGTTTAAGAAAGACATTTGTTGTTTTTTTAAAATTTTATTTAGTATTTATTTTTTCCACTGTTACATGTGAAAATAATTTTTAACATTAGTTTTTAAAACTTTGAGTTCCAGATTCTCTCCCTCAGTGAGAAGGCAAACAATTCAATATGGGTTATACATGTGTCGTCATGCTAAACATTTCCATAATAATCATGTAAAAGAAAACAGACCACACAACAACAAAAACCTCAAGAAAAATAAAACCAAAAAAGTGTGCTTCAATCTGGTATGGATAGCATTTTTCATCCTAAGTCCTTCAGAGTTATTATTTTGGATCATTGTATTGTTGAGAATAGTCAGATCCTTCACAGCTGATCATCTTAACAATATTGCTGTTCATTGAGATGTTGAAAACTTTAGGGAAGAAACCATTATACATAACAACAATGTATCTCAGGAATTTTGAATTCATTTCAAGTTAAATTCAAACAGAACAATTTGAAGGTATATTTGAATAGCAATTTGTCCCTCCCAATTTTTTGAGAGCAGTCTTAATAGTAACAGAAATCAGACAGCAGATTATGTTCTGTACTCCCTTGCTAGTTTTTAAAAGTTTTATTGATGCCTTCTATTTTTTTTCATAATTTAATCATTCCCAGAAAACCTTTTCCCTTACCTATAATTCAATGAAATTGAGTTTCATTCCTATTTTATTTTCTATTAATTTGGTTGTCTTACTCTTTTGAAAGAAATCACTTATTTATTTTTTTCTAGTATGTAATTATAAAATAATTGATTTTAAAGTTTTTATTTAAACTCTTATTAATTCATCTTATTATTCTTTTAAAAATATTTATCAGTTGTACTATATGAATGTAATGGAATATCATTCTTCTATTAAAAAAATGATGAACAAACTGATTTTAGAAAGACCTGAAAAGATTTACAAAAACTGTTGCTAAGAAAAATAAGCAGAAGCAGAAATACATTGTATACAGTAACAGCAACATTGTGTGATTATCAACTATGAAAAGCTTGGTTCTTTTCAGTGAACCAATGATCCAAGGCAATCCCAATAAACTTTGGATAGAAAATGCCATCAACATCCTGAAAAAACTATGGAGATTAAATGAACATGCTCTGTTCATTTCTTTTTTTTTTTTTTCTGTTTTTTTCTCTCCACTGGTATTTCTCCTTTTGTTCTTATTTTTCTCTCCCAACATGATTCATAAAGAAATGTGTATTTTAAAAAAAGTTACCATACATGTGAAACCAGAAAATAAATAAATATTTCGAAAAAAAAAACAATATTGCTGTTACTCTGTACACAGTACATTTCACTTTACATCAGCTTTTGAAAATCTTGCCAGGTTTTTCTGAGAGCACTTGCTCATCATTTCTTATGGCACAACAGTATTCCATCAAGACCATGTACCACAGTTTGTTCAAGCATTCCCTGGTTGTTGAGTATTCCCTCAATTTCCAATTCTTTGCCCCTAGAAAAGAACTACTATCAATATTTTTGTACAGATTCTTTTCCTTTTTTTTTTTAAAATCTCTTTTGGGATACAGACCTACTAGTGATATTGCTAAGTCAAAGAATATGCATAGTATAGCCTTTTGGGCATAGTTCCAAATTGCTCTGCAGAATGGTTGAATCAGTTCACAATTCCATTAACAATGCATTAATGTCTCATTTTCCCCACATCCCCTTCACATTTGTCATTTTCCCTTTCTATCCTATTTGCCAATTTAAGAGGTATGAGATAGTATTCAAGAATTGTTTTAATTTGCATTTCTCCAATCAATAGTGAGTTGGAACATTTTTTCATAGGACTATAGCTTACTTTGATTAATTCATCTGAAAACTTTATCTTTTGATCATTTATCAATTGGGGAATGGCTCTTACTTTTTTTTTTTTTTAAATGTGATTCACTTCTCTATATGTTTGAGAAATGAGGCCTTTATCAGAGAAACTTGCTTTAAAAACAAAGACATTTGTAAGCTGAGAGTGTCCAGAATAGGACTAGGAGAGTGAAGGACCTTGGCTCAACCATCTTATGGGAGTATCAATGAAAGGAATTAGATTGATAGATAAAGCGTTTATTAAATGCTTATCACAAGGCAGACACTGTGCAAGTGCTGGAGATCCAGGTCCCAGCAGACAAGGAAGTCCTTTCCCTCAAGGACATGGGGAGAAGTCCAGAAAGTGAGTCCACAAAGGAGTGAGATAAAGTCTGGCTGGGACCTTTTCTGAAATAACTAAGCAAAATGAAAGTTTTCCATTATTACTATATAACAACAAACTTGTGATCACTTTTGCAGGTGTGAAAGAATTCTTTGAATGTATTGAACGTGAAAGAGCCAGAGATTTGGAGCACATGGTCAGAAAATACCTTGCTATAGGGCCAATGCTTAC
This sequence comes from Sarcophilus harrisii, assembly GCF_902635505.1. Classification (NCBI taxonomy): domain Eukaryota; kingdom Metazoa; phylum Chordata; class Mammalia; order Dasyuromorphia; family Dasyuridae; genus Sarcophilus; species Sarcophilus harrisii. Next base: position 684,685,197 of record NC_045426.1, on the reverse strand, counting down.
CAAAGTAGAGGGCCTGGTGATCCACACAAACACAGGCAAGGCCCCCAAGCTGGCTCCCTACTATTTGTATTGGGAAAATAAAATTTATGAAGCCTTGACAAGATTAGTCCTAAAGTAAGTTAATCTCCTAAAAAACCTTGGTCTAGTTTATTTATTTTATTTGTAAATTTGTTGGGATCCCTCAGCCACCCCTTGCACTGTTAATGTGATGATGTGGAGCTTGAAAGAGCTTGAGAGGAACTGTCTTCCTACCTTGAAACTGTGGGTCCAGACCCCCTGTTCCTCACAAAAATGAACCCAGACAGACACAAGCTGCAAGAAGTTCATTTAATAGAAGCCTCCTTCAGCTAGACTTTCATGACAGCTCTTTGGTTTAACTCTGCACATACATTTTGCTCACTGGAAGATTAACAGTAAAATTGAGTGTCAGTAACCCAACTAAGACTCTTTCCCTCTTCCCCCATCAGGAATCTGCAGTCATTCAATACTTTGGTTCTTGGGAATAACCCTTTATTCCAAACAGAAACTATTTTAAGCGCTCCTGAGATAATTCTACATCCCAGTGCCAACGAGATAGACAAATTGTGTGTCCATTGTGTCAGAGACTGTGTGGAAGTTACCAAGGTGAGTCCTAGGATGATCTCAGAGCTCCTTGCTAGCTCTCTTCCATTACTCCTTCACCTAAGAATACCTGTCCTTTAATGGGCATAAGAGGGACCGTGATGGCCTATAAGCTGCATGGTCACCAGCTGGAAGAGGAGCTTCCCAACCTGGAGATTCACAGCATTTCTTCCCTTTTACCCAGACTGCCTGAGTGAACCATGATCAGGCCACTTAATGCCTTTTGTGTATAACACTCAATTCCAGTGCAGTGGCCAATTAAAAGGTTTTACTATGCACTAAGTGGATGGAACCTGTCACAGATTCCCTCTGTTTGCCCTGCCCTTCCCATCATCACACAAGTCCAGAAGCAGCTTTACCAAAGATCCACATAGATCTCCAGGGCTGGGCCCTCAATGGCAAGACCACCTTATATATTGTAGTACTTAACCTTGCATCATGGCTAGAGAGCCAGTTTTGAAATGAGGAACAATAATAATAAGAACAACTGCTGTTTATGTAGCACTTTAACAATTATAAAGTGCTTTATATGCTAACTCAGTTGAATCTCACAACCCTGCAAGGTAGGGACTCTTAATATTCCTATTATACAGATGAGACAGTTGAGGCACAGAGAAATTAAAGGTCCATGATCACACAACTAGTAAGTGTCTGTGCACTATGGTATCACCAAGTGACCTCTAACTTGCCTTTTATACTCTGTAAGGGTATCAGTCAGAGGACACGGGCCAAACTGCACAGGTGGTGAGAGTTTCCTCCTCCAGGAGTTCCTTGTGTAAATGAAATCATAGCTCTAATCCCTCTTCTAATTTTTCAGAGGATTTTATATATTATCTCATTGGATTTTCATAACGTACCTGGGAGGAAGGGAGGAGGTGCTCTCTCTTCAGGTTAATTTGTTTTATAATACTATAACTTAAAAAAAATCTAGGCTGTAATTTATATTAAATCTTGAGAACCAGTTCTTCTGTTTCAAAAAAGAGCAAATTTTTATTGATCCAAATTGGCTTATCCTGCTGAGATCATTGATAACCAATGGGTAGTCAGTGTCTGAGCCAGGCGTTGGCCTGGCCTCTGATTGGTAGGTTATTCAGCTTGAGTACATCCCAGTGACCACATAAGTCAAACGGAGATAATGATGATGAGCCGTCATCTTGTTTCTTGGAATGGGAACTCCCAGTAACTTTGTAGGTCAATGCACAGTCCTAGAGAATTGCTTGCAGCTTTTGAGAAGTCAAGCGACTTGTTGAAGGTCAGAAAAGCAGTTTGGGCCATAGAGGTGAGACGTGAGCCCAGGTTGTCCTTATTCTGAAGCTGCTTTGTGTTGTGTTTTTTACCATTACATATATACTTAAAACATTTTAAAAAATCTCATTTGGGGAAAGGTACTCCCCTGGTAATCAGAACAATGTTGTACCCAGATGTTACCATTCACATTCAGCAGTTCTTAGCCTTTTTTGTAGGTGTCCTGGATCCCTTGGACAGATGAGTCTGGGGAAGCTGATGGACCCCTTCTCAGAACTCTATTTTTAAATAATTAGATGAATTTACTGAATTTCAGTGAGAACTTAGTGAAAATTAAAATGTTATTTTTTTTCCCATCCAAGTTCATGGACCACTTTCCACCACTTCCATCTCCTCCACCTTAAGAACCCCTGTCTTATCTCTCTTTAACATGGAAGAATGAACAAAATTCATTTGCCAATATTTAAAGCAATGAAAACTCCAAAGCCTGTTCCTCAAACATTTTCCTCCTTTTTTTTCTTGAATCTCTAGCATTTTGTCCGATGGATGAATGGCACCTGCATTGAGTGTCCCCCCCAAAAGGGCGAGGAGGAGGAGCTCGTCACACTGAGTTTTTATGATGACGTGTTCCTGAACCCCCAGATCATGGAGCAGGCCATCATGATCCCCCAGAACGTGCACAGGGTCCTGGTCAACCTCATGAAGTACCTGCACAAATGGAAGCGCTACCGACCCCTTTGGAAGCTGGACAAGGCCATCGTCATGGAGAAATTTGCCGCCAAGAAGCCGCCCTGTGTGGCCTATGACGACAAGCTGCAGTTCTACTCTAAGATAGCCAACGACGTGACGCGGCAGTCCCTGGTGAAGGATGAGCAGTGCATCCGCCTCCAGCTGGGGCCACTGGCCTACACGGTGCAGGAGAGTGCCAAGTCCTGGGTGGTCTCCTTGGGGAAGCTTCTCAGCGAGTCGGCCAAGGAAGAGCTGTTCGCGCTCAATGAGGAGTTTGAGGTATGTGGCTGCTCAGTCCCGCCAAGGGAAAAAATCCCACGTTTTCCATTTTCATTTTGAATTGTTTCTTTCCTCCCTCCAGCTCCCATAAGGTCTCACCACCTTTTCTTTATAGATATTGTCAAAAAATCTCAAGACGCCTCCCACCAGTCTTGAAGATCTCAAATTTGTCCTCACTACAATTGCTGATATTAGAAGCAGATCGTTCATAGTGGAGATGAGATTTAGGGACATCCAGGAGAGGTACCGGACCATGGCGATGTACGACCTCTATGTAAGTGATTTTGTATTTCCTGAACATTTTATGACAGATATTGATTAAATGCCTGTTATGTGCTGGAGAAGGGGATACAGAGAGAAAAAACATCTTAGGCCTGAAAGGATTTTCATTTTCCTGGAGTGGACGGTAGCACAACACCCTGTGTAGTTAAATGAATACAAATATAAACAAAGTAATTTCATTTGGAGGAGGGTGAGGAGGAAAAGCTTCCTCTGGGAGGTGCTTGAGTGAGTCTTGGAGGATCTCAAGAGGCAGCGGTCAGGAGGGCAGGCATTCCAGGCATGAGGGACAGCCAGTGATGGGAGATGGAAGGTGGTGTGTGAGGAAAGGTGATGGGACCATTGGGCCTTGTGAACAAAGCTGAGTCACATGCAATGAAGGGAGCCGGACCCAGACAGTGGAAGGCTTGCATTGCCAGACCAGGAAGTTTGCATTTTTATGGGGTAGGAGAAGGTGGATGCCCAGAGGCCTGATCTCGGTTTTGACTGACCTCAGTGCTCTCTTGTGGCACTTTGGAGCCCTTGTTGCCAGTCCCCTAGCCAGGAGTCCACTAGGCCAGAAGAAAGTAAGGGGAGAACCTGGCCCTTCTTTGGAACAGGCCTTGGTAAGAGCCAAAAATAAGTCCTGATTGAATAATGAGAGCATCAGGGAGATAAGCACCCACTGGAGCCTGATTCTCTGGACACTTTCCCTCTTACTCGATGCCTTATTTCTCTTCAGCCTAGTGAAGCCGAGGGAGAACTGGCTTCACAAATTGAGGACATATGGAAAAAACTGTTTGCAGAATCAGAGGAAGTTGAACACTCTCTTGGAGGCATAAAAAGGACATTTACAGAGGTACTTTATATTTTATAGGTACAAAGATAGAAAAAGGGAAATGAAGGGATAGCTTTGGCATGGTGGGACAAACCTGGGGTAGCATGGCATGAAACGGACTGGTGGGCTCAGAGTCAGAAAGACTTGGATTCAGATCCCACGCCAAGCACCAGGTGCTTAAGCTTCAGAAAATCTCCAAACCCTTCTGGGTTTCAATTTTTTTTTTTCCTGAGGCAATTGGGGTTAAGTGACTTGCCCAGGATCACACAGCCAGGAAATGTTAAGTGTCTGAGGGAAAATTTGAACTCAGGTCCTCCTGACTTCAGGACTGTGCCACCTAGCTGTCCCTAGGTTTCATATTTTTCATCCTTAAAATGGAGATCAATAATAAAATGGGAGTGTTGTGAAGATCAAATGATATCATGGAAGTGCTTTTCAAATCTTAAAGCTCTAAATATTACTTTTTAATCCTTCTGGGCCTTAGTCTTCACATCTATAAAATGGGGACAATAATATGGGCCCTATATCCCTCAACAGTTACATAAGGAAAGTGCTTAAATAAATATAAAGTGCTTAAATATTAAAAAAATAAGAAAAAAGCAATGTAAAAATTGTAAGATGTTACACAAATATGATTTATTCTCATCATTATCATAATAACTAATGAGCCAAATTACTTTTCTCAGATCACTCGAGCTGAAATTGCCGAGTATAGTCGTGAGATACAGGACTTTGCGAAACGTTTTAATACCCAAGGCCCTGGTTCTGTTGGTGAAGACCTTGATAAAGGTGAGGAATGGCTGAACATACTTGAGATACTCAGGTGGATTATGGGTACAAGTTTTACATGAAAAATAGTCCCTGGCCTTTCATGGAATCACCATATAATTTCCCAGGCATAGAACTGTTTCTTAGTAAGACTTTCTGAGATATTTATAATAGATGTAAATAGGGAAGCCAAGAGTCAAGCCAAGTTGTCAATGACATTTATTAAATGCTTACTGTGTACCATGCACTGTTCTAACTCACAATTTAGTGGAATATTCAACATGCAAATAATTGTTGACCAGTAAGACTACATAAGATATATTCAATGTGCAAATAATTGTCTAGCAACATGATTATACAGAACCAGCATTAGCATTGAGGGAGGTTGGGATCACCTTCTTGTAGAAAGTGAGAATTTCCCTGGGACTTGAGGAAACCAAGCCACCAAGCCGAGATGAGGAGAGAGAGAACTCTGAAGGATGAGGGAGATCCAGCAAAGATTCCCAGAGTTGGTAGATGGAATATCTTATTAAAGGAACGGCCCTATTTGTGATTGGGAACTTTATGAACCTTTTTCCAGGAATGGAGCTCTTAGCTGTGTTTGAGAAGGAGTTGGTGAAGCATGAAAAGAACCGCCAGGAGCTAGCCAATGCTGAAAAGCTCTTTGATCTTCCAATCACCATGTACCCAGATTTGCTGCAAGTGCAGAGGGAAATAGCCGGATTGAGGCAAATCTTTGACATTTATAGTGCACAGAAGGTCAGTGACCCGTGGGCACGTGTGTGGGTGGAGGGAGCTCAGAAATACCTGGGCTCAGATGTTAAGACCAGGAGAGGGCTTCCCGAATTGTATTTTCTAAGACTCTCTTTGTTGTGCTGTGGGGCTGGGAGGTAAGGTGGGATGGAGGGTTGTGTGCGCAAACCTGTGTGCCAAGATCCTTGGAGTAAGTTAATGGTCACCTTGATGCTTCCTGTGGATTCAGCCTATTGTCTCTATAACAGAGAGTGTCAAACTCACAGTCTCTGAGACTGTTTCAACCAGAGTGAAATGTAATTCAGTTTAGCAAAACGAATAAAAATACAGACCAACATAGATAATATGAATTTGAGGTTTTCCAAGTTCCCCTTCTTCCCACCTGCCAGGAATCCTTATTTATGTGAGTTTCACCCCACTTGTCTACACCATTTCCCAATTTAAAATATAAAAAATATAGTTAGCTTTTTTTGGGAGGGTATCATTTAGATTATAAATGCATGTATAAATTGTGTATTTTAACACTCATAACAGTGTGAGTATAGTCCAGAATATGAAAGCCAGCCTTTTAGGAGTTGGGAAGGGGTTGGAATGGCCACCCAGACCAATCAGTACCTTGGACAGGAGGAACGAGAATCTCCCCAGTAGCTGATTCCCAACTTTGCTTGCATACCTCCCGTAGGGCTGAACAGCAGTCTCTCCAGGCAGCCCATCCCTTTCTTGCACTGCTTTGATTGTTAGGAAGTTCTTTTTGACATCCAGCCGAAATCTAGCTTGTTGAAACCTTCACTGAGATCTGTCTCAGTGCTATTCTCTCTTTCCCTTGACAGCTTGTCACTCCTGGAAGACAACTGTTAACCTCAGTTACTCTTAATTTAAATGCACCCAATATCCGAGTGGCTGCTGTGTACAGAACACTCTGGGCAAGATTATAGGAGAGGAGGCAGCTTAAATATGGGAATTTCTTTTTGTTTTCTTTTTTCCAAATACTATTTTTTTTATTTCTTCCAAATACTATAGTTTTAAATATTCATTTCTGTAAGATTTTGTGTTCCAATTTTTTCCCTTTCTCCCCCCATCTTCCCTCTTCTCAAGACAGCAAGCAATCTGATATAGATTAAATATGAACAATTAAGAAATAGCTTCTAAGCTAATAAAGCTTATAGTCTAATCTTTACAAACCCGTTGTTGCTGATATTTACTATCAAGATAATAATTGACACATATAGAGTACTTTAAGGCTCGTGGAATACTATATGCATAGACTATAGAGGCTGCTTTAAGAAACAATCCTTTTTTTGTCTCTATGGAAGCTCAAAAATTTGTTTTTTAGACTATTGCTTCTTGTTCTGTCATACAGTAGGGATGTACTTGTGAAATCCAAAATCCAAAATCTTTTTTTTTTAAGATTTTTTTAAAAACTGAAAAAAAATTGACAGTGAAAATGAGACTTTTCTATTCAATGAGTTTGGTTGTCCAAGGGATGTCTTGTTGACTGGCCCTTCTGTGTTTTCATAGGCTGCCAAAGAGGAATGGTCTCAGACACTGTGGACTAACCTGAACGTCCAGTTTCTTCAGGAAGGTATTGAGAACTTCCTCAGGGCCCTCAGAAAACTTCCTAGGCAGGTGCGAAGCCTGTCGGTTGCCTTTCATTTGGAAAACAGGATGAAAGCATTTAAAGATTCCATTCCTTTGCTTCTGGACTTGAAGAATGAAGCTCTGAGAGAGAGGTCTGTTCCATTCCATTGTAGGCCTGCAATTCTAAACACCTATCTTCCTTTTGTTTTCTTCCCCCTATCCCACTTTAATTTACAGATAAATAAACTGAGGCACAGAGAGGTGCCCAGGGTCATATGACTAAGTTCCCGACACTGGATCTGAACCCAGGAGTTCCTGATTCCCAGGCCAATGTGGGTTCTGAGGGTATCCTGGAATGACAGCTCCATAGCACCCCCGGGGGGGTAATCGTCTTCATGGCCAAAGAGATCATCTGCTCCAAGGACCGCCATGATGCTGTCTCAGCAGCAGCACCTGTTGGCTGTGTGCAGCACTCAGCCCTGGTTGTCCCTTTCCTCTTTAAACTAGACATGGCCATTTGCTTGTGTTTTTTATACATTTTCATAATATTTATGTGTAGTGTGTTCCTAGTTCCATTTTCTTTATCCTTATTAATTTATGCTGTTCTTTCCATATTTTTCCTGGTTTTAAAATTTATTTTCTTTATTCCTATCAGAGATTAGAGCCAAATGGGACACCAGGGGTCATCTAGTCCAACCTCTTGATTTTACAGAGATGGAAACTGAGGCCCTAAGAGGTTCTAAGACCTGCCCAGAGACATATGGATAGTAAATGGCAGAGATAGAATTTGAATTTGGGTCCACTGACTAAATTCTGTGCTTTGCACTTTCTACTATAATTACAATTCATCCCATTTAACATGCCAAATTTGCTCAATCATTCCTTACCCCATGGATGCTCACTTTGTTATGAGCTTTATACAACTGTGATCCCAGCCTGACGATAGTGGTTCAGGGAGGCAGGAGGGAAACTGCTCACACTAAGCAAGAAGCTACCTTGCAAGTCCCCGGATGTTAGGGCTGCCCTCCTGCCTGAAACTGGACTCTGCTCTAGACACTTCCACACAGTATACCCCTCACTCCCCCGAGCAGGAAACTTCAGCCGCTCCTGGGATAAAATGTAAAGCCCTTCCCAGGCTAGACTGAGCTTCCCTTTTGGAGGTTTTTTTTTCACGTGATTCCCTTTCATGTAGTCGGTGTTCCAGCCCAACTGTCTGCTCGCTATTCCTGAAACTCAATATTGCCTCTTCTATCTCCCTGCCTTTCCCAGGAAGTATCTCACCCTTAGGCTTCCCCCTCTAAGAGTCTCTACCTTCTTCCAGGATTCTGCCAGTGTGTCACCTTTCAGGAAGCCTTTCCTGATTTCCCCAGCTGTTAGTGCTCCTCCCCTCCTCCAATTATCATGTTGTTTCATTGTTCTTGCATTTCCAGTGCCTATGGTTCAAGCAGCAAGCATTTATTAAATACCTGCTGTATGTATTGGCACAGTAGGTGCTTAAGAAATTCTTCTCAGATTGAATTGTAAATTTTTTGTATACTTGGGATTCTCATAAATCCGATTCACTTGCATGTCATGGCATCTTTCCTGATGTCATGGTGCACTTCGAGAATGAAGAACAAACTAGACTAGAAAACCCCTTGAGGGCGAGGATTTTGTTTTATTTTTAAAAAGTCTTCATTCTGCCCCTCCCAATCTCTGTCCATCCTGAGCCTTGTATATAATGAGAACTCAGTATTTATGTAAATGATTGACATTGTATGCATAAATTAATAAGACTTAGCCATGCATATAATGATTCATTTTCAGACATTGGAAGGAACTTATGGAAAAAACTGGCATATTTTTTGAGATGACAGAAACATTCACTCTAGAAAACATGTTTGCCATGGAACTTCACAAGTATTCAGATGTTATCCAAGAGATTGTGGTTTCTGCTGTCAAGGAAATCACCATTGAGAAGGTAAGGATGTTGATTGTCAAATATAAATCCTCTCCCAGAAGAAGGCATTTGATTCCTATTATTCCTGATTTTTGTTGTTGTTCAATTATTTCATTCGTGTCTAATTCTTCTTGACTCTCTTTGGAGTTTTCTTGGTTTGCCATGTCCTACTCTAGCTCTTTTCATAGGTGAGGGAAATGAGACCAGCAAGGGTCTGAGGCCAGATTTAAACTCAGGAAGATGAGTCGTCCTGCTTCCAGGTCCAGTGCTTTATCTAGGCCCTGTGCCACCTAGCAGGAAATACAATTTCTTGATCTGAACATTTATTTTTGTACAAGTTGTGTGTTTCCAGTAGAATATAAGATCTCTTGAGGGCAGGATTTTTTTTTAATATTTAAAATTTTTTGTTTGATTTTTTTTTCCCTGGTGCCTACCCTAGTGATTTTCATAGGGTAGGGGGCTCAAGAAATCTTTGGTGAATTGAATTATATTGAATTCTACTTTTGATTGTTCCAAATAACAGAGCAGTATTTATAGCAATATTGAAGAGAGAGAGTTTTAAACTCTTTACAACCTGGTCCTTCCTTTCTAGATCTATATGAAATGATTCCCCACCACTTTATAATTTGCCAAACTGGGCTTTCTTGATCTTCTTCATGTGGGACATCCCTTATTCCCATCAGATCTGGGTCTTTCTGTAGCCAGCCTATCCTTTTTTCCTTCCTCCCTTATCTCAGGCTCCTTCAGACTAAGCTCTGTCATGGCCTTCTTCTGCAGGCCATGGGCTCTATTCTCCCTCTCTTGTCCCAGGTTATTTTAAATCTATTTTATATGCATTTTGCCTATTATGTTATCTATGTACGTATTGGCCCTCTGTTAGAATATGAGGTCTTTAGGAGTTAAGACTTGTTTGTATCTCTACTAATAAGCGCATAGTAGGCACTTCATGGATCTGATTGATTGACCATTCTTTTTATATCTACCAACAGGGTGTCAAGGACATATTAGACACATGGGAAAATATGAAATTTTCTGTCATTAAGTACTTTAAGGGAATTCAAGAGCGAGGATACATTTTGGGATCAGTAGATGACATCATTCAGTGTCTTGATGACAACACTGTTAATCTTCAGAGCATTTCAGGAAGCAGATTTGTGGGGCCCTTTTTGTCAACTGTGCACAAATGGGAAAAAACTCTCTCCTTAATTGGTGAAGTTATTGAGGTAAGGAAAAAAAATTTAGGAGTGACTCATGTAGCAAGGTTTGATAGTCCAGTGAAAGGCATCATCATCCTCATCCTCATCCTCATCCTCATCCTATCATCATAATACCAACAACAATAATAATAATAGTTAATGTTTATATAGCACCTACAATGTGCCAAGTACTAGTCTAAGTGATATTCTAATATATCACATTTTAGCCTCACAACAACAGTTAAATACTTCTATAAATGTTCACTCTCATTAATGTTATTTGATTTGAAGGCCCATGAAGACAGGATTTGATTTCATTTTTTTTTGTGCCTAGGACCAAGCAATACTTTGTCACCCATAGATGTTTTATTATATATATATATATATATATATATATATATATATAATATAAATATATATTGAATTAAATAGTAAACGGGGTTTTTATGGTCATGAAGTACTAAGAAGTTAACTTATTGCTTCATAATATCTCACAGGATTATTGAGAGCCTCAGATAAGATAATCTATGTAAAATGCATTGTAAATCAAAGTACTAGATAAATATCTTTTATCATTATTATGATATTATTCATTATTTAATATATTAATTGTTATATTGTTAACAATTATTATAACATTATTATGATATATACTTTACTAAGTAGATTTTGTGAATATATAGAATTCACAGAATTGTGATGATGATAATAATGTATATTTCTAGATATGGATGGTGGTCCAGAGGAAGTGGATGTATCTTGAAAGCATATTTATTGGTGGAGATATACGATCACAGCTACCAGATGAGGCAAAGAAATTTGACAACATTGACAGAGTCTTTAAAAGGGCAAGTAATCTAATAATGATTAATAGTTAATTGGGATCTCAGTAATAATTAAAGCGATGCATATTTAAGCAACTTTTATGCACCACTTCATACCAATTAAATTGTCAAAAAAGAATTAAAAGCAACTAAACTCAATGCTGAGAGTTGGTATAGAAAAAGATGCATTTATGCATTGCTGGTGGAATTATAAAATCATGGAAACTTTGGAGAGCAATCTGGCAGTATATAGTAAGAGTTACTAATCCAGTCATATCCTTTGACTCAGTGATTCCATTAGTGGGGATATACCCTAAGATATTATCAAAATAAAAAAAAAGAATCTATGCACAGATTTATCATAACAGCATTATATGTAATTTTAAAAAAGATGAGACCTAAATGTTCAACATTAGGAAGATAGTTAAATAAATTATAGAATATTAATGTAATTGAGCACTATAATGACATTAAGATTGGCAGTTTGAGGAATACAAAGAAATCTAGAAAGACCATAATGAAATAATGTAAAATAAAAAAAACAGATTTGAAAGAATGGATAATGATAAGAGGAAAAAGCGATAATAAAGAGACAAAGAACACTGATGGAGATATAGAAGGATTGAAATAATAAGGTGATGTTTTATATGTTGAAATTAATTTAAGCCTAAATAGTCATGAGTAAAATTTAGCCTTTTATATTTACATCCATATAATTTTTAATAAGTGACTTAATAATATAGATATGGGCAATAAGCAGATGGCTTCTTTTTTAGTCATGATCAGGAAGAAAGAAAACTGTGAGATACTCTGAGTTTCTTCTTTTCCATGTGCTTGGTTCTGCATTTGTATGGATAATTTTTCTTTGTCCTGCTTTTTTTTGGGGGGGGGGAACTCAGATTTGTAAGTTTATGGGTGAAGGAAGCTCCCCCTTGAGAGGGCAGATGCATCATTACTTTGCAGCTTCTAGCTGGAGAGAAATGATGAGAATGCCTAAGCTTCTGCAGAAAGCGGGTGTCAGAAGTGGGATTTAAAGCTGGGCTTTCCTTCTGAGCTGGTTCTCTGTCCACTCACTAGGCTGCCACCTTTTGTGGTGTTTAGTAAAAAGGAATTTGGAATTCAGTGATTGATCTGACCCTTGAAGCATTTTGAATGAATTGCATTTGTGCCTCTCATCTTCTTCATATATTAATCTGGTCGTGAGCACAAAGCCTGTTCTTGCATAGTCCTGGTGGGTCTGGTGCTGGTGAGGGTCACTACGTTTTCCTGACTTTATCCCCTGATTACTAACTCCAGACCTGGATGAGGGGGTCTTTGCAGATACCTATTTGGTCCACAAGGGGACACTTGGGTCAGTAGAAGTTGGTTTTCAGTCTTGTCCACCTCGTGGACTATACTATCCATGGGCTTTTTTTTTTTTTGGCAAAGACACTGGAATGGTTTGCAATTTTCTTGTCTAGTAGATTATCATATCAGTGACATCATCATCCAAAATAAAGAGCTGGATTTTAAAAACATTAATTACAAAGGCGGCATTTTATTGAGCTGTGTCATACAGTCAGTTTTGTCTGAAATCTTTCTTTTTGGGTTTTGGTAGATCATGTCTGAGACTTCAAAAGATCCTGTGATCAAGAGATGCTGCGAAGCTCCAAATCGACTGACTGACTTGCAGAATATAAATGAGGGACTTGAGAAATGCCAGAAAAGCTTGAACGACTATCTGGATTCAAAGAGGAATGCCTTCCCGAGGTTCTTCTTCATCTCTGATGATGAGCTGCTCAGCATCCTTGGCAGCAGCGATCCACTCTGTGTGCAGGAGCACATGATAAAGGTCAGGTTCCCTGCCTCCGGGGGTCACACGCCAGTGGCCCTCCCTGGACAGTGTCAGAGAGGCTACTATCAGCACTCTGTAGCTGACAGCTCTGTTTTCCTGGGAAATGCAAAACTTTTGAGTGGAAATGGATTGGATTCATTGATTTGGAAGCATACATAATAGAAAGGTTGTTCAATTATTTCTAGTTTTCCATAGTGGCAAAAATACGCTGAGATCAATTTGATAATTGTTTGATTGGATCCAGAGCTACTATTTGCTCTTTTGGTGTTCTTCATAATTATTCTTATATTGTAAAGTGTGGCATTATTTATTTAAAGGTTAAAAAAATTCTGTACTTTAACACCAAAAAAGAGAGCATTTCTATATATCACACAGCAGAATGCAAAAAGTGGTTTTTATTTTTAATTTTTTTATGTTAAGCATGGTAGAAATGTATGTTAAATCCAATACATTTATACATATTTATACAATTATCATGCCGCACAAGAAAAAAAAAAGAAGCAAAATAAAATGCAAGCAAACAACAAAAAGAGTGGAAATGCTATGTTTTGAACTACACTCAGTTCCCACAGCCCTCTCTCTGGGTGTAAATGGCTCTCTTCATCACTGAACAAGTGGAACTGGTTTGAATCATCTCATTGTTGAAGAGAGCCATGTCCATGAGACATCATATGATCTTCTTGTTGCCGTGTACAATGATCTCCTGCTTCTGCTCATTTCACTTTGCATCAGTTCATGTAAACCTCTTCAAGCCTCTCTGAAATCATCCTGTTAGTCGTTTCAAAAAATGGTTTTTATATGAAATCATAAATCTGCAATTAATATTGCTTGCTTTCAAAAAAAAAAAGCAAGTAATAGATGTCATATATTGCTTTCAAAATTGTCCTGCTTGTCTGGGCTTCCCTCTGAATTTCTTCATGCTCTTTATGCATTTTAAAAAAGTGTTACTTCTGCCCTCTTTTTTGGGGGAGGGGGTGGCCAGTTTTTAAAATAACACTTTCAATGTAGTGGTCTCCTAACCCTTTTTGGAATTATTTAAAGAATGAACTAATTGGCACCCATGAAAATGTCTGAGAGTCATTATTGGAGTTATTATGATCAGATGTTGTCAAATTAAACTTATAACACCATGTCAAATTGGAGTTCTTTTTTTCTCAAAATTTTGTTTGGCTTTTCTTCTCGTTAAATTTTTATTTTGAATGGAAATGAAGCTGTACTTTAGCTATCATCACCATTCATTTCCTTATGATGTTTTCTAGGAGAAAGATTTTATTTTGAAATAATTTGAAAGAAGCCGACATTTCCCTTTCACAGTAGAAAGTATAATTAGGGTGGCTTAGATGTTATTCTTCTTTGGAGAACTTTGATTTTATTCTGATACATTAACATCCTTTAAAGTCTGTTTTAGGCCAGGTGATAGTGTGTGTCTGGAAATCCCTACAATGGAGGAAGCTAAAACTAATGTATTGCTTAAGCTCAGGAGGGGAAGGAAAGAAAAAGCATTTATATAACATCCACTACTTGCCAGGCCTTAAGAGCTTTACAAATATTATCTCGTTTGATCCTTACAACAATTCTGGGAAGGAAATGCTGTTATTATTCCCTTTTGCAAAGAGACAAAGAACACTGATGGAGACATAGAGGGATTGAAATAATTAGATATTTTATATGTTGAAATTAATTCAAGCCTAAATAGTCATGAGAAAGGAAGGAAGGAAGAAGGAAATTGAGGCAAACAGAAATGAAAAGACTTATCCAGCAGGTCACATGGCTATTAGATGTCTGAGGCTGGGTTTTAATCCAGATCTCCTGGACTCTAGGACCAGTGTGTTATGCACTGAGCTGGCCAGATGTCTCTACCTTGAGAGTTTTGTTAGTAGCCAATCGGTTAGCCTCTTGCGCCTGGTACCAGTATGGTGAGCCCCTGGGAGCTGAGGGTCACTGGGTTGCCTAAACAGAGGCAAACCAGCCCCCATTTGAAAAGCATCCCGTCAAAGCTTGTGTGTCAGGCAGCCATGGTGTTGGGCCTGTGAATAGCTGCTGTGCTTCCAAGCTGGACGTGACCCCTTCTCAAAAGCAAGCAAGCAGACCAAAAACCGTGGGGATTTTTATGTGTTTTTGTGTGACAGATGTGCAAAATTTTCTCCTGGCATTTTCTTCTGGTGTTTTTCAGATGTATGACAATATAGCATCACTGAGATTTCAAGATGGTGATAGTGGTGAAAAACTGGTGACCGCGATGATTTCAGCGGAAGGAGAAGTTATGGAATTCCGTAAGATAGTGCGTGCTGAAGGACGTGTGGAGGACTGGATGACATCAGTTTTACATGAAATGAGAAGAACCAATAGATTAATTACCAAAGAAGCTATTTTTAGATACTGTGAAGACAGAAGCAGGTGATGCCAATTTTCAAACAGATACACCTATGATAGTAATTTATTAATTAATAGCTGTCATGAATATCTATGAATGATTTAGACTTAATTTATGTACAGACCGTGAGAAGCAGATTGGAAGTAGTTCAGTATAGCTTATATAATGTATACTTTTAGGTAATAATTTACCAAATTAACTGGAATAAAACTGATAATGAGGCTAATTTTATCTATGAGGGTTCTAGCACATTCAGATGAAGTAGACACATTGATTGGATGTTCACCGTGGGCAGAGTACAGGGAGATCCTGGGGTAGCAGGGCATACAAAGTTTAGATAAGGCAGGGTCTCTGCCAAGCTCGAAGGTTAGCGGGACAACGTGACACGTACAAAAATAACTGTGATTCATAATTTAGGGAAATAAAGCGCTAATAGAGGTTTAGGGGTGAAGTTATTGACTTTGGGAGGATCAGGGAAAGTTTCATGGAGAAAGCAGTATATGAGCTAGGCTTTAAAAGGGAGTTGGGAATAAGGAGCTGGAGGACATTTCCAGATTTTGGAAATAGTGTGAGCCAGAGGCACAGAGATGGAAAGCACAGGTCATGTTCATGATTGTCTTAATTTTTCTGTCACATAAAGTATATAAAAGAAAATAATAAAAGTTAGCTGAAAAAGAAGGATGGGGAAAAAGAAGGGAGGGCCTTGAATGCCCTCCCCTTACAAAATCCCCTTACAATGAGAGTGTAAGTAGTTTAAATATTACTTAGTAGGAAAAAGGGAATCACTGAAAATTTTTTCTTTTAGAAAAAAATTATTGATGTGTTTTGTTTTTCCATGCCCACATATATCAATATGTGTCTCTCCTATCCTTCCCAGGGAACCATCCTTTATAACAAAAAATAAAAACAGATAGAAAAAATTAAGCAAAACCAACACTAACCAAGTCTGACAGGATATACTGTGATCCACACCCAGAATTCTCCTATCTCTGCAATGTGAGAAAGGAAGGGCATTCTCATATTTCTCTTTAGACAATTATAATTTCATTGCATTCAGAATCAAGAGATGGAGCTAGAGGAACAAATTAAACACAGTGGAAGATGCATGGGCTCTTTTAAGAGTAAGCTTCTTCTTGAGGCATTTGGATCTAATTTGATTTAGATGCTACTAGATAGAAATGCTTTCTCTCTAGATCATTGAGCCCAAAGAGTCTCTCACCTTCTTCATAGATGAATCTTTGACACTTTGTAAAGAAGTCCTTTTAAAATCCAGTCATATCTTAGATCATACAATGCCATCAAGCTGTCTTCAGACAACTTGTCTGAATCTTTATTTTTCTAGATGCCAGTTATTGTTTTCTTCCTTTACTTCCTTATGAAAGCTCCTTCACATGCACACACACAATTAACCATTTCAGTGCCTTCTTTGGATCTATTTTCAGTTGTTTGATCCTCTTAATGGTCAAGGGTAAGAACTGCATACAGTGTTCAAGGACTGGTCTGCACCACATAGTCTCGTACTATGGGAGGAGAATGTTCTCACTTTTTTCCTTTTTGTTCCATCTTTCAGAAGATGCTCAGTGTGTGTGTGTGTGTATATATATATATATATGTATATGTATGTATTATATAAGACATTGATCTAATGTCATCAAAAGATTTCTACAGCATGGATTCTTAACCTGAAGTCCCTGGATTTTTTCCCCCCATATTATTTCAACATAATTGTCTTTGTAATTCTTCAAATTTTATTTTGTGCATTTAAGGGCATCATTCTGACAGGAGTGCCTTAGACCAGAGGGGTCCATGATATAAAAAAGATTAGGAATCCTTGATATACAGTGGCTTTGGTGTTGTAGATGATAGCTCCTATAGCTAAATATAGTTTAAAAAACTTTTCCTTAAGTTTATTCCCTCACACTTGCTAATGTTGACACTTATCTGCTACTTTTCTAAATGTACACATAAGTACCTAAGAATTTCTACTGATTTTACTTTCTTTGTTAAAGCATCAAGCTGCACAGGAAAGAATTCTGGATTTGGACTCCAAAGACTTGGGTTTAGGTCCTGATCACTTCAATTTCTTTAACTCTAAAATGAGAACACTGGACTAACTGGTGTCTAAGTTTCCTTCCATTTCTAGATCTGTGATCTTGTTAGGACAACTTAGAGGCATCTGTGTGCTTCAATAAGCAATTATTAAGCACCTACTATATGCTGGCACTTTATTAAGTGCTAGGGTCAAAAAGGCAAAAATGAACGAGGAGCTTGTTTTCTACTGGGGAAAGTAATATGTTCATATATATACATACAAAGTAAATAAAAGGTAATTTTGGAGGGGAAGGAATTGGGGAAGACCCATTCAAGATGAAATACAAACATATTAAATAAGATTGGCTTCAGCATTGATCCCTAACGTTTGCCTTTTCTATAGAGTTGAGTGGATGTTGCTCTACCAAGGCATGGTAGTGTTGGTTGCCAACCAAGTGTGGTGGACCTGGGAGGTGGAAGATGTCTTTCGAAAAGTAAAGTTTGGAGAAAAACAGGCAATGAAGATTTATGGCCAGAAAATGCACAAGCAGATCGATGAACTTGTAACTCAGATCACCAAACCACTGAGCAGAAATGACAGGAAAAAGTACAATACTGTCCTCATCATTGATGTGCATGCCAGAGACATAGTTGATTCATTTATAAGAGGCAGGTGAGAGCATCCAGAAAAACTGGATTCCATTTCCTCCTCCCGGTCCTTGGGTCTACCCCAGCCCCTTGCCCTCCTCCCTTTCTCCTTCCTCCTTTACCCCCTTGGATTGTTTCTTTTCCAGCATTCTTGATGCTCGGGAATTTGAATGGGAAAGTCAGTTGCGTTTTTATTGGGACCGAGAACCAGATGAATTGAATGTCCGACAGTGTACTGGAACTTTTGGCTATGGTTATGAGTATATGGGTCTGAATGGACGCTTGGTCATTACGCCAACTACAGACCGCATCTATTTGACACTTACCCAGGTAAAGCTTGGAGATACACACACACACACACACACACACACACACACACACACACATCTGACTTTAACTATTTTTAACTGTTTAATTAACTAATACTCATTTACTTAAATGAATTACTTCTCCCTCCCCCAATATCTCATGAATTGCTATTTTTAAATAATTTGTAAAATCAAAGAATTACATTTTAATATCTTGTTCAACAACATCAACTCCTAGAGGGATAAGACAGCCAGATAATTAATAAAAGTCCTCTGATTCTAACCTTCCCCTCTAAGGCTATCTTGTATCTCTACTCTGTATGTGAGGGCCATTGCTGGTCATCCTGATCTATATCTGGCCGTTGGACCCAGCTGGCTCTGGAGGTAAAGTAAGGCAGGTGACCCTGTACAGCCCTCCCTCATTTAAATCCAATTCACTTGCATGTCATGACATCCTCTCCCTGATGTCATGGTCCTCTTTGAGAATGAAGGACAAACAATAACCTCTGTGAGTAAAGCTGACCTGGAAGTGGTCAGTTGGAAGATTCCCCCCTCCTTCCTTTTTCCCTCTATCCTTCGTCTATCCTTCCTCTACCCTTCCTCTACCCTTCTTCTACCCTTCCTCTACCCTTCCTCTACCTTTCCTCTACCCTTCCCCTCCCCACCCTTCCCCTACCCTTCCCCTACCCTTCCCCTACCCTTCCTCTACCCTTCCATTCCCTTCCCTTCCCTTCCCTTCCCACATTCCTTGCTTCCTACATTCCTTGCTTCCTAGAATCTCTGATTAGGGTGCAGCCTCAGTCATACTGAGACTTGTTGAAGACCTTTGCTTAAAAAGAGTCTCCCATTTCATCCAGTGCCATCTCCTGTCATCCTGATCTCTATCTGGCCTCTGGACCTATATGGCTCTGGAGGGAAAGTGAGGCAGGTGACCTTGCCCAGCCCTTCCTCTCTTAAATCCAATTCATTTGCAAGTCATGGCATCACCTCCCTGATGTCATGGTCCTCTTGGAGAACAAAGAACAAACAACTCTATATAGTATTTTTGTGCTTATTTATGTACATATTGTCCCATTAGAATGTCAACTTCTTGAGGACAGGGACAGTTTTTGCTTTTTCTTTATACCTTTGGTGCTCAGCATCATGTCTGATACGTAATAGTGCTTAATAAACAACGATTGATTGAACTTTCCTTTCTACGTCTATGATAAGTGAAATAGAAAAAATAGTAGTTATTTTTTATTTTATAGAATTATTATTTTTTAAACACTTGTAAATTAAAGTTCAATGTAAAATATTTATGCCAGTGATTAGAAAAGGCCTGTATCTGTAGTCACCAATGTAATGTAATTTAATTCAACATTTATTAAGTGCTTTCTGTTGTCATAAGTGAAATTTAACAAAAAAGTAAACCAAGGCATCTTTCTTTGAATAAGTTTATGGTTTATTTGCAGGGGGACAAACAGCTAATAAAGATCAATAGATTGCCTCAGTTTCCAGACAAAGAATTCAACTGAAGATGCAGCTTATTCTTACAAGCATAGAATAAAGGATAGAATAGAAATCATATCATTGGTTATGGAATTGGTAACATGATAGAGATGAGGGATCATGATTGGTTACATTACAGAAAGTGGATATAGCACATATTTGGGATGAAGATCACTTCCTGAATTTATGGGTCCCAGTTGCATCTTGAGGGTATTGATAATGAACCAGAGATGTAAGCTCACTGGTCCCTGGTAATTAGATAAGATCACCTTTTTTTAATTAGCAAGAATGAGGCTAAAGATGGGACATAGAGTCACTAGTCTTCATGTCCAGGGTAACACACAAATGTTTTGAAGTTTCTCAGACTGAAGATATGTGGACATTTATCAGCAGGAGTGTTTCTGAAATAATTCCCCTAGACTTAAGAGTATTTTGTAAGAGTACTGAAACTCTAAACCTTGAGTTTTTCTTTAACAAATAGTGGTTATAGGAGAGCTCAGATTTTTGCATCTAACTTGAGAGAGAGAGGCTCAATTTTTGAACTCAAAGCACTTCTTCCCTTAAGAGACAAAGAAGAGGCTTGGGTTTGTTACACAGAATACAGAAAATCACTTAGAGAACAAAATAAAATGTTAATACATGCTCAATCTCCTCTATGTCCCGTGCCCTGAGGAAGCTTAATAGCTAGCAAGGGGGATGGAAGCTAGATGGCACAGTGGATAGTGCAGCATCAGGAAGACCTGAGTTCAAAAGCAGCCCCAGATACTTAACCTAGCTGGGGACCTTTGGCAAGTCATGAAATGGAAGGATGAAACTACAACATCTTGTGGGGAGATAAGACACCTGGATAATTATAGTAAAAAGCAACATATACTAAGTGCTTTGGAGAAATACTGGGCTAAGGGAGAAAATATTATTACTCGCAGAGAAGATGAAGGAAGACTCGGGTGATTTAGAATTGACTGTTAGTGAGGGCTTAGGACTTAGGGAGGCAAACAGCCAGAGAGAGACAATATACCAAGTATATGGAACAGTGTGAGTGAGCAAAGTATAGATGAGGGGAAGGGCACGATGCATTTGGGAGATGAGGCGGAGGGTGATCTCTAGTTTGCTTGGAGCAATAAATGCCTCCAGGGTCAGAAGTTGAACTGTAGGCACTAGCTTCATAAGTCTAGAGCTGGAAAGTACCTAGAGTCCATCATTTTATAGATGAGGAAACTGAGGCGGGCAGAGATTAAGTAATTTGCTCAGGGTCACACAACTACTAAGTGTCTGCTGAATCCATGTTTTCTTGACAGGGTCCAATGTTCTCTCTGTTACAACAGGCAGCCTTTTAGGCAGAAGAAAAAAAAATTGTTGTTCAGGTACAGGTTATACTAAATGACTTTTGGTGGTCAAGCCATATCAGAATGTTATATCTGTGATTTTTCTTGTGGATACTCACAAGTCCTTGGCCATTTAGAATTCAGTGTTTGACAGTTGCTGTGGCTGAAAAAGTTCCCCTTGGGCTACCTGGACAGAATTCAGCAAGGCAGGTCTTAGAGTGACAGATATACTGTCCATTTCTAGATCTACATCCCAAACTTTTCCAGTGCTAGGATTTTTATGCTTCTGGCATATAGTTTTTAGGAACTCAAGGTCATTTGGGATTTTAAAAATTAAATGGAAACCCCTAAGTGACAAGGGGTTACCCATCTATCTTTCTTTATCCATTCATATCTCTCTCTCTCTCTCTCTCTCTCTCTCTCTCTCTTTTCTCTGTCTGTCTCTCTCTCTGTCTCCCTCTTTCTCTGTGTGTCTCTTTCTCTCTCCCCAGGTGGGGTTAAATGACTTGTCAAGGGTCTCTGAGCTTGTAAGTATCAGGCTATCCATCTTCTGCAAGAAGATCCTTCACAGTCTGCTGGGGGATAGTAATTCATGGTTTTTCCTGATGTTGAGTCCAAATTTACTCCCTTGCAGTTTCCCTTGCTCTTACTTCTGCCCTATGGAGTCAAGGAAAACAAAGCCAATCTTTTTTTGTCCAGAACAGCTTTTCAGGCACTAGGGACAAAATTCATGGTTCCCATAAACCTTCTCTTCCTGAGGTTCAACATGGCCACTTCTTCACCCTGTCCTCCATGGCATGAACTTGAGGCTTTTCACTATTATGTTTGCCCTCTTTTGGTTTGGATTCCCCTGAGCTTGTTGACATTCTTGCTAATCTGTGATATCCAGTACGGTCTGAGCAAGGAAGAATACAGTGATGCTAGACTTCCTTATTCCTGGAACTTATGTCTGTCTCAATGCAATTTAAGAATCTGCTCTCTTTTTGGGGATGACATGTAACAATGGTGACTCATTGAGTTTTCAGTCTTTTAAAATAACTAGATTTCTACCCCCCAGAAAAACTGCTAACTACGTTTTCCTTATTCTGTATTTATGAAATTAACTCCTTAAACTCAAGGTTAACACTTAACATATATTCTTAGGCTGTTGATTGATGTAATAGATAGAATGTTAATCTTGGAGTCAAGAAGATCTGGATTCAAACCCAACTGTAGACATTTACTAACTGTGTGGCCCTTGGTAAGTCATTTAATGCTCTTTTGCCTCAGTTTCCTCATATGTAAAATGGGGATAATAATGGCACCTATCTCAGTATTATTGTGAGGAATAATGTAATATTTGAGAATAATTGAGAATAATTTGATAATTTGAGAATATTGAGAATAAAATAATATTTGTAAAGCACTTAGTACAGTGCCTGGTACACAGTAAGCCATTAACAAATGTTTGTTTCTGGCAATGGAAGGACAGAGTAAGAGGGAGGTTTTTGGTTCCTAGTAGGCCTATTAGAAAATCACAATTTTAAGAGTAGATTTAAATTAATTTCTCTCTCTCTATATATACATATATATATCTGTATCTACAGCACTTTTTTTGTTAGTTATCGACCTTTCAGAATAAATTTTTGTTATTAACCAACATCCATTGATATTTTGCATAAATTTTGTGCTTGGCTTCTTTCAGGCATTGTCCATGTACTTGGGTGGGGCACCAGCAGGTCCAGCAGGGACAGGCAAGACAGAGACCACTAAAGACCTTGCCAAAGCCTTGGGTTTGCTTTGTGTGGTGACCAACTGTGGAGAAGGCATGGATTACAAAGTAAGGAATTTTTACAAAGCCTTGTATTTCATGTACAGTTTACACTGATCTGGTGAAAGGAAATGGGATATTTTAGGAAGATTTCCTATCAATTTGGGCCCAATGATCTCTGAAGTTTCTTCCAAATCTGGGTCTAATTCCCCATCATCCTGCTGTTTTTGTGTTACAAAGATATTTAATATGTATTTATTGATTAGTGAAATTAAAGTAAATGTGGTAGAGGGTGGTTTTTGTTTTTCTTTTTTCAGAATGGGTTTCCCCCTGGAAGGCCCATGAGCCTTTCCAGATTTGGTACAATAAAATCACATGACAAAAGGTAGGACCTCAGCAGATGGTTCCTGGTCATTTCCTGGCTTTTAAAGTCTGTAGGACTCTTTGGCAGAGTGAATAATGGGAAGGGACAAGGAGAAAGGATAGCCTTGGTTCTCCTAGAGGGTCACAAGAATTCTAAAGTTTCATAGGAATATGTCTTGTGGGAAAAAAGGAGAAAACCAGAAGAGATTGCGGAGCTGAGTCAGTGAGATGATAGAGCTCTGAGCTTGGAGTCAAGAAGACCTGAGTTCCAAATCCTGTCTCAGTCCCATATATGCAAGGGTGACAGTTCAGCTCACCTTGGTGGCCTTGGTTTCCACATAAAGGCAATGGACCAGATGACCTCTGACTCTTTGGTCTGACATCCTTTTTCAGGCTGTTGGGAAGATTTTCTCCGGCCTTGCCCAGTGCGGAGCTTGGGGCTGTTTTGATGAGTTCAACCGTATTGATGCCTCTGTGCTCTCAGTCATCTCCTCCCAGATTCAGACCATCCGGAATGCTCTGATCCATCAGCTGACCACATTTCAGGTGAGTGAGCACTGACGTTGAACACTTGGAGCAAGCAGAAGGAGGAAGCGACTTATCCCTTTTGAAAGAGTAGCCTCCTTTCTTGCTTTCCTTGCTTGGATGTTCTACTCATGAGGATGTAGTCTTCCCAATCCAGATTTTCTAGAGATGAATTTTTTTCCTCAATAGTATTTTATTTTTCCAAAAACATATAATGGTCATTTAAAAATTCATTTTTGTAAAACTTTGTGTTTTGAATTTTTCTCCTTTCCTCTTTCAACTCCCCCTTTTCCAAGATAGCAAGTAATCTGATTTGGTTAAATATATGCTATCCTTTTAAATATATTTCCATATATGTCTTGATGTGCAAATAAATCAGACCAAAAGAAAAAAAAATACAAGAAAGAACAAACAAACAAACAAGGCAAAAATACTATGCTTTGATCCACATTCAGTGTTTTTCTGAATGTAATTGGGATTTTCTATCCTAAATCTGTTTTAATTGCCTTGAATCACTGCATTGCTGAGAAGAGCCAAGTGCACAGAGATGAACTTTCAATCTTGGTAGAAATGTTGCCACCTCTGGTGTTCATTTTCCTAAAAATCATCAAACGTAACTACCCTGGAAGGCAGGTGAGCCTGGGTCTTAGGCCTGAGGGTACCACCTTTTGTGTTGGTTGGAAGAGGAGGGAGGAGATAAATCTTTATTCCTCAATACTGCAACTTCATGCAGGCAACAAGAAGAAACAAAACAATTGAAGTCTCTCTCTCTCTTTCTCTCTCTCTCTCTCTCTCTCTCTCTCTCTTCCAATATTGGCTTTTTCTTTCCAAGCACTAGGAGCATGGGATCTTGAGTTAATTTTTTTTGCACTTATTTTTCTTTTTAAAAGAATTACTTATTTTTAATACACATTACTTTATGAAACATGTTGGTAGAGAAAAATCAGAGCAAAAGGAAAAAAAACCATGGAAGAAGAAAAAAACAGAAAAAAGAAGTTACCATAGCATGTGTGCCTGAGTTATTTTTATCTTGTTTTTCTGGCTCCTAGCCCAGAAACTTGCACCAACAAGGGACATGGTACATCTTGGTTGAATCAAACTGAATTCTTTGTTGTGGGGAAGGCTGACTTGTCCTTCTCTTTAATTCCTTTTTGTGCTGTAGTTTGAAGGCCAAGAAATCACCCTGGATTCTCGCATGGGAATCTTCATAACTATGAATCCAGGCTACGCTGGCCGGACAGAACTCCCAGAGTCTGTAAAGGCTTTGTTCAGGCCTGTGGTTGTAATTGTTCCAGACCTCCAACAGATCTGTGAGATCATGCTTTTCTCTGAAGGATTTCTTCTGGCAAAGGTAGGAGAAATGTAATTAATGTAAAATGAATGAGCTTTAGCCTTTCAGCGAGATCTCTTTAATATTTCTGCTTTTTTCCCCCCATATCCTGCAGTTACAGTTTTAAGCATTTTAGCTCTTGAAGTCCTTGCCTCCCTGTTTTTGGTTTCTATTTTGTGCCTTAGAGAACAAGGAAAAAACCTTTTTCTCTGATAGTTGATGACTATGAACAAGGTGGTCCCATCCACAAAACCACAGAAAAAATACTGCTTTATGATGACAATAAGGACAGAGTCTGGCCCTGTGATTTCATTGGTATAAAGAACTCCCTTAATTGAATGCAGGTTACCCCCTTCTGTGTATCTGGGCCATGAAGAGGTCAGGTGATTTCACCCAAGGTTAAACCCCTAGCATGGATTAGAGACAGAACAAGAAGCCACATCTTGCTGGCCCCTGATTTCAGGAAAATGATTGAGGGAGTTGACAATGACCATTTTCAGTGTGATGAGTGATGCAGGCTGGTCAGATGAGGACCTTTGCCCCAGAGAGGAGGGGGGGCATCTAAGATGACTGAGGGTCTTTTAAGTGCAGCCCCTGATGCTGAAAGTACCCTTGGGTTCATCCTTATGTCACCTCCTTGTAACTGGGGCATCCTCAGAGGTCAGGGTCTGCTTGTCCCACATGAATGAGTGCCTTTTTGTCAAAGATTCTGTCTCCTTTTGTCTTCAGTATCAGACAGCCTTGACTGATTACTCTTCCTGCCATTCAGAATCAGTTTGTGCCTGGACAGCTTGGGTAGGAGTCTGGCTTCATTCCTCTACACATGAAGAGAAATGAGATCAGAATTGGGATCACTTTTTTTTTTGCTTTGGTTGAAACAAAATAAATTATGCTCCAGCCTTTTACCCCTATTCTGAATGTATCATCTCTCTGTTTTAAATGTGTTTCTTGTAAACAACATATTTCAGGATTCTGGGTTTTAATCCATTCAGCTATCCATTTCCATTTTATGGGAGAGTTTATCCCATTCACATTCACAGTTATGATTACCAGCTGGTTATTTTCCTCCCATCTTATTTTCTTTCCTGTATATACTTTGATTTTTTCTTTCCACATCTCCTTAGTAGTGTTTTGTTTCTGACAAACTGCCCTCAACCTGCCCTCTGCTCTATCACCCCTCTTCTCTTACCTCTTTCTCCTAGAGTTTCTTCTTTCTCTTACATCTAGCCCTTTTCCTTTCTTTCCCATTTTTCCTCCTAATTCCTTATAGAATAAGATAAATTTCTGTACCCAACTGAGTAAATGTTATTCCTACTTTGATCCAAAACTGATGAGATTAATCTTCAAACAATGCTCATTCCCCTCTGCTTTTCCCCTTCATTGTAATAAGTCTTTTGTGCCTTTTCATGTGATCTGATTTATCTCATTTTTTGCAGCAATGTTTTTTGGGATTTTCCTTGTGGGAAATCGATGTGATCAATAGTGACTGATGGTGATTTCTCCCTCTGGTTCTAGTATATCAGGGCACTTTCCCCTAATGATCTCTTGAAGAATGCTATCCAGATATTTTTGGTGGTGGCTTTCAGGTAGACCAATAGTTTTAAAATTATCTCTCCTGGATCTATTTAACAGGCTGTTTTTTTTTAATGAGGGGTTTTATATTTTCTTCCACTTTTTCATTCTTTTAAGTTTTTTTGAATGATTCTTGATGTCTCATAAAGTCATTATTTTCCAAGCAAATGGAGTGCCAAGCAATGGATAAAGTCATTATCTTCCATTTGCTTAGTTTTAGTTTTTAATGTGTGATTTTCTTCAGTTAGCTTTGGTATTTGAATGCATTTGGTCAACTCTACTTTTCAAGATGTTGTTTTCTTCAGTGAATTTTTTTTGGCCTTTGGCCAATTGCATTTTTTAAGGAATTGTTTTCTTCAGTCAATTTTTAATCCTTACCTTTCCAAGCTTTTTGACTCTGTTTTGCATATTTCTCATTTCTTTTCCTAATTTTTCTTCTACTTATCTTATTTGCCCTTTAAAATCCTTTATAAGCACTCCAAGAAGCCTCTTTGGGCTTGAGATCCAATTCAGATCACCCTTTGAGATTTTCCATGTGGGCGAAAAATTTGTCCTCTTCTGACTTGTTGTTTTGGTCTTCCCTGTCACTATAGTATCTTTTTATGGTTAAGGTTCTTTTCTGTTTTTTGCTCATTTTTTCTTTTTCTTTTTCCCCCTATTTTGTGGCTTTTAAGATCAAGCTCTGCTTCTGAAAGACAATTGTGTTTGTATATCCAAAGAGAAGTGGTGAGGTTTGTTTTGCATTTTATATCAAAAGGGACTCCAACCTTCTCCTTGGTGTTCATCTTTCATTGATGATTTCTCTTGTCAACAGATGCTGGCCAAAAAAATGACCGTGCTGTACAAACTGTCCCGGGAGCAGCTATCCAAACAACACCATTATGACTTTGGACTGAGGGCTCTTAAATCAGTGTTAGTGATGGCTGGTGAACTGAAGAGAGGGTCTTCTGAACTAAATGAGGTAAATATCACATCCAGTACAATTCACCACACCTTCGTTTAATAACTAAGGATAATAATAATAAAAAGGTGGCTCCATAGAGAGAGCACTGGACCAGGAGGCAGGAAAACCTGAATTCAGATTTAGTCCCAAACTATTCAGAAACATGTGGCCTGAGCATATCACTTGCCTCAGTTTCTTTTTCTGTAAAATGGGGATAATAATACCTTCTTCTTAGGCATGTTGTAATTATGGAATGCTGTGCAAACCTTCAGGTCCAATAGCAGACAGCTATTATTGTCAATAATAACAAAAAGCAAAAAGTTAAAAAGTCAAAAGAGTAAGGTGAAACAAGGAGTCAAGGGACAAAGAGATAAGACTCTCAAAAGTCTTCTCCATCACTACATTTTGAAAACATCAATTCTGCAGTGTTCAGTTTTTTTTTATAGTCCAACTCTCACAGCTATATATTGCTGCTAGAAAAATCATAGCTTTGACTCTGGACCTTTGATGGCAAGATGTCTCTGCTTTTTAGTAGGCTGTCTTTCCTTCTAAGGAGCAAGCAGTTTTTCATTTCATGTTTGTCATCACCATCTGCAGGGATCTTTAAGACCAAGACTATAAAATCTGACACCACTTCCATTTCTTTTCCATGTATTAGATGTGAGTCAGCTACCAAGACTTTAGTTTTTTTGATGTTAAGCTTCAGAGCAACTTTTACTATCTCCTGAACTTCATCAAGAAGCTTCTTAATTTTTCTTCATTTTCTGCCACTAGAGTGATACCATCTACATATTTCAGACTATTGATACTTCTCCCAGCAACCTTAATTCCAGCTTTTGATTTATCCAAGCTGACATTTTGCTTGATGTATTTTGCATATAAATTTTAAAAAATAAGTTGACAATGTACAGACTTGTCCTTTCCAAATGAATCAAATGTTTCATGTTCAGTTCTGTTGTTTCTTGAGCTTCATATGAGTTCCCCAGGAAATGAGTAAGAGGATCTGGTATTCCCATTTCTTTGAGGAATTTCACCACACTTTGTTGTGATCCACAGTTTAGATCTTTGATGTAGTCAATGGAGCAGAATGAAATGTTTTTATTGAACTTCCTTGCTTTGTCCACAATGCAGCGAATGTTGGCAGTTTGGTCTCCAGTTCTTTTGCCTCTTTGAAAACCAGATGCTCTTCTGGTAATTCTTGGTTCACATATTGCTAAAGCCTGGCTTGAAGAATCTTGAGCATAACCTAATTGGCCTGTGAGATGAATGTGATTATTCAGTAATTTGAACATTTCTTGGCATTTCCTTTCTTTAGAAAACTGACATTTTCCTATGCAGTGATTGCTGTTGAAATTTCCAAATTTGCTGGCACATTGAGTTCAGCTTTTTAATGGCATCATCTTTGAGGATTGAATAGCTCACCTGGAATTCCATCACCACCATTGGCCTTATTGTTAGCAATGCTTTCTGGGGTTCACTTGCTGTCATTCCCCAGGATTTCTGGCTCTAGATCAGTTCCCACGCCATTGTTATTTTACATTACCTAAATTTCTCCTATGTGCATTTTCTTTCCTCTTTCAAGAAAGTCAATTGATATGTTTATTTTATAGCATATAATATTTTAAAAAATAGAATAAAAAGAGAATTTTTTTATTGAGAAAAATCTGACAATATATGTAATCTATTTTTTCTTCTCCCTTCTTAACTGTCCCTCCTACCCCCAATGAAAGAAAGAAAAAAGAAAAACAAAACTCTTATAACAGAATAACAAAATAAATTTCCTCAATGGCCATGTCCAAAAATGTATGTCTCTGTACCCTGAACCTATTAGCTCTCATAGAGGAGTTAGGTAGTATCATGCTTCATCACTGGCCCATCCTCTGGAATAATTTGCTCTTGTGTTGGTCAGAGTTCTTAAATCTTTCAAAATTATTTTTACAAGATTGGCATTATTCTATAAATTATTTTCTTGGTTTAATCCACATTGGTTGATATGAACTTCCTCAGTTTTTTTTGAAAACTTAAAAAAATTTCTTATGATTCAGATCTTGGATTTTTTGGATTGGATTTTTTCTCAGAAAACTGTCCATTTATATACTTTGTGACAAACTTGGGTGAACATGCCCCCCCCCTTTTTTGTCAAAGATCTTTAAAATTTCATATAATCAAAATTGTCCATTGTATCATCAATGATCCCCTTCATCACCTGTTTGGTCATGAAATCCATATCCATAGAACTGCCTTCCTTCCTCTCCTAATTTGTTTATGATGTCACCCTTTATATCTAAGTAACATTTTTTTTGAAAATACATCTTGTTATTCCTGTTGACCAGGATGTGGTGCTGATGAGAGCTCTCAGAGACATGAATCTGCCCAAGTTTGTGTTTGAAGATGTTCCTCTTTTCCTTGGCTTGATTTCTGACTTGTTTCCTGGGCTTGATTGCCCTAGAGTTCGCTATCCAAGTTTCAACGATGCTGTAGAACAAGTGCTGGAGGATAATGGTTATGTTGTCTTACCAATTCAGGTAAAAATCAGATGGGAAACAAATGGGCAGTTCTTTTGTACCTCTGAAGAACCTCACCTCTCTCTCCTAGCTTTTCTTTTGGAAATTAGTAGATAGAACTGTCTCCCTTTTAGAAGTTGATTTATGATACAGAGTCTCATTTATTTAAAATTAATTTTATTATTATGAGCTTGAGAGATATAGTTTAATTGATTGCTAATGTATATGTTCCAGGTGGATAAAGTAGTTCAAATGTATGAGACCATGTTAACCCGTCATACCACTATGGTGGTTGGACCAACTGGAGGTGGCAAGTCAGTTGTCATCAATACTTTATGCCAGGCCCAGACAAAGTGAGTATGGAACCACATGTAGTAATTGGGTAGAATTGTCAAATCATGTTTTTTTCTCACTGTTTATTTTCCTGGAATTTTAAAATGAATCACTTTTGTCATGAAGATTTTTTTTTGGTTTGCATTCTTTTGTGAAATGATTTAGTCAATACATTTTAGGATATAAAGTAGTGATGGTCTTAAGTGCTTGACTGAGGTTCAATTTCTCTTTGTAAAATGAGAATAATAACACCTCCTGCTTAGCCTCATGGGTTGTTTTTTGAGGATAAATCATGAACTACAGATTTGCTTTTTGGATAGATTATTCCCAGGAAGAAAGTTATGCACAGTTTGGAGATGGAGTTGGGTATGTAGCATTGTATGTGGTGGATTAATGATAAAAAGAACAACTACATTTTTCAAACAGCTTTTTACTCCCAGTGATGGATTTAAATTAAGGAAGGACAAAAACTTCCATGCATTGAGATTTTCAGGAAATTGTAAATCCCAGTAAATACAAAACTATTACTTTTTAGGGATGGGAGTTTTATTTTTGACATATTCACTCATAAGTGGCTTGCCAATTTGATCTGCATTTATATGTGTGTGTGTGTGTGTGTGTGTGTATAAAACTAATATTTATAGGCAGAACAAATAAATACTGCAGAAGAAGAGTGAATAGAGCACTAGGCTTAAAGTCAGGCAGACGAATTCAAATTCTGTCTCAGACATTTATTAGTTATGTGATCCTGAGTACTAAGTCACTTAACCTGGCTGGGCCTCTGTTTCCCTCTCTGTAAAATAAGGAGATTAGACTCAGTGGTCTCTAAGATTTTTCAAGCTCTTTAATGCTCTTTGATCCTATTCTTTGTGATTACCATTCCTTACAAGTAGTCCTTAGGAGGAAAAAAATTTTAAAATTAAATTTTTTTTTGGTCAGCAGTCTTTCTTTCCCACCTCTCCTAATCCATTGAGAAAGTAAGAAAAATAAAACTTAAATGTAGTGAAGCAAAATAAATTCCCATATTGGCCATGTCTAAGAAAATCAGCTCCAATAATGCATTAATGTACATATTTTACCACAGTCCTTCCAAGTATTTGTAATTTTCCTTTTTTGTCAACTTCCTAATCTTCTAGATGTGAGATAAAAACTCAAAGTTATTTTAATATATATTTTTCTAATTTGTGATTTAGAGTAAACCTCTACTCTGTAGTTATTGAAACTTAGATTTTGTCTTTGTGAAAACTGATTACTCATATATTTTGACCATTTATTAACTGGGATAATGGCTTTTTTGGTATAAATCTGAATCTGTTGCTTATATATTTCAGGATGAGATCTTTATCAGAGAAACTTGCTGAAATGATTTTCTTACCGTACCTGTTTCTCTTCTAATTTTACCCATATTGATTTTATTTGTACAAAACCTTGTAAATTTTATGTTATCAAAACTGTACATTTTGCCTTCTTTCATACTTTCTAAGTCATGAACTCTTTCCCCATCTGTAAATCTGGCATAATTTCTTCCTTGATCTTCTAATTTGTTTTATGATATTATTCTTTATGTCTAAATGATGTCACCCATTTGGACCTTGCCTTGGTGTACGTAGTGTGAAATGTTGGTCCATACCTAGTTTCTGCCAGAGTGTGTCCAGTTTTCCTGAGTTTTTGTCAAATAGTGAGTACCTGGGATCTTTAGATGTATCAAACACTGGGCTTCGGTGATCATTTACCTCTGTGTGTTATATGCCTATTCTGTTCCACAGCTTGGGATGCTAGTTCTTCTTATTTGCCTTTTTTATTCATTAATGTCCTTGAAATTTTTGATCTTTTGTTTCTCCAGATGAATATTATTGTTATTATCTTTCTAATTCTACAGAGTAATCCTTTGATAATTTGATAGTATGGAACTGAATAAGTAAGTTAATTTAGGTAGTATTGTCCTTTTTACATATTTTCTCAGTCCACCCATGAGCAGTTAATATTTCTCTAATTACTTAGATCTGTCTTTATTTTTGCAAAGAGTTTTTATAATTGTGTTTATATAGTTTCTGTGAATTTTGACAGCTGGATTCCCAAGTATTCTATATTTTCTGTAGTTAGTTGTTTTAAATGGTTTTTTTTCCTTATAGCTCACCCTGCTGGATTTTGTTGGTAATATTTGGGAATGTCAGTGATTTATGTGGATTTATTTTGTATATTTTGACTTTGCTGACATTGTCAATTGTTTTAATTTGTTTTTTAGTTGACTCTCTAGGGTACTTTAAGTAAACTATCATGTCATCTACAAAAAGTGTTACTCTTTGCCTATGTTTATTCCTTTTTCCTTCCTTCTACTTTTTTTTCTCTTATCTTATTGTTGTAGCTAGAATTTTATTGAACCATAATAGGGATAATGGACATTCTTGCCGATCTTATTGGAAAGGTTTCTCTTTTAGCCCCATTATAAGTAATGCTAGTTTTGAGATTTAGAAAGATATTTTTATCATATTAAAGAAAGATCCTTTTATTCCTGATTTCTAAGACTTTTAATAGGAATGTATATTATATTTGGTTAAAAGCCTTTTCTGTATTTATTAATATAAAATATATTTGTCATTTTTATTATTAATATAATCAATTGTGTTTTTAGTTTTCCTAATATTGAATCAGCTCTATATTCTTATTTTAAATTCAATCTGATTATAGTGAATAGTTTTTTCCTTCCTATCTTTCTTCAAATCCTGCTAAAATTCTGTTCTCTACTGGAAGCTTTTCCTAATTCCTCCTAATTATACTATCTTCCTTCTATTGATTACTTCCTATTTATCCTATAGATAACTTGTTTGTATAGTTCATAGGTTTTTTTTTGTTTGTTTGTGGTTTTTTTTTTTTTTTTTTTTTTTTTTTTTTGCTTTGTCATTAGATTGTGACCTCCAGGAGATTAGGGACTTTCTTTTATTTTTCTTTGTATCCTCAGTGTTTAGCTTAGTGCTTGTCACATAATAGGTGTGCCTATTATTATTGCTTTAATAAATGTTCATTGATTGATTAGCTAACTGATTGCTTAGAATGAATTGTATCCAAATGTTTGCTATAATTTCATTTGGTTCTGTATTTTTCCTCTCTTTGGGAGATGGTTTATGGTTTATTCAATTTCTTTTTCTAAGATTGGGTCATTTAGATATTCTATTTTCTGTTCTGTTAACCTAGGAATTTTATAGTTTTAAAATTTTTGTAAATATTTATCAATTTCATTTAGATTGTCAGTTTAATTGCCAGTGGGCAAAATAATAGTTCCTTTTATTTCTTCTTCATTGGTTATAAAGTCTTTTTTTTTTGATACTAATGATTTGGCCTTTTAAAAATGAAATTAGATAATGGTTTATTTTACTTTTTAATTTAATTTAATTTTTTTTGCTGAGGCAGCTGGTGCTCTATCCACTGCACCACCTAGCTACCCAGTTATTTTACTTTTAAAATTAACTTCTATCCTAACTGTGTGACTCTGGGCAAGTCACTTAACTCCAATTGCTTCAGCAAAAAACAAACAAAAAAAGAAAATTAACTGCTAGTTTTAATAATTTAAGGGTTTTGTTAATATCTTCATTGATTTTCAAGATTTAATTAGGGGTTTTAAAAATTTGTTGTTTTTCTAGTTTTTCTAGTTGCATGCCCAATTTATTGATCTGTTCTCTCTCTCTTTCATAAATGAAAATACATTTTCCTCCAAGTATTGTTTTGACTGCATCTCCTAATTTTGGTGTGTTGTTTCATTGTTGTCATTATCTTTAATGAAAATGTCTCTATTATGTTTTTGTTGACCCACCCATTCTTTAGGATTTATTTAATCTCCAATTAATTTTTAATATTTGCTTCAAAGGTCCCTTATTGTGTATAATTTTTGTTGCATTGTGGTCTATAAAGGATGCATTTGATATTTCTGCTTTTAGGCATTTGTTTTGATATTTTTATATCCTAATCATCACATTTTGTGAAGGTGCCATGCACAGCTGAGGAAAAATACACATACACACACACACACACACACACACACACACACACACACACTCTTTTCTCTTCTCATTCAGTATTCTCCAGTGGTCTATGGCAGCTAGCTTTTCTAAAATTCTATTGAGATACTTCATTTTTTTTTTGTTAAGCTTATATTTAAGTGTCATGGTAAATTGAAGTCCTTCATTATTATAGTTTTATTTTTTATTTTTCCTTGTAACTCATTTAACTTTTCTTTTAAGAATTCAGATGCCATAATTCCAATAGACTTGTGATAGAAAGTGCCATCCACATCCAGAAAGAGAACTATGAAGACTGAATGTAATATTTTCACCTTTGTGGCAGTAGTAGTTTGCTTTTTTCCTTGTGTTTTTTTCTCCTTTTGATCTAATTTTTATTGTGGAGCATGACGAATATGGGAATATCTTTAGAAGAACTGCACATGGATTGCTTGCTTGTCTAGGGGAAAGGGGAAGGGGAAGAGGAAAGGATAAAAACTGGAACACAAGGTTTTGCAAAAATTGAATGTTGAAAACCATTTTTGCAAGTAGTTGGAAAAATAAAATACTATTTTAAAAAGAAGAAACATAGGAGAAAAAAAGAATTTAAATGCCATGACACTTGTTACTATTAAAATAGAATTTTTGGGAGAATATAACTGATACCATCTTGTTCTGTGTCAGCCATTTTGCTTTCTGAGAACCATCATGAACTGCAAGATAAGCTGCAGAAGCTGATGTCCTTCATTGTCTTCTTTCCTCTTCTTATTGGTTTAAAATGACTTTATTCTAAAGAGAAAACATCCCATAGTCATTGGAATGTTCTTCTCCCTTGTTTGGCCTGATGGAAATTCAATTTGATTTAATAAAATCAGCTATATTAGGAAAATAAACTCACTTATTTATTTCTTATAACAAATGATATACACTTTCCTTTAGTATACTAATTTTTTTGGTATGGCCACCTACAATTGAATTGTCATTTTTCTTTTTCTTTGTCTCATATTATGTATAAGTATTGCTTGCTGATTTTGTGAACAGAACATTACCCATCAGTTGTCTGTGGAGAATGACACATGTTGAATGTAAAGAAATTTGTTTATTTTTTTATTCTGGCTTATTGACTTTAGCTAATAGAATTAATAAGAAAATTCATGACATTGAATATATGTTTAGCATTGACATTAATTTATTACATATGGTGCATTTCAACAAAATGAATTTTTCCTGTTTCTCTCTTTTAACTAGGTCTATTTTTGCTATTGCTTTGTCTGGGATCGTGATATTATCCCTGCCCTTTTTACTTAAGTGGAAGCATAATAGATTTTACTCCAGTCCTTTATTTTTAACTCTGTGTGCATCTTATTGTTTCAAGTGTTTCTAGTAAACAACATATTGTAGGATTCTGCTTTCTAATCATTCTGCTATTCCTCCCATTTTATGACTGACTTCATATCATTCACAGAGTTATGATTTAATATTTCCCTTCCTTACATATATGTATATGTAGCATATATAATATATTATTCTATTATATATATGTATGTGTATGTATAATTTTACAATTCCCTTCTTATTTTTGTATACTTTTCCCTTTTCTTTTTTTTTCTCACTCTCTCTTTAAGAGTTTATTTTACTTAGGACTAAGTACTCTTTTATGCTCCTCTTTACTTTTCTTCTTTCTCTCCTGATTTCCTTGTTGAATGAAATGTTATTTTTGTACCCAACTTGTTGTGCATGAGTGTGGGTGTATTTGTGTGTGAGCTTTCATTCATTTGTTATTTTTCATTATGTGTGCTCTTGGATTGTCTTAGTAAAAGAAAAATACAATATAATGCCTTTTGACTTAAGGTGACTTAAAATGTTCATGCTATATTTCATTCTTTGCCATTAATTAGTTAGTTTTATTAGATTAATTTATGTAATTGGCTAAGGTTCCTTTTTTAAACTGTTGGTTTGAGTGCAGATATTTTATATTATTTGTTATATGAATTTCTCATTCTGCTTTTCAGATCATCTGTGGGTATTATTGGGGAAAAAACTCAGCTGTCTTTTGGGGTTTAGAAAGTCAAGAATGGGTTTATATACATTAGTAGTTATGAGTTTGGTTGCCTTTAAGGAAGGTAATCATTGGAGTTCTATTGCTCTTTAAGGCCAAATCTGCCCCAGACCATCTCTCAAATGATGCTGTCTGTATCCTCCTTAGCCTTGATGAACTGTGAGCCTGAGAGTACATTTTGTGATGTGCTGGGAGCTTCCCAAAAGGTCAAGCATGTAGAGGTCTGAAGTTCATTCTCCTCAGCTGGTGCTGCATTTTCAACCTTGGAAGCAGAAATCTGTTTTCAGGTCCAGCTTTCTAGTTTTCCCCTTTGCTTTAGATGGCCTAACACATCTGGTGTCTTTAAATTAGGCTTGGCCTGGTGACGAAGATCTATACACTTAACCCCAAGGCAATGAGTGTGATAGAATTATACGGCATTTTGGATCCCACTACCCGAGACTGGACGGATGGTGTGCTGTCAAACATATTCAGGGAGACCAATAAGCCAACTGACAAGAAAGAGAGAAAGTAAGTGTTTTCAGAAATCAAGAAGAGTTTAGTCAGTTAACATGAAGTGATTGAAAATTATATCAGGATCTACAGGTCAAGAATATTATTAAGAATTACTTTGTGACAAAATGCAACCAGGAAGGATTCCAATTTTTATTTTAGCTCAAAATCTGCTGTGAAAAAAATCCCCTGAATAATCCCAAAGCTGCATCATAAAAGGGGCACTAGGTCCTTCTCTCTGATGGTCCTTTCATTTTATTTTAAGTGATATCTGATAGAACAAGTTCCAGCACAACAGAGTAATTGGGACAGCCTCTGTGAGGATATCACCATAGGATATAACTTGTATGTGATTCTGCCTTGCTGAAATAGCCAATGGACAATTTGTCTTGGGATGCTATGATGCCAAAAGGTACTTGGAAGTGCTAGCTTTAGAAACAAAGGACCTCAGTTTGAATCCTGCCTTTGCTACTTATTAGGTGGTGATCTTGGCAAGGCACTAACCCTCTGAGCCTTAGTTCCTCTCTGTGAAATGAGGAGATTGGGCATGCAAGGGATGCAAGGAATCATCCTTGTCATCCTAGACATTTCAGCCTTGGGAGAGACCTCAGAGACCATCTGCTTTAGCCCATTGCTTAACACAGAGACTCTGCAACATGCCTGAGAAGTGGTTATCCGGTATCTGCTTGAGGGGTCCCTCTTTCCCCATTGAGGGGAACCCATCACTGCCCCAAGGCAGTCAATTCTTCATCCCTTCAGGGGTAGTCTGTTCCACTTAGGACGGCTCTCATTCCCAAGACCAGGGTGCATTCTGCTCCTTGGGGCTCACCAGCACTGGGTTGGGAAACGAGCCACTTTGGTCAGTTCTTCCTCTTTTACTACCTTTATACAGATACATTTTATTTGATGGTGATGTGGATGCACTCTGGGTAGAAAACATGAATTCTGTGATGGATGACAACAAGCTGTTGACCCTGGCAAACGGAGAGCGCATTCGACTCCAGGCTCATTGTTCTCTGCTGTTTGAGGCAAGTGACAAGGAGGTCATTTAGTGATATGGCTACTTGGGATGCCCATCATTGGTTCATATTAACTGTTTGTCCAAGGTAATTTTACATATGGCTGCTCTTTGATGCTTACATGCTATATATATTCTTTGAGGGACTCGATCTGCGCTTTCATTGCTATTGGAATTCTTAACCGTTTTTTGTGCCATGAGTCCCTTTCACAGTGGTGACGTGTCTTAAAAGAATATTCTCAAATGCATAAAATAAATACAGAGGGTGATGAGAAAAAGCAATTTTCATGGAAATAGTTACCAAAATGAGTGAAAAAAATTCAAATTCAGGTTAAGTCATCTTTCTTTGCACTTCAGTGCACTGGGAGTGCTGGGAGTTCACAGTGATTCAGGAAGGGTTATAAAGTCAGTATATGATAGAGGCAGTACTTGAATCCAAGCCTTTTGACTCCAAGACTGGCTCTCTAATCATTATACCACACTGCTTCTCATGTAAAAAGCTTGGGTATATATTGTTGTAGTTCCCTTTTTAAGAATATTTTCCTATCAAAATCAAAAGTTCTTGACCCTTTGGGCAAAAATCTAAGGCCTTTGTGATAAGAGACATAATTTCTGGATAATTAATCATTTGAAGATACTAGGTCATGATTCCTTGCTTTTGTACCTTTCTTTGAGGCCTACTGAAATCAAAGTCGTGTGACCATCTGAGAAAGTCCCTGGCTGTGGGAGTGATGCAAGTAATGAATTATAGAGGGAAGGTCTATCCTGTAGTTTGGCAGGATGCTTGAGCCAACATTTGGAATCAATATCTATTAAACTGCATTGAATAGTAAATGAGCTCACCTGAAACCAAAAAGCAAAGCACATGAAATGACAGTAATCAGATTTCTGGGTTGGCAGACATTCCATAGGCAGTATCCATCTTGATTGCTCCATGAACACTGCATAATAACTTTTTCTTTTTCTCCCTCCCTTCCCTTCCTTCCTCCCTCCCTCCCTTCCCTCCCTTCCCTTCCTTCCTCCCTCCCTTTCCTCCCTCCCTTTCCTCCCTCCCTTTCCTCCCTCCCTCCCTTCCCTCCCTTCCCTCCCTTCCCTCCTTCCTTCCTTCCTTCCTTTCCTCCTTCCTCCCTTCCCTCCCTTCTCTCCCTCCCTCCCTTCCCTCCTTCCTTCCTTCCTTCCTTCCCTCTGTCCCTTTCTTCCTTCCTTCCTTCCTTCCTTCCTTCCTTCCTTCCTTCCTTCCTTCCTCCCTTCCTCCCTCCCTTTCTTTCTTTCCTTCCTTCCTCCCTTCCTCCCTTCCTTCCTTCCTCCCCCTTCCTCCCTTCCTCCCTTCCTCCCTCCCTTCCTTCCTTTTTTTTTTCTTCAGGTTGGAGATTTACAGTATGCTTCCCCTGCCACTGTCTCCCGATGTGGAATGGTTTACGTTGATCCTAAAAACCTGAAATATGATCCTTTCTGGATAATGTGGGTTAACAAGATCAACAACAAGGTAAAAGTTATTTTTAGGTGAGAGTGATTCATCTGAACACAACTTACTCTTGTTTCGAACTCTCGTGTCCAAAAAGTGCTGGCAAAGGATGGACATTGCATTGAATGTCCCAGGACTGTTTCTTGGATTCCATATTATTTGACATGTCACTAATGACTTGGGTGAGTACAGGTGATCACTGCTATCATGGTACAGACAGACACAGGGGCATCCATAGTAATAGAAAGTCGGTGTTGAAGCCAATGAGACCTGGATTTGAGTCCCATCTCTGACCCATCCTAGTTGTGTGACCTGAGACAGTCCCTTAAGCTCTCAGTTTTCTGGCTATCTCTCTGATGATTATAAGCTTCAGAGAAGGCAGAACTTTACATTGAGAGAGAAAGTTTGCTTACCTGGGAAGTTCCCAGACATGAAACTTATCTCTCACCTCCCTGCCTTTGCACTGGCTGTCCCCCTTGCCTTATTTCTGCCTCTTATTTTTTTCTGACCTCCCTCAAAATTAAATTCAAATTCCATGTTCCTCAGGAGGCTTTTCTTGACTCTTCTAACCACTATTGTCTTCCCCCTTCTGAGAGTTTCCATCAACTCAGTCTATATCTTGTCCATATCTATTTATTTCCATGTTGACTTTCTTATCAGAAGGTGAGCCCACTGAGGACAGAGATTATCTTTTGCCTTTATTTAGATGCCCTATGCTTGGCATATAGTAAGTGCTTAATAAATGCACATTGACTGACTGATAATACCAGTAAAATCATAAGTCCAGAACTTATCCCTATTCCCTATTAAGCAAACATATTAATATCTCTATTAGCTATAATGTAGGGCTATTATGTGATATATGATGACATCTTAGATTTATGTAGAACATTACATTTTAATAAAGTAGTTTTATCTCTGAAGTCTCCTTAAATTCTCCCAACTCATCTGGTGAGCAGGGCAGGCTTTCTTATCCCCATTTTATTGATGAGGAAACTGAGGATGAGAATAGTACAGGATCTCAAAAGTACTAAGTGGCAAAGCCAGGACTTGAACAGTAGGCTTTCTATTTTTTTCAATGAAATCATTTTGCTTCTTTGTTATTAATAGAGCACAAGTTCTTAAACTTCTTTTGTGTCCTGAACCCACTGGGCAGTCTGATAAGGCCTATGGACTTCGGCCTAGAATGACAGATGTAAATAAAATCCACAGACTTATAAAGGCAACCAATTACACTGAGATAGAGTTATCAAATACTAAAAAAACCTCATAGATCTGAGGCTAAAAGCCCCTGATTGACAGGCTTTTTTATATACCAAAAGTAATAAGAGCATAATTATTGAAGAAAAATGTTTTGAAATATTTGTAACCATCAGCTGAATCAGAATGTAATTCTTACCATGACCGACTCACCCAAAATAGGAGCGCCTTTGAATCCATGCGTCAGTGGTACATAATAGTACCCTTGTGAGGAGAGGGTCCTTCCACTAGAGTCTCACAAGTTGTCCACTGATCAGTTGCAGGAGAAGCAATTTCCATCCCAAATTATAATAACCCTCTAGCACCTGCTGTCCTGTTGAGGCAGCAGCCCCTGAGGATGTATTGGAATGGTGTTCTCTTCCAGCAAGAACAGAAAGATTTGCAGCACCTCTACAAGAAGTATGTCCCCTACCTCATTGACATGATCGTGGAAGGAATGCTGGATGGCCGGCAAGGAGAGAAGCTCAAGACCATCGTGCCTCAGACGGACTTGAATATGGTAGGGAAGTGTCAACCATTCCTCACCATCCCCATCATGGCTTCCAGTCAGCCTCCTTACAACAACCTGAGGGGAGGGTGCTATTTCATAGAGGAGGAAGCTGAAAGAAATACAGGCTAAGTGATTAGCCCAGGATCAAATAATTAGGGTGTTCCTAATGTAGGATTCAAACCCTGGTCTTGTGTCTAGGTCCAGTGCTCCATCACTGTAGCCCCTAGTGGCCCAGCTAGGACTGAGGGACCTTCAGTAGTAGAGAAATTAAGGAGGGACAGTTTGGGGCGGATGGTGAGTTCTGTTTTGGCCATGTTTCATTTGTGTGCTATTTCCCTTGGTAGAATGTGAGTCCCTTGAGCTCAGAGGAGTCACTTCAGCATGGTGGCTGCCCCATGATGTGCTTCATGTTGCTCACTTGATTCCGGACCGCGCACTTTGCCTTTATTTGTGTACTAGGTGACTCAGTTAACCAAGATGTTGGATGCCTTGCTCGAGACAGAAATAGAAGAACCCGAACTCCTGGAATGCTACTTTTTGGAGGCGCTCTACTGTTCCCTGGGGGCCTCCCTCCTGGATGATGGGAGACTTAAGTTTGATGAATGTGTTAAGCGAGTTTCCTCCATGTCAACAGTGGAGGAAGAGGATATCTGGGCCAAACCTGGTGAACTGCCAGGTTGGTGCTGGCCATTTTGACCCATTCTCCAATATGTGGCTTAATTTTTTCCTTCTACCTTTAGAAAATGGCATTGATATTATTTGGGGCATTTTTGAGAGATACTGTGACACCTTGGTCTGTACCCTTGCAGTTCAGGGGACCCCCAGCTGCTAACACATATTAGCTGGGAGGACCCAGGGCATGTAACTCTTCAGTGCCCAAGGCACTGCTCAAAATCCATGAGTCACAGAACAATTGGCAATATGTATCAGGGAGTCCGTAAGTTCTTGATGAAATCACAGATCTGGACCAAATAAAAGGACTTTGTTTGGCTGTGGACCCTATAACTGTAGTAAGTTCCTGTGAAATCAGATCCCTTCGTTTTATGTCTTTGTTATTTATCCCTCTTTCTCCCCTCCCTCAACTTGAAGTCTTGAGCAGAGACCATTTCCCTTTTTTCTTTGCACCCCCAGCACCTAGCACAGTGTCTGACTCATAGTAGGCTGCTTAATAAATGCTTATGGATTGATGGAGTGACTTAACCCAAGTACTTATTTAGTTTTCCATGGCTATTTGAACTTTTCCTATTCCTGCCAATTTGGGAATATTTCTTCTTCATTCTTTTCTAATTGTGACTTTGAGTTCCACAGTAACTTCCTTTTACCCCACTGCATAGCTAGTATAGTTTTTTCTTTTTTAAAAATAATTTTTGTTGATAATCTTTTGTTTTTATAACAAGATTTCCTAGCATATACCTTTGTGCGTTTTTCCACTTTTATGGAAAAATGCAAAGCAAGCTTTGGAGGAAAAAATAGTACAGGATATTATTTTAACCGTTTTATTAAGATTTTTCATTCTATCCATGGGAAAAAAAAGGTCTCATCTGAGGACTGCTATTTGTTAAGGTTCATTTTTTTCTGGAAAATTCGAACTTGTATATCTACTTAGAATAGGGTCTTAGCATTTTTCTCTCTTCATTAGAGACCCATGTTAAGTTATTAGGGAACTCTTGTGGTAGAAACTCCCCTTACTGATGAAGATTGGCAACTTGTCTGTTTTTGAAATCTTTTGAAATCTCAACTGATTTAAAGATGATCTTGAGGTGGTTCATGAGAACGGACAGTTCTTGCCAATTGTTTTTTACTGTAACAATTCCCAAATTTGATTTCATTTCTAATAAATCCTTGAACTCACTTTTCTGTGTTCTATAGTTGAATTGTATGTTCTTTGTTTTAGGGCAGCTTCCAACATTGTATGACTTTCACTTTGATA
The DNA here is from genome assembly GCF_902635505.1 of Sarcophilus harrisii. Taxonomy (NCBI): domain Eukaryota; kingdom Metazoa; phylum Chordata; class Mammalia; order Dasyuromorphia; family Dasyuridae; genus Sarcophilus; species Sarcophilus harrisii. Next base: position 684,642,132 of record NC_045426.1, on the reverse strand, counting down.
ACAAACGGAAGAGGTGGATCCCATGGAATAGATTAGTTCCTGAGTATATTCATGACCCAGAACAAAAATTTATTGACATCCTGGGTAAGTGAGAATAGAATTAGCACAAGAATATTTAATTATTCTGTTTAATATGGCAAATCCCTGTGAATTCCTTCTAAAGGTCTGACCAACAGAAATTGTGGTGAGCATGTTTAGTATTTAGTCCTAAGGACTGTGCAAGTCAATTTTTAAAATTGGACCAGAGATTCTTTTAATGACAACGTGAAATAAGTGGTAGCCTAGCATGGAATACCAGGGTCTTCAAAGCATTGAAGTGAAATGTTTCCCTGAGGGCAGTGGAGGGTGGGAGGTCTGCAACCGGTGGGAACACTGCAGAAGAATGGAAGGAAAGGATGGGACGGGGAGATGGAAGAGAGGAAGAGAAAAGGGGCTGGTCAAACAGTGGAGGTGAGGGATGGCTTGTGGCTAGCCAGAGTGGGAGGCTGGCATCTTCAGGATGTCTGGAGAAGTTGAGGAAGCTCCCATCATGTTGGATCTGAATGTATGGGAGGAAATAGGCAGGAGTTCAATATGATGGGCAGGTATGGATTGGCTGTGATTTGTATCACTGGAGGAAAATATATTGATGAGGCTAAATCCATTTGGGAATTTGGACTATGGAATCAAGACATTATTGTTATTTATCTGGAGGAAAACTAGGTGACAAATACTTTTATGGAGCAAATCACCATGTCTCAAACTGCTCTGTTTTACAAATTTGGATTTCTGAGTGTTGTGCATTTTGAAAATAGATCCAGGGGAACTAGCTGGTGCAGAGGACAGAATACCAGCCCTTAGTCAGGAGGACCTGAGTTCAAATTTGGCCTCAGACACTTAACACTTCCTAGCTGTGTGACCCTGGGCAAGTCACTTAACCCCAACTGCCTAAAAAAAAAAAGTAGATCCAGATTCTCAGTGATTAACTAGGATTAAAAATTTGAGAGATCAGTGCAATCTATTCTAGAAGAATGTAGTAGACCCTAGGGCCTGAATTATATATATCTCAGTTAGAGGAGGCTGTCAAGGTCTTTTGTTCCCCTCTCCCCACTCTTGTAAATCAAGCCTAAGTTGCCAGATGTTCAGTCCACTGAATTTTAAATGAATTCTTAAATGTTTCATAGTTCACACAGTGGATACCACCCGAACAACCTGGTTGCTGGAACAAATGATTAAAATTAAGCACCCTGTTATTTTTGTGGGTGAATCTGGTACATCTAAGACAGCCACTACCCAGAACTTCCTAAAGAATCTAAACCAAGATCTCAATGTAAGTCCTTGTACTTAATTAATAATAACCCTTATTTCGCTAACTCTTTAATATTTGTAAAAAAAAAAAACCCCAACAACTTTGCAAATTTTAAAGCTCATTTAATCACATATTAGCTCAATAAGCTATTATTTCTAATTCTTTTCTATGTTTTGCTTTTTCCTTCCTTTTAAAGTACCCTTCTATATGTGCTTTCTCTGCTGCTTTTTTGCATACTACTGAATTCCCTGGGAGGAAGTCATAGAACTATACGATACTATACTATACTATACATATATTATATATAGTATACTATATTATAGTATAGTATACATAGAACTATATATAGAACCAAATCTAATACAAATTTTTGTTATCTAATGTCACTGCTGTTTGATATCCTCTTCCTGTTCCCTGATTGACGCTATGTCAGACTCTCCATAGGAAAAAATGGTTTCAGCCTTCTCTTTTCTTCTCAAACTGCTCATACTTTCTCTTCCCTTCCTCTGAGCAGAGGACCTCCCATCATGCTTTACTGCTGCAGCCTATTTTTTGCCTGTGTGGGTAAAGGTTTAAGGTAGGAGGTAAAACATAATGGGAGAAAAAAGTGCTCACTTCTCTCCAGCTGCCACCTTTGGAATGGGGGGGCGGTATTGCTGCCTGGATTCAGCCACATCTTTTCTCTCCCCACTGGGCAGTTTCTCCTCACTTCTCCCCAGCAGCAACAAAATTCCCAGAGGACCTAGTAAGCATGATTGTGAGACTTTCACAATCAGTTCTGTTCTGTATCATGTATTTAGGAGCAGGAAAAGTGGATAATGGGAATAATCCTGGGCTGGACCTAAGAAAGTACTTAGAATGGGGGGGCTGGAGATCATGAAAAGGAATAAAGTTAGGGTTAGCCAAGGTGACGCATAGAGAGAGATACAGTGGGAGGAGGTGATGGTCATATGCAGGAATGTCAGAGCCTGCCATGTTTGGCGCTCATGGATAATGGCAATCCTGTAAAAATACGCACAGAGGAAAGAGAACTATGGAGATTGAACACAGATTGAAGCATACTTTTTCATCTTTTTTTTCTTCTGGTTTTTTCTTCTTGGGTTTTAGCTTTTGTTCTGATTTTTTTTCTCAACATTACTCATAAAGAAATATATAAAAAATGAACGTACATGTATAACCTAAAAAATATACATAGAGTGAGAAGTTATTTTGATTTTTCTAGTTCTCTTTGGTAGCATGTGAGCTTCTTGAAGGCAGGGACTGTTTTGTTTTTATCTTTGTCTCCTTAGTGGGTATCAGTTCTTTTTATGTAGTGGATACTTATAAGGTTTTGTTTTTTTGATATGAATTGAATTTACTATGCTACTTCCAAGGCCCCTATATAGAAACTGACTTGCTTGCAAATTGGAAGAGAAGACTTGTCTCTTTCAGGGAAAAAGTTTGACTCATGCCTTAAAGCACAGGTTGGTTCAATAAACATTTTTCAGAGAATTAAAAAAAAAGATTTAAGTTTGAAAACTGTTAAATTAATAAAATAGATTGAAACTCTTATTTATGCTTTTGTAGTTGATTAATGAAGTAACATTACACTCGTCAAAATGGTTAGCTTCTTATCTCTGACATTATTTTCAATTCAGATTGTGCTCATCGTTAATTTCTCATCCCGTACCACATCTATGGATATTCAAAGGAATTTAGAGGCAAATGTTGAGAAGAGAACGAAAGACACTTATGGACCACCAATGGGGAAACGTCTCCTGGTATTCATGGATGATATGAATATGCCCAAGGTAATTTGATGATTTCATTGAGAACATGTTAAAAAAGGGGAGATGTGTAGCCTTCAGAGAGTGTGTATTTTTATTTGGAGGCACCATCATGGTTACTGGATTTGTGTATCTCTCTGTTTATGTATATATATATATATATTTTTTTTTTTGGCTGGGGCAACTGCGGTTAAGTGACTTGTCCAGGGTCGCACAGCCAGGAAGTATTAAGTGTCTGAGGTCAAATTTGAACTCAGGTCCTCCTGACTTCAGGGTTGGTGCTCTATCCATTGCATCACCTAGTTGCCTCTTATGTATTCTTTTAATGAAGAATAATAGTCAAATTGAATAATGGTGTGTCAGTATGTGAATTCAAACTCTTCTCCAATTCGAAATTGTAATTCATTGCCTTTCCTTCTTTCTTTACTTGCTTCCTGAATATCCCTTACCCATATATAGGTCCTCCTTGCCCCACCTAAGTTGGGGAACCTTTACTATATACATGATAAAGGTATTCCTGGGTATAGAAAGACTCTTTGGCAAAGCTTGTGAAGGAGTATGCTGGAGCCAGCTCAAACCAGTTCAGGAATGCTGATTATTACATATTCAGTATGATAATTTACGTCTTCGAAATCAGCAAATGCTTTAAATCAGGGCTTGATTCATTGATTTCATTACACCAGAAAATTATTGAGAAAATATTAATAATACAAATTAAACTTAAAATATGTGGGGTGTATATTATTTTTTCTGGGGGAACTGATTGTTAAACATTTACTAGTACTTCCTTGCCCTGTGTAGCATTTAAAATTATACAGATGCTGGCAGCCCATTTTGGAAAAAGGGCTTAGCCAGGATCCATGACAATGTATCTTCCATGATAGAATGTAAACCCCTTGAGGGCAGGGACTTTTTCATTTTTCGATTTCTATTGCCAGGGCCAGAGTGGTGTCTGGCACATAGTAACACTGACAAAATGCTTTTTGATTAATCAATTAATTGATTCTTTTCTTCTAAAAAAAAACAAGGTCGATGAGTATGGCACGCAGCAGCCAATCGCTTTGCTGAAACTCCTTTTGGAGAAGGGTTTCCTGTATGACCGTGGGAAGGAGATGAATTGTAAAGTCCTTCGAGACCTGGGATTCGTTGCTGCGATGGGAAAAGCTGGAGGAGGCAGGAATGAAGTTGATCCAAGATTTATTTCTCTCTTCAACGTTTTCAACGTGCCATTTCCTTCAGAAGAGTCTTTGCATTTAATATATGCCTCCATCTTGAAAGGCCATACCAAGGTAATTCGAACCCAAATTAGAAACTGAAACTAAAGTGTTACTTGACAGTAATTTAGGATGAGTTAAATTACAATCTTCAAAGACCTCTTTGATGAGCTGCCCCTCTCCTACCACCCAACCACCTGGCCCCCATTTCTTTTTCACTCTTTCCTCCTCCTCAATCAGAAGGATTCCTTGTGCTAACAACCAGTTATCTGTGCTCTAATTTGTAGGTGTTTACCGAGGCCATTGCTAATGTGAGTGACTTGATGACGACCTGCACGTTGCAGCTTTACCAAATGATTGTCCAGGATCTTCCTCCCACTCCCTCCAAGTTCCATTACATCTTTAACCTTCGCGATCTCTCGCGAGTCTTCAATGGCCTTGTTCTTACCAACCCAGAACGGTAAGCTTATGTGGTCTCACTTGTACTCAGTGCTCTTTGTATAGTTTCACCAACTCTTTGAGAGAGCAACTCACCATGTCACTTTTTCTTCTTCCTCTCATTCGACAAACTCTAGTTCCTTCCTATGACCTCCAGGATCAACTCTGTGACCCCTCTGTTTGATGTTTAAAGCCTTTCATAACTTGACTCCTTTTCCAGTCTTCTCACACCCTCCTCCTCTTCACATATTTTTCTATACAGTGACTTTCTGTTCCTCAGAGATATTCCATCTCCTAACTGATAGTTTTACAGGCTGGTTCCTGTGCCTGAAATTCTCTCCTTCCTCATCTCCTCCTCCGTTTCCTCCTTGCTTCCCTGGTTTCCTTCAAATCCCAACTAAGTTCCACCTTCTGCAAGAAGTCTTTCCTAGTTCTCTTTAATTTTAATGCAGTCCCTCTGTTGATTACCTACAGGTTAGCCAGTCTTATCCTTTTGTGCATAATTTTACACACAGTTATATGACTTACATGACTATGAATTAGTTAGTTGAGAGGAGAGGTTGGAATTTTTTTGTCTTTATTTGTATCCCCAGCTCTTAGCATAGTGTCTGATGGCATATAGTAAGTGCCTAATAAATAGAAGGAGAAGGAGGAGGAGGAGAAGGAAGAGGAAAAGAGCAGAGAGAAGGCAGAAAGAGACAGAGACAAAGAAGAAAAAGAGAAGAAGTGAGAGAGAAAGGGGAGAAGCAGCAGAAGAATGCCTTGGGCAAGACATTTTACCTCTGCTTGCCTCCATTTCCTCATTTGTAGAGTGGAGATAATAACAGCACCTTTGGCACAGGGTTACTGAGAGGATCAAATGAAATAATAATTATAAAGCCCTTAGTACGTTGTCTGGCACATAGTAGGCATTATATAAATGCTCCCTCCCTCCCTCTCTATTTCCCTTCCTACTCCATTTGAAATTCTCTCCCTAATCTCCTGACACAATTCAGAATTTTCTTCTATTTATTCACATTCTTTTTCTTTTTTCTAATTTTGTTTTCCTCATATCAGAGATTCTCTTTTGGTTTTATTATTATTTTTTGGGAATAATTCCTGGTATTTAGATGTAAGCATGTGTGTGTGTGTGTGTGGGGGGGGGAATGGTTAGGAGTCCCTACCGTCATTTCTCAAACCCTTTCAGCAGTTCTGCCAGGAGGACTGATTGAGGGTAGTCTTGGACAGAGCAGTTTCAGTTGGGGTCAGAAGCCTGACCTAAGGGGATTGGAAAATGATGAAACGAGGAAGTAGAGTCACTTCAAGCAAACAGCCTTTTGCAGGAGCTTGGCTATGAAAGGGGGGAGAGATAGGCAATGATACCTTGGGATCATAGCAAGAGTCTGGGAAGATTTGTTTTTAAGGAGAAGGGAGACCTGGGCTTATTTTTAAGTGATGATGGAAGGATCCAATAAAAGGGAAGATATTAGAAAAAGAACTAGAGAGGAAAACTACCTCTGAGAAAGAATCTCTGAGAAAGAGGCAGGAGTAAAGCCATGAGTTTTCAAGTAAGAGGGCTTAACCCTGTCACAGAAGGAAGAAAAATAGACAGGGACAGAGAGGCAGAGAGAGAGAGAGACAGAGACAGAAACAGTGACAAGAAGAGTGACAAAGAGACAGAGTGACACAGACAGATAGAAAGAGACAGAGAGACAGAGACTGATGGAGAGAGAATGACAGGGTGACAGAGAGAGACAGAGATGAAGAGTGACAGGGAAAGAGAGACATCAAAAGTAATTCTAAATGTAAGTTTCAGATGGAAAAGCTCTGGGAACCTGGAAAACGGAGATGTCAATTAGCTCAAGGATGCTTCTAAATCCATTTCTATACCTCAAGGGTTGTGATTTCATCATCAGTGTGACTTCCCTGTCCTCCAGCAACCCAAGTCACTCAGTGGCACCCTTAGTGTATGGGCCTTGTGACCTGATAACGTATTTCCTTGCAGCTATTTAGCAGATATTCTCAATTGAGGTAGATAGACTGATCCTCAGATTCCAGGCAATTTCTAGGTCTGTCCTTGTCCATTGGGGAGCATATTACATTCTTCTGGCATGTCCTCTGAGAATACATAGTTACTTTCACAGCAAGATGGAGGAAACGTGTTCATGTTTTAAATTAAAGCAGGGTGATTTATGACAGGTAATTTTTATTATGTTCTATTAAGGACTGTCTTGATGTGGCTCATAGGCAGGAATAGATAGGGCTCTAGTGTCTTCATCTCTGGCTCATTTTTTTCTTTTTCTTTTTTTTTTTTTGCTGATAATAAATCTTAAATTTATTTCAAAATAATTTTTTTTAATTTAATAGCCTTTTATTTACAGGTTATATGTATGGGTAACTTTACAGCATTAACAATTGCCAAACCTCTTGTTCCAATGTTCCCCCTCCCCCTCCCCCAGATGGCAGGATGACCAGTAGATGTTAAATATATTAAAATATAAATTAAATACACAATAAGTATACATGACCAAACCGTTATTTTGCTGTACAAAAAGAATCAGACTCTGAAATATTGTACAATTAGCTTGTGAAGGAAATCAAAAATGCAGGTGGGCATAAATATAGGGATTGGGAATTCAATGTAATGGTTTTTAGTCATCTCCCAGAGTTCTTTCTCTGGGCGTAGCTGGTTCAGTTCATTACTGCTCCATTGGAAATGATTTGGTTGATCTCATTGCTGAGGATGGCCTGGTCCATCAGAACTGGTCATCATCTAGTATTGTTGTTGAAGTATATAATGATCTCCTGGTCCTGCTCATTTCACTCAGCATCAGTTCGTGTAAGTCTCTCCAGGCCTTTCTGAAATCATCCTGTTGGTCATTTCTTACAGAACAATAATATTCCATAATATTCATATACCACAATTTATTCAGCCATTCTCCAACTGATGGACATCCACTCAGTTTTCTGGCTCTTATTTAAGGGAGACTTGGATTTCTGTCATGAGGGGCTGTTCTCCTCAATGGGAGGAGTTACTAGGCCAAAATGGCATCTCTGTTTCATTAAATATTGTTAGTCTAGAGGATATAATTTTTAAGGTTCATGCTAAACTCCAAGAAAAGGAATCCCTAAGCTTTAAACCTAAGGTTTGACTCCCTTCCTACTAAATACCAGTTCCATAATGAACAACACATAACAAATATCAAAAAAATTTATCTAAGTTGAGAGCAAAACAAAAATCTGAAAAAGTATACATATGAATATATATATATATATATATATATGCCAATAAAGATTGAAGAACTCTTCCATTTGAAATGAGGTAGCTCAGTTCGGAGAATCCTAGATCTTATCCAAAGGGGAAATTCTCCAGTCTCTAGTGTAGTGAGCTGTGGTTAGTGACATGTTGGAGATTTCCAGCTGCTTTCATGTCACCTTCTTCCCAGAGACTTTCTCTTCCTTTGGCAACCTGAAGAGAGGTCGGCATCAGAGATTTTTCTTTTCATAGCTTGAAGCCAGGAGAACGCGGAAGCTCAAGAAATTCTTGTTCTTGCTAATTCTGGGCTATCCATCACACTGGCATGAGGACACTGAGTAATCAGTATTCACCAAAGAGGAGAGAGCCCCAACCAAGGGTCTTGAAGCTTGGGTTATAGATTCTGCAAAAGTGTTGAGTTAGGTTTCATTTGTTAGGCCATAAAAGGAAATGGAGGAATTTTGTCACTCTTTGTTGCAGAAAAATATGAATGTATTTCTGAGCATTGTTTCCTTTATGCTAAATCTTAGAATAGAGGTTCTTAACTTGGTGGCTGGGAACTAAAAAAAAATTTTGTGGTAATTATATTCCAGTATAATTGGTTGCCTTTGGAATCTTATATATTTTACTTTATGCATTTAAGAACAAATTTAGGCTTTGTTGGAATGCCAAAAATGATCCACAATGCGGAAAAAGTTAAGAGCTAGATGTTGTTCATTAGCTCCCTTTCCCAGCAGCATTTTTTTTTTAATTTTAAAAGTTCTCATTTGAACAAAAATTACTTTTTGAGCACTGTTCCTCTAATCTACATTCAAGCTGTTTCTGTTCTTTTAATCATTCAGGTTTCAGACTGTGTCACAGATGGTGAGAGTCTGGAGAAATGAGTGTTTGAGAGTTTTCCATGACAGATTAATTAATGAATACGACAAGACATTGGTTAGTGCCTCTAAATGCATTTATGAACACAAAACTATGTGTATTGGTTTACTCACAATATTGGTGCACTAGTGCAAAAGGCCATAGTCCAAGCCTGCATTTATGAGAGATTTTTTTGGATATCATGTGGATGACTGAAGAACTAAGCAATCAGTTCAGAATCATGTGATAAAGAGAAGCAAGCGGGTATAGGAAGACTATATTAATTAGTACTTTTTTAATTGGAAAAAAATTGAATCCACATTCAAAACATTCATCCAGATTCTGGTGGAAATGATAGCCAGGTAGCAGTGAGATTGAGAAGTCTAAAGTTGGAGTAAAAAAGAGCTGATTTTCAATCTTAGACACTTAATGTCTGAGTAACTTAATCTCTTACAGCCTCATTTTCCTCATCTGTAATGGGGATAATAATTGAATCTACCTTCTAGAGTTGTTGTGAGCACCAAATTAATGAACATATGTTAATTATTTTGCAAACCCTAAAGGAAGATCTATATAAATGCTAGTTGTCATTGTTACTGTTAATGACATGGCAATACCACTCAAATCATTTTAGCTAATCTATTAATAAACATTTCTTTTTGGACTGGTATTAGTCACTCTTGCTTTGTTTCTTACTCCATCTTCTTTTGTAAGGTACAAAATCATATCCAGGGTTTGATTCAAGGAAATTTTGAGGAAGACTTAGAATTTGCCATGCGAGATCCCATTCTCTTTGGAGATTTTAGGATGGCCTTGAATGAAGGAGAGCCTCGCATTTATGAGGATATCCAGGACTATGAAGCTGCAAAAGCTCTTTTCCAGGTACAGTCCAGTTGGCTTTCTTTAAGTGAGCCTTTTCTCCATGGCACCGGCCCTACAGTCAGTCTGAAGATGGTGGACGATGGTGTACAAGCTGAGCTTCAGGGAGAGAGGCTATAGATGAGAATTTGGTACCAATGGGTGTATGAAAAACAGTTTTCATAGAAAACTTCCAGCTCAGAGCTCCACAGACCAAATGGGGCAGTGCTTCCAAAGGTCTTATTCTGAAAGGAAATGTGGCTTATTTCTCATTCTGCACCAATAGTTTGATTTAATAGAACCAAATGTAGTGCAGTTGACACAAGATTGGATTTGGAACAGATTTATTTCACAAGCCTATATATTTTATTTTATATATTTTAAAAACATTATTCTGAGATGGAGTCCTTAGACTTTTTCCACACAGCCCAAGAATTCTATAATGACATAAAACAAGTAAAGAATTCCTGCTTTAGGGTGGTAATTTGCAGAGCTGCAGTGGGAGCAGGAGTTTTCTTGCTGGAAAATTCTCTAAAATGATGAAAGTGCAGATATGGAAAGTTTTTTCTCCCACAAATATTAGATTTAAGATTTCAGGATAAGAAAGTGATTTTGCATATTTGTCATGTTTGTGGTTTAATTCTTTGAGTTGTCTTTATTATTTCCATCAAGTAAAAGCATCTGTACTGTTAATACTTGTATTCTTGTTTCAGGAGATTCTTGAAGAGTATAATGAAAGCAACACTAAGATGAACTTGGTGCTTTTTGATGATGCTTTGGAGCACCTGATACGTGTCCATCGAATTATTAGAATGAATGGAGGCCACGCACTGCTAGTTGGGGTTGGGGGCTCTGGAAAGCAGTCCCTGGCAAGACTGGCCGCATATACCGCAGGCTGTGAGGTTCGTACGGTTTGTCAACTTCAGTGATTCCAGTGTTGGAGCCACTGTAAGGAAGGCTTCCATGGATTGTGAATCGTGAAATGAAGTTTGTGCTTGTTTTTAAAATTTGGCAACTGATACTTTTTAAAAATTAAAGCTTTTTATTTTGATGGACAATTTTTCAACATTGGCCTTTGAAAAATCCTGTGTTCCAATTCCTCCCTTTCCCCCACGCCATCCCCTAGATTGCAAGTAGTCCAATATATGTTAAACATGGTAGAAATATATGTTAAATCCAATATATGAATACATATTTATACAATTATTGTGCCACACAAGAAAAAAAGAAAAGCAAAATATAATGCAAGCAAGCAACAATAGAAAGAGTGAAAATGCTATGTTGTGATTCACATTCAGCTCCCACAGTTCTCCCTCTGGGTGGATGGTTCTCTTCATCACTGAACAATTGGAACTGGTTTGAATCATCCCAATGTTGAAGAGAGCCACGTCCATCAGAATTGAATATTATATAATCTTGAACAACTGACACTTTAACAGCATCCATGTGAATATCTTAAGATCTTGTTTTTTATTTGGAATGGAGAATATAATCCCCCTTATTTTGGTTCTCTGGAAAATTTAATAAGCATTGACACAACTTGCTCTTTGCTCCTTCATCCTTTCTCAGAATATGAGATGTCCAAGTAGGTTCTTGGAGGGCATTTGTATTTTTGTACCCTCAGTATTGGCTTGGTTTGTTTCATTGAATCAAATGATTATGGTTTGCTTGACCCCAAAGAGTCAAAGGAAATATTGAATACAAACCATGAATTTTACATTTATGCACATGTTTATATTTGGATGTATTTCATAGGCAATTAAGTCACCTTAACCTCAATTTTCTAGTGTCTAATACATTATGTTTTTATGTTATCAGGTGTTTGAAATTATTTTGAGTCGAGGTTATTCTGAAAATAATCTCCGAGAGGATCTCAAGAACCTCTACATAAAACTTGGAATTGAGAACAAATTGATGATTTTCTTATTCACAGATGCCCATGTGGCAGAGGAAGGTTTCTTGGAGCTCATCAACAATATGTTAACATCAGGTAAGGAGGAGAGATGTTGTCTCTTCTCTCTTCTTCATTGGACTATTAGGTTTCCCTTTTGTTTTTTTCCCAACAGCAGAGGGTTGATTGGATTATTGATTATTGAAATCCTGATTCCCCTAGTTTTTGAGGGATGCACTGATTTGCTGCCTCAAATGGCAACCATTCTAGTAGGCCCTCTTTCCCAGAAATTTGGTTCCTTCATTCAGTCTCTGAGGAGCCCTCCCTTTTTTTTCCTATGCTAACTAAATATTTCTGTGATTGCCTATCGAATTTCAATTCAATTTTCAATTTATAGAATTTAATGTTGGTGTCAGAAGGACTGAATTCTAATCCTAACTCTGCTACCACCTAATTCTATGGCTTTGGACAAATCCCTTCATGTCTTATAACCTTGGGTTTCTTTATCTGAAAATGAGGATCATTAATAGGTTGGTGACCTGTGAAACACTGAACAAGGACAGCACCTGCTCTCTCTCTCTCTCTCTCTCTCTCTCTCTCTCTCTCTCTCTCTCTCTCTCTCTCTCTCTCTCTCTCTCCTTCTATGCACTGCTGGGAGTCCCCCATGGGCACTCCCTCTTCTCTTCCTTAGTTCCTACAACTTTATCACATACATGCACATAGGATATTTGATCTAGTAGGAGAGAGAGACAGAGACAGAAGCAGAGATAGAGAGTGACAGACCCACAGAGAGAGATAGAAGTAGAAATAAAGACAGAGAAAGAGAAAGGGCCAGGAGGATGAGGAGGAGAGAAAGAGGGAGAGAGAGGAGAGAGGGAAGGAGGAAAGAGAAGGGGGAGGATCCCCTTTTTTATACACTGAGTTTTGGCTCACCAGTTGAAGAGCCCTGATTTGGTTTTATAGCCAATTAGACAGCATCAGTGCTCTCAAGTTTGGATGGTCTAAAACTAGCTCCCCAAAACTTCTCTTTGTAGAAGCCCAAGTGGTTGCTTGGACTGGAACCAGGGGAGAATATCTGTGCATTCTCTAGGGACCCTTCCCACAGGCCAATCTACCTGTGCCACACAAGTATGAATTAATATAATCAGAGGAGAAGTGACCCATGGTGATCTAGTTTGTGAGTTTACCTCTGAAGTCCAAGCAACCAGCAATCCTCATTTCTCTCTTCTGCTCAATTCCCATTTACTTGTATACATTTTCCTCATCCCCTTAGTTCCCAGCAAGTAGAATGTAAGCTCCTCAAGGGCTGGGACTCTTGTTCTTTTCCTTTCTTGCCTTTCACCAGAGTAGTTACTTCGTAAGTGCTTATTGGATTGAATTGATTTGAAGATCCTGATTGACTGTGGAATTTTCCTCACTGAAAGAAGGTGACTTGTGGAGGAGTCCGCTCAGATCCGTAGAAACACATTTGACCATTTTTTGTGGTATCATTTCCATAAAGGTTGAGAGAAGCCTTTGTTCTCTGAGCCCCCAACAATCTCTAAATAAAATTCCCCTGAAACAGAAGGTTTCTGTAGAATGAAATTTTACTGCTTCACCTTCTTAGGGCATATTTCAGCTTCTTCTGATCACAAATTGTGATGTTCTGGTGACTGAGATTTGGGATCTAGACCCAGCTGGTCCTTGGGAGGCTATCTAATCCAAATCTCTTATTTTGTAAAGGGGTTTGAAGTGACTTATCCGTGGCCATAGAGGCAGGAAGCATCATCAGTTTTAGCAAATAGAAGAGAGATTCTCTTTTTAATTTTTATAAAAGATAACATTTTCTGTATGGCCCATTCTAGGATCACAGAATCATTGAACTAGAACTGGAAAGGACCTTAGAAGTGATTGTATTAGAGATGAGTCCATAAGTCTATGAAGCCCACAGGAGTTTGATGAATTGCCCTCACAAATAGAAAATGATAGAGATGGGATTTGAACCCTTGGACTTTTCAAAGTTTTAGATTTCAGATGGGGGGGTTGGGGTGGGGTGGAGGAATCTGGATCTATGGTAGCATTGCTATAAAGAATTCCTCTTCCTCCCAACAACATGGACATTCCCTCCATGGCTTTGTATAATTTATAATCTTGGAAAGTTGCCAAGAGGAGGCCAACACTTGCCCATGGTCACAGAGTCCTAATCTTGGATCTTCATGTCTACAAGTTTAGCCCTTCATCTATCACATTATATTACCTCTTTTACATATAAGAGTGATTAAAAACTCACATCCCAGCTGCCTTTGGCCTCTTCTTTTCCCCCTCCCCCCATTAGCCATCCACTGTCACATGCTAAATCCTCCACTACAACTTTCACCTGAACCATTCATTCCACTTTAAAATTCTGCTCCTCCTTTTCCTATCCTCCTTCATTTGGACATCATTTCTCTGAGAGCAGGGATTGTTTCATTCTCTGTATTTACACATAGTAGGTACTTAATTACTCTGATAAACATTCTCTCTTCTGAGATTTGGCTCAAATCTCACCCTTTTAATAAGATCTTTACTTTAATTTTTTAATTGATGCTCTAAGATTCCCTAATTAAACTACAGTGTCATTTGAAAAAAAGTGACACTTTGGTTTATTCCTTGAATTACTTTTTCTTATTTTATTGTGATAGCAAGCATTTCTAGAACATTATCAAGTCACAGTGGTGACAATGAACAGCCTTGCTATACTCTGATTTTATTGGAATGCTTCTAGTGTTATTACTTCTTTTACAGATAATGCTTGATCTTGGTTGTAGGTAAATGTTATTTATCATATTAAGGAATCACTCATTTACCTCTTCATTGTTTTTGAACATAAAGAGGTGTTATGTTTTGTCAAAAATTTCTGCATTATTTATATCATGTGATTTTTATTGCTTGTGCTATTAATGCTATTTGTTGTTTTTAATTAATATAGTCTGTTATAGTTATAAGGACCAACCTTACATTTTGGGTATAATTTCAAAATGATCATAGTATATAATCATTTTAATATGTGATACAGTTTTTTTGCAAACATTCAATTTTTGCATTGATGTTTATTTCTGATATTTGTCTATAATTTTCTTTCTCTAATTTAGCTTTTGCTGATTTAAGCATTATTTCAAAGAAAGAGTTTTATTAGGATCTCCTCCCCCCCCATTTTCTCAGACAATCTGATGATATTGGAACTAATTATGTTTTAGAATTTTGATAGAATTCATTTGCAAATCCATCTGGTATTAGGATTTTTTTCTTTTGGAATTTATTTCTTATTAATTTCTCTTTCTGAGATTGAATTATTTTAAATTCTCTGTTTCTAATTCTGCTAATCTGGGTATTTTACATTTTTCTAAATATGAATCCAATTTAATTTTTAAGTTTTGTTGGCATATCCTCTGCAAGTTTGTCTTCCATGCACTCTGTATTTAATCTATTATGTAATATGTATGTGTATATATATGCATATATATTTAAAGGATTACAGTATATAAAATATACAGAATTGGATTGAACAGGACCACAGCATATAAAATATGCAGCATTGAATTCAACAACTCTAAACTATAGACTTTTCTAAAAAATATGTGTATTTCATTGTTTTCTAGGAATTGTGCCAGCACTTTTTCCAGATGATGAAAAAGACTCTATTCTAACTCAGATTGGACCAGAAGCTGCTAAAAGTGGAGCAGGATTGGCTAAAGAAAGTGTCTGGCAATATTTTGTCAATAAGAGTGCAAATAACCTTCACATTGTCCTTGGCATGTCACCAGTTGGTGATACACTGAGGACACGATGTCGAAATTTTCCAGGTACAATTTGCTTAGTCACCAATTAAATTTCCTTGTTGCCAGGGTATAAGTCTTAGAGTCTAGGCAAGGTTCCCACTTTCTCAGTCTGATGCCAGGTTCCTATTTGCAAAGCACATCAGAAAAATTTAAGAAATCATTCAAATAATGTAAGCTCTAAATACCAACTTTCCTCTGAATAATAGGATTGTCCCAGAATTCTATCTTTTCTACAGATTGAAATTTGGTTTTATTCATGCTTATTTGCTGCTGTTCTTCTGACTTGTGGGAGTATATATTACCCCTTGTTCAAAGCAAAAATTAGTTAATGGACCTTAATTTTGTTGTTACTTCTGTACAAGCATATTAATTGATTAAATGAATGAAAAAACATTGAGCGTATTCTTAGTGCAAAATAATGTACTATGGGTTGGGAATACAACTAGAATGACCATACAATCACTGATCTCAGAGAGCTCACATTCTATTTTGTTGCTGTTCAGTCAGTCATTTGTGTCTGACTACTCTTTATGTCCCTCTGAATTATATTCTCCTTGAGATTTTCTTGGCAGAGAAAATGGAGTGCTTTACCATTTTCTTCTCCAGTAGATTAAAGCAAATAGAGGTTAAGTGACTTGCCCAGAATCATATAGCTAATGTATTGTCTGAGGCTACATCTGAGATATCTAACTGCCTTTTCCACATTCTAATAGCAGGAGATTCTTATCTATCCATCCATCCATCCATCCATCCATCCATCCTTCCTTCCTTCCTCTCCCCCTTCCTTCTGATTCTGTTATTCTATCTATCTGACATATATGTGATTCTATATTTGTTATTCTCTCTCTCTATATATCTGATTCTGCTTGTTATTAATTATGTGTATCTATCTGATTCTATGTCTGTTCTTCTATCTTACTGTCTATCTGATTCTGTGTTATTCATTCTGTGAATCTATTTGATTCTATGTTTTTTATTCTATTTGATTCTATTTTTGTTCTGTCTGATTCTGTGTTACTCTATCTATCTGGTGGTTATTCATTCTGTGTATCTATCTGATTCTATATTTGTCATTCTGTCTATCTTTCTATCTGACCCCCCATATATCTGCATATACACATACGCTCAGACATGTATATCTATCTCAGCTATGGAGAAGACGATAAGGCTGGTGTAGGAGGGAGAGAAGGCTGGCAGAGGCCTCTTCTTTAGTGTCATTTCATTCAATGACACGCTATCCGTCTCTGAGCCTGGGCTGTTGTACGACTTTGCTGGCGAGAACGTTCTTTTCTGAGTCTTTGGTAGCTGCCATTGCCGAGGTGGCCCGTGCACAGACAGCTGCCTGACTGCATGCTCTCAGCAATTGCTGCCTTGGATGGTAGCTAGGCATGGGGTGGGTCTTTGTCTGGAAGCAGGGTCAGTGGCTGGCCCTGCTCTTCCCCGGGCTTCACCTGGGTCTGGGGATGAGCTGGCGTCAGGGTGGGCTCCTGATGCTTCCTCTCTCTCCTTTGGATGGGTCAGATGCTTCCAAGAGTGTTAGCAGAAACTTCTTGTTTGTCCTTCCTTTTTCAAGAGAACCGGGACATCAGGGAGGGAATGCCCTGACCTGCAAGTGAGCTGGATTTACATGAGGGAGGCTGGGCAAGGTCACCTGCCTCACCTTTCCCTCCAGAGCCATCTGGGTCCAGTGGCCAGAGAGAGATCAGGACCATGGACGTGGCCCTGGACGAAATGGTTGCACCTAATCAGTGACTAAGTAAGAAATTAGGCAAAGAATGACTGTCAGTGGAAACTACAAGTCTTTTGAATGATGAAATTTTCCTTTGGTTCTTTTCAGTGATTACTGACTCACTATTCAAGAAAGGCAGTGGAGATGTCAGTATATTGACCTTTACAATGATCACTTTTTATTTTAGGTTTGGTAAATAACACAGGCATTGACTGGTACTTGCCATGGCCTCCTCAAGCCTTGTTTGCAGTTGCTGAATCATTTTTAGGTAAGTGTTACAATGAAGTTAAAGTTTATCCTACCATAAGATAATCTGTTATTTATTTTTCTAACTTTGAATTCATAGCAGTGATTTTTTAAATAAAAAGAAACTAAGATTTATCTACTTAGGGCTGGTAGTAGAGTAGCAGACAAGAGTTCCTGCATTCAAACACTTAGTGTATGAACCTGAAACTTTCTGGCCCCATGTCCAGTGCTCTGCCTGTTGTGTTGTTCTGTCCTTAGCCTTCTTCCAAAATGATTTGCAGCAGTTAATTCATAAATAAAACTACTGCGGAATAGGACAACAATTAGGGATACTAAGTGAATTAAGGTCACCTCAAGGTGAAGGGGAGTAAATGCCAGATAAAAATTGGATTTATAGTATTTGGCAATGATTTATTGGTAAGAACATCACAGGACTTGAGTTGAGATACCTTGAAAGATCATGTAGTCTACTTTTATTTCAACTCATTTTCATAAATTCATTTTTATTTGTTAAACTGATTATCAACAAAAACATATAGAATTGTGATATGGAGGCTTATACTTCAAAATTTTTTATTTATATCTGTACAACAACACAATCTTTGAGACATCAACATTGTGGTTGACCTCAAAGGTCAATGAATAGATGTATGATAGGGATGAGTGAGAATTGGTATATTACTTACAGTAACTTATACCCATAGAAGTCTAAGAAACTTATAGCTCAAATCTGGTTATTTCTGATTGGAGAAGGGCCAGACCCTCTAGGAAGGACTCGTGAGCAGTCATGACCACAAAATAGTGACACATGAGGAGTTGGGTGGTGATTTGTATCCCTGGAGGGTACTGGCCATTTTGACAACTGCCCAACTCTACTGACATACTACACAAATTGCACATAATAGATTTACATTTTTGAGTACGTTTATTAGTTTATCCTTGCCTCTTTATACTTTTGTGGGGAGTTTAATAAATAGTAAGGAGCTTTTCCCCTCCATCTTTTTATTTTAAAGTCTGTTAGATCTGTAAGACAGTAGACAAATGTATTATTTTAAAAATAATTTTATCAATATCTTTTTTTATCCTATGAGAGGGGATCTGCTGTATCTTTTTAGGGATTTCATTTCGTGTTGGGAGAACCCTCGTGGTTGAAAGATTCTCTTTAGGTCTAAGATTTAATGCTGAAGAAATGTCAGGACCATTCTAATGTCAGAAAATCATCAAGGGCCCTGTAAAGTTTTATTTACTTAATTAGTGAGTGGTATTTTATGTCGCCAGTGCCTTTGCACATAAATATAACATATAAACTAAAGTTTGAATTATAATTAATTGTATTCTGATTCTATTATGTCATTAAACTTTTTACCCCTGGGAAGACAGATCTCTTCACTATAATGAGATATAATTTTCACCCTCTACACCAGAGGTGGGGAACCTCCAGCTGACTGGCTATATAAGGCCTGCAAAAGCATTTGCACTATCGACTGCAGGCGATGATGATCTGAAAGCTAGGTACAATTTTATAGAACCACTGCTTGAGTTTTAGAAGTGGATAATTGTGTATGGCCTTGGAATTACATAAATATCCAATGACCCTTGTCAGAAAAAAGTTTCCCCATCCATGTGCTTAATACTCTCGCCTATGAAACAACTTTGTTTCTCAGTCAGGTTTGAACAGGCCCAGCACTTTAGCCTCTGTGCCATCCAGCTTTATCAGAAAGAGAACACTATCCATGGCTTCTCTCAGGAGATGACTCTCACATTTCTGCCCTTCTGCTTTAGGGGAGAATCCAATGATCCCAGTGGATTACACGGAAGATGTGGTAGGGCACATTGTTATGGTCCATGACTCTGTTGGCGAGTACAGCAAAAAATTCCTCCAAAAACTGAGGCGAAGCAACTATGTGACTCCCAAGAACTTCCTTGATTTTATCAGTACTTATTCCAAATTACTGGATGAAAAAACTCAATATAACATAGGTAAGAGTTATATGCGGAAGGAGGTTCTATCTGCTGATGCAGGTATGTAGGAAAGACACTCTACTGATGTCCTTCCTTTATTTTGGCAGCATAATCATTTCACCCCATCCCCCTGACCATGACTGAACTATCTTTATTTCCAGAGCAGGCAGATTCCACTAAAGATCTGTTTTGAGGAGAATTTCTCATCTCTGCTGGGCTAGAAGAATACTGGCAGACTTCTGTTTGCATTTTTGGTTCCTAGTTAGAGCTGTGGAGGTACTCTGAAACTTCATATTTATGTGATGCTGTGGAAATTATGGTGTTAAAAATGTTGCCAGCCACAGCCAGTATATTTGCTTTCTAAATGGTAGATGTTGGCCCTTGAAGCTTTTAATCTAGAATCAGAGCAATCACGTTGGCCAATGGTATCAGGGCCGCAGGATGCTGATTTGGATGGCTTGGCGCATTTCTTGTTTCCACGAGGCCTAGAATCGCCAGCTGGTAGACGATGACTTCCCTGCTATCATTAGAAAAATCAGCATGAGACATTTAAATGAAGTCCTTTGAATTTTAAAATTTTTCTCTTGGTAACCATTTAATTGTGTTCTATTTAGCGCAGTGCAAACGTTTGGAAGGAGGATTGGATAAGCTGAAAGAAGCCACCATTCAGCTAGATGAACTGAACATAAAGCTTGCAGAGCAGAAGATTGTCCTTGCTGAGAAGTCAGCTGCCTGCGAGGCTTTGCTGGAGGAGATCTCAACAAACACAGCGATAGGCAAGTGACAGGTCAAAGTGTCCTCAGCAGGCAGGCAGAGAACCAGGGTGCCATCTTGCAGGGGGTACCTCTGGTGGTCCCTCTCTCCATTTTTTCTTTTCAATTCCTTCCTTTCATATTTTTTCACTTAATAGTATTTTATTTTTTCCCAATTCTGTGTAAAAATAATTTTCAATAATATTGTAAGATTTTGATTTTCAAATTTTTCTCTCTCCCTCTGTCCTTCCTCTTTCCCCAAGAAAGCAAACAACCTAATATAGATTATACATGTACACTCATTTTAAACATTTCCGTATTTTGCATGTTGTGAAAGAAGTATCAGAAAAAAGGGGAAAACCACAAGAAAGAAAAAATAAAAACAAATTTTTAAAAAGTGAAAATAGGATGCTTCAATCTGCATTCAGTTTCCATAGTTTTTTCTCTGGATGCAGATGGCATTTTCCATCACAAGTCTTTTGGAGATGTCTTGGCTTACTCTATTGTTCAAAAGAGCTAAGTCTATCATAGTTAATCAAGAGACAATGTTGCTGTTACTATGTGCAATGCTCTGGTTCTGCTCACTTCACTCAGCATCAGTTCCTGAAAGTCTTTCCAGGTTTTTCTGAAATTAGCCTGCTCATCATTTCTTATAGAACAATAATATTCCATTACATTCATACACCACAGCTTGTTCAGCCATTCCCCACTGATAGACGTCCCCTCAGTTTCCCATGCTTTGCTACCACAAAAGTCTGCTTTCTTTCTGAGTGAATGAATGAATATTGGATCACTGTTGTCAAAGGAGATCATTTAGGGCAAAATGAGACTAGAAAGGTCATCTGGTCCAAGGTCCAGAGGGGTCAAGAGCCTTGCTTATGATGTCATGTAGCTTAGTAAAAAGTGAGAGAACTGAGATGTGTAGCCCCCTTCAAATGCAATGTGCTTTCCCTGGGCCATGGTTAGATAAGTTATTATTACTGGAGACTTTACCAGAAATTGGACTAGCCATGGGGATTTGACCTAAGCTCAAGTTCCTGCTCTCAGTGGAAGAACTATTCCAGAAGAACTCTCTTCACCTTCTGATTCTGGGACTACTTGTTCTTTCTTGTTGGAGCACTTCCTCTGTCTCCTTCTCTAAATCCTCTCTACCTTTCCAGCTCTTCCTTTGCAGGGAGCCAGAGGTTGACCAACTGTCAACTCTTGGTTTGCACTCCTATGCCAGATCTCCA
The DNA here is from genome assembly GCF_902635505.1 of Sarcophilus harrisii. NCBI lineage: Eukaryota > Metazoa > Chordata > Mammalia > Dasyuromorphia > Dasyuridae > Sarcophilus > Sarcophilus harrisii. The sequence continues at coordinate 684,620,866 of NC_045426.1, read as the reverse complement.
GAACTCCGACTTTGGCCCTGTCCTCTTACCTGGTCTTTCTAACATCTCAGATTTCTTGTCCAGATTATCACAGATTCCTTCAGCTTCGCTTACTGAAACAGTGACTACACACATTGTTCTTTCCACCCATGTCTTCTCTCTCCCATCTATTTTATACAGTCTTTCTGAAATCATTGTTTTCAGAAGCTGTTCTCAGATGTTACTATCTTATAGAGATTCCTCATTGATCAACATAATAGCTTTGGATTCTTCTGCTCACTTGGGAAGAGCTGCTATCATTGGCTACTTCCTCCCTCTCGCTCATGGCCATTCCATGATCTTACCAGCCTAATTTCTGGTTATTCAGCTAAAGTGTTCTTCCCTGTAGTCATGCAGATCTGTTTATTAGCTTGGATACATTGACAGCTCTTCATCTCCTTTTTGTGTTTGCATGTGCCTATCAGTAAGTGAAGCTGAAGGAGTCTGTGATAATCTGGACTGAAACTGTGGACAAGAAGGGTACTCCCTTCCCCTCATAGTCAAGTCAAGTCAACAAGATACTTGAGTCCATTATCCAATCATCAATTGAAAAATAGATCTTCTTCAGATGAAAACCATGAGCTAACAATGAAACAATGAGCTACGTGATGCAGGATTACTCAGGATGAACAGATCATAGCACAGAGTTCTGACAAAAAGTGATACGTTGGAGAAGGAAATGCAAACTGCTCCAGTAGTTTTGCCAAGAAATTCCATGAATAGCATTAAAATGATAAAAGAGATGACACCAGAAGATGAGCACCTCAGGCTGGAAGGTGTCCAATGTGATAGTGGCGAGGAATGGGGAGTAACTACAAGTAGCTCCAGATAGAATGAAGCAGCTGGACCAAGGCTGAAAGGAACCTTGACTGTGGATAAAAAGGAAAGTGTAGTGCTGTAAAAGTTAACATTGTATAGGAACTCAAATGGAAGATCTGTGAACCAAGGTAAGCTGAATGCAGTCAGTCAAGAGATGGAAAGATTAACATTGACATCTTGAGTGTTAGTGAACTTAAATGCATGGGAGTGGGTGAATGTAATTCAGGGGATTGTTACCTATGCCACTGCATGCAAGAATCCCTTAGAAGGAACGGAGTAGACCTCATATTCAATAAAAGGATGTGAAAATAAGTGCTGGGGTATAATTTCAAAAGTGATTGAATGATATCTGTTCTAATTCAAGGCACACCATTCAACATCACAGTAATATAAGTCTACGCTCCAATCACTGATGCTGAAGAGGCTGAAGTTAATCAGTTTTTATAAAAACCTACAACATCTTTTAGAAATAAATTTTAAAAAAGATTATCATAAGATATTGGAATGCTAAAGTAAGAAATCAAAAGATAATTGGAACAACAGGAAAGTTTGACCCTGTAATACAAAATAAAACATGGCAGAGATTCATAGAGTTTTGTTAGGAATTTTGTTAATTTTGCTGGTCATAATAAACACTCTTTTCAACAACCCAAATGATGACTTTACACATGGACATCACCGATGGTCAATATCAAAATCAAAATTGATTATGTGCTTTCTAGCCAAAGGCTGAGAAGCTTTGAGCAATCATTTAAAATAAAAACCGAGTTGACTGTGGCTCAGATCCTAAGCTTCTTATTGAAGAAGCTAGGGAAAACCATTACATATGAATTAAATAACATCCCTTATGAATATGAAGTGGAAGTGATATACAGATTTAAGGGATTTATCTGGTAAATAGAGACTGAAGAACTATAGATAGGGAGTTCACAATATTGTATAGGAAGCAGCAACAAAAAAACATTCCAAAGGAAAAAAAGATCAAGAAAACAAAATGGCTGTCTGATCAGACTTTACAAATAGCTGAGGAAAGAAGGAAAGCAAAAGGGTAAGAAAGACCTAAATGAATGCAAAATTATAGAAAATACCAAGGAAAGATAAAAAGGTTTTCTTAAATGAGCAATGCAAAGAAATAGAAGAAAACAATGGGAAAAACAAGATCTTTTCAAGAAAATTTGAAATATCAAAGAATGTTTCATGTAAAAATGAGCATGGGGTTGGGATTCAAAAGAAACAGAAGAGATTAAGAAGAGGTGGCAAGAATACACAGAAAAACTGTACAAGGAGGTCATAACATCACCAATAGCCATGATAATATGGTTACTGAGTCAGAGCCAGATATCTTGGAGAATGAAGTTGAGTGGGCTTACAATAAGATTAGTGGAGATGATGGCATTCCAACTGAGCTATTTAAAATCCTAAAAGATGATGCTATCCTAATCCTAAAAGATTCTACAATCAATATGCCAGTAAATTTGGAGAAAACAACAGTGGCTCCTGGAAGGGAAAAGATCAGCTTACACCCCAGTTCTAAAGAAGTACAATGCCAAGGAATGTTCAAATTACCTGACAATGGCACTTATTTCACATTCCAGCAAAGTCATGCTTAAGATTTTGCAAGCTGTGATATCATTTTTAGGCTTGTCTGACTCTTTATGATCCCATTTGGGGTTTTCTTGGCAAACATACTAAAGAGGTTTGCCCTTTTCTTTTCTCAGTTCATTTTACAAGTGAGAAAACTGATACAAAAAGAGTTAAGTGACTTGACCACAGTCATATAGTTAGGAAGTATCTGAGACCAGATTTGAATTTGGGATCTTCTTGACTCCAGGTCTAGCATCCTATTCCTCTGTGCTATCTGGCTGCCCATTCTGCAAACTAGGTTTCAGCATATGTAAATGTGTTCCAGAACAAGAAGCCAGTTTTTTCTTTCCTTCCTTCCTTCCTTCCTTCCTTCCTTCCTTCCTTCCTTCCTTCCTTCCTTCCTTCCTTCCTTCCCTCCCTCCTTCCTTTTTTCTTTCTTTCTTTCTTTCTTTCTTTCTTTCTTTCTTTCTTTCTTTCTTTCTTTCTTTCTTTCTTTCTTTCTTTCTTTCTTTCTTTCTTTCTTCCTTTCTTCCTTCCTTCCTTCCTTCCTTCCTTCCTTCCTTCCTTCCTTCCTTCCTTCCTTCCTTCCTTCCTTCCTTCCTTCCCTCCCTCCCTCCCTCCCTTTATTTCTACAAGGCAATTGGAGTTAAGTGATTTGCCCAGGGTCACATAGCTCAGAAGTGTTAAATGTCTGAGGCCGTATTTGCACTCAGGTCCTCCTGACCTCAGGCTCAATGCTTTATCCACCTTGTATTTAGTTGCCCCAGACAAGCCGGTTTTCAAAGAGGCAGAAGAACTGGAGACCAAATTGCCAACATTCACTGTGTTAGAAAGAAAGTACAGGAGTTCCAGAAAAACATCTACTTCTATTTCATTGACTACACTCAAGCCTTAGACTGTGTGGATCACAACAAAGTGTGGCAAGTCTTCAAAGAGAAGGGAATACCAGATCATCTCACTCTTTTGCTGGGGAACCTATATGAAGGTCCAGGAATGATAGTTAGAACTGAACATGGATCAATTGATTGATATAAGTTTGGAATAGGACAAGTCTGTATATTGTCAACTTATTTATTTAACTTTTATGCAGCATAATTCATCATGCAAAATGCCAGTCTGGGTGAATCAAAAGCTGGGGTGAAGGTTGTTGGGAGAAATATGAAAAGTCTCAGATATGTAGGTACTACCACTCTGATGGCAGAAAATGAAGAACTAAGAAACCTTTAGGAGGGTGAAAGAAGAGATGGTAAAAGCTGACTTGAAGCTTAACATCAGAAAAACTGAGATCTTGGCGATTGGTCCCATCACTTCCTGGCAAGTAAAGGGAGAAGAATTGGAAGAGATGTCAGATTTTATATTGTTGGGCTCAAAGATCACTGCAGATGACTGCAGTCATGAAATTGAAAGAGGCTTGCTCCAAGGAAGGAAAGCTATGACAAAGCTGGACAGAATATTAAAAAGCAGAGAAATCACCTTGCTGACAAGGATCTGTATAGTCCAAATCATATATGTGTTTTCCAGTAGCAATGTATAGTTGTGAGACGTGGACTACAAGGAAAGCCAAACACTGCAGAACTGATGCTTTCAGATTGTGCTGGAGAAGACCTTTTAGAGTTCCTTTCTTGCTAGATCATTTTTACAACAGTTGTTCAACCTTCACTGAACTATTCAACACACTGTCTCCTGAACCTGTCTCTGACATTTCCTCCTTCCTGTCTTTGCTTATGAGGGCATGTAGTGTGGTGGGAAAAGGGCAGTTTTGTTGTCGACAGACCTTACCTTTTACTAGTTATGGGCAAATCACCTTTCTGAGCCTCAGTTTCTTTATCTGTAAAATGGCAGTAATAACACTTGTACTATTCACCTCATGAAGTCATAGGACCTCAGGGCTGGAGGGGTCTCAAAGGCCATCTGTTTTAACCTCTCCAGCTTCTGAAAAGCTCTCGTTCTTAGGAAGTTCTTCTGATGTGAAGTCAAAATGTGCCTTTTTAAATGTGCCATTTTTTGCCACTTTCACCCATTGTTTCTGCTCCTCTCCTCTGAGGAAGAGTCTCACCCTTCCCACTCTATCCTCCAGGCTTAGCATCTTTGGTTCCTTTAGACATTCCCTGAATGAGCCCCATGAACCAGGCCCTTCTCTCTTCTGGTGGCCATTTCTGGTCGCCCAAAGGAATGATTCGCCGCTCTCCTGGCAGGAGGCACTGGTGGACCTCTGGACAACCTCACATCTGTACCACAACACTGGGCCAGGCTAATGTGCTTTTTCTTGAAATCCTTTTCCCTTTCCTCTTTTTGCCCCAACAGTGTAACTTCGTTTACCCAGAGGACACAAATGCTGCTTTGTTTCCTCCTTTGATCTCTAATGCTCTCAGCCAAGCTTCTCCCTTATGGCCATGGGAGCATAGACTTAGAGCTGGAACAGAGCCTTAGAGCCACGAGCCCTCCTTATCTTACAGTGAAATACTGGGGCCCGAGAGTTTTAAGTGACAGGATCATGCAGCCAGGAGTGTCTAAGGTGAGAGTCAGATCCTTCTGACTCCAAGCTAAAAACTACCTGCTGCTACTGATGATAAAGCTAAATCTGAAGGGAAGGCAGCAGTAGGGAGGATGGGAAAAGGAGGCCAGTGGGGGAGAGGGGAATTTAAATCAACTAGCAGGCAGAAGAGGTAGTTTCTGTGGGATGGCCTAAAGCCGCTCCCCAGCCAAAGGGCCAAATGAGAGAAAGCAGCTGAGAGGGAAGGGGGTGAAGGGTGAGGATGTGGGGGTCCGAGAGCTCAGGGTTCCTTCAGGCTGTCCCGACGAGCATGTCTCTTTTTAAGTAAAGCCGAGTCGATCCTGTGTGTTTGCATCAGTTGAGACAGTGCACTTTCCCCCCTCATCCTGCAGCGGAGGAGAAGAAGAAACTTGCTGAGGAGAAGGCCATAGAGATAGAGGAACAAAATAAGATCATTGCCGTGGAAAAAGCTGAGGCCGAAACAGCCCTGGAGGAAGCCATGCCCATCTTAGAAGCGGCCAAGCTGGAGCTGCAGAAGCTGGACAAATCCGATGTCACAGAGATCAGGTAATGGCTCACAGAAGGGCCGCGGGATAGGAACTGAGTCAGGAGGGTCTGGGGGCCAGACCTGTCTCTAGCCCTACTCGCTGAGCAGTCCAAGCAGTCCAAGGGACTCTGAGGGCGCCAGGGGAGGTCCCACAGACTCCCCAAGTGGCAGAGAAGATGCGAGCTTGGTCTGGTTTGGTGGAGGGAGTTTTCCCATCGTGAGAATCCCTGACTTCCTCAATGGCTTCTCCATGGGGCATTTCCTGATCCTCCACTCAGCTGCATGTGCCCTCCTCCTAGATCATCTTGTTGCTGTTTTGTTTGTTCCTGTACATATACACATGTTCTCCCTTGGATGAAAACAAGCATTTATTAAGCACTGTCCATATACCAGCCCTGTGCTAAGTGCTTAATTCCACTAGATCCTTACAACAATCCTGCGAGGCAGGCGCTATTATTATATTCCCCCCTTTACAGATGAGGAAACTGAGACAATCATTAGTTAAGTGGGTTGCCCAGGGCCACTCCACCAGTAAATCTCTGAGGCTGGATTTAAACTCTGGTCTCCCTGACTCCAGATCTAGAATTAAATCTGTGACATCTGTCTGTGTTCCAAGCACCTTGAGGCAGTACCTGGCATATGAATAAATGAACGAAAATGCATTTATTAAGCATTTGTCATATACCAACTGCTGGGGATACAAATAAAGAGAGATTGTTCCTGTGTCAAGAGGCCTGCCCTCTGATTAGGGCATCTATTGGTGGATACAGCTGCAGGGTAAACACTGGGTGCTTAATAAAGGCTGTTGGCAGATGGCTGATGGAAATCTACAGCTAGGTCCAGAATAACAAAAATAAACACTAGTAGGTGAAATGGGATCCATATATGCTTTTCTTCCTCTCTGTAACAAATGGGCCCATAATTTTAGCCATTCTAGTTGTGGCTTCCAACTGATGTTCATGCTAGCCTTTCAAAAGTCACTAGGTGGAGGGAGCCTGTCCAGATGGTTCTTCCCCCTGGCGGGAAGAAGGGGCCCTTGCTCTGCACTGTCTGCCCATCCCCCACCCCATCCTGCTCATTCTCCAGTGGACTCTGGAAGCTGCATCTCATACCATTAGTGAGATTCAAACAATAAACATTGTCCTGGAGTCTTTGAAGGATTTCTCCTGTTCTGATTGATTGCTGACTCTTCTTCCTTCTGACTCATGCACACAGGAGTCTTTCCAAAGTGTTATCATTTGTATGACTTTGCATCTTTAATCATAGCAATTCAGTTAAATTCAGCAGGCTTTTATTAAACCTCTTCTATAATTGGGGCAGCTAAATGGTGCAGTGGAGAGAGCTCCAGGCCTGAAATCAAGAAAATTCATCTTCCTGAGTTCAAATCCAGTCTCAGATACTTACTAGCTGTTGTGTGACCCTGGGCAAGTCACTTGATCCTGTTTGCCTCAGTTTCCTCATCTGTAAAATGAGCTGGAGAAGGAAATGGCAAACTACTCTGCCAAGTGGTATCTCTGTGAAGACAATCCCAAATGGGGTCATGGAGAATCAGACATGAATAAAATGACTTAACACATAATCTGTGGCATTATAGAAAGTACTGGGATGAAAATCATTTCAAATAGAAGTGGGGGGTAAGGGATCAGGAAAAGCCTCCAATACAAGATGGTCCCCAAACAGTGTCTTGAAGGAGGCTAGGGAGTCTAGGAGCTGGAAGAGAGGAAGGGGATCAGCCTGAGCAAAGGTAACAGTTTTCTTAGAGACCTGGAGGTTGGAAGGGACCTCAGAAGTCACCTCATTCAATTCCTTCATCTTTCAGATGAGAAAGCTATGGCAGTGACTCAGTGTCACCGAGGGGCTCTGAATCCAGCACCGTGTTCTTTCTGCTGTCCCGCACTGCCTCCTCTCACATACTCATTACCCAAGCTGGCTTTGCCCATTCTGATTCTGATGCTGGTGCTGTATCCGACATTGCTATTTTTTCCTCATTTGAAATGATTTCAGGGGAAGATGATGTCATATTTGTCTTGATTTTTGGAGGTGCCTGTCTTCTCCTTGAAGGCAGATAACCTTGGTTTTTTATTAAAGGAGCATTTGATTTAGGGCGGCACTGTTTCTCTGTCCAGAAAGCAAAGCATTCATCTAGAGATGTTACTGTTGGTAGCAAGAGGCAGTCTTTTCCCAGAGAAGTTATTCCTTTGCTAATTGTTGTTGTCCCCATTGCTGGGCTGAGAAGTAAAGATTGTCTGGGTCGTTTCCCAGTAGAAAAGATTTGCTTTGCTGTGGGATTAGCCCAGGTAATTAGGATTTGGGTTGGTCAGAGGTAGGGATACTCCACAGAAATAAGCACATCCCTCCCATCTTCCACCTTTGCCAAGGGAAGTCCCTTCCCACCTCCAAATCATTATTCCTTGAACTCATTTCCATGGCCTTGGTTTAATTCGGCAGTGTGCCAGACATCCCTTCCCACAGACCTGGGTCCCGAGTGGTCCCGATGTCTGCTCTCAGTCACCCCCGGGGATGATGGCCCCATGTCATCTGTCTGTGCAGTGACATGGATGCCAGTGTGTGGAGCAGCAAATATAGTGGCTCAGTCAGTCTCTCCTCTTGGAGGAAAATTGCTTTTTGGAGTCATTGGCTCAGATTCCCTATTTTTCCACCTCTGGGCTTTCTGCCATTTTGATCAATGAGAAGAAAAAGTTCTCTTTCCTGCCTTCATTTCTGGATTTATGCTTTGCGATCTTTGCGTATCATATTTGGATGAAAAAGCAAACCTTCATGGTGCACATGGAAAAGAGCCTCTTTATATGGTCTTGTAGATGGCTCTGGAAAAGTAGAAAAAGCAGTGACTTCTCAGGCAGGGGGACTAAGTTCAAATCTTGCCTCTGATTCCTTACTACCAACACTGACTTTGGCCAGCTCATTTACTCTCAGTTAAGTCTGCAGGCTTTCCCTGTTCCTCTGCAAAAAGAGAGGGTTGAATTTTGTAGAGAAGAGCAGGACTGGCAGAGTTACTTCAGGCACTATTATCTTTATTTACAGATATGGAAACTGAGGCTCACATAGAATACATAACAGCCATGGTTGCACATTTGGAAAGCATCCAAGCTGGAATTCCAACCTAGAGGTTTCCTGATCCTCAGGTTCAAAGCTCTGTTATCACTGAACTCAATGTGGGACTTCCCAACCCTAACATCAGTGTCTTTGAATACTTACCTTGAGCCCATCTTGATTTTTATTTTATTTTAATCTCAGTTTTTATCTTGTAATTCTGTGTTTGATTGATTGATTTGGACTTTTCCCCCCCTAGGTCTTTTGCTAAACCTCCTAAACAGGTGCAAACTGTTTGTGAATGTATCTTGATTATCAAGGGCTACAAGGAACTCAACTGGAAGGCAGCCAAAGGCATGATGTCTGACCCAAACTTCCTAAGGTCTCTCATGGACATGGATTTTGATTCAATTTCCCAGAGTCAAGTCAAAAACATACGAGGCAAGTGCTGACAACTAGAGCAGAAATCTCACATAGGCAGGCATTGTCCCAACTCGGGACTTTTCTTTGTTCCAATCTAGTTAAAACCATGGAATTTGGAGTTTATTTGATCTCTTAGGAAAGAGATGCTGCTGAGAGAAATATATAATCCATGACTGAGAAGAAAAAAGTAATTTTCCATTTATAGGGCCCATTGTTTTGGATTCAGCAAAGGGATTTGAGACTCTTTAAGAAACCAAATTCTTTTCTCATTATCAATGACATATACAAAATCTGCATGTTGCCCTAAGTTTCACCTGGCAGGACACAGCCTTTTTACTTAGCACTTATGATTTTTTTCCTATGTTTGCACTTTCCGTAGAAGATTGGGATGAGTTCTTGACCTGACTGACCTTTTCCCAGTATAGAGCTAAAGTGATCTTTTAAGAAATGGATAGTGAGTATAAATGTCTCAAGTTATCAATTAACAGTCAACTGTTTGGCGCTTTGGTTCCTGAGGACCTAACAATCCTTCAGGCCTGAATTCTGAAAGAAAAGGCATGATTCCTCTTAGGGACTAACTTTCCTACATTTCTATCTATCTATATTTATGTCATCTGTACCTATACTTACATCTTTACCTATATCTATGCTTATCTTTATATCTATACCTATATATCTCTATATTTATGTCATCAATATCATATTCAATATTTCTTTTTTTCTGAGGCAATTGGGGTTAAGTGACTTGCCTAGGATCACACAGCTAGGAAGTATTGTCTGAGGCTGGATTTGAACTCATGTCCTCCTGACTCCAGAGCCGGCACTCTATCCACTTGTGCCATCCAGCTGCTCCCCATAGTCAGTATTTCTGAGGAAAGCAATTTTAATTTTATAACTATAACTATTTATCCTGATGTTTTTAAGTTCATAGAAGCCTACATTATAGGTTTAGAACTGGAAGGGACCCAGGAGAGCAGCTAATTTTTGCCCTGTCACTTCACAGAGAGGGAAAATGAGACCCAGAGAAGGTTCATTGACTTTCCTCCAGGTGGCTTACCAGCTAGGAGGTGACAGAACCAAAATTTGAGCCATGATCTTTTGATCTAGGACTTCTATTCTAGTGTATATGCCCTGGTGCAAGAATGTCCTCCTCCAATTCTTGTGTCATTTTGATGTTAGTTTTGCCCCCTCACAATAAACTCTCCCTTAATGTTAGTTGCTTTTATTTATATGATAAAGCCACTATAGCAGTCCTAAAGCTTAGCTTTGTGATGGTTTTATCTGAGGACCCTTTCCCATTAACAGAAAGCTCAGATGACAGTGGTAGCAAGTGAGGGGTCTCTCTCAGGAACTTTGATGATCCCATTACAAACCTGGGCCATAGGTCTCATGCCTGCCAGCAATGGCAGACGTAATACAGGTATGAGATGGCAGAGATTAAGCTGTATATACAGACATAGCCTCTCAACACAGACCTGGAAAGCCTAATAGGAAGAAGGGACTTTGGGGAAGGTTCCAGTTCAGTTCATGTTCATTTGCCTTTGTCTCTTGAGAGGATTTGCTCATATGCAAAAGGTCAGTTATGAAAAACAGATGTCTCAGGGTCTCTGATCTAAGACAGCTGGATCTATATTTTATGGACATATTTAGTAATGAATTAGAAGTACTTAATTTGCCCCAAAGCATCTCATTTTCTCAAACTGTATGTTCCATAGATTTCAAAACACATCCCGAACAGAATTCATTATCTTCCCTCTTGCACCGTACCTTTTCCTCTTCTGAACTTGTCCAGGTCATCGCCTTCCTCCTAGTACCTCAGACCCACAACCTAGGAATCATCCTGGACTCTTCACTATCTCTCACTTGATTATATCCAAACTGTGACCAAGACCTGTTAATTTTACTTCCTGAGCATCTCTTGTCCATTTCATCTCCTGAGCATCTCTTGAATATGCCTCCTTGTGTTTCCTCTGATACTGTCCCATGCTATACAAGCCCCCACATCCCTCAAGCCTGGATCATTGCAGTGGTTACCAGCAGATCTGCCTTCTTCCAGTCTCTGTCTAATTCAGTCTATTCTTCACTCAGTCACGAAACTGATCTTCTCAAAATAAAATCTGACTATGTCATCCTTCCACATTCCTTCCCACTCAACAAACCTCAGTGGCTCCCTATTATCTTTAGGGTCAAATACAAAATGCTCTGTTCAACATTTAAAGCCATTCATCATCTGAATCCCTCCTATCTTTCCAATCTTCTTACTTTCCTCATCTCCATGTATTCTGCTCCCTTGCTGTTCCTCACACAAACTCTAGACATTTTCACTGGCTATGTCTAATACCTGGAACGCTTTCCTTCTCTTGTTCCCCTCCCAGCTTCCCTGACTTCCTTCAAACCCCAGCTAAAATCTCACCCTTTGCCAGAAGACTTTCCCAGGCTTCTTAATCTTTTTTCTTTCTTCCTGACATAATTTATTTCCATTTTATCCTACATATATTGGGTTTGTATATTGTTGTGGTCCCCTGTTGTCCCCTCTCCCACTAGACTGTGAGATTCTTGAGAGAAACACTGGTTTTTGCCCCTTTTTTTGTAACTCCAGAAAGTAACACAGTATCTAACACTTAGTAGGAATTTAATTAACACTTATTGACTGAATCACTGATTGAAAATTTCAATGTTTTATCATAAGGACTCTTAAAGAATCTCAATACAACAATGGAAGAAATGGAGGCTGTAAGCAAAGCAGGCTTGGGCATGCTGAAGTTTGTTGAAGCTGTGATGGGTTACTGTGATGTTTTCAAAGAAATCAAGCCCAAAAGAGAGAAGGTACTGTTTGTGAATCCTACACAGTGACAGGGCTGTGTCCACTCTGGGGCTAATTGGCATCTCATGTATTCACAGCCCTTCTGTATTGATATGAGTTAGAAACCCCTTCTTGCACTTTCCTGTAGATTCTAGCCCTGAAACATACCTCTTTTTCGATGAATTAGGAAATGGGAAGAGTTCTCCAAAGGTTTTGTCAAATTTTGTATATGAGGAGGATGAAAAAAAAGTTTTTAAATGAGTGCTTCATTCAGGCAAGTTAAAATATAGTTGGGAAAACCAAGAATGAAGAGGATCATTTATATGTTTAGTCTACTAATTGTTCCCATTGATTAAAGAGCAAAGAAGCAACTCACTAGTGCCACCCTTGTCTTTAAATGCCTTCTTCTGTACTTTTAACTTGAAGCCATAGCTTAACTGGAAATCACCAGTGTACACATGAAGATGATATATACACATAAACACATATACATATGTTTATACATTATGGACACCTATGTGTTTATACACACATGTATTACATATGTATGTGTACATATATATTGAGAGAGAGAGGCTTAGCACCATGTTAAAGGAAGGGCCCACATATGAAAAGAGAGGCCCTAAGTAAGGAGTGGGCTATCTTATAGCTCAAAGGGAGGGAGAAGAGACATCTTTCTCCAAGAGAGACTTTAAATTACTGCCAAGAGGAGAAGTAGGACGTTAGAATGAGAGGCTATTCTGTTATCCTCAGAGCAAGGGGATACTGGGCTAGAAGTTTATCTGATTCTTTCTTAAATACTATTTATTTAGGGGATATGACTGGTTCCAACTACCTTCAGATCATTTGGTCATTTTGGTGGGGAAGGAGGACCCCAAGATCTCTATCCAAGAGTTGAACCTTTCCCCCCAGTATGAGTTCCATGATGAATACACATAGAGAACAGCAAAGAAACCCATTTATCCAAATCATAATAGAAATTAGAGAAGATCTACAAAAGAGAAACTTGACAATACAGAAGGAAGGAGTTCTACCATTGGTAGTGATGTATCTGAGCTCAACTAAGAGTATCCTACATTTCACTTAAATGGAAAGCTCCCTGAAGTCTTTAGAATATCTAGCTAGGACAGGGACATGATGGAACCTGCCAGCTCCTTCCAGAATCATTTTCTTTAGCAATATGAAGTGGGATTAACTTCTTCCATTTTCCCTGTTGAAGCTGGAAGCCAGAAGTACTTGTAGCGACCTAATATTTGAAGCAGTCTTGAAGCTTGATGAATCCCCCCAGGGACTTAATTGTGAAGAGCACTGTTGTCCTTTACCAACTTCTCCCTGCCCCTCATGTGAAGGGGAGGGGCAGGGCCTTTATCTCTACCAATAAGAAGAGAGTCTCATATTAGTGGGCATTAAGATAGGAGGTTACATACATACATGTGTACATACATACATATAAACATATTCATACATACATAAACACATGCATATTGACACATATCTCCATACAAACATAGATATATCTACACACATATATACACAGACAAAAAAAGTGACCTCATCTTCACTTAAATTTGAATTGTTTCAGTCTAATTGGGTTGAAGGATTGAATCTTTGAAGTAAGGAGTTGAAAAAGCAATTGAAGACAATGCAATGATCCAAGACAATTCTAATAGACTTGGGGCAGAGAATGCCATCCACATTCAGAGGGAACGATGGAGACTGAATGTGAATTGAAACCTACTATTTTTACCTTTTTGTTTGTTTTTTCTTTCTCATATTTTTTTTCCTTTTGATCTGATTTTTCTTGCACAACAACATATGGAAATATTTTTAAAAGGATTGTACATGTTTAATCCTCCCCCCCCCCCCCCCCCCAAGAAAAAAGAGCTAAAGAAAGAAATCCAGGTTGTGGTTGCCTGTGGCACTAAATCACCTGGTCCCCTGCATCTTTCATTAGATCATACAGGTATGTTCCAAATCTTAGAAAAGGGATCCTCATAGCTTCTCTCTTCTCCTTTCCCCCTCCTTTGTACTCCCTTTCCCAATTCTCAGTCATTGTGTATACTCTTTAAAATACAGGTGGCAAGATTGGAGAGAAACTATTTTCTCAGTAAAAGAGAACTGGAAAGAATTCAGAATGAGCTGGCCACACTCCATGCCGAACTGGAAGCTTTGGGAGCCAAATATGAGGCTGCCATATTGGAAAAGCAACAGCTCCAGGAGGAAGCAGAGATCATGGAAAGACGGCTGATTGCAGCTGACAAACTGATTTCCGGCTTGGGCTCAGAAAACGTGAGGTTAGCTTAGATTCATGAAAGAAAATTAAGAAAATTTTCTTATATTGATTCCAGAAAGTGAGTGGTTTGAATTGGGATGTCCACCATTGTAAAATGGTTCCCATGGCTAGTGGCTTCTTTTCTGTGCGTCAAAGGCTTGCAGAGGCTGTTTGTAAGTCCTGTTATATCCCGTTAAGTACAAAGGACCCCGTGAGACTGTGGTACTGGGAAGGACATGTGACATAGTGCATAGATGGATCCATGAGACACCTGGAACTTTGGTAGTTTGGTGGCTTCTGGCTCAGTGTCTGAAGCCGATGGTTGTGGGAGTCAGCGTCACTACTGGAAGTGTGAGAAAGTGATCTGGGAAGTAAGTCTTTTTGACTTGAGAAGTACTTGATTAAAGCTGTAATTTGTAAGGTCTTAAGTGTAGTGGGTAATACAGTCCCATAGCAATGCTTTTGGACATGTTCGTTTTGCTCGTGCTGTTGAGTTACTCATGGTATATGTGTCTGCCAGCCTGAAGTAATAGTTGGCTGGCAGAATTTGGCGGGGAAAGTTGCAAGTCTTCTAAAAGTCCCTACCAGAACCTGATGACTGAATTAGAGAGACTGTCTCTTTCCCATCAGATGGCTGGCTGACTTGGACGAGCTGATACATCGGAGATTCAAGTTGTTGGGTGACTGTCTGCTCTGCGCTGCCTTCCTGAGCTATGAAGGGGCCTTCAACTGGGAGTTTCGAGATGAGATGGTCAATGAGCTTTGGCAAGGAGATTTACTGGATCGGGAAATCCCCCTGAGCCAGCCTTTTCGCCTGGAGAATCTGCTCACAGATGATGTAGAGATCAGTAGGTAAGGGATGCTCTTTGGCTGAGAGCTGTGCTATTATTTCAGGGCTCGGGAGGGGACAGAAGGATGGTGGGTGGTCCTCCGAGGTAGTGGTGCTAGAGGAAGCCAGGGTTGGACTGGGCCTAGGTTTAGTATGGAAATAGAGGTGGCCCTCCACTTCTTCCCTAGAGCAGAGATGGAGCAGGCCCATGTTTTCTCCTAGTACTGGAAATGGGGCCATTGTTTTTTTCCTTTCCACTAGAGCCTTTTTACTTAGCTTTTGGCATTTAGACTCTGAGCAATCCAGTAAAAACCATAAAAGAAGCTTTGGCTACATCACTGATTTTCTGATGTTTGGATTCCCAGGTGGGGCTCCCAGGGCCTGCCTCCTGATGAGCTCTCTGTTCAGAATGGTATTCTCACCACACGAGCCAGTCGCTTTCCTTTGTGTATTGATCCCCAGCAACAAGCGCTAAATTGGATAAAGAGAAAAGAAGAAAAAAACAACCTTCGGGTAGGGTTGAAGTGATCAACAATTCTTCTCTTTCATTGATTCGAACCCTGTACTATGGCAAATGATTTTGAATTTGAAATAGGAAAGACTGATGGTCCTTACTCAAAACTCAAAATGAAAAGACCCAAGCATGGGAAGCTGGGAGTTTTGTGATCAGCCCTATGCTCTTTTAACATTTTTTTTTCCTAAGCCAGTTGAGGTTGTGACTTGCCCAAAGTCACACAGATTGTGTCTGAGGCCAGATTTGAACTCAGGTCCTCCTGACTTCAGGGCTGGTGCTCTATCCACTGCCTCACCTAGCTGCCCCCTCATTTAACATTTAAAAAATCAATGACTCAAGAGTAGCTGGATGTTGCAGTAGATAGAGTAGCAATCCTAGAGTCAGGAGAACCTGAGTTCAAATCTGCCCTCAGACAAGTACTTAGCTGTGTGAGTCTGAGCAAGTCACTTAACCCCAATTGCTTTATGGGAGGTGGGAAATTAGTGACTTGAATAAGTGACACATTTTTCAGATTTGTAGATTATACAAAGACAAAAGGAAAAAACTAGGAAGTTACTTGACAAAGATGTCAGTAGGCTAGGATATTGGGCCAAAGCCACCACCGCTGCTGCTAATAATAATGATGATGATTATGATGAGAATAGCTAGCTCTATACTTTGGTTTAAAAATTAATTTCATGAGAGCAAGATGAAGACTGCCTAGCTAGAAGGCTCAGTTTTGTGAAAGATGTGGGGATTTTAGTGGATTTTCTGTACCATGCATGTGTCCTGACTGTGTGACCCTGGACACACAAGTGAATCCCTCAGAGTGCAGATGGCTCTCAAAGATTACAAATTGCAGGATTTTTCACATCAGGAGGTTCCCTGCAGGGGGTCCAGCCTCTGCAGGGGGTCCAAGGGGCTGAGCAGGAGGAATAGGGTCAGTGTCAAAGGAAGACAGGAGTCGTGGGCTAGTTGGAGTGAGGAACTGATGGAAGTGATGTTCCCACTTCTCTCGGGCTCCTTCAGATTTTATTTTATACTATATCATGATCGTATACTTTTTTTTTAGGTCAACATAATCTTCAGACATGTGTCTGACTTATTGACCTTTATATGTTACTATATTTGACATTTAATATTTGAGTAAGTATTTTATGGTTGTGTTAATTATTGATTACTTTACATGAAGCCAATAATGAAAGGTAAACGTTATACAAGGTTAAATGTCAGTGAATTTTGTTAGTTTACTTGTGTCTTCCTTGTCAATTCTATGGATTTTTTGATTCTCTATTTCCCTGACTTGAAACCATATACATAATAGGCAGTTAGGGCAATTCCTAGTTATACTTTAACCATCTTTCGGTTCCTAGACATACTGATCTTTTCTGAGTCTAAGTTGGTAAACACCATTATTTCCTGGACCTTTGGATTCTCTCCCATAGTGACAATGCTTTCCATGATGTTCTCTCCTTTATCATTTGTCTCAGTGAGAGATTGGTTTTATTAGGACAGAATATGCCTGTGGAATCATTTCTAGTTAACTTGCCCAATTCCCCTTGTCACCAGATTGTTTTTAGATAATGTTTAGTGCTGTAACCAAGCCAATTATAAATAATATAGGAAATAGTAGTCCACTGATGAGAATCATAGAAGGAAATGTTGTTCCTGCATGAGGGCTGTGCACATCTGATCTCAGGGCTGGGCTTTGCCAATCAGCTTAGAAATTGCAGCTCCCAAAGTCCCCCAAAATAAGGAAACACAAATTGCTCACCTCTCCTCCTCACCTCCCCTTCCAAAAAAAGGAAAGAGAATGTCACAAAGAATTAACAGTGTGACACTGCACCAAAAACCCAATGAGAGAAGCCCCAGTTCCATTGTACTCTGCCCCGATAAGTTTTGGACACATGTGGACACGCAGGCGTAGACGTGGACACATGCACAGGCAGTCGGAGACACAGTCACTCAGATACACACAGACATGCACAGGCACACATGGACACTGTGGAACCCAGACACAGTCACACAGCACACAAATACACAACCACAGATGCATAGAGACATGTAGTCATACAAAGAGACATACTCACAGACACACACATATGCTTCTCTTTTACATGCTTCCTTGTCTAATCTTTGCCCTTTGTAGCTGTTCTCCATGGCAAAGGCAGCCTTTACTAGCAGTGATTCTTCCACTCAGTGGTTCTTAACCTGGGGTTCAAGTACTTGGTTATTAAAAATATTTTGATAACTCGTTTGCAATCCTATGTACTTTGTTATCCATTTGGGACCATTATCCTGAAAAAGGCTTCATAGGCCTGATAAGATTGACTGCCCATGAGATCCAGGACACAAAAATGGCTAAGAATCTCAGCTCCCCCTCTTTTGGCAAGGGTGTATTCACTTTCCATTTGTTCTGGTCTTTTTTCAGGTTGCTTCTTTTAATGATCCCGATTTCCTCAAACAGCTGGAAATGTCCATAAAGTATGGGACCCCTTTCTTGTTCCAAGATGTGGATGAATATATTGACCCAGTGATTGATAATGTGCTGGAAAAAAATGTGAAAAACGTTCAAGGACGACAGTTTATCATATTGGGAGATAAAGAAGTTGATTATGATATGAATTTTAAACTCTACCTAAACACCAAACTGGCCAATCCCAGATACTCTCCGTCCGTGTTTGGAAAGGCCATGGTGATCAACTACACTGGTGAGAATGGGGATGATCCTTGTTTGGAATTATAGGGGTCTAGACTTGGACCATCCAGTCCATGGAGGTGAACTGGTTTTCTGGGATCACATAGTTCGTATCAGAGACAGGATCTGAATCCAGATATTTGTTATTCCAAGTCCAGTGCTCTGTCTATTCATGAAGCTGTGATCATGGAGTGTGCCAGAGTACCATTAGATTTAAGGCTAAATGCTCTATTACGGTCACAGAATTCCAGTTTAATAATAAAGCAATAGTGAAGCTTTCTAAAACACCATTCTAATGATGTCCTTTCCTTGCTTAAGAATACTCAATGGCTTCCCATTTTTGGAATAAAGTAAAACTTTTGTCATTTAAAATCTTTTACAATCTAACTTTAGCTTGCTTCTTATTCATTCATTTGGTAAGCATCTATCACGTATAAGACATGGTTTGGGTTTGGGTTCTAGTGGCTCAGGGTAAGGACAAATTGTTTCTATTTGGCCAAAAGATCCTAGGAAGGTCTTCTCCTCCCAGACTGATTTTTTTTGGATTAAATAAAAGAGAATATTTCTCTTTTACATTCTTTGCCTTATTTCTTTCCCAGCCTTAATGACTTATTGGCCATTGCCTCAGGCAAATTAAGACTAGTTAAAGACTTCAATTTAAAAAGGGCAAGGTCTCCCACTATATCCAAGGCCATCTCCGGTTCTGGAGCCCTCCCTCACTTGAATCCAACTCACTTGCATGTCATGGTATTCCCTCCCCCTCCACCCCCTGGCCTGATGTCATGGTCCTCTTCCAGAATAAAGGACAAATAGCAGCAAACACTAAGCACCTACCCTGTATAAAGTATTGGATGTAAAGGTAAGATGATAACCTTCTCCAAAAGAGTTTACATTCCACTTAGGGGTGACGAAACCTGCATGTACAAGAAAACACGAGATAATGTCTCTTTATTCCTCTTCCCTCTCTGATATCTGTCTTATTTCACTTCCCACAATCTCTGTTCCAGCCAAAGTAGCCTTTTGCTATTCACTGAACGCAGGATCTTTTTTTGGTGCAAATCCTAATACAGTGCCCAGAATGCTCTCCCTTCAGGACTGAAGCTCATGGGCCATCTTCTTCCTAGAGGAAGTTCTCCCTGATTTTTGTAATTAGCATTCACTGATGCATTTTCATGTTGTGTTGGCCAAGACACTTATAAGCTTTTCAAGCTCGGTGCTGCCCTCTTGGCTCTGTGTTCTTGGTAGCTGGTAAAATGCCTTCCTCTGAGTTGCCTGTGTAATGACACTTACAAAAAATTGGAAAACACTCTGTATATATGAAAAGCCTGAAAATAACATTTCTGTGTCCTGCCCACAGTCACGCTGAAGGGCCTCGAGGACCAGCTGCTCAGTGTCATTGTGGCTTATGAGAGAAGGGAGTTGGAGGAACAGAGGGAGCACCTCATCCAGGAGACAAGCGAAAACAAGAACTTGCTGAAAGACCTGGAAGACTCTCTCCTCCGAGAATTGGCCACGTCCACGGGCAACATGTTGGACAATGTGGACTTGGTACAGACTCTTGAGGAGACGAAGACGAAAGCCACTGAGGTAAGAAGCTCTGTATGTCCATGCTCCTCGCCCTGCGGGACAGAGGAAGCTTCTCTGGGCACTTGTGCCCCATGGGGCTGCCGTTACTTGTTATTTGTAGGGAGGAGATGGTGGCTGTGGAGTCAGGAAGACCTGGGGAAGAAGGAAAAGGCAGCTCAAATGGGGAGGGGAGACATTACTTAGAACAGTACCTAGACCCAAGTTATCACAAATTATGAACTTGGAGCTTTTGTATCCGTCCTCTGTGTCTCATTGGCCTAGCAGATTTTTCTCAATTACTTGTAACCATCATACCCATGTCTTGCTTTTCTTTGCCCTCTTAATTTTTCAGCTCATCACAAAATTGCACCTTCATGATTTTACAGATTTTGTTTATATGAAAATCAAACCAAAAATCATGTTCTGAAGCTGACCTTTCTTTTAGGTGTCAGAGAAACTCAAACTGGCCGAAAAGACAGCCGTGGACATCGACAGACTGCGCGACGGCTACCGGCCTGCTTCCAAGAGGGGCGCCATATTGTTCTTTGTTTTGTCAGAAATGGCGCTTGTGAACACCATGTATCAATATTCCTTGTCGGCCTTCCTGGATGTCTTTGTTTTCTCACTTAAGAAATCTTTGCCCGATTCTTTTCTTCCAAGGAGGTTAAGGAACATTATGGACACTCTGACTTTCAACATCTACAACTATGGCTGCACAGGTTGGCTTAGCTCTATAGCAAGATGAATGCATGTCCTTGTTATGTGGCTGGTGTAGGTCCTCAGTAAGAGTGATCAGATTTAAGGAGTTATTCCAGTTGTGGAAGTTGTAGTAATTTAAGCCTAATATATACAATCACATCCCTGACTCTAAAGAATCCTTCCTTTGAAAAGTTGTATTTGCAAAAAGAGATTGTGGTTGATAATTC
This sequence comes from Sarcophilus harrisii, assembly GCF_902635505.1. NCBI lineage: Eukaryota > Metazoa > Chordata > Mammalia > Dasyuromorphia > Dasyuridae > Sarcophilus > Sarcophilus harrisii. The sequence continues at coordinate 684,600,343 of NC_045426.1, read as the reverse complement.
AGATTATGAGAAAAGAGGCTCATTAAAATTCTGGAATCACAAAATTCCAGAGTTGGAAGAGTCCTTAGAGGTCTTTTAGAACATCCTTTACTTGAATAAGAATATCCACAATGTATTCCACTGTTGTCTCCAAGGAAAGGAAACTATTTTCTCCTGAGACGGAAAATTGCAATTTTGTAAAGCTCTAAGTATAAAGCAAATTGACTCTCATTTAAGCAGAAATCTTTTTCACTCTTCTCTGTTTTTTTCTGTCTCTCCCTCTCTGTTCTCTCCACCTGTTTGTCCGTCTCCCTCTCTCCCTCCCCCCATCTCTGTCTTTGTCTCTCTGTCTCTCTCTTTTCCTCTCACTCTCTGTCCCTCTGTCCTCCCTCTGACTGACAGTCTGCTCTCTCTCTGTCCACTCTGTCTGTCCCCTCCTCCTCTCTCTTTCTATCTCTTTTCCCCTTTGTTTCTTCCTCTCCGTCTGTCTCTCTTTCTTTCTCTCTCCTCTTCTCTTTTCCCCCTCCCCTCTCCTTGAAAATTGCTAGCATAATAATCAACTTTTCTGAAGTCTTTCTGTACGGTAGATATACAAAATATTTTCCTTACAATCATCCTGTGAAGGAAGTGATGCAGATATTATCACTCATGATTTTATAGTCATGGAAACTGAGGCTTAGGTAGGTGAGGATTTCCCCAGTGTTAGAACTGTGCTCTTGCCTCATGTGTCATGACTCAAGTCTAGCTCTCTTTACTATACCATTCTCTCTTTCTTTTTATAGAATGATATCTTGGTATATAGCATATCCGGGGTCTGTCACTGATTCCTATCACCCTTTTCTGAATATATGCAAGCAACCCTTCCAAATTCTAGTACTAGTCTAGCAAGAGTGAATCATAGTAGCAGCAATACTGTCATGTTCTTGTTCTGGACGTATCTTTCCATATTCAATGAAAATTGTATTTTTTTTGGTTGCCACATTCCATTGTTATTTTATATAACACTTTCTCCTCATTCTTTTTTCACAACTGTTTCATACTCAACCTCATTCTTTATTTGTGTAACTGATTTCTTGAATCCAAATATGAGATTTTACATTTATTCAGTTAAATTCCATTTTACTAGATTCAGTACAGTTTTTCTTTTGAAATTTTTATTGATAGCTTTTCTTTTTTACTTTATATTTATTACTTTATATTATCTATAATAATATATAAAAATAAATTTAATATTAATAAAAATAAATTTAAATAAATATATATAAATTATATATATATATATATATATAATACTTTATATTGTATAATCTGACAACGCATACAATATTGCAAACCTGTGGTATCCTACCTCTGCAAAGAAAGGAAGAGCATTTTCATATTCTTTCTCTTCTTCTAGGACCAAATTTTTTCATTATAATTACAAAGCATTCAGGTTTGATTTTCTTTATTGTTTCAGCTCATTTTTTTCCTATATTTTGCCATTCAGTGTGTTAGTTATTTCTCTCAGATTCATGTTATCTGCTAATTTGATATGAACACCATCTATGCCTTTATTTAAGTCATTTGTAAAAAGGTTTAGCAGCTCAGGGCCAAGGACAGATCTCTGGAACATTCCCTTCCAAAATGCCTTTTAAAACGACAGCAATCCATTAAGTGGTGTTCAGGCATTCAATCTGTTCCATCTTTCTAACCCTTCTATCATCTAACCTTCATTTCTCTGTTTTATCAACAAACATGAGCTATTTCTATCCCCTTTGAAATCTTGAATCCTGATCAAAGAGAGAAGTTTAAATGAAATTATCTTTTCTTCCTTTTAAAATAATCTATTTTTCAATTAACAAGCATTTATTTTCTCCCCTTCTTTTCCCCACTCCCCACTCAATTTAAAAGAGCACTAGGTCTACTAAGCTCTGGGGATACAAATAAAGGCAACCCCCCCAAAAAAAACCCCCAACAACAACAAAAATCCATGCCTTGAAGGAGCTGCCATCCTAATGGGGGAGATACCATGTAAATACCCTAGCCACATGCAGAGTGGATGGAAGGTAGTCTGAAGGGGAAGACACTAGAGCAAGGGAGACCAGGAAAGGCCTCCTGCAGGAAGAAAAGCTGAATCCTGATGGAAGCCAGGGGAGCCAGGAAGAGGAGGGGAGGAGTGAAGAGGGTCCCGGGCCGGAACTGGCAGCTGTAGCAGCCCAGTTGGAAGGGTGAGCAGGCTAGTTGGATGGCAGAGGGGTGAAGGGGCTGACTGACCAGCTACAATAGATTGGACACTTCTCAGTCTTCTCTGATTTTTTCACTCCAGGGCTATTTGAAAGACACAAGCTGCTCTTTTCTTTTAATATGACGATCAAGATAGAGCAAGCGGATGGCAGGGTCCCTCAAGAAGAACTGGATTTCTTTTTGAAAGGTAATGAGTTTGCATAATTTCGCATTTCTGTCCCAGCTTTCCTAACCTATAGTGAAGACATCTAAAAAAAGTCTACTGAAAGTCTAAACTGAATTGAATTAGATTTACAACTTGACTTTTCACTTTGATGAGAACATAGCTGTGCTGATTTGACAGTGATCCATTGCTTCAGGGTCTAAAACCAAGCTGCGTTTGACTGGTTGGACTCAACTGATAGAAATGAGGACTGTTCTCTCTCAATTCCCGTGTCCCTTGGCCACGAATGAGGGAAAGTGTAGAGCTCTAGATCGTGGCTCATCTTGGTGTCCAATAGCAGGTGACGAGGCTTCCTTGATGTCCCTTGTTCACAACAGGAAACATTTCTCTGGAGAAAAGCAAGAGAAAGAAGCCATGCAGTTGGCTGCCTGATCAGGGCTGGGAAGACATCATGCTTTTATCCGAACAGTTTTCAGATGTCTTTGGGAAACTTCCTGAAGAAATAGAGAAGGAGAGTAATATCTGGAAGGAGGTGAGCTATGTGACTGTGTCTGCTCCTGCTTGCATCTTCTCCGAATTGCCTTCCCAATTCCCAAATTATAATTTTGGTTGAATCTGGGAGTTCTTAACCTAGAGGCCACAACTTTATTTTTATCAGCTGCATTTCAGTATCATTAGTTTCCTGATAGGTTGTAATTCCAGTTGTATGTTTTTAAAAACATGATTCTGAGCAGAGATCTATAGGCTTCCCCAAAGGGGAAGGGTCTGTGACACAAGAAAAGTTAAGAACCTAAACTTTAAAGATTTAGAACTTTTTAGACCAGAATACTTTTTTGGGTTGTCAGGCAATAAACTGATCTCTGCATCTGATCACCATTCCACTACTGTTGCCTCATAAGCCGGAAATCCATGAGCTTTGCAAAATTAAAGTGCCCTTCTTGAGCTAAACCTTAAGTGGATGGCTGGGAGATGAGCTGGAAAGCAAAGACCCTCCCGGCACCTGAGTCCATACTATTTCTAGTCTGCTAAACTCTGGCATTTTTTCCCCAGTGGTATGACCTGGATTCACTGGAACAGTTCACATTCCCCATGGGCTACGACACCAGTATGACCAATTTCCAGAAGCTGCTCATTCTGCGGTGTTTCCGGGTCGACCGGGTCTATCGGGCAGTTACTGACTATGTGACTGTGACCATGGGGGAGAAGTAAGTAAGAGGTTTTTCCTTGGCCGTGTCTGGGACCTAAATCCTCTTCCCTGGGACTTGCAAGAAGGGTTTTGTAATGATGGAGAGAGCTTTGGGATTTCTGTGCTCAGTGTAAAGATACGTATATATCCCTTCTGCACCATCCACCTCAGAATATATGACAAAGAGTGCCAGGAAGCTGCATATTTGAATTGGTCATCAAATGAGAGAGCTGAGGTACCTGATCAGAAACAGACAGAGAGCTAACTGTCGTCACAGTTAGGGAGGCCTGATCGATCACAGCCGGACAGATGGCTTCTAATCCTGTCCTCAGGATCCTCAGCAAATCCCTTAGCCTCTCAGCACCCCCACCCCATCCTCTGAAGAGTTGGATTAGACGACATCTAGTCTCTGACCTGAACTGATGTCAGGAATCTTTGTTACTACATCCCTGAAAAATGGTCGTTTGAAAGTTTCCATTCCCTCTAGTCTCAAATAGCTGGACGGGAATTTCCTCCATTTTCTAGCTTCCTCCACACAGTTGCAAAAGTGACCATCTTGACTCAATCAATCAATTCATCACCAGGTGTTGCCCATGTGCCAAGCACTGTACCAAGCACTGGGAGTAGAGACAAAAAGGGTTAGGCTCCAGCCTGCAGGAGGTTACAGAGCAAAATTACATGTACATGACTTACAGAAAGTGAACACGAGGTCACATGGGGAGGGAGGGAAGACATGAAGAACTAAGGATGGAATAAGAAGCAAAAGGCAGTCCCTGCCCTCGAAGAGATTACGGTCTAGTGGGGAAGACAACTAGCAGACAAACCACATACAGGATAAATAATTAAGAGAAGGCCCTAGAATTAAGAGAGGTTGAGAAAAGCTTCCTGTAGAAAATGGGACTTTAGTTGGGAATTGAAGGATGCCCAGAAGGTCAATAGACAGAAGGAGGGGAGAGTGTGGCAGTCCTGGGGAACATCCTGAGAAAATGCTTGAATTGTTCATGGAATAGCCAGGCCGTTATTGTGGCTGGACGGAAAAGTATGTGTCAGAGTGACAGGTAGGAAAGGCAGGAAAGGCTAGGTTAGAAAGAGCTTTGGAACCAACAGAGAGAGCATGTTCGTATTTGATCCCAGAGGTGATGGGGAGCCACTGCAGTTTTTTGAGTAGGGAGGTATTGTGGTCAGACCTGCAATTTAGGAAAATCACTTGGGTGGCTGAATGGAGGCTGGATGGAGTGGGGAGAAACCTGAAGCAGGCAGACTCCCAATAGCTAGTCCAGGTAATAACAAGGGTCCGTGGAGAGATGTTGCAGACAGGTCTTGGCGATAGCCTGGGTAGTGAGAGATGATGAAGAATCCAGGAGGTGCCTTAGGTTGTACCCTTTGCAGTAACAGGGAAGGGAGGAGGTGGGGACAGATTAGGGAGAAAGACAATGAGTTCTGTTTGAACATGTGGAGTTAATGACCACTGGACGGCCAGTCTGAAGGGCAGGTAGAGGTGAGAAACTGGAGGTCAGCAGAGAGATTGGGGAAGGAAAGGGAGATTGGGGAATCATCAGCATGGAGATGGTCACTAAGGCCATAGAAGCTGATGAGAATAATAGCTAGCATTAAGTGAGCAAGTCGTAGGAGGAAGGCTGGAGTTGGGTGGTAAAGGGCTTTAAATGCCCCAAAGAAGACTTTATATTTCCCTTTAGAGGTGAGAGGGAGCCCTTGGAACTTCTTGAGCAAGACAGTAAACATCCTGTGCTTTAGGCACAGAACTGTGGAAGCTTGGTGGAGGTCAGGCTGCATTGGGGAGAGGGGAGACCAGATAGAAAGTCGGGGATGCTTGTCCCTCAGGGTCCATCACAGCCCCATCGTGGCTTCTTGGAGAGTTTTCATGAATTCTGGTGGCCATCCTTGTGGCTCGGTTGGCCCTTGAATCACAGAGCTGTTACCTATCACTCGGGGGACACTACTCATGTGGCTCAAACAGAGCCTGCGGTGACCCCCCATGATGGATATTAGAGGAGGGTTTGGTTCAAGGCTTTTCCCCCGTAGGCCAGTCTATGCATATTCCATGTAAATGTGGGATAATCCCCCCCCCCCCCCACTTGTGAGGAATTCCCAATGCTTTGGATTGTCCAGCTCCTTCCCCAGTTTTGTTTAGTTTGTTCCTTCCCATTTACATTAATCTCTATCTGCTTGACAAGGTCATGAGCAATATTGACATACTTTAAATCTGGAGATCTCAGCCTCTTTTCCCAGTTGTAGTTGATGAATGTCAAGGAAGTCTTTGACGTTGAATTTACGTTCCCAGCTTCAAGGATCATTTGCCAATGAATTTTTTCCCCCAAAGAGAGGATAGTTTTATGAGCAAGGGAAGGACCTCACGGGGACTCTTTCTCCCACCTAGGTATGTTCAACCTCCAATGATCAGCTTTGAAGCCATTTTTGAACAGAGCACCCCAAATTCGCCCATTGTTTTCATTCTGAGTCCTGGCTCTGACCCCGCCAGTGATCTGATGAAATTAGCTGACAGATGTGGCTTTGGAGGAAATCGCCTTAAATTCCTTGCAATGGGTCAAGGTCAAGAAAAGGTAATTTGTTCTGGGGAAGTTCAGTGTTTAACCTAAAGTGTGTGTGTGTGGGAGGGGGGGGGGGAAATGGCCTTGGTATCTGGGAAGCTGAGGCAGCTTTTGTGCTGTATCCACCTCATAGTTTGACCCAAGGACAGTTTTCTCAACAGATTCTCTCCTGAAAATGAGTTGCATTTCTCTTTATGGAATAGTAACTAATCCAGAATTTTGCATGAGGTCCCTTTTATTACATGGATTCAGATATATTGAGGATCAGATTATGACCAAGATAACCTAAGTCCGTGGAGTTGAAGCCCAGTGCAATGTGACTGGCCAATTAAGCGCTTGCTACTTCTCTCAAACCGCTGGGATAGAGGAGAGACCTTTGCTCTTGGAATTCAGTTTTTTAATGTCGAGGAAGATCACTGTGATTAATGGAGCCTGTGCTTCCTGAAACAGTGTGGGGTCTGCATCCTCAGCACGGTCACCATGGAGCAGAGTTGGGGCCTTGGGGTAGTCTTAAGTAATGTGCACTTGTCTACAATCCACCTGGATTTGCCCTGGGAGGGTCTCTGTGTGTCTGCCCTGGGGGGGGGGGTCTCTGTGTGTCTGCCCTGGGGGTCACTGCGAGTCTGCAAGTATGCA